>NW_028259148.1:5002500-5627500 GCF_977971745.1 Zootermopsis nevadensis | reverse complement strand
ACACAGCCTCCTATCCAATGGGTACCAGTATCAATTCCCAGGAGTAAAGCGCTGCCGGGATGTGACACTGACTGCTCACCCCCATCTAATGCTGAGGTTAAGAATGAGTAGGAGCTGTTTGGTCTCTCCCCCAAGTGTCTACATAGTGTATAGCTTTACTTTATTTTATAATGTAGAGCTTAGGCTTTCAGGGGTGAACTGCTGTTGAGTATTATTTAATGTCTCTGCAAATATTGTAATTGCTTTCTTCAGGGTGAATATGTGGTGGTTAAGCAATTTTTGAACTTTAGACAGTTGGTTGGAAGTTGGAGCTGTTTGGTGGAGCTGAAAGAAAAGCAGGCTGTCTTTTTGTGTTTTTGATATCTCAATGGATTGTACCATAACACAAGCCATAGACTTTCTTGTCCTTCACAATTTATACATTAACATTTTTCCATTTGACAGTACATGACCACAAAAGATGTTCCTAAATTAGACTGTTTCCAGGTTGTTGGGTCCCAGTAGAGAAACATGCCACCATGATGTGGAATGAAATGCTCATCCACATGGAGGCATGGTGATGGAAGTGGATGCAGAATCACACAGATATTATGAAGGTATATATTTTAGAGTCTTTTCGTGAACAAAGCTGAAGCTTGTGAAGCTTCTTCCTGTGGCAGTTTTGTTTAATCACGTGTCTCGTCCTGGTCCCCTTTGCCATGCTTAGTGTAATATAATGTAAGTAAATGAAATCCACTGTATGTAGTATACTAAAATATAGCACAGTTTTGAATTAGTTACACAGTTTCAGAATCCATTTCTGCAAGCAGAAAAGCCTGAAAGTTTCATCACAGTGATTGCTTGTTTAACTGTGCATTTGAATGTAAAGGAGTACATCAGGAAGACGTATTCAAATGACATATAACTGCAAACAATGTTACCTACTGCTCTTCTGTGACTTTTTTGGTCAGTGAATTTTCTTCCCCTTAGTGGGCGGTGATTTGTGTCCTTTCTCCTCAGACCAGTGTAAGTATTTATTAGTGAATATTTCTGGTTTCACTTCATACCTTGTAAATATTTTATGTTTGAATGGAATCTTTTAAGGCAGTTTACCCCTAGTCAAGGAAACTGACTGTAGAGTGATCATAAGCTTAGAATTTTATTTCTGTGTGATCCATGATTTGCTCACTGTATGTGTGGAGCCATTTGTTCAATATTTACGCAGAAACGTAATCTGAATATATTTATTGGTCTGCTGTATTATCAGCCACCATAATAGATTAATGTGACAGTTATGATCAACATTATGCAATAGTGATTTTGTAATCCAGTTTGTGTCATATTTTGAGAATGTTGAAGCCAGTGAAATAGCACTAGGGACAGATTTGTGTATTTTTTGGGTTGCCATGGTGTAATCACCATCAGCATCATCATTACAGATGTACAGTGAGCCAGTTTAGTTGAAGATGAATTTTTATTGTATTAACACCTAACAGTAAAGATAATTACCTTTATTTAATATGTAGCTTGTGATACATTTTTTTAACATACTGTCATGTAAAATGTTCTGTAATGCATGTAAATAATATACTCTACTCACATCCAGTGCAGTTATGCAGGTTTCAAGATATTATGGTTTTGAATGTCTTTGTCCCTTTGAAGCCAATGCTTGTCTAAATAATATATAAGAATTCAATTTTTACCTCAAAGGAAATGCAACACCACCATTACAAAGATGAGCTATTAAGCACTGTGTAAGGAATAATCCCTCTTTACTGTGAGAATTATATGAATTCCATATTTACTAGATTAAGACTTCTTGATTGTTGAAGCAGGAGGGGAAAAAAGTTACGAATGGGCATTAAATGGTTAAGGATTTCTGAATGAATTTTCTAAAAATTCTTGGATTTCTGTAAAATTTTCCGAATTTCTTAAAAGGTCCCAAATTTTAAATATTTCTGAACGTCTTTAAAAATTCCTTGCAGAACAGCGCTATATGATGTAGTGTAGTTTGGTGACATGTTTGTTATGTTTTTTGTTGACTGAATTCAAATAATGCGTTGTGTTTGCACAGTAGCCATCAATGAAGCATGCAAGAAGCAGGGTAAGGTAGAATGTGACGTTGCTGACTGTAGGATGGACACCATGCCTGGCTGTTCGTATGATTCACTGAGAGATTTTAACTCTCGAATATCACACTCACATAGTAAGAAGGTGATTAAACATGCTTTGCGGCAACAAGCCAAACGCCGCCGGAAGAATACAACTATTGCATCTGGGAATTCAGCTCCTTTGCCTCGGATTGTTGTAAAACCATTGTCATCACGACATGAAGGTTAACAAATTTATTTAATTGTTTTCTATAGTACTTAAAAATGGTTGTCTTACATTGATTGAGTAAAAATTGTACCTGCGGAAGTAGTAATGGAATGTAATATAATTTGATTTATATTAGAAAGTTAAATCTCTTCATTGAAACAATTATAACTGGACTGAATGTGATTTAAGATTATTATTATAATATAAATTTGTTGTTATGCATGGTTAATTGCACTTATTTTTGTAATGGATGCTAGTTTGTAAGTTAGTTTCTTAAACATTCTTGAAAGGAAGAGTTTGGTGTAATCTTAATAGGAGTAAGTTATTGAAGTTCAGAATGTTATAAGTTATTACTTGAGGACTGGAAATTATTTTAACATTTGTATGCATATACAAATTTATTAATTGTTCCTTTTTTTGATTTTATAGACAAAGAATTTAGAAATACATCAAATAGTGTGAGTCCAAAACTGGCCACAATGCGGGAAGTACTGGCATCAATACCAGGGTTTAGTATCAAGCCAAGGAAGCGTTCTACCAAAAAGTTATCAGCTGCTGCTCAGTTGGAACAAACCAAAGAAGGCTGTATTGATCTGGAAACTCCAGACTCTATCCTTGTTAATACAAATCTTCGAGCCCTACTCAACAAACATACCTTTTCAAGTTTACCATCTCTTTATCAATACAAGCTTGTGCAACTACTTCCAGATGTGGACAGAGCAGGAGTTGCAGGCCAACCTGATGCCTCACTGAGGTATGCATTCAGAATTGGAAGCCCTACTCAGAAACACGCCTCTTATAAACCCGTGCATGTTGGTGTAACTTTCTCCAAATGGCAGTCATAGGTATTCATCTCTGAACCTTGCCATGACTTGATCAGTAGTTTGTTTAGCTCTTTCTAGGTGGAGGACATAAGCTGACATAGAACATTGTTTATATCCGAATGTGGATGAATAAATGAGGTAAGAAGGAGTGTCATGGAAGCTGTGGTTATTGCCTGTTGTTTTGTATGGGTGTGAAACATGTTCCCTATTATGAGGAAAATGTAGGTATTAGGGGTGAAATTTTATATTTTTACAGCGGTGTCTTGCAGAAATAGATTGTGATCTTCCAGGCTGAGATGTTGCTTGCCATCATTTTGAAAGAATATATCCCCATCTTTAATGTGGAAGTGTTTCTGTGATGATGATAAGCAAACAGGTTCTTCCAAAAGGTTGGTGACCGACCACCTACTAGACTACGAAGCGTCATAACCCAGAAGATTGTGGTCATAAAGATGTTGGTGTTTTTGTACAGAGTGCTATGAAGAATAAATTTTTTGTGGCTGCTATATTGCTATTCATATTATCTACAGAGGTTTTTTAGGACATTGTTTTACCATGAAAAATTTCAGGAGTCTACATTAAGTGTCACTTCCTCCTCTGAAGTTCTTACTGCCACCAAGTTGGTAAAGAATGAAGCACATAAAGGTGAGTTAGCATCTGTGACGCCCATGCTAAAGATTTTGAAGATTATCAGAAGTTGACAGGTAACAGATGGAGATTGATACCGATATGTTTGCTTGCATATAAATATGAACACTACAGTAAGCCAGCCTTCCTTTAGAAATGAAGTTTTAAACTAGCAAGGTAGGAAACATATACATAAGGTAATAATTTCAGTGCCTTTGCTTTATTATGATAAGTAGCATGAGCTATTATCAGAGACTTCCACCGAAACATGAAGTTTGTGAATGGTGCCATTGGCATCAGATTTCTGTGGAGGCGATGGCCTCTGCATTAGGAAGGTGGTAGTGCTTGTCTGAGTTTTGATGTCATCATGTGAGATGCTGCTATAGCCAGTTTCATCGCTACTTCCACATGCAGAAATGCATATAAAGTGCCCATTAATATTCAGGTTGAAGCAAAATTTGAATGTGTTGAGAGATATTTTCAAAGCTCCCCATTATCAGTTGTTATTAAAGTCTGCTGATTAGTTATTGAATTGTTACAGGCATGGCAATGCTATAGGCTAATTTTTATAACATAATTGTGAACACTTGTAAATATGAATTTAGAGGTAGAGATTTTGGGTAGTTTTAAGAAATGGTTATTGCTGTTGTGTTTTCCTTAGTAAAACCCTCATACATTGTAAGACAGTAAAGTCAAAGTTGAAAAAATTAAATATTAGAACTTTAAATATTGCTTGATTGAGATGTTCTCCTTGTATTATTGTACTTAATGTATTTGGAATATGCATCTTCTATTAAGTCTTGGGAAATGGGAATATATATTATTTTAAGGAGTAAGCTTCTACAAGGAGAAATTGTTCATGCTTTACCATAAAACAGTAGCTGCATAACAGGCTAGCCCAGCATTGACCTGCTATGCTTCTGTTAATGCATTTTTAAATCACACATTCTGTGCTGTACAACATGGCTCAGGTGAGGTGTCTGCAGAACAGTGTGAGTTTGTTCCAGCTTTATTTAAAATATGAGTCTACTAGAAAAGTCACAGAAAATTTCATCACAAGTACTTATTTATTGACATTATGACATGGCTTGTTGCTTACTCCTGGAAATTTAGATAGGCTGATGGATTAGTAAATACTGAAGTATGAAGTGGTAAGATTAAGTGATTGCTTATTTCACATTACTTCAAGACCATTTTTTGGAGGAGTGTATAGAACATTTTCTGTCTTGTGCATAATAATTGTTATTTTGTTAACAGATTAAGTACTTCTGGACTGAACAACGAATTCTTTGCCAGAGCTTGTTTAGAGTGGCGAGAGCGACTGGCGGAAGGAGAATTTACACCAGAAAACCAGCAGAAACTGAAGGCTGAAGCTGAAAAGGAAATGAGTCGTTTAGATCCATGGAAGGTCAGTTGTTAATGCAACGAATATGCAATAAAAGCCTGATGTAACAAGTACATCTTTACAAGTGTTTTTATGCATGCTGGAAGACATCTTACCATCAGTCACTACTACTTTCCAAAAGGTCATGTTCGTATCTTGTTAAAATCATTCATACACTTTCTCTGTTTATATTAATCTCTCATTTTAGCTTCTAAATGATTAAGCCATGATATTTTCTCTCAGTTTCAGTCCCCTTGACATTCTAGCCATTTCTTAAAGTATTCAGACAGTGGATTTTTCATCATCTGTAATGTCTTCCTCCCATCTCAGAATCATTTATCCCACACAAAAATCAATGTTGTGCTCATTTTGCGGTCTGTAAATGTTTTGAAAATGTTGGTTGAATTTTCCTTCATTTTCACTAAAACAGTTTATCATGTATGTTTGACAGACAGAACACTGATTGCTTGAGAATATGTCTCTGAAATCAGTCACAGTGAAAACTTTAAATCTTCCATAATAAGTTTCTTTATATAAAATATTTTGTTTCCAGTTGAAATTTCTTCTTATCACTTGCAGTGAAAATTATGGAAGTAAACACATTTGGCTGGCTTTTTTCTGCTTTTAAGATTAATATGTTTTTAAACATTTTCATGCTATGTAATTACGGGCTTCTCTTGTATCTCTTGCTTTATATTTGTAACAAATACCATCAGTAATTTTTCTTTCCTGCTTTCATTATTTGATGTTATTGAAATATTCTTATTTGTTTTTCTTCAAGCTCAAACACTTCGAGCCAATTTGGGGTGAGAAGCATGAGCCAACCTCAGACAGCACCCCATTGCTCTTATCAAGTCCTGTACGACCACCATTGAAAACGACCATCAAATTGAGGCCTTCAACATCAGCGAGTGCAAGGCATAGCAAGATCGTTCCACGGAGACCAAGGACTGTTGGGGCTGTGACTAGAGCTATCACCAACTACTGGGTTCAAGAAGAGGCAGATAGCACAGCTGATGATCCACCTGGTCCTGTTGAGAAGAGGCCAGCAGAACAGTATGATAGTGTTGGAGGAGAAAAGGAGGTACACAAGAAATTGAGGCCTCTTTCCAGCTCTGCAGGTATTACTTCATAACCATCCTTTCCAGTTTTATTCGCATTTGGCCTCTTATTGTATTACAGAATGCAGTAAAGTAGCCTTAATGAGAATTTATGACATTTGGAAAAGTCCACATTCTAGTGGGTACTCATCTGAAAATTGTTGAATCGCAAATTTCTAATTAAGTATGTCATAATATGAGACTACGTTTTTAAATCCAGTGTAGGTAGGGCAGTATTTTTTTTTTATTCAAGTGGTTATTGTGGAGGTATGAAAATAACTAATAATAATTTAACCTTCTCATTGTCTTCAGTATTATCTGGACAGAGAAGTAAAAGGTTTTCTCGTACGTAACATCTCATACTCAGAGTTGGCTTATTTATGCCGTTCTTCACAAGCTAAAATACAACCCACTATTTGCTGTTCACTCACAAGTACTATCCATATTTGACTCATAATTTGCTTCACACACGTACATGTGAGATTAAATGTACAGACTTTTATGAACTTGTTTGGCTTGGAATTTATGAAGTGAACCAACATGTATGTGTGTAAGTACAGTACGTTACATACTGGCTCTAAACACCATGATTGAATATACTGGCCTCTAATACACAGAACAACAGATAGTATCTACCCATATTTCTTCCTATTTTGTGCTTTTATGAGCTACCAACTTCATAGAGACATATTACTTCAAGCTCAGTATTCACGTGTAAGCACTTTCATTTTGTTGCCATGATTAGGGTTGAACATTCTTTAGCATAAAAACAAAGAACAACTGCAGAATGAATTGCAGCTCTTGTTCACTAGCTTAATGACAAAGTACAGTGAATATAGAAAATATTTAATTAGTTTAAGTTTATTTTACAGGATATTCTTACCAGTACTTGTGTTGGGTTCGATGTGCTTTACTGGTAATACACATTTCCTGATCTTATTTTATATTTTTGCAGATGATAAGTGTGTTGATATTGGGATTACACACGCAATAAATGCTGAGGAGTGTGTCTCAGGAAATAGTGTTGGAACTGAAACAGCTGCGGAGAATGAACCAGATCACAGTGTGAGGGATGAAGCAGTGGCCCACAAAATAAATGTTACTGTATTCGAATCAGTTCAAGAAGAAGCAACAGCTGCTGAGTCAAGTATAAAGTTTGAATCTGAGAATGATGTTGCAGCTGGAACTGTGACGCATGAAATAAGTAGTGCAGAGTGTAAATCGGAGGAAGGTGTTACTCACGAATCGACGGAATGTGAGATGAATGTCGCGGATTACACAGTGAAGGTAGAAGACTGTGACACTGAGAAACAAACAGAAGATGAGCACGCCATGTCAGAAGTTGACATTGTTGTGAAATGTGAATCCAGAAAGGAATCAGGTGAAAGTGAAAATCAAGAAAGTACTGAGAAAAGTGATGATTTGAAAGTTGACTCTCAGACTGCATCAGACCTCAGACTAGCTGTTGACAATGCGGACATGTTACAGAAGTATGAAACCGAGGCAGTAGCAGTAGAAGTTGATGGTGTAAGATCAAATGTTAGGAATTCAGTGGATCAAGACTTTGACTTGGTGCAAGAAATGACAGTTAGTGATGCTGATCACATGACGTATGAGCCAAATATGGTGCCTGAACATGATGTAATTCATGAGAGTGCTATTTTGGATTCAACTGACTATATTTTTAAAGATGCAAATGTAGTTCAGGACAACAGTAATTCCAAAGATCGTGATACAAAGACTGCAGTTGATGTGTCTGGTGAAATGGGGTCTGTGTCAGAGCTCGAGGATTCAAAAGTGGATGAAGATGAGGATGCTGAAGAAGTTCAGGCAGCTTTGATTGCAGCAGTAGCTCGAAGTGAAGCCTGCTGTTGGGATGTGGTGGACTCTACTGAAAAACTGTTGGCAGAAGTTCCGCTTGTTGCATTGGAGGCTGTGCCTGTTCCTGTCAGAGTCCCGGTGACACTGGCAGTAGTTGAGGAGGGGGAGGCACTTGAAGAAGTGGAGGTGATTCCGATGCAGGAAGAACTTGAAGTTAGACTTGAGGAAGGTACATTTCCTGTGGCTCCAGAAGATGCGTTATCTATGGATTGGCCGTATCCCATGAAGATGGACTCTGGTATCGTGGCACCTGCTTTGGACGATGTAGAAGGTGGCACATCATCTTCAGGGAAGTTGACACAAGCTCAGTACCCAGAGTTCTCAACAAGTCAGGCTGTTAAACTAGAACTAGAAGGTTAGGAATCTTATTTACAGTAAACTGGCACATTATTGCTCATTGTAAGTACTGGCATGAATCTGGTAGCTCATCTTTGATCGATCAGCAATGGGTTGGTAGGTGATAAGGAGAGATTATAATACTCTTACCAAAACTTGCAGCTCTGGCCCTGCAAACAGACCAGTCTGTCAGGTACCAGTCTCGTGAGTTTTTCATTCAGGTAGGTTATAAAAAGTAGTAATAGATTTGTAAATGTAAAGGCAATATAACTGGATGCTGGTGTCTGCAGACAGGTGCAATATTTTCAGCTTAGAGAGTATAGGTCCGATCAACGGCTTGGTACACTCGAGGTCAAACTTCCAGATTTGTGCTAGTTACTATACATTAAGATATTACCATTTTCCTTGCGCCTCTTAGTTCTGGTATGATAGGGAGAATTTTACTGTTACAGTATATTAGTGTGATGTGTATTTTTGGAGTACTTTCTGACAGTAGAGATGAAATTTAGAGGTGACTTTTTCCATAAATTAGATCCTTTATTTGTCTAGCAGTTCAAGTTAAGCATAAATTGTTTGATTGTCTAAAGGTTTCTAAGAATGTTTGATTCATTACACCAGTGCTGGGATTTGTCCATTATATGAGGTATAGTTGATATGCACAGTGTTGCAAGAGTTGGCTATTAACATTTTCAAGTGAGGAGTTGTCTTACATTTTTATGTTAAGTGGATCCCTTGTTGTCACAGCATTATGATTTTTCTTATTGTGGATGGAGGATGGCCTGTAGATAAGAACAATAATTGCAAATATGTAGAATAAGCAATTGTAGATAGCCAACAGTGGGTGGTCCCCAAACTTAGGGGTAACAGCTCTTGATACAAAAATTAACATCCTCTGAACATAGGACTGCTCCATAGTGTTAATTAATTTATTTTATAAATTAGACTCAACTGTCAGTATCATATCTGGAACTGTTTGATAATAAACATGTTTTATAACCACTATTGACAACCAATCACTTAGTGATGGGTATGGAGTCAACTTGCAAAACATTGTTTATGTTAAATATATCTGACATTGAACAGTATTTAACACTAATTGTGAAATAAGTAATCTCTTACTCTGTACACTTCTCACTCTGTATAAACATTATTTTTGCAGTGACACTTACACCTGAGGCTGTAACTAGTGCAGACAGTTTGGTAACGAGCACTATGGGTGGCTCACATCACAGTGCATCTGCTACATCTGCACCTCCAACTGTCTCCAAGATGAATGTTGCCACTGTCATACCCCCCACCACAATAGTTTGTTTGCCATCTGCAGTTTCAACACCAAGTTTCATCAACCACACGCAGTTGAGTAGTTGCTTGAATGCTCCGTCAAGCAGCAGTGTCGTGAGTTCGAGCCTAACCAAGACAGCTGCTGTAGCCAGTTCTAGTGCTGTGCCCTACTTGGCCCTCAGCAGTAACACTCCCGTGCGGGCCCTCCCCACTCAGCTGCCAAAGAGCCAAGCCAAAGCTAAGCCAAGGGACCCATCCCAGGTTAATTATTTTGTTTATTGCTTTATGTGGTTAGGAAAGCAATATATCAAAATTATGCTGTTGCCTTACCATTGTCATGATAAGTGTAAAACATGCATACTTGTAAGAAATTTAGGTTAAGCACAATTTGCTGTAGTATACAGTTAAGTCCACAAGCTAAAGTTGGAGTAACTTTTAAACTTGAACACAAAGAAGTGATAACATGCAGGGTGGTGTTTGGGAAGGCTTGTGATTATGGTTTCAATAATCACATTGATTATTAACAGATACCATTAGAGTAGTCAATGTTGTTACACTCAGCAATTGAGAAGCTTGGCTGAACAGTACCCAGTTCAGATATGAGCCAGGTATTATCTGTCCTGACCGATCCTGTGGTTTTTCAAAGTCCCTCCAAGAAAATTCTTACTTGCACATCTCTTATTCTTTGTTCATAATCAACCTTTTATATCTCATTTTTCTGTGGATATGAAATGTGTTGCAAAATTTTTTGGTCTGCTGTGTTCACTGTTTTTTTGGACAAACTTCTTCAAAATTTTCCTTCCACGTATTCCTCATAAAAAATTGACTTTTTTTGTAAGTTTAATATTTGTAATTTTGATAGTTTATATATTTTTAGGAACACAGTGGTGAGCACAAACATTTTATCAGTTTGCTGTCCTTTTAGTGACACTTATAGGCTACCTGTAGTGAAATTATAAATCTGTCTTGAACTGAATGTTGAAGTGCACAGTTCATTACTCCTCTATATGTAGGGCAATTTGAATCTTGGGTGGGAAACTGACCATCCTGACTGATGGTTTTTGAAGTTCTTCTCAGCCATTCCAGGAAAATGCTGGGGAAAATGCCTTAAAGTGGGTCAGTACCACATTATCTAATGGCACTTACTAGTTTCTTAAAAAGAATAATGCGCTGAATTACCCTGTAATGGTAATTATTTTAGTGTTGCATTATATATATATAGTTGATAGGTGTGCATGGATATAAATTGTTATAATGTATGTGATGTCCAGTACAAGATTTCATTTAAATGTGTTGGATGCTTTCAGTATGATGCATGTAGATGGAGAGATATAACTTTCCCATTAAGTAGGATTTGAGGTTCTCAGGGCAGCGAGTACAAAGATGGCTGTCTTCCGGGTTGTAGCGCCTTGTAGTCAGGTAGAAGTTTACCGTCGTTTCAGAGGTCCTAGCTGTTTCCATCATCAGGGCAGTGAGTGCTGTGGGACTGATAGTGGAGGCAGTATCTCTGAATATTAGTAAACTTCTACCAAGCTACATGACATGACAACCTAGATTATGGCCATCTTCACCATTCCCATTATACATTCACTTTGTGTTTTTGCAAAGAACATACAGTAAACTATGTTAGAAGTGTCTGTCCAAATAAGATGAAAGAATGGAACTTTTTATTCACAATACTATGATTACATTTCTGCAGGTGAGTTCTGGTGGTTCTGGCGGAAGTAGCCGTGGCTCACGCGGTTCATCCAACAAACCACCGCCTGGAGCAGTGAACCTTGAGCGGAGCTATCAGATTTGTCAAGCTGTGATTCAGAACAGCCCCAACAGGGACCAGCTACGTTGCCAGCTGAAGCTACCCCCATCCTTGCTGGCTGCTAATGCCAGTTCTTCCAGTGGTAATAATAAGAAGTCTGAGAATTGTGCCCCGCCTCGGGCTGCCACTCAGTATGGGGTTGTAACATCATCAAGGAATGGAAGTGGACCTGCTAATAACTCTGTTAGTGGCAAGCCATTCACTCCACCTCTACCTGCACCTGGTGGCTATCCTGTGGTACCTGGCAGCAATGGTATTAGTGTGGCAAAGCCAGTGACATCAGTAGGTGGCCAGGGAAAAGTGACTAGCACACGTGGTGGAACTTATATTCAAAGACAGCAGTCACCGCCAGTTGTTGTGCGTCATGTGTTTACTTCTTCTCAAGGCATTCCTGTTACAATGGCTGTTTTACCCCAGTCACAAGCCCCTCCAGAGGTGAGCCAGCTTGTTTTAATTTGCTCTATGCACCCTTCCAGAATTTTTCAGGACATAGTTACGCATGCAGATTGTAAATGGGGGAGAGAAAGACCTCAACAAAGACACTGGAGGAAAAAGTAAAATACAAACTTGATATAACCTGGATTTGTAAAATTCAGTAAATTGCTCATTTTGGTGGGTACTCATGTCTGTAAATGGTTGAAGAACACTGTATGATTGTGGCTTTCAGGAATAAGCTGCATTGAATGTTGAAAATATTCCATTTTAGCAAACATTCTAGTTACCATCTTGAGGGTGAATGTCTGTGGGATAGTTAGGAAGCCTTTACAAAGTTCTGGTAGCAGGAGGTGATTGATTAGTTTATTAATCCAGTAGAATTGTATTGAATTTGCAAGCATCAGGTATTTTAATATGGGTTGCATGACATTTCAATCACCCTGTACAAAAGAAAGATCCTGTTTGCTTGCAGTTGACATTTAATTATATGGGAATGACATGTAGCTTTGCTTCAGGTAGCTGAGAGCGCTGGAACACAACTTGGCCATGTGGGCCAGTACATTCTGGTGCAACGCACAGGAGTGGGTGACCAACCAGAAACAGTGCAGGTGATGCTGAACAGTGGTCAAAAGGGGGCACCTCCACCCCCACGGGCCTCAAGTGCACCTCCATCCAACAACCAGGTGAGCATAGGAGGGCGTCTGGGGTTGGGACGTGGCCGTCCAGCTAGCGTGGATGTTGAACGTTCACAGCTGGCGACAGCAGCTTCACAGCAACAGCATGGGGTAGGGTATGTCACAAACAGGTATGGAGATCATTTTGTAGTGCATTGTCCTAATCCAGGTACTCAGGCCATCACGCGGAAAGGTAGGCTAGGGGACAGTGGTAGTGGCATGCAGTATGGTGATGTGGGGTCTGACTCTCCTCTTCAGAGTTATACTGTTGGTGACATTGCCATCATGGAACAGTCGGCTACTAACTCATACCCACAACAACCTGCGGTGTTACAGGGTGGAGGGAGAGTTGCCGCAAGGCAGGCTCACAATAATCACATCTCAGTGCCACGAACGGATTCTTCCCATTGTGCTTGCAATCTGAAAGCCATGATAATATGCAAAAAGTGTGGAGCTTTCTGTCATGATGACTGTATCGGACCTTCTCGTCTGTGTGTGACTTGCCTTATCAGGTGAATTATATTATTCATGTGTGTTAGTATAGCTAAGTTGTGACTGCGTAACTTTAACATGACTGAATTTGTGTAAAGTACTTATTTTGTGTAGGAATTAGGCAACGTGTCATATAATATGTAGATATTCTGTCATCTTGTAATATATATATATATATATATATACTGTGGAATATGCAATATTGAACACTGTATATGTGTCTTCCATTTCTCTTCCTCACTCAGTACTGTGCATTTTGTTAAGAAGTTGTTGTGTTTCTGTATTATATTTCCTATTTACCAATTCATCAGAATTATCTTATCTAGATGTGAATATGGAATGGGTGCTGTTCTCTTCAGGTTTTAGAGCAATATGTGAACATTTAAGTTCCTGTAGTTTTTTTGAAAGCCAGTTTTGAAAGGTCGTGATTGTGTTGAATTTGTTGTCCAATGTATAGAAAATTAACTACCTCAGACTGATATACCTATAGTGTAGAATCAATCATGAACACCATCTTTTATTCAACAAGGAATTGAAGTAGAGGTGCAGTGCCCCCTTCCCTCATTCTCATTGTTTTTCATTATTCTGTCGGCAGTAAAAATGAAGTCCCATAATTGAACACTCAAGAAAATAAGCTAGAAGACAGCCATCTTCATACTCGCCATAGTGAAAACCTATAAAATCTTACTTAGAAAATAACCTTTGTTCATATTTTTGCTCTTACATTTAAATGTTTTGGTTACTTAAAATATTTTTACTATTATAAGATGATGTTCTTTGGTAAGTTCTCTCTTAAGTTTTAGAAGGATAGCAAAAGTTGAGTGTGCATTCCCTTTGCAAGAAGGAAATGTTTCATTCTCCAAATGATTTTGAACTGAAATTTTGGTTTCCAGCAAGAAAAGTGTTGGAATTTATGTTTGTTCCACTGCACCTCTGGAATTTAGTTTTTGTCAATTGTTTGTAATGGAATGAAGTGTTATGTGTTAGATAGAATTGTATATTTCTGAGGAGCTCTGTGTTACTGTTATATAATGCTGAAAGCTTTTTTCCTTGAATCTCAGTTTTTACTTTGTTCCAAACATGTGTTACTTGTATATATATATTGTTACATGTCTTCTGGTAGTATTTATAAATATTGTAGAGATAACATGTGTATTATGACAAAGCATGTGTAATAGTATACACAGTTTTCCTCAGTATTTTATTTAAAGCTTGAAACTGTCTTGATTTTTTATACCAGTGATAACTGCATTGGTGTAACAATATTGATTTGCAATTCTTTGTACTGGTAATGTTTAATATATGAAAATTAAAATATTATATTAATATTATTTACTGCTGTAATTCAAAGAAATGCAATGATGCAACTGAACAATACAACAGAATAATATGAGCAAATCAACATGTGGTTATCTTCTTTCTGCCATAAGGGTAAAGTCATCAATTTGAAGGATACTTTAAGGAGAGCCTTACATGGACAAGTGAATGGTTGGAACAAAAACTCAGTGCTCTTTATTCAGTTTTGAATTGATATTTTTTGTTCTAATGAGACCTATGTTATGAAGATATTCATTATAAAAAAATTTGTAGGAATATTTGTTTTTTTGTGTTTTAGTTTAACCCTTTAAAGCTGAATAGTAATTGGTTGTACCAGCTGATATAACAGACAGTAACAGTAATCTTGTATTTTTGGGTTTCATATGATTTTCACTGTGAATGCAGATGATTATGTCCTTAAACATCATTAACCAGTTGATCTCTGTAACAGAGAAGTGTTGCATTTCCTTTGTGGTATGGACTGAAATATGAAATATTATTTGTTTGCATTTTGGCTTAAAAGGGTTAAGCATGTTTTTGTAATGTACAGTCCAGTCTATTGTAAGGGAACCTTGTCAAGTTGCACTACTTATTACAGATATTTTGTTTCTTTTACTGAGAGTTAGCTTCAAAATGTTGATGGAAATTTGAAATTGCTGCCAAAATAATCTGTATTCATGCTTCTTGTCACAGATGGAGAGAAGGGGATATTATTTTCACCATAGAAAAGATTTTATTTCTTTGTGTGCATTTGCAGTCAGTATAGTGCCTGGCTATATGCTGGACAATAGTAGTTCAATTCACAGCAAGGGCAGGGATTTTCTCTTCGATACCTTGTCAAGACCAGCTCTGTAACCCACCCACTTTATCTAATGTGTACCAGGGACTTTTATTTTCAGGGGGTAAAGTGGCCAGTGCGGGAAGCTAACTTTTCACCATTGTTGAAACATGTGGAAACAGACCTCTTCTTCCTCATATCTTCATGGAAGTGGCGCACAAGAAGGGAAACAGCTTTATCATTTACTTTTACCTTTGTTATTATTCTAGTACATAGCCATTTAGAATGGCATTAAATAATATATTTGCATTGGAAATATAGAGGTTATAACCATTTCTCAATGCCTACTTACTTCCCATGAAGTTTAGTTTAAGATCATCACTAATTGCATTGATGCCACAATTACTTACATGGAATACTTAGCTGCAAAAGACCTCTGAATTTTCTCTGTAATATGTGTTCTGTTTTTAGGCCAGAAATCATACCCCTTTATTTGTATGCATGATTAAATCCTTATCTTTCATATTTATGCTTACAAGGCATTGAATTTTAATACTTTCTGTAGTTAACCGCTTTATTTGTGCCAGAACGTTTTTCCTTCTCCCCCACAACAGGATAGTTCTTTGCCAGCTTACCCTCTATTAAAATCACCCATATTATGTGTATAATTTTTATGAAAATCAGGTTTGTAGACAGGCATAATGCAGTACTCACAGCTTCCAATAACTGTGATAGAGAAGAGTGGTAAGGGGTACTTCAGTGGAGTGAAAGAATGTCATGTATTAATTTCACTATAATGAGTACAGGAAATGTGACAGAGTTAAATTTGGGCTTCGTGTAAACCACACAGCAAAACTAATTTCAACCGAAGGTATGTAGTGCAGACCCCAACAGAACCAAATTTTATCGAATGACTGACAGACTGCCTTCTCGAAGGTATCACCACCTTGTCGAAGGCAATCTGCCGGGTGAGGAGGCTTGCGTGCTCAAATGACCCTTAGTGCTATGCCGGCCTGAGCTTCGGCTCATGGTAGGGTCACCCAAGCCGGACAGGTCTAAGGAGATGCGCTAGACTAAGAGTGATACCCTGGTCCTCCAGGTTGGGGGTTGGGTGTAGGGCTAACAACCTTTCACCTTTAAAAAAATATGTGTTACGAAAAAATCAACCAAGCCTCGGATCAGGACGGACTCTTTGGCACGACCACAGCAATTGAAAAAGGACATGAGATTTGGTACCTGGAACATTAGGAGCCTCTATAGGGCTGGGGCACTGAAATCAGTGTGTAGGGAATTAGGGAATTATAAGTTAGACTTAGTGGCAGTGCAGGAAGTGCGATGGGAGGGGGAGGGCACGATCCCAGTGGACAATTTTACATTTTTCTATGGAAAGGGGAATGACAATCATCAGCTAGGGACGGGTTTTTTTGTTCATAGCAGAATTAGGGCAGCAGTTAAGAGAGTAGAATTTGTTAGTGACAGGTTGTCTTACGTAATTTTGGAAGGACGTTGGTGCGACATCATTGTCCTTAATGTTCATGCCCCAACTGAAGACAAAAGCGATGATATCAAGGATAGCTTTTATGAAGAATTGGAATCAGTATTTGATACATTTGGCAAGTATCACATGAAAATTCTGCTAGGAGATTTCAATGCAAAAATTGGGAGGGAGGATGTCTTCAAACCCACAATAGGCAGCGAGAGTCTCCATGCACTTAGTAATGATAATGGCGTCAGAGCAGTGACCTTTGCTACGTCAAAAGATTTAATTGTAAAAAGTACAAAATTTCCACACCGTGATGTTCATAAATACACTTGGACTTCCCCAGATGGCAGAACACACAATCAAATAGATCATGTTTTAGTAGATAAGAGAAGGCAGACAAATGTAATTGATGTGAGATCATTCAGAGGAGCAGATTGCGACACTGATCATTATCTGGTGGTAGCAAAAGTGAGGGAGCGGCTTTCAGTAAGTAGACGAACTAAACAAAATTTTGACACAGAAAGATTTGATTTGAAAAAATTAAGTGAGGGAGAGGCAAAGGAACAATATCAAGTTGAAATTTCGAATAGGTTTCAAATTTTAGAGACAAATGAGGATAATGAAAGTGTGGACATCAACAGGGAGTGGGAAAATGTCAGAAACTGCATCAAAATTTCAGCAAAAGAGAAACTAGGATACTACAGGAGAAAGCAAAATAAACCGTGGTTTGATGAAGAATGTTCAAAATTAATAGATCGAAGGAAGCAAACAAAATTTCAATGGTTGCAGAACCCAAACAAAACAAATGCGGATAATCTATGTAACGTGAGACGTGAGGCTAATAGAACCTTTAGGACTAAGAAAAGGGAATACCTGAAGGGCAAAATTGCTGAACTTGAGACAAATAATAAGGAAAAAAACATCAGAGACCTGTACAGAGGCATTAATAACTTTAAGAAAGGATATCAACCCCAGACCAATTTGGTAAAGGATGATAGTGGCAATTTGCTTGCAGATCCAATAAAAATTGTGAATAGGTGGAAAAACTTCTTTAGCGAGCTCTTAAATGTTCATAATACTGGTGATATTAGACAGATTAAAATGCATACAGCTGAACTGTTGGTGCCAGAACCTAGCTTAGATGAAGTGGAACTAGCCATTGGGAAGTTGAAAAGTTATAAATCTCCAGGAATTGATCAGATTCCGGCCGAATTAATTAAAGCAGGTGGCAAAGGGTTGCATATGAGGATCCATAAGCTTATTCAGTTAATTTGGGATAAGGAAGAGATGCCACATCAATGGAAGGAATCCATAATTATTCCTATTTATAAGAAGGGGGACAAGACTGAGTGTGGTAATTACCGAGGAATATCGCTGCTATCAACCTCATACAAAATTCTATCCAACATTCTTTTGGCAAGATTAACCCCATATGCGAATGAAACTATTGGGGATCATCAGTGTGGGTTCAGACGAAACAGATCAACGATTGATCAGATCTTTTGCATTCGTCAGATACTAGAGAAAAAATGGGAGTTCGGTGGGACTGTACATCAGTTATTTATAGATTTCAAAAAAGCCTATGACTCTGTGAAGAGAGAAGTGCTATATAATATTCTTATTGAATTTGGTATACCAAAGAAGCTAGTGGGTCTAATAAAAATGTGCTTAAATGAAACCTGCAGCAAAATTCGAGTAGGTAAATATGTATCTGAGACATTCCTCATCAAGAACGGTCTAAAACAAGGAGATGCTTTGTCTCCCTTGCTCTTTAACTTTGCGCTAGAATACGCCATCAGGAAGGTCCAAGGTAGGCAGGAGGGTTTGCAATTGAATGGGACACATCAGCTATTGGCATATGCTGATGATGTTAATTTATTGGGGGACGATATAAATACAATAAAGAGGAACGCAGAAGTTTTACTAGAGGCTGGTAGACAAGTGGGGCTGGAAGTAAATTCAGAAAAAACTAAGTACATGTTAGTATCTCGTCATCAGAAGACAGGCGGGCAAAATTATCTTAGGGTGGCTAATAAATCCTTTGAAAGGGTTACAAAGTTCAAATATTTGGGAACAACAATAACAAATCAAAATGATACTTGTGAGGAAGTTAGGAGGAGACTAAATTCCGGAAATGCTTGCTACTTCTCAGTCCAAAATATTTTGTCTTCCCGTCTGATTTCTAAGAACCTGAAAATTAAAGTATACAAAACAATAATATTGCCTGTTGTTTTGTATGGGTGCGAAACATGGTCTCTCACTCAGAGGGAGGAACACAGATTGCAGGTGTTTGAGAATCGGGTGTTGAGGAGGATATTTGGGCCTAAGAGGGAAGACGATGGGGCGTGGAGAAAACTGCACAATGACGAGCTTAAAAATCTGTACTGCTCCCCCAGTATTGTGAGGGTGATTAAGTCGAGAAGAGTGAGATGGGCGGGACATGTAGCGCGCATGGATGGGACAAGAGGTGTGCACCGGGTACTGGTTGGGAAACCTGAAGGGAAGAGACCGCTGGGGAGACCTAGACGTAGATGGGAGGATAATCTCAGGCGGGATCTATGGGAGATAGGAGTTGAAGGAAACTGGATTTTGTTGGCCCAGGACAGGGTCCGGTGGAGGGCTTTGGTTAATTCGGTGATGAACCTTCGGGTTCGGTAAGCCATCTAGTTAGTTAGTTAGACTGACAGACTGATACAATGTATGCATTGTGATACATTCATTTTATGTACTTTTTGCACTTTATAACTTCTGAGTGACTTGAAGTGTTAGATGGTGTTATGTTTCAGTCACTATTACCCTCAGACCAACCAAGTGTCAGGTCTGAGATGAAGCTTCAAACATAAGACAGGATGCTCATGTTCTGCATTATCAGCTCATTCTAGTGACTGACCATGAATATATGTACTACCATGTCTTTCATACTGAAATACTATCTACACAAAGTAACTATCTCTGGCCTCAATATTAATGAGAATACCCAAGGAATATGAATACAGTGAAATCCCAATTTTAAGTTTAAGGTTTCCATAATTTTTTGACCCCACTGTAGCTCCGTGTAATATATACATTGTTTGCGCAGGTTGAGTTTTTCTCAATCTAAGGCATTAAGAATTAAATTTAGGTCCATACATGGAATGTGGACCCCATTTCAGAGTTCATGTGAGCATGGGTAGTTTTTCATGTTCATTAACAAGTCTCAAGTTGTAACAAATGTGTGAAGTTTCCCCCTCCCTCTTGCTAATTTCAAAAGTATTCTTTCCATGCTTGCCAAGCAACCAGAAGATGTGTTCTTTTGCAAGTTGACCATGGAGCTGAATGGCTTGTTGTTTCAGAACATAAGACATACTATTTATGCACATATCCTTGTTACAGTTGTATTTACATTATTTATTTGTAAGACAAAAAGTGTCAGACAATATAATATGGACCAGAGCCAAAAGAGGTGCCATTGGCATTTCTATAAGTACTCATGAATATCCAAAGAGAAGGCAAGTCCCCGTATTGGTAGTACCTTTGGACGCAAAATACAGTGTATCGTAAATGTCAGTGCCACCGATTGTGGCAGAAAATGGGAAAACTTGCTTTTCGTTACACTAAAAACACTCGAGCAGATTTTACCATCTTACTCCTCCCTCCTAAATACCTACATCTAGCATTTGGTTATCTGTAGTTGCCACCACTGTACAGTGCATCGCGCGGGCTTTGATCTTTTGTTGTCTGGTTAAATTCATCGATGATAGAGCGCGGTAGTGTGTGGAAGTAGGCTGCGTGGTTGTGTACCGTGCTGCAAGACGAGATACTTGTAGTTGGGGTTGTAAAATTTGTGCTGTTTTAGGAGAACAAAAAATATTGTTTGCATAGTATCATAAATCGAAATACCCCTAATTAAACATGAGTGTCGAAGAGGAAGTAATGAGGATTCAAAAGAAGTTGAATAAAATGTCTTCTGGAGATGGAACTGTGGGTTTCAGTTACTTCTATATTAATTCATGAGGGAGGCATGACATTTTCACAAGGCATTAGGCCCAATTTTGTTACCCTATCCAACCTGTCTGTGTAGTAATAGAATTAGAATTTCCAAACATTTATTGCATTATAACTGTTGCGACAATGTTTAAAAATTGTTCGTAAGCGAATGTTTTACTAAGCGGCTTTTCAGTACTTCCCAAGGTTGCATTGACAGTATATTTTATTATTGCGTTTGAGCCACATGTAAGTGTGTTTAAAGATTTTTTTCAGAAAGGTTTGTGTTATAACAAATGATGTCCATATTTAGTTAATAAGTGCATTATGTCAGACATTCACTTTCTGCTCCTGTTCCCTCCAAATGTTTAAGTCTCATTTTCATATGTGAAAACAGTATCCCCTCTTGTTTAGCATAATACAATGCAATGAACAGTTGTCTTGACATTGTATAATATATTGTACCTGCCCATAAATTATCCTTCATACAGAAACTTTTAGATATTTTGTTATAAAATGTTCACAGTATATCATACTTTGTGTTAAGGTGCATTACTGTGCATGTATTGTGAACTGCTACCATCACGAATTTTTCTCCAGTAATAATTGAATAATACTGAAATTATTGACTTTTCCTACATATATAGTTTGTCAAAACAGGTTATAATACATATTTTTAAATGGAAAATTTCTACCTCTGAGGATTGCCTCTGGTAATATTTGAAATGTTTTTTTTATTTCTCCCCATGACAGTTTTTATCCTTATGATGAACTGTGGTAAAACTGAATGCAGAGTACAGAGTTCTTGCTGTAAAGTGAGGTTAATCATTCAAGAACAATTTGCTAGTGTAATTTAATTACTGAATATGCTTGAGCTAGATTATCATGCACGTATCAGCCTGCTTGCACATTTTGTTTTATTCATAATACCTAACACCATTACATACATTATGAAAAGCAAGTTATTATTTTACAGTACATGCAATCAATTCTTCTGAGTCGCAGCTTATGCTTTTATTTGTCACAGTACATGTGTTTAGTATGCGTTGGGAGAGTAGATATTCTGAATTTTTACTTAACTACCTAACCCAAATGAGCTTAACCTGTCACAGATTGTTCATTTTTTAGATAAGTATAAAAACTTGTTTAAATGTGTGTGATTTATTTTCCTCAAATGTAGATTTTTTCACTTAACAGTCGTGGAGCTACCACCTTGGGAAAAAACAGCCAGTGCATGGAGTGATCACTAACCAACATCTGTTGCCAAAATTATGAATGCATAGAGTTTTACTTCCATTTCCCATACATCTTTTTTGGCTTGGAACTGAAGCACGAGGACAGTTCAGCCTTTACCTTACCAACACGTCTCATCCTTGATATACTTGCCTTTACAGTATAGAGTGGAAGTACTAATTGTGGTGTCAATGGATTATTTCAATACCCTTCAAAATATATTTTTTTAATGTTATTTTTTATTCTTATATAGGGGCAGGAACAGGCTCTGGAGTTATTGAAAGTACTACAAAAACTGCCTGTTAACTTGGAGGTGCTCACAAAAACAAGAATTGGTATGACAGTTAATGCTCTACGGAAGTCAAGTTCAGATGATGAAGTAATAAGCCTCTCAAAAACACTGATTAAAAACTGGAAGAAGTTCCTTTCAGGTAGGCATTATATTCCATATATAACCTGATTTTTTGACACCATTAATACCAAAGTTTGCCATTGGACATGATTCTGATACAATTCCATCAACCTGCCGCCCTAACAAATTATCTCCCTAAGATCTGCTTTAATATAATTCTTCCATATTTTTGGTCTTTCATGTGGGTTTCTGTAAGAGGTTAAGCAAAACATCTATATGTAGAAATACAAAAGTTTGTTTATAGACATACATTTCAATTTTTAAATATTTACTAATATCAAAGGATTTTATATGAGATGTAACAGTACATACAGTTACAGTATTGAGAAATTGCTGTAACAGTGTTAATAAGTTAGCATGTACTGCATTCCAGTGAACAGTAGTAACATTCTATTGTCATAAACTTCATATTTATGTTAATTAGTTAAGTAGTGCCATTGTATTTATTCCTTTCTTTTAAAATGTTTTAACTTTAACTTCAGATTTCATAAATTAATTTTTAATTTTCGTTTAAACCAGATAGACCCCAGATAATCAGGAGTCTACTGTACCTTTCTCATTTGCATTTCTTGTAAGGCCCTAATACACCTAACAGCAAGGAAACAGCGGGCAGCTCAAAGAAGTCTAAAGAAAAGGAAGAGAAGACAAAAGATGTAGAAACAAAAGACAAAGAAAAGGAAAAGAAAATGCCGACAACATTTCCACCCGCCTCTTCAAATACAACAGACGCTGTTCGACTGAAGTGTCGTGAACTTCTTTCTACAGCAGTAAGAGGAGATGGAGGTAGATTTCTAACTTACATTCATACTCACATTCAAAACTTAAAATTAACTCTGTAAGAAAATAAAGAACATTCACCAAACTGTCTTTTTTATGTACACTGTTAATTGTTGATCAAAACAGTGAATGTAAATCTGATTTACGATTAACTTACTCCATGGAGCAGAGTCTCTTTTGAGAAGCTGCTTTCTATGGAACCTGAAGGTTCATTATGGCATATGAGTACTATTGAATTCTATCCTGAGCCAGTTGAATCCATGCTGCACCCTCTCATACTCCCTTTCCTTTTGTTCCCCCTTCATAATTTTATCTTACCATATTCACCTACGTCTCAGAAGTGGTCTGTTTCCATCAGCGTATTTTATGGTTGGTGTTATTACCCGAAAGACAATAAGATTGGAGATTCTGGTATGAACACTAGTAGGTATTTCCCATATTATCATACTTTATTATATAAATGGAACACTGCAATTAAGATTAATTTAACTACAGGAAATAATTAAATTACAAATGGAAACCTTTTCATGTCTCCTGGTCTGGAGAGTTTACTATATGCAGTTGGAAAGGTGTCTGTGAGAAATACCTGTGACTGCAACATTGTTAATTTTTAGATTGTCGCACAGAATTGGGCACTTAGAGCCCTCAGGTATGCAGATTGGTGTTATATGTTAGTTGTTATTCATCTATCCATAACTTTGAATCAAGGCAGGCTATGAGAGTAACACTTTCATAGTCACAGTTTATAAGTCTCCTTCACGCACAGTTCTCATCATTCCGTGAACTTCTGCTTTGTACTTTTCCACTTCCGTTAATCCTTCAGGACATGGTTGGTGAATATTGTTGGTACTAAGTGAACCAGGTTAGCACAGTCAGTATATTGACTCACTATGGACTGCTAAACCAGGATTAAATCCTTTACAAGTGCAAAGGGTTTTTTCCCCTGTAGCCTCTGAGGCCCACCCAGTCTCCTATCCAATGGGTACCAAGGCCCTTTCCTCAGGAGCAAAGAGAGGTCAGGGTGTAATGGTGACCATTAACCCACATCTGATGCTGAGGTCAACAGTGAGTGGGAGTTGTATGTTCTCACTCCCCAAGCACCTCCGTGAGGTGTAGCAAGACAGTTTTACTGTCACCAGTTAGATGAAGAACTCTTGAACATTTTGCGTTTTAAACACCTTCCTTCTTGGATCAATGGTTTTTTAATGTTTGTTGTGCTGTAATCTTATGGCAGGCTTGTTAAATAACAGTAAACATTATACAGTGGTGTTATCCATATCACTACAGATTCGTGTAATAGAAGTTAGAGACCATATAATTTGGATGCAAAAAAAGTAAAGCTGTCCCACTATACACCATGTAGATGCTTGGGGGAGAGGGGTTATAGCTCCTACACATTCTTGACCTTGGCACTAGATGGGGGTGAGTGGTCAGCATCACGCCCCGGCCGTGCTTTACCCCTGGGAAAGGACCCCGGTACCCATTGAATAGAGGGCTGGGTGGGCCCCAGAGCCGGTCTGGACACAGAGGCTAGAGGAAAAATCCTCTGCCCCCATCGGGGATCGAGCCCTGGTTGCCCAGTCTGTAGCCAGTCACTATACTGACTGAGCTACACCGGCTCATAATTTGGATACAGCTTATAAAAATACATGTATCTTGTATGCTGCTACAGAATTTTATTACAGAGATCCCAGAAGGCTGTGCATCACCTGAAGAACTCGCTGAAGAATTAGAAGAAGCCATTTATCAAGAGTTTCGGAATACTGACATGCGTTACAAGAACAGAGTGCGCAGCAGAGTTGCCAACCTTAAGGATATAAAGAATCCTGGTTTGAGGATGAACTTCCTTGTTGGTGTAATTCCTGCCAGTAGACTGGCTGTTTTGACAGCAGAGGTATAAAATAAATTTAACACTGATATTTTGATAATGCAACATGATCTAAAGCATGTTATCAGTATCAGTTTTAGCTGTGTGAGTGTCAGGCAGTTGATGGGGTGAAACTTGGTGAGGGTTGTTACTGGTACGTTGACATGCAAGTGTTTTTGTCATATTTATTATGTCATTGGTGGCATGGCATTGATGTGTCAATATGTAATATTATTCTTACTTTATTGCTTTTGGAGGGTACTGTAATTGTTTAACTGAAAACTTATGTCATACATGAAACAGTAGTTTCTGAATGTGAACATGGTAGTGGCAGTTCATTCAGGTGACATTTGTGTCACCTTGATAGGCTGTTTACTATTTCTGGCAATTTGCTCATGTAATTGAATGGTAAATTGTTGTGTTTGTGCACATTTTCAGGAAATGGCAAGTGATGAGATGAAAAGTCTCCGAAATAAATTTTTGAAGGAAGCTATTAATGATGCCCAGTTAGCTACTGTGCAGGGCACGAAGACAGACTTGCTCAAGTGTGGAAAGTGTAAGAAAAGGAATTGCACATACAATCAGGCAAGTGATTGTGTAGAAATGTATCCTATAGGAACTTTTTGCTCTTCACAGTTAATTTCATTTCTGCATGCAAGTAGTAACAGCTGTACTGATATTGCTGACATAATTAATGAAATTATGGGGCATGTTTTGTTGGTTCTTAAAATAACTGGTGCTGACTTGTAAAAAGTTGGTTGTATACGCACCTTTTCAAGGAATTCCCATATTAATGTTACACAGGATGTACTCATGCAAAATGTAGCCCAACAATAATCACATACTACAATACTAAAACAAAATCAGAAGTAGGTTCACTCCAGTGTAAAATACTCTCTCCCAACTTTCGCGTGGCACTCGGATCACCGTTCACACCAGTTACGCGAAAGCTACGTAGATGCAGACAGATCGTATTTACGAGCAGAACGCATGTTTATTCTTGCACATTACTTTGCATCAAAATTGTTTTACTTTTATGAAGCATTTAGCTGATGAGGATGTTCTGAATAAGGTAATTAAAGTTTAGGACACAGGAAATGTTTCTGACTGGGAACATGGCTGGTGTCAGACAATGTTGACAGGTGAGAAACTCTGCAATGTTGAAAAAACATTGCTGCTTTACAACAGTAGTTCTTTGGTGAATGCATTGTTGGTCATGATCTTTGACCACTAAGATGTCTAGACCTTAACATTGCTAGACTTCACAGGGATTTTCAAGAAAGTAACACCTGCGTGTAGTGGGGGTGTGTTGTATTAGGCCAAGCAGATGCAAAATAGTGTACACTGTAATTTGTGTGGAGATTGAAAGGTTGAAAAAAGGAAGTAGAGGCACTTGCCTTGAAGTATGGACCAATAGGGGTAAGACACCCAATTTTAAAGAGCTGGACAATAAATTACCCTCCACTGGACCCCATCCTGAGCCATTCGAATCTAGCTACGCCCTTGTACTTTGTTTCTATAGGTAACATAAAATATTGTTACAGGTTCAGACGAGGAGTGCTGATGAACCTATGACAACTTTTGTCATGTGCAACGAATGTGGAAACAGGTGGAAGTTCTGCTGAATTGTTAGTACCCATTACGTGTTGGTATTCTGAAACTCCCTGGAGTGTATCTTTTTGGTTTATTTGCTTGTGTGCTAATCCAAAATATTGTTGGACAAATGTTGGTAATAACTGATATAATGTGGACATATTAATACTGTTTTAATCTGTTCTGTATCATAGTAACTTAATTATGTTTAAGTTTGGAATTAATTAAGTACAAATATGGAAAGCAATTTAAAGCAACACATATTTTAAGGTGGCTCATTTTAAGATGGATTAAGTTACAGCTGAAGGAGTGTGTAAGGTAATATGCAGCATAACTGTGTTTAAATTTTCCTACTGTTATTGCTGGGTTGTGCGTAGTGTGTGTTTTAACTGCCTACTGCAGTTAGCAACCAGTGTTAATTTATTCTTCTTTATTCATATTCTGTAGTATTGACTGCAATACTTGCCAGATCATATACGCTTTTTGATCAGTGATCAGCAAAAAATGTATGATTAAATGTATTCATTTATGTTTCCTGTAGCACATACTGCATGTACAGATCCCTTGACTCTGATATTCTCGTGTGGTTTGCCCTTCTTGTAACGTAATTCCTCAAAGAAATTTATATTCCTACAGTATATGAGAATCAAGGCCTTCATTGTCTGTACAGGTAAGTACAAAACAATACAGTTATTTCAACATGATTAATTTTCTTTATTCTTATTTAATAAGGAATTTTCATTCCTAGGAATTGTAATTTATGATTATCAGTGTATTATCTTGAAAATAAATGACAACAGTCTTCACTGTCATGCATTTTTTTGCCACTGAGAAAATTATACAACAATATGCACAGTGCATTTCTGTTTTGTTTTTGTGTGCCACAAATATGTGTATTATAGTAACACAATAAAATATTTTTTCAGGAACTGTAATTTTAAGTTCTTGTTTTTTAGTCTACAGTTGAAGTACAGTTAGCTGTGGCTGTTGAAATCAGAATACCCGTTGTTCATTGGAATGTCTTTGGTGCTAAAGGGAATTATGATCTGTTCACATTTGTTCCAGAGCCTGAGTTCTGTCATGCAGCCATGTCTTGAAATTTTTACTTTTTTATACACTTAAATCTGTTGTTTGTAACTTAATATTACAGATGAAAGCAATTTTATTCTAATGGCTGACATAATTTAATGTCAATGATTGATTGTGGTGGTTAATTGGAGCAGGGCATTGAACAAAGGATTTTCTTGTATATTTTTTCGTGGAGTGTTAATTTTGGAAAGCTGTCACTGAAGTCGTCTATAATCAGCAACATACAGAATAGTGAGAAAGGTTTGAATAACATGTTCAGTGCTGGAAGAAAAGAAAGTATGATACTAACATATTTTGGCCAAAGAGAAACTGGATGATGCTGATGATTGAGTGGATGTTAATTCAAAAAAAAATTATTGCTGTGCATAGTTATTTAGTTCAGTGCGTCACAAAACTCGCCTCACACTGCGTTACTATTAAAGTGATGACATGCAGAACTACAGTTTTACTAAGTTTTATGCCTCCATCCTATTAAACTTCAGTGTGGTATGACAGGCAATTCCATTAACTAGTCATCAAAAGGTTTCTCAGTTCTTACCTTGTTTTGTATTTTTAATTGAATATTAATTTTGATTTGCACAGGGTAGAACATGGTAATGAATGAACCTTGAAGTTTATAAAATACAAAGATATGTTTTCCAGAAAATGATGGATGTGAAGACCCTACTGCAGCCTTAAAGTTTTGAAACAGACTGTTACAAATATTGTATGTGCATTTGCAGCTTTCCAGACAAACTGTTGTTCATCAGCTTCAATAAAAATAAAGCTAAGCTCAGTTCATGTCAATGACAGTGACTGCTCAGAAGGTTAATGCTTCAGTATTCTCACACCCATTGAAATAATTTTCTCCTGTAGTTAAGCAGACTTTGTAGAAATTATTCTTCAGACCCTTATTTTTGAAATGCGTGTTACATTCTGTGACAAAAATGACATATATTTCTGTTTGCAAATCCCATTCCCCCATACTATGTATGATGCATAATACTTTGAGACTGGCCCTTCTTTAATGTATATTTTCGGTGGGATTAGTGATAAACATAGTATTTTGATGCCTGAAGCTGTATCCAAATGGAAGCACGTGGTTTTGTGGTGAGGTGTGTTGCTATGTGACGTGACCATTCAGTTTATTAGCCAGAAACTTGAGTGCCCACATGAGCTGAATAACCACTGGCCTCTGTCTGAATATAACCATTTTCTATATACCATAAATTGAATTTATACATTACCATGAAAGAACTTCCTGATAAATCTCAGCATGGAAGGGGTTAAGCTTGGCAATAACCAGCAGCACTACCTGATGGGAATGTTTTCTATACAGAATCCTATACTTGAAAGATTCATTTTTACATGAATTTTAAATAAAATGAGTTTAATACTGTCACAAAGAATAAAGCAAGACAAAGAATAATTTACTATGCATCTGCTTACATACAGAAAATATATTTAATGTTTTTGTATTAGCATGAAATAATTATGTTATAATGTTGATAATGTAGCTCAAGTATTAGTGGAACATTGGTTTTAGTTTATTAAGGAATTGTAGAATTATATTACATCTGCCTTATATTTGAATACAAGAAATGCATCAGTACATACAGATTATCAGTTTATAATTGCCTCTAGGTACTATCAAGCATATTTACGTGATAAACCTTTAAGTGAATTGTAAACTGTGATATGAAAAGCTACAACTATTGAAAGTATTCTGTGCATTATAAAAGTTGTATGTAAAGTGTAAATGCAAATTGTGTTTCGACATTTCTTTTTGGACTTGCTTCTGTCAGTCTGGCGGTGAAATTTATTTATACTGTAGCCATCTTCTTATAAATCAGATGTCCCAATTCTGTTATACTGGAATTGTTTAGAGGTGTCCCTCTATTAGTAACATCATTGTATACCTGAAAGATAAAACACTAAACAAATCAGTTTTCTATATGAATTCCTATAATAAAGGGGGACTTGTTTCTGACTAAAAGTTTTATGGTTATGTATGTCTAAGGTAAGATTTGCCATTTAATGGGGCTTTGCTCACTGGAAGGTATGTTGCAGGTCATTAGGTGTATCGCCCAAACATAATTAAATATGCCCATGTATATGTTGGATAAATACAGAAGTGGTGTTTTATTGTTGAACAAGTGACCATAATATTCCAAAGATGAACTGATTTTTACTGTAAATGTGAAAGAGATAACATTGCCTTGCTTGCTTAAGCACCACACCTTGAAGATGTGTAGAATGGAGGTATAGCTCCATGTTTCTTAACCTTTATAGTATGTGGAGGTGAATATTCAACTTCACATCCCAGCTGCTTTAGGCCGAGGGAAAGGGCTCCCAATAACCACTCATTGGATAGGAAGCTTGGTGGGCACTGGACACTTTGAAGGCAAGAAAAATGTCTGCCCCTGCTGGGAATCAAACCCCCAATCATCCACTCTGTAACCTGTTAATTGTATTGACTAAGCTATCCTAGCTCTGATTGTAACAAATTTGGAATGAACTCTGAATTTTTACCCTCAAAATATCTGATCTCTTCATACGAATTAGCTGTAGTATGTTTGCTCTGCTATACATAGTTTCAATAAAGAAAACTGCACATTGCCAATAAAGTAAAGGAATGATAATTTTTATTTTGTACTTTCATAAAGATAGTGTTCAGATTATATGCATATATGTAAAGATAATGTTTATGGTTTGGCAAATGACTGTATTTTGTTAGTTGTTTCCTTTCAGTAGTATTCACCATTGACAACAAGATGCTTCTCAGAAACTCAGAATGTTGAGATGTGTGACTGATTTTTTTTAAATAATACTTACCTTTATTTTACAGTGATGGGATCAGATTCTTGACCAACCCAGTATTCAGGCCCAGTTTTTACAAAAGTAGTACTGAAACAAGTAAACATAAGAAGTGACTCATTAATTTATTTATAAGATGTAAGTTACAAATTGTTCAGTTCACAGAATGTATTATGAAACGCTCTAAGCTGCTGTAATTTCCATTGTAATGTGATAATTTTAATATGAATATTAAGTTTTCATTGCCAATTTTCAAGCGCTGTAGTACTTCACTCTGTCTTTGACCTTCCATTCTTTCAATTCTGGCAATTGAATTCAAATGCTCATTGTTTAATCTGAGTGTATTTGTGATTGAAATGAATAATTTTGAACAAACTAAAAACGTGTTACAGATTGGTAGTGACATGGCAGTAACCAGTTCACATATTTCTTTCTTGCTTAAATGCGTAGAAATTACACAGTTGCTAAATGTTATACTGGTCAAAAAGGATGGTTGTGCTACTTTTGGCCCAGCATGAAATGGGACATTATTACCATGACTAATATAATAAGGAAAGAATCATAGTTGAACATTTTCATAGTTTCTTCATCTCTGGAAAATTATATTGAGATATCTCTTTCTTTTCATATCCATGCCCTTAGATAGTCTCACTCTTCCTATGAAATAAGTTCCTGGTGTTGCTTTCATAAGCTGATAGATGGCATAGTTGTTCAGCAACCATAATGCTCACATTTAGTCATTCAGAGACTAACACATCCAGGATGATTGCAGTGATATGTTGGTAAGCTGTGGCAATAGGCAATATGAAGACATGTGACAGGAACACATAGACTCCCAGTCAGTTTGCACAAAGGTTAGTTCCATCATTTATAGGTGTATAATTTTCACTAAGAAATTCTTTTTTGGGGTTATGAATGTATACATTCCTGAAGATAAAGTCATTTAGTATAAGAGTACATGGTAGTATTGGATATTGCACAGGGATTATACTTGTATCTAAATCTTCAATTGTGAAAGAAGTGTTTGTGGAAATATTCCAGTAACAAACCAGAAAGTTTCCCTGTCTTCTTAATAAAGTTCAATGCAGATGTACATGTTTATGAATGTGGATTATCCTTGTATTTATACCGATTAATTTATGGATGCTTTGTCCCATAGCTTAGCATACCATTTGATCATGATATTTTTGTTTTTTGGAAATTGGTGTGAAAATTAATAGTATTGATTTTAATTGTTTAACCTGAGAGTGGTAAACTAAACAGTATGAGTCATGTTCATAGTTACTGACAAAAAATCATTTATACGTGATTAGTAGTTATTCCCATAATGTTTTGCCAGAAGTTGTACACAAGCATTTTTGGTTGGCATATTCTGCACTGTAAATAAAGTATGTATGTAACTTAATTATATATCTGAAATACTTATTTTGTTAGCTTCTTACAGTTAAGATATTAGTATTCAAAAAAGGTTTTGCACTATTTTTAAGTGCTTCTGTCAACAACAAAAACTTCTTGTTTTTCTAGAATAGAGCATCGGGAACAGTGACAGTTTTCAAGGAAATACTCTTTTTTATTTATTAGTAGTAACCATTATGTCCTTGACTGCTTGAAAATATTACCTTCCTACCTTACTATTTAGGATATTTCATTTAAATATTTCTAATACCCTGACACTGTATTCAATGACATAAATGAACTACTACAATATAGGTTGACATAAGTTTTACTTCAAACATCATGACTGCAGAAGTTGATATGGAAACCGCAAATAAATAAATGTAGTGTATGTTATGATTGCTTGTTCAGAGGCAAAGATATTTATTCTCCCAGCTGCCTTCAGGTTGGCTCTGTAATTTACTCAGCCTTTTGTCCAGTGTTTCCTTGTCATTGTATAGCAGTAGCTAGAATCTGAAACTCGAAACTCACCTCTGTCCACTGCTGAGGTACAGAATACTTGGAACTTTACTTCTGAATCCCCTACATACCTTCATACATTTTAATTTTATTATGAAAACTCTTGTTAATTTATTAATGTTAAGCAAGAGAAATATTTAAGTAGTGAAGGAGTTCTTCCTGTGAAATAATGGCCTGAACACTGTAGACTTCATAACTCACCGGAACCGCACCCTATGCACTGCACATCTGCAACCAGACATATTTTTGTGAGTAGATGTTTTGGTCAACCAAATTTTCAACCACCTTTTGTTTGTACTTCATCCCTCGTGGACATGCATTTGGACTTCGCATGTGTTTCTGAAAGTGCTCGTGCTGTTTACAGAAGGCACAAGGAGCTGCATTTTAGATCTCTCAGATCCTGGTGCTTTTATAGAAGACATGAGTGTAATTGATGGTAATTCAGCTGACTCTAGAGTGACTGTTTAAGTGCCTTCACATAAGTTTCTTGTTGGGCCAATTATGTATCAACTACTGTTTGTGCATGCTCATTTTCATTCTACACAGATGAATGGCAGTAGTGCATCTACTCGCTCAGGTGGGCGTAGTGTTTCTAAAAGACAGATGTGCTGTTCATACAAGCTGGAAAATCTTTTTGCAATCTTTCCATTACTCTGGTCGGCAGTATACAGAAGTTTCATTTATACATATCATGTTTTTAATGAACTATTGTGCACATTTTTATGCATGTGTGTGGCAGGCTTGCAGATTTGTGACATTTACCATGTGCATTTACGTCTCTTAGCTCCATGCTTCATCTTTTTTTCCCCTTTAATATGTTTCACCTGGGTTTATCAAGAGTTTCTCTCATTCCCTCAAGTCAAGTACTGCCTTTTCTTTAGGTCATGATATTTATTTCCATTTTTTGACACATCAACTGTTAAAAATAATTTTTTTTAACAGCCATTTTCTGTTCATCACAACATAGGTAATTCCATCTGCAGGTTCATTTTATAGATCTGCAGAAAATAATTGGTTTGTATTTTGACATATGACAAACGAATGTCCTTGGCTATTAATCAGGTAATAAGGAAATTTGATTACATATTTGTACTGAAATCCGATAGTATACCTCAGTTTTTCACAGCTAGTTTCTTTCAATAACAAGAAGCCAGAAATGGCATTTTTGGGATCCAGGATGGTTCTACATTTTACACAAAACTTACTATAGAGCTGCAGTATAGTCTTAAAGAATACATGCTTGCTGTACTGGTGATATAGGACTTACCGGAAACGAACACTTTCTGAGAGACGAGCAGGTGCCGTCCAATTTAATGTAATTGAGTCTTTGTCTCTGTTGTCAGTGTGGGTGGCAGCAGACTAGACATAGAAATAATGTTCATGTTAATCATAACTTGAAGCTTTAAAATGTGCTCACATGATATCAGTAGGCTTAAACTGTAGAGGTTGGAAATTGAAACTTGAGCTGTTATTGGAATGAAGGTGGAAATGTTACACTTTTTCGTGTGTGTATGAGTCACTTTATCCATTAATTTCTTCTCATTAGCAATTGTTTAAGTTTATAATTTGACTAGGATTGACATAACTTGTTTTACCCATTTGATTCCAGTCATCATAGCACATCCTATTTGTATACATTCCATCTTAATATTGTCATCTCATATATGTTTAGATCTCCCAAGTTTTCTATTTCCTTCAAGTTTCTGAACAAAATTTGTATGTATTTTATACCTTACCTATGTTTTCTATATGAATTGGACCAGTTTTAATAGGTTATTTTTATTTATTTTCTTTACACTCAAACTCACTAATGTACCTACAGTTTGCCAGACCCTCCTTAATTATCATGTATATACATCAGTCCAGGTCTTCTTCTTCTTCTTCTTAAAGTGCCTATCCGTTCCGGATGCTGGTGATCAGCATAGCGATTTGAGTTTTACTGGCTAGCTGCTACTTGTAACAGACCTCCAGTGGACATCGAGAACCAAGTTTTTAGGTTCTGAAGCCAGGAGATTCTTGGCCTGCGAGGTCCCCTCTTTCCGAATACTTTTCCCTGGATTATCAGCTGAAGCAGCCTGTATCTATCACTGCCTAAATATTTATCTAACAGATGTCTGCAGCTAATACATTAATAATGACACAGTTTTTATACTTGTAAAATACCCACATATTTTTCTGATGGTATTAGTTTGTTTAGACTGGATCACGATCATGCCCAGAGGTGAGTGTTGATGGCAGTGACATTTTATCTTTGGGTTCTATTAGCATAAAGTGAGTCCATTTCCTACAAAAATGGTGTGTCTTGTATTCTTAAATTGGAGCTCTAGTATGGAAAATGGTTAGAAGTGTGTCTGATAAGGAACTCTTAAGAACTAATATCCTAGTGCCATCGCATATCCATCAACCTCATTAATAAATTTGTTTGAGATGCGTCTCTTACCCCGACTCCACTGCCACAGTCGACCAAGTTGATTTCTGGCCCCGTCGCAAATTTTCCAATGGGAGTGTTACCCACACGAGCTTGAATAAAGTATCCTCTGAATTTGGTGTTATCAGTTCCAGAGATGGTCACTTCTATGGATTTGCCAGCCTCAATGTTAAGCTTATTAGGAGTGATGGTGTAGGGTGATGGTTCAGACTTAGGTTCGGAATGGTGGTCTGGTATCATGGAGCCACATACAGACTCAGGAGCTCCAGATTTGTAAGCAGTAATGTATGCAGGAATCACAGCCAGCAGTAAAACGCACAGTCCATATGACACCGTCATCATGTCCTGAAACAGTACATCTTTACTGCATATGTGCAAACATTTTGCATGCAATGTAATTTTCAGAGTTGCATTTCATAAACTAGAGTGGAGTACAGCAAACCCTCCTCCAATGCAGATTCAATCATACACGTGAAAATAAATATGAATGTTTATTTGCTGAATGTGGAAAATTCAATTATACACGGTCTGTCAAACACACTAGAAGCATATGAGAAATATCGCTACTGTTAAAAAGTTAAAGATAGTTCGATATGATAACGTTCGATGCCGTATTTTAAAACCTAACATTTCATTTTAAAGTCTTAACTTCTTGCAGCTCCATGCATTCTTAACCTTGTCACTAGATTGAAGAAAAAAAATACTTCTCCTGTGTGATTATTTTTATGAAACTGTTACGAAAATTGCCTTTAATTCTTTACTAACCCTTATATTAAATACATAGACATTTGTGTAGCATATCTATATCCGTAAGATTTGAGGTTTTCACAGCGGTGAGTATGAAGATTTCTGTCTTCTAGGTTGTTGCGCTGTGTAGTCTGGTCGATGTTAACCAACGTTTCAGAGGTAATACTGCCTCCGTCATCAGGGCGATGAGTATGAAGATTTCTGTCTTCTGGGTTGTTGCGCTGTGTAGTCTGGTCGATGTTTACCAACGTTTCAGAGGTCATACTGCCTCCGTCATCAGGGCGGTGAGTATGAAGATTTCCGTCTTCTGGGTTGTTGCGCTGTGTAGTCTGGTTGATGTTAACCAACGTTTCAGAGGTAATACTGCCTCCGTCATCAGGGCGATGAGTATGAAGATTTCTGTCTTCTGGGTTGTTGCGCTGTGTAGTCTGGTCGATGTTTACCAACGTTTCAGAGGTCATACTGCCTCCGTCATCAGGGCGGTGAGTATGAAGATTTCCGTCTTCTGGGTTGTTGCGCTGTGTAGTCTGGTTGATGTTAACCAACGTTTCAGAGGTAATACTGCCTCCGTCATCAGGGCGATGAGTATGAAGATTTCTGTCTTCTGGGTTGTTGCGCTGTGTAGTCTGGTCGATGTTTACCAACGTTTCAGAGGTCATACTGCCTCCGTCATCAGGGCGGTGAGTATGAAGATTTCCGTCTTCTGGGTTGTTGCGCTGTGTAGTCTGGTTTATGTTAACCAACGTTTCAGAGGTAATACTGCCTCCGTCATCAGGGCGATGAGTATGAAGATTTCTGTCTTCTGGGTTGTTGCGCTGTGTAGTCTGGTCGATGTTAACCAACGTTTCAGAGGTAATACTGCCTCCGTCATCAGGGCGATGAGTATGAAGATTTCTGTCTTCTGGGTTGTTGCGCTGTGTAGTCTGGTCGATGTTTACCAACGTTTCAGAGGTCATACTGCCTCCGTCATCAGGGCGGTGAGTATGAAGATTTCCGTCTTCTGGGTTGTTGCGCTGTGTAGTCTGGTCGATGTTAACCAACGTTTCAGAGGTAATACTGCCTCCGTCATCAGGGCGATGAGTATGAAGATTTCTGTCTTCTGGGTTGTTGCGCTGTGTAGTCTGGTAGATGTTTACCAACGTTTCAGAGGTCATACTGCCTCCGTCATCAGGGCGGTGAGTATGAAGATTTCTGTCTTCTGGGTTGTTGCGCTGTGTAGTCTGGTTGATGTTAACCAACGTTTCAGAGGTCATACTGCCTCCGTCATCAGGGCGATCGGCCTGATGACGGAGGCAGTATGACCTCTGAAACGTTGGTTAACATCGACCAGACTACACAGCGTAACAACCCAGAAGACAGAAATCTTTATCTACATCCATTCATTATTCAGTCATTTATTGCAGTGGAAGAATAAAAATCTTTATAAACTGAGGTCAGAACTTGCTTTGACCTTTGAGAGTTGATCACATTGAATGGAGTAGGACAAGGAGGTACACTTTTATGCCTCCTATCTAAAGTTGTATCAGCAAATATCAAGCATAGAAATACAAGTTATCGAAGAATTATGCAGAGTTTCTTCCTTTTCTTGTGTGATCTAATATTTTGCCTCTCAGGTTTTTCACCGTCAGTAATGACTGGAGTTAGTGAGAGAAAGGGATCTTACTATGTGGACCAGAGACAGAGTTACATTAACGGTAGAGTGGATCGTGATGGTGTGAGATCCCGATAAGGTGAAAGTGGAAGTCACTTGTGCTGAAACTCTTTTTGGAAGAAAATTCTAATACCATAAAAATCGGAAGTTCAGTTTTTATGGGAGGGGTATTGATTTAATTCAGTGCTGAGTGAGTGGATTGGAATTTCAGACACCTATGTTATGGAGCCATGATACCAAAGGTGGTGAATAGTTTTATGCACCCCAACTTTATCTGCTATTGTAAAATTTTAACGTCTGTAACAAAGACAAGATTTGTACATTTCCACTCTGCTGTTTCTTGTTTGGGTTACTCAGTCGAGGCATTGCAGTCTCGATAATTTGGATAGAATTTCAACGCATATAATAAGTAACAATCGGCAAAGTTGAGGAGAAAGTGGAAGGTATAACGAACCAGCCCCAAGTATTAACTTAAGACGGAAGTTGTACCGGCTACTGAACATGTTCTATACAATTTTGTCCGAAATATGCAGTCATTTCTCCATTTATAAACTCTTAATTTAAACGTTTTTGTGTATTACCCCTTTATTAATGTCGTTTTAATTCTCTTACGCGGCCATATGTTGGACGACGGCGTAACGTTGATGGAAGATGATGGTGACAATGTTTCTTAAAATGTTAACAGAATTCTACACTCAATTACATAAACATTTTACTCACTGTTGTAAATGGTATATAATTGTTTACCACCAGAGAGTTATACTCTCATAAGGAAAATGAGCTCTTCATTTATGCATTTTTCACTACAAGACGTTTATCAAGAGTGAATTTACCGAATTAATGCAAAAGTAACTTTACATTTTTTGTCAAGAATATGAAGTTATTGGAACGTTGTTTTGTCAGTGTTCGAACGTGCGTAGTAAGTAAGCACGATATATGTCTCGCAATATACAAGAAGTATTGCAACAAACTAACCAACTCCATGCGCAAGGGTCTTCGTTAAAATGCTTACAGTCGCTTAGCTGGTCGAAACGTTTAGCGGAACAGTTCGAAAAAGCCCGTTACTGGACTCTATCCTAAACCATATTTGTACACATATTTCATTAAGATACATTTTAATATTATTCTCGTCACTCTTGGGCCCCTCCGGTGGTCTCTTCCCTTCATATGTTCCTTCTGGGATTCTGTATCCGTTTTTCATCTTCCCCTTGTGTGCTGCATTTCTATCTCATCTCATCTCATCTTCCTTGGTTTAATCACTACAGCAATATATGTTGAAGCTCTTCATTCGTCTGTTACTTCATGTTTTTAGGTCCAGATGTTCTGTTCAGGATTTTATTCTCAAACATCTACAGTCTAGGTTTTCCTTCGAAGGACCGTGTTTTACACCCATACAAAGCAACAGGTAAAATTATTACATTTTTGAACAGGCGTCAGGAAGATGAAAGATTCTGAACCGGATAATAGGAAATAATCCCCCGAATTCAGTTGAGATCGTAATTTGATTTTGAATGTTTTGGTTTGTTACTGTCGTTAACAATTAGATCTATTTTGCATCTGCAACATTTTCAAAATTCGTTCTGTAGTGTTTTATTAACACGAAATGGTTTCTTTTTAAATCTCGCCGACATAAACATACGGCCTGGAAAGGGTTCTTGCTTATTGGATATTGATTATGCCAAATTTTGCTTCAGCGTTACAAATGTAGTATATTTTGTAATGCAAATTTTGTATCCGTTTTTACGTACGCTTTTGATTGCGTGAATCGAAGAAGAATAAGATAAAATACGAATTAGCTTCTGTTGGTTACTTAAGAGTAGTGTTTCGAGTTAACTGACTGGCTCTAGCGGTAACAAGCAACCACAGTTCAACTTTCACGGAAATTACAGTAACTATATTTACATAACACTTGTTTAACTTTAAAAATGTGTGATATGGGATTGACACAGCACAGGATGGATATTTCTGGACATAACGTATCATTTCGGCGAGAGGTACAATGTTTTACAATACTCGCTCTGAGAAATTGCATTTCAGTTAATGAATCAAAAAGTGATTAGCGAGATTATTTTCCCTACGCAGCCTACAAATTACGAAAATTATGCTAACTAATGAACTAGCTAAATAATAAGCTATTATATTATATTATATTATATTATATTATAAGGTATTAACTTCAAAATCTAACTAAAACTTATCAAAATCAGAAAGTAAAATAATATTCTGTCATATCCGCATATCATCATTTTACAGTTGCCACCTTGACACCTATTTTGATTTTATAATTATTTTAATGTGATTTATATATCGGTAGGAATGCAATTTATGAGAGCAGACCACATTCCGAGATCTGAATTCACATTTATTTGCCTATTTTTCTCTCTATTACATAGACTTTATCAGTACGGTATTCAGAACTTCAGTTGCTTCTGGACCAAAGTCATAATACAGCTTCTGTGTTTTTCTCTATGAAATTTACATTTTGGAATGAGACATTTTAGGATGATGTGATGTGAGAGTTGGAGGAATTTCGGAGAAAGTCTTTACCCAGATTATTTTTATTACGCGAACGAAGGCGAACTTGTTTTACTGGTCTGAAATCTTGGTGGGGATTGCTGCTTGGCTGTTTTATTTCAGAATACGGACATTACTTACAGTAACTGTATAAATTGCAGTCAGTACAAATGACTCGAATTGCCAAAATTAAAATTACCAAATAACATTACCATCGACACAATCGTTAATTGAAGTACGGTCATATAATTCTGGACAAACAGTACAAAAGACCTTTATTACTGAATATCGAGACAAACGGACAACATTTATTCCAAAGCCAAGCTTTAATTTTAAATCTATTTAAATAGTCTAAGCTTTCGCACAAAAAATAATCTCCAGATCTTTTTAACTTTGTATACAGATTTTAATAATGGATACTACGTACGATAATTAAACCTTTGGAGCCAAAGCAGTCCTAAATAATATTTCAGAATTTTGACCATATCGCAAAGGAACACCATTTCGCCATTATAAAGTTAAATTGATTAATATTTTTAAGAAAATAATCCCTGTTTACACAGAGATTCGTTCAAAATCCATGAATACAAAATGGAAAGTTACTGATCGTTCGAGCAGGTAGTAAATACAGGTACCACTAGACTTTTACATTGTTAAGACAAAGGGACTCCATTTTATTTTCTGTGTACCTACTAAAAATGTTACATATACACTAATAAATTAATTGAATTATTATTATTTTTATTATTCAAATAGAAATGATGTGCAAGTTATGAATTTTTTATAAAATATGATATGGTTGGGTATGTTATAATCAAATGACTGAGCTGAAATTTGTATTGGCGCTTTCAGAGACTGCAAAAAATTTTATGTGGAAATTTTAATAGGTGTACTAGTTGATAAACTATTCCAGAGTTTGTCTAGATGGCCTGAAGTAAACTTTATCACTATAATTCAATTCTAAAGGGTTTTGACGACGGTAGTTCACTCTTAAAATTATTCATTGTCAGGACTTTTTCCATTGTCTGTTTTTTAAAATTGATGATGTTTCGGAGGCTGGTTCTGCCTCCGTCTTCAGGTGAGAGGCAGAGTAGGTACCTCTCACCTGAAGACGGAGGCAGAACCAGCCTCCGAAATGTCGTGAATTTTAAAAACAGACGTTGGAAAAAGTCCTGGCAACAAATAATTTTAGGTTTATCAATATACTTTAATACTGCACACTTTGTAAATCGAAGTAGTGAAGTGAAACGAATAAAACTAAACACAAATTTATGGCGCGTAATAAATTATTTGGTCATTGCCACATACCTGTTCAACAGCGGTCTCTTTGCTTCGAGGCGAAATCAAGAAATGTGCTGGACCAAGCCAGCTGGAAGTTGTATACTGCTGGAAATATGTGGAGAGGGGGAACATGAAGGAAGGTCGTGATTTGCAAGGCGTGTGCAATTATTATAAGAACATTAACCTTCAACAAAACGTACTCCTTTGTTCGAATTGTACAATTTATAAGCCACTTCCCTACAGCGGAAGTAATATCGCGGAATTAGTTTTTTTAATAATTCACAGAGTTCCGGAAAAATTCCCATAAGTATTCATTATGAATTGGACATGTGTCATGTAAATTGTCAGCAGAGTGTTCAAACAACGGACATTTTTTTGTGTCTGAATTATGTAAAAGCTAAAAACCCTCTTAAGTTCGTCATTGCCGAGAAGTGACCGGTAAACCAATAAGCATGTCAGGTTACTCAAAATGAACGGTCTGATATCTCTTTCATTGACAATTCATATAATTCTACAACCTGAGAAGGTTTTTTTAAAAATCTACAGCTGCGGTTTAAAGCCATATTTTTGTGCAGGAGCGTTCAATATCGTGGGTTGCCCTGACATTGATGCTTTAAAAAGACACGTCTTGTCTCACAATCAGTTCTTCTCATACTTCTTGTTACTTGTAGAGCCTTGCTTTCACATCCCTTCTAGTACTTCATTGCCCAGAGGAAGCTTTGCCCTCATTACTTGTGTGAGTCTCACTTTGCTTCTTAATTAACAGATATCTCTTAACAAGAAATGTTTATTTTGCTTTCAGGCTATTCTAGTCATATTCTTGTATCAGAAAAATAATTGTATTGCAAACGGTAATCCTCTTCAACATAACTAAAAACACACTTAACCGATTTAAGGGATTTCAGTTGCCCACGGAAATGAAGAGACTTTGGTATATCAAATCTAAAACTTCTTGACGATGGTGAAGAGTCAATTGAATAAAAATTTCCTTGGATATTATCCATCGTCTAGTAAATATAAAACGTAAAAAACGACGTTTCGGAGATGGGACTCTATCTCCGTCTTCATCTCCGAAACGTCGTTTTTTACGTTTTATATTTACTAGACGATGGATAATATCCAAGGAAATTTTTATTCAATAGACTTTGGTATGTTTACTGCTGAGACTTGAAGGATACTGTTTAGTAACCCTGTTTAGCTTGTCATGTTACATGTGCGTTTAATTAAGCATACATAGCCTCATTAAAACTAGAACACATAGTTTTTGCCTATGTCTGTCTGCCAGCGTTGCGTGAGGTGTCCGTTCGACGGTCATTCGAAATTAATGTGTTGAATTTCCTGCTGATTTATTTTACATACTAACAACCACAAGAGTAATTAAGTCCTCTTTAAAGTCACTTGCATAGTGGACATAATCAACATCTGAATCCATAAAACAAAAATAATTATGGTAAAGTACTGTCCTTCAGAATTTGATAGTTGTTATGTATGGGGGGGAAAACCTAGTCTCTCGTTCGAAGGGAAGTTCATAGACTGGGTTTGTGAGAGGAAATAACAGATTTTTGGTTTTTGTAGTCTTCACCAAACGTTATCAGGATAATCGTATCAAGAATATGATGGGCAGCGTATGTAGCACAGCATAAACTTGGAAGATGAGAAATTTATACGAAATTTTAGTCGGAAAACTTGAAAAACAGTATTATGTGTTGTATATAAACGGAGATTGTATGATGATATTAAAAAGTATCTTAAAGAGACTGCGAGGGGACTGTATTAACCATTTAAGGTCGAATGTCAATTACATATATAAGCTACTTTAACAATCAGTAACACGGTATTTTTATTGGTGGTGTGATTCTCAGTGTAAAGAGAGATTATTTCCTTCAGCAGTTGTTCTTTGTAGTGGGGAACAGTTGTGTTTTCTTTGCGGTACGGACTGAATTCTTAAATATTATTTAGACGAGCTTCGGCCCTGTTTCTTAATGTTTTTATATGAGAGGCAGTGTTCTATACGTGTCTTATTTCCAATGTGCAATATATCGAAAGCATGCATTTAAAAATACAATCAGGAATAAGATATGTTTGTAACATAAATGTTTGTTTCTGTCTTAGCGTCAAGGATATTTTGTTTCGTCATGTGCCTAAAGGTTTTTCGTTGTCTTTCTGGGGTGACCAAATTCTCGTTCCTCGTTTAAAGTTAACAAATTTGAAACGCATTGCTTTGACGTAAAAGAAATGGTAATTTTCGTTAAATATATTTTTGGGGAAAATTGGAATTTTCAAAATTAATTTAAGATCGTTTTGTATGGGAATCTTTCTTTTTCCCTTTGTATCTGTGACCTTGCTTCTAGACGATCATAACCTGTTTTAGTGATTTTAAATTGATCCACTTCACTGCTAGTTCATTGCTTTACAGCCGTTTAATTCAGTTAATGGAGAAGTGGCAATAAATGAGAGAAAAGATGTGTGACATGTCTTTTCGTTTTTATAATCTGAATGTATTGTAAGAACATTTCAGTGTCCTTACTGCAGTGCATCGTCTTTCATGTGTCAGTTGAGGTTAAAATGCCCTATTATTTTTATATTATTCATGAAATGGGTTAAAGATACACGTATGGAGGAGTAATATGAGACATATTTTACGGCAGTGAAAATTTGGCTGTTGTGACACCGTGTAGTCTTGTTGGTTGTTGCTAACGTTTCGTAGGATCCTATTGCATCCATCTTCGTGGTAGACTTGAGTCAAGTGGGTGTCAGTTTCTTACCACTTCCCATTGGCCACCCTCCACTCTTTGGTAACCGTCATCACCTGACTCACTTGTACCTGGAAGATGACGTTGATAGGTTCCTCCAAAATTTGCAGTGGCATTATAACTCAGAAAACTTTAGTAGAGCGGCGAAATCGGGAAGTAAGTCTGTCTGCTTGCGTTACAATCCCAACACAGACCTGTCGAAAGAAAATTTCTCATTTGTTATTCAAGTAACGGGGAGAAAAATATATTCCCACATTCTCAGCCTTGAAATGCTTAAAAAGCAGTTGCATGTTCCAGGGATAACTTAAATATACGTTCGGTGTATCCACAAATGACAATGGGGAATGACATGCAGTTTGATCAATATCATTCCCTTCCCCCCCCCCCCCCCGGGTCATGTGTTCAGTGAGAGTGTCCTTCAGGGGTGGCCATGGGTTTTGGAAACTATGTTAGCAGAACTCGAATGTTTATCAACATCGCCCTTACAGAAGACCGCCTTCTGTCACGAACTTCAAAAAGTTTCGTCCAACTTACGTCCTCACAATTTATCTCCTTAAATACATATTTTTGTTATATTTCCATTTTATTCTCGGTTTTTCAAGTAGACATTTCCCAAGTAGTTTTTCCCATGAAAATTCTATGTACATTCTTCATTTCCCCCACTGGCTTGTTTGTTTGCGAGACATAAATATCACCCTGGAATCTTTGGGTGATATTAAGGTTCCCAAAGGATTGAGTTTTTCCTTCAGGACCTCGGTTAGGAGGATTAGATACAGTTATACACTTTCTTATCCTCGACATTATGGGGACTTTTTGGTTAGTTTGACGCTCTCGCCGCCTTAACTCCAGTAGAAACAGCTCACAGTACCCACTGGGTGGGAGGCTGGATGTTCCCCTGAACCAGTCTGTCCGAGACGGACAAAATAAAAAAAAGCTTGCCCTTGGAAATTATAATCCCGTTCCATTTTCTTCCCGCTGTAGGTCTGCACTTCTGGAGATAAAATTCTTGTAAATGTTTTTGTGAAGTCTGTATGCGTAATAATATTTATAAACACATTCCTTCAACGTGAAGGTAATTAAGAAACTTCGTCGTGCATAAGTCAGGCAGTTCGCCACTTCAGCTCTTTCGGCGAAAATTGTTTATACTTGACGCAAGATATCTTCGAGCTTTCTTGACCATTGGCGGCCAGCCAGCCAGCCAGCAGCGCTACGCGATAGCATACCTCCCCCGCTTGCCCACTTACTGTAACGTAGCTCAAGTTCGCACATTTTTGCGTCCAGTGCTACATTCTCGCTCTCCTCCCATTGGATACAGGGATAGATAAATCCGCATAGTTCCCAGATCAATAATTTTACTTTCCGGATAATAGGTTGAGTGTCCCATAATCACAGCGTGGGACCGGAATATGAATTGTTGCAGCATTTTTGAATAATTCTATAATCGATAAAGTACAATAACAATTTCGTGGTGGAGCAACATGAAATTGCCTCTATTATGTATTCAGTCTGTTTATACGAGTCGTCAGTGATATTAATGTTTGGATATTACGATGCAGTTTACAACTTCCGTTTAATTAAAATCATTTCACGTTGCTCCTGGTGGAATAGTGATCTCATGAAAATCCAAAAGTTGATTATAAAACTGAGGGGAAGAACAGGGGAGGTTAGCAGAAATACAAGGGGTGTGTAGAAATGTTCCATTTTGTTCCGCTGCAAAAAAAAAAATACCTGATTTAAATTCAGTTATGTTGGTAACTATGAGTGTCTTATTGCAGTCGATTTCTAAATCGATTTAATTAAGTCATCGACCACTCTAGCTTGTTTTCCAGTGTGAAACCGTGTTTAGTGGTACGTGTCGTCTGAATTCTATATTAATATTTGAAATAAGTGGACTATTATTATTCCTTTCAGATTCACGCATAGAAATTTGATACAATAAAATTGTCCTTCCCCCCCCCCCCTTATTTTTCGATCTACCTATCTGTCTGTCCATCCACTGCACCTATCTACCAAACAACCTACCGACACACTTTTCCTTGTTTATCGTTTGTTTCTTTCCTCCTGTGTACGTTTATTTCAAATTATTATCCTTATCTTTTCCATCTTTTCTTAATTCTTGATTTGGAGCTTCAGATAAAGTAGTGGTTATATTCGGCCGATGCGGACGGAAATTATATCCGATCCAGAATGTTTCATGTAAACTCCTCATATCACATTCAACCGAAAACCACTGAGTACATTTGGAAATTAGAATCCGAAAGAAAGAAATGACATGCTGGACTATTCGTATACGTGAAACGCTTATACCTTGTGTGTAAAAGGCGTAAAATTATTTATTTTATTTTCAGACTGTTTAAAACTGTATACGTTTTACATAAAGTCCAGAGATAGGAGGTAACAGGAACACCGAGAAAATTACATACTAAACAACCTCAAGCATTAGCGTTGGTTTTTATGCCTAAATCTGGACGTCCCTGGACAGCATAAGGAAAATACAAGAAAGACTAAAAAATAAGTGTAACCAATTAACCGAAAGGAATAGATGAAGTATAGTCATTCTGCTATTATAATACCACATTAAATTGTTGTATTCTTGTAACTTATTAATAGCCGTCATCTGAAATATATAAGTTCTTTAGAGAATAAGAAAATATGAAAACGTGAGATTTTATTTTATTCTCCGTCAGTAACTTCGCCTATAAATAACATACCTTAGAAAATAAACCTTCCTGTGCACTTTAGCTGCTGAACCTTGCTAATAGAGACAGTTATATATGCTCTTGAAAACCCTTTACTCTTGTGGTGTGCTGATTTCTCTCAATTTCAGACTCGATTTTGTGAACAGAACTATAACATTTCAAGAGATTTTTAAACGGAAGGGGGTGTTGTATCGAGTAGTCTTCTTTGGTTGTAGATGTTTTTAGAACAGAGATTACGTACACATGAACCCTCTTCCAAATTCTAATTCAGAGCCGTCCTAACACGCAACCTTTTTCTGCGTGACGTTGGTATTAGTGTATTTTGCGTGACAGTGGATTATTATACCAAATCCTTGTTCCGGCTCTGTCGGGTTATGATGTATGGAAATACAGGGACCATTGAACTTTGTAACATTTACTTAGGAAGGTAACATTCCATTTGAGACCTCATAACTCAACGAGATACCAAATATTTGCGTCAGAAGAGAACTAATGAATGACACTTGACATCTCGCGACTTTGCTGTTGCAAATAAAGAAGTAACTCTTTGTTTGTGCGTATGAAGGAACGCGCCAGAAGCCATCAGCCTCTAGTAAGCAGGCTCGTTTAGAAGTAAACGCAGAGGAAAAAGGTGTCTATATCTCGCAACCAGAATGCAGTACAGAACCATTTAATAAAGACAGCCAATAAATAACTCCTGTGAAAATGTGGCAAAGTTAAAATGTCTGGCAATGACAGTAACAGATCAAAATTACGTTTACAGAAGATTATATTTCAAGTTCTCACTGTGGCGAGTATTTATTTTTGGATGCTACACCGTGTAGTATCGGGGTTCGATCCCCGACGGGGGCAGAGGATTTTTCCTCTAGCCTCTGGGGCCCACCCAGCCTCCTCTACAATGGGTACCGGGGTCCTTTCCCGGGGGTAAAGCCGGCCGGGGCGTGATGCTGACCACTCACCCCCATCTAGTGCCGAGGTCAAGGAAGAGAGGAGCTATACCATCTCTCCCCCCAAGCGCCTGCATGGCGTATAGTGGGACAAACTTTACTTTACTTTTACACCGTGTAGTATAGTAAAAATGTACCAACATTCATCATCAGGCTACTTACTTTGGCGCTAGCAAGCATCTCTAAAACGTCGGAAAACTTCTATTAGACTACACGCCACAACATCCCTGAAGACCTTTAACAACAGATTGATTTATGCTAATGCTTACTATCATTATGTTCAGATTTTTTCTTCCTGTCTTATGTTTAGAACCATGATGCATAAGGCTGTAGTTTTAATTGTCGCTTTCTGTGGATATGAAACTTGCTTCTCATTGTGTTTTAACAGAGATTGAGAATGTCTGAGAACAAATTGTTGATTATATTCGGATCTAAGATAGAGGAAATGACAGAAGGTTAGATAAAATGACTTAAGACACTTCATAATTTGTAATCCTGCTTTTAAACGACTATTATTAAGGGGTCTGAATCTATTTGAAGACGTGAAGCGAAGTAGCCACTTCGGAATTTCAGTAGATGGAGAATAATATAAAAACATATCCTGAACACAGGGTGTGAGGATGTGGATTAAATTAATTTGGAACAATATATGGACCAGTGATAGGATTTGTGAATAGATCGATAAATTTTTAAGGTATATAATCGAGAGGGAATTTCTCGACTGCCTGATCGATTATCAACTTCTTAGAGACTTTAGACGTTACACAGCGTCATATTTCATGACAATGAATGATAAATATACTGATATAAAACATGATAACACATAGAACCAGCCACTTTATTTCCTAACGTTTTAGAAGAATGAGAATAATGTGTTAGCATTGAGAGTCCTTTTCTAGCAGGTGGGTTTTGTCTATTCGTCTCGCAGTCATGAAGGTCGTCAGATCTGCAGACTTCTGATTCGGCGTGAAAGCTACATTCTAACAGGCACAATTACACAATATGTCCTCGGGTAATCTCTTTGTCTATCAAGTGTGTGTGCATGGAGTCTGTTCAGCCTGGATGCCCAACACAGCCACTGTCGACTTCAGTTCTTGTGTCTGACGCATGCTTTGTGTTCGTCTTTATGAGTGTTTATTCGCATTAGAGTATGTGCTTGTACTTAAGGCAGAAAATAAATGGCGTGTTAATATGGGTCTGTCGTATTCTTTCGCCCGTTATAACTTGTACTTTTATCTTCTTCTAAATCAGGATAGTTGTATTAATCTGTTGTTCCTTCTGAAATTATTCTCCAGTTCCTTCAGGAACCCTGAGGGACATGACACGATTGTTATACTGAAATTCGCAATGTTTTTAACATGCGTCTAATCACAAAATGTGATAGGTACAACTTACATAATAATTGGGTAAGCCTTTGGAAGTTTTATAACGTATAAATATCATGTATATTTTGATATTTTAATTATTGTATTTTGGTTACATTTTCGTGTTTCCATTCATTGCATTTTCCAAGCACTTCAAGAATTTAACGAAGAACTGATCAAAATTTCTCACTTCCCTTGTTTCACTAGAATTTCTTGTCGTGTACGTTTCTGAAAGAAAAGACGTTCTCCTCATAGATTTGTGTATGTTGGTACACTATAATTTATTATTTATCTGTACTGAAACTATACTATATGGTATTTAGTTGAATTGATTCTGGGTTAAGTTCTGTAACTGAATTCATTGTTGAGAAGAAACCCTCGTGAAATTCCATGGAAAGGCACACCAGTCAATGAGAAACTATGCTGCAACGTCTTTCTTATACATTGTGACATCTTAAAAAATTTTCTCACCTAATCATAATTACACAATGAATAGGTTGTATAACAGATTCTGGAAATGAATGACTTGTAAAATCAACATTACAAACTGGTGGTCCAGTAGTGTTACAAAAATGCATGATATTTTGGTGGTGGTTGCATCTTCTTGCTTGACCTGCTGTCACATTACCTCATTTTTGTGACCTGAATTTACCTACACGGAATTACTTGAAATGAGGAAAGTGTGTAAACATCTAGTCAGGACATCTGAAGCATGGTAGTGTGAATCATGGTGAACTAGATCACATGTAAGCAAGGACACACAGACAACAGAAGCTAAAATACGAGGTGCGATCGAAAGGTTTCCAGACTGCCCGTATAAAAACCCGTACACTTATCTCAGGTATTAAATTCATCCATCACCCTCGAAGTAGTTCCCCTGGGAGTGAACACAACGATCCCAGCGCCGCTGCCAAGCCTGGAAGCATCCCTGGAAATCGTTCTTTGTCAGCCTGTCAAGCACCATCTGCGATTCTGCCTGAATCTCTTCTATCGTCTCAAATCTCCTTCCCTTTAGCTGAATTTTCATCTTTGGGAAGAGGAAGAAGTCACACGGAGCTTAGAAAGGAAGTTGGGGTCGGTTCTTGCAAGATCTTTGAGCTCCTGACAAACGAGAAGTCAAGTCGATTCTGCTTCTGGTCCTCAGACAGGATGCGTCGCATGTGGAGTTCTTCCTTTAGAATCAGCTGACAGGTCCCATAGCCTATCCCAACAATGTCGCACAAGTCGTTGATGGTACGACGTCGATCTTCGTGAATGGCCTGCCGAATCTTCGTAACATTTTCGGGCGTTGTGCTCGAAGATGGTCGTCCAGAACGCTCGTCATCATCGACAGAGGTTCGGCCATTTTTAAAACGTGAATGCCACACAAAAGTTTGTGCACGACCCATTGCGGACTCCCCAAATGCTTGCTTTAGCATTTCATAGGTTTCCGTAGCCGTTTTGGCGAGTCTTTGGCAAAATTTGATGCACACGCCATTCCGAAATCGCAGGAGAGTCGGTGTAATGCACTACCAAAACGCCCGTAACTAAGAAACAAATGCTAATTCGATGATGCCGTCTGGCACACTGATTCACTATGAATGTAGGCCGCACCCCCTTGCGGCAGAAGCTCGTACTACATCCGGTTCGCCCTCTATTGACACAGTCTTGAAACTTTCCGATCGCACCTCGTACATTTCTTTTATTAGCATTTAGATGTTTCATTGCATGAAGGTAGATGGAGACCAAATATGCTTGCAGATTGATGGAGACTATCAAGGAAGCAAGGGATAACATACACAAATGTAATTTGTATATACAGAGTGGCATTCCATTTCCATCATGCATTCATTTTATTCAGTAACTTAAAATAATACACACAAATTTTATGCTACTGGAACATTACATTGACTGTGTAAGACTACTTGAGCCCCTGTCTCACACATTCATATGGAAAAATCATGAGAGTTGCAAATATGTGTGTGTTCTTTACATTTATTAGACTCAATATAAACATAACATACATTAAAATAACCTATCTTAACTTTCTTTATATATTCCTTTTATAAATATTCTGAAACATCTATTTATCTGATGTTATATTCATAAACTAATAACCAACAGCTAACAGAACTTCATGAACTTAATGTGGTGTCACAAGAGTTATATAATTATTCTGAAAGAAAACACCATTACCCTCACTACCCCAATCTCTATATGGGCATTTTCTGGCAAATGGGTTCTTAACACATTTTAAATGTACTGTCAGACCATTTTTTCTGCAATTTAAAATTCTTGAAACATCCTTATGAGCTTCATCACAAGTGTATGAAGTTAATATCAATGGAGTCCGAACAAATTTAACCAAAAATGTCAATGATAATAACCATGTATCAGCATCAGTTCCTTCATATTCATGCAGGCCACAGTTATAAGCTACAATAACATCTGGCATTAAGAAAGTCTCAGAGGTGGCATACTGATGATACAGTTTGTCAGACTGAAAATGAAAACTTAATTCTCGACCTTTTTCCTGGCAGTTCACACACAATACAGGAGTTGTTTCCAAATCTTGTTTAATTTCCGGTCCAATGAATATTATTTCAAGACATAACAATTGTGGCACGCAATGCAAAATTATTTCCCATTTCTGCAGAAATGTACACTCAAATGCTCCAGAGCCCACCACATGTATCATTACTTTTTTCTTTAATGCAATTCTGAGTTTCTCTAGTGCATAAAGCAAGGTTAATGGGCAAGTTAGAAGCTCAGAAAATAATGCAACATCAATACTTTGATTCCACTTTAGAGTATCCTTTGTAAATGTCACTAGAACTGATATGAATGAGTCAATATCACATGGAAGGGATTTATATTCCTCACGAACTGGAACATTTAATAATGGGTATGGGTCTTTTGCTTGGAGAAAGTGTTTGTCTATACAAAAGCACAACTTTAACCAATGACATGATGCATTGTGTCTTAAAGAATCCTGTTTTTGATGTAATATGGAACAATAGGAAACACAAAGGCAGCGTTTGCAGTCTTGCAGTTTTTCTTGATTGGCTTCTTGACACACTTCACACACTCGAGGAAACATAAACATTTGTTGCTCTCCTTCTGACAGTCTACGAGCCAGCCTCAGCTGTACCAATAACATTATGTTTGAACGCATTTTGCGCCACTCTTCAGTTGAAGCACGTGTACGTGTTTCTTGGAATAAATTTCGGAAACCTCGGCTGCCCTTTATCGATCGTACACATTTGCACAGCCTCCTGTGTGAAAGCCAGTGTACTTTTTGATGTTCCAGACTGCAGTATAAAATCATACTGCAGCCTCCACATCTTTTTAGTTTTTTGTCATCTTTACATTTACAAACATGGCATACTGTTCCATAGAAAAATGAATCATATAAGCAAGCCATTTTATGGATACAAGTACACAAGAGGGCATTACGAAGAAGCATTTATTGGACTACAGAAGTTAAAACTTCAGATGAGTCCGGTTTATATCATTGAGGGAAAGTTGACTCCAAATGTGGAGACATCTTGGCACGATTCACAAGAACTACTACTACCTGCACTTCTCTTTGACAAGCCACGTAGTCTACTAACCAATCACAAAGCAGCTGGAACATATGAACCATGTCATTACGGTGGTGTGATCAAATGGTGCTACTCGTGTCAATTGGAAGATAATTTGCGTTACGTGCCATGTGACTGTAATCAGTATAATCCATGTTAGAAAGAAAAGTTATTCATTGAATAACTTTGTCAAAGAATAACCCACTTTCTTTATGGAACCTGAAAGTTCATCACAAAGGCCCACCACCTGGCAGGGTCCTATTTGTATACACCAATATTCGGTTGGCTGTACTGAATCAGCATTGGTTTGACATAGTATGTCGAGTGAGGGTTGTAAAAGCAGCATTTCGAATTTTTGGTAATTTTATATGCGTCCTAAATTACTTTTTAATTTTTGTATTGCGCGTTACAGTTTCTTATGTTTGATTGTGAATATAATGACATTTCTGTCGTCCTGACAGTTTTCGAAACATTGTGTTCTGCGAGGATCATCTAAGTCCATAAATCGAGTAATAGTAGTAGTACCTCTTTAGAACCTGTTAGAATTGATAACTGTTGTGTACTTAACAGGTAACCATGCCTTACGCAAATCAGCCGTCTGTTCATATAACAGATCTCACTGAAGAAAATGTTAAATTTCAAATTGAAGATACTGAATTGAGGTAGGTAATATAGTCTTATATTTATTTTTTGTGTTTTCCGAACCATTCTTTAAATTAGTTTTAATTCAGCTACTGGCGTGTTTTTTTTTTCAGTGTTGCGAACAGCATGAGAAGAGTATTTATTGCTGAAACACCAACAATGGCAATAGATTGGGTTCAGCTTGAGGCAAACTCCACTGTTTTAAGTGATGAATTTTTAGCACATCGAATTGGCCTGATACCCCTAACCTCAGACGAAGTTGTGGATAGAATCCAGTATACCAGGGTATGACATAGCTACAGATTATTACTACATTTAAAAATGCAGTTAGAATACTTTGCTCACATTATGTATTGTATTGAAAACTTTGTGTGCATGCTTTCATGTTTAGTCTTTTCATTTCACTTTACATTCTCATAACCTCCAATAGTGTTACTCTGCACCAAAGCAGCCCACAACCTGACCTCAAATTTCTGTTAATCCTGGTAAATCACTAGTCTGGTCACAGTAAGGAAATTAAGTATTACATAGATACAGGTGAATACAGTAAAACAGAAACCAATTGTGTTTGCTGACATGGGGAAAAGGGCAGTGCTGGTTGTTGAGAAAATTGGTCATGGACAAAGTGTGGCAGTCTTGGCACTCTGATGCGTTTTGGTCGTAGATTTTAATAGTATAGTGAGAAAGATAATTAAGTGAAATTTGGTATTTTAATTTTGTTTCAGGACTGCACCTGTGCAGATTTTTGTCCAGATTGCAGTGTTGAGTTTACATTAGATGTTAAGTGTACAGACGACCAGACACGGCATGTGACAACAGCTGACTTAAAATCCAGTGATCCCAGGGTTGTTCCAGTTACATCCAGGCACAGAGAAGATGAGGCTAGTGAATATGGAGAGACAGATGGTATGAGAGTAGTCTTCTTTATTGGTTGTTATGGCAAAGGCACCAGAGAAATTCCATCATTTGTGCAATGTTTGCACATGTATGACATTAAGAAAATAATGATGTCAATGATTTTGCTTGCAATAATTAAGTTCTCATTACAGGCCATATTCCTTTTGCCACCATTACACTTTAATTCATGATCAAACATTATGAGCAGATTTGTGTACATTGTTATAGGAGGAAACAGAATTTTAATAATAATATAAATGAAGATGGCTGCCTTCTGGGTTGTTGTGTATGCAGTTTGGTAGAAGTTTACCAATGTTTCAGAGATTCTTGCTGCTTCCATCATCAGGGTGATCATCTTGGTTAGGTGTTCGTGGTATCCATATATAGGTCAAATAGTAGGTAGTATTTTATGTCACTGATTGGTGGAGCAAAAAAGTAGGCTGCTATCCAGTAGGAGATGAGTGCAGCTGCTGAACCAAGAATAAGGCAACTAACTGTAATATTTGTTTAAACAATGAAGAATTTTTAACATTCATTGCAACTTGTGCAGACATGTTTGACTAGGTCTTGGCTTTAGGTTTCTCAACTAAAATTTTGTATGCTTCTCTCTCATCTGTTTCACAAAAGTTATGTCTCGACCGTCCCCTCCTCCTTGATGTGCGGATCCTAATAATTTTTGGTGAGAAGTACAAATCATGAATCTCTTTAGTGGCTGCAATGTTTGTTATAATTTCAATTAATAAGCAGTGTTAAAAGTAAATTACTCTGTTAGCCGTACCTAATATTTTATAAAAAACAGTAATTCTTTAATTTTTAAATTTAAGAGTTGTGCTAACCATTTTATAGCTTTATTTTGTGTATAAGATAGTTGACATATTCCATTTCTTTTTACTTCTATTTCAAGTTAATTTTAAAATTCTGTTCAATTTATGCTGATATAATTATTTTCAGAAATCCTGATAATTAAACTCCGTAAAGGACAGGAACTAAAGCTCAGAGCATATGCGAAGAAAGGTTTTGGTAAGGAACATGCAAAGTGGAATCCAACAGCTGGTGTGTGTTTTGAATATGATCCTGATAATTCCATGAGACACACACTTTTTCCCAAACCAGATGAGTGGCCGAAAAGTGAATACACAGAATTAGAAGATGACTCGCAGCGTAAGTTTTACATCAGTACTAATAATGTGCACTGGATTTGAATTTGATACCATTGTTATTTATTTGTCTTTCTGGTTTATTAATTAAAAATTAATTAAACCCGTGGCATAACAGCTCCAGAGAGCCAAAGCCGACTAGCTTGACTGCTGGCCTCACGTTCACATGCCTAAGTAGAGGTGAACAATCATCCAACCAGATATAGGGTGACGTGTGGTCAGCACAACGAACCCCCAGCCATTGCTAGTTTTCCTGACCGGATTACGCTACTCATTGTAGCTCCCCAATTTCCTCACGATGCTGGGTTGGCACCTGTCACATACACTGGTCGAAAGCTCATGAGAAAATTTCTTTTCCCCCGAGACTCGAACCAGCGCGCATTGCGTATCGCCGGTCCGAAGCATGATGCCTCAGGTCGCATGGCTAAGGTGCGGGACTCTGGTTTATTATTGGTGATGTATTAACTGTGTAGGTTGTGTGTTGGGGGTTACAGATACAGACATTATTTATAATTTATACCATGACGCTATCCCGCCTTACAAAATAGTTGTTACCCAGTCTGCTGCTATGTCTAGTATATTCCCACACATACTTTGTGCTACCGAGACCGAGTGCTCAAGTATGTAGCCGCCATTTTACACAATCCATGATGATGATGATGATGATACTTGTCTTGTGTTACAGATGAGGCTTCATACACTTGGGAAGCAAAGCCAAATAAATTTTTCTTCAATGTGGAGAGTTCTGGATCGTTACATCCTGAGAACATTGTAATGATGGGTGTGGCTGTACTGAAAAACAAATTGTCTAACCTGCAGACCCAGCTCAGCCACGAGCTACAACATGATGCTCTTACAATCAGTTAATTAAATTAGTTAGAAGGAAAAGTTGAAGAGTAAATTAGATTAAAAAAAACATATTCAGTTACTCGTTGATTTATGCAACAGTTGTGTTGTAAAGAAAAGTCAATTGCATAATTTAAAAAGTAAAATCCCTTTTCCCCTCATTCCTACTCTTCTTCCCATTGAAATGAAGTCACATTCTTTGGACACTCATATAATGAGGAGTACTGGTAGTTATAAGCGTAGCGTAAATATGTGAGAGTTTATCAGATGGATGGTTCTTCTTTGAATGAGTGCTGTCTGTGAGACAATATTAGACAGGTAAGTGCTGCATTTCCCTCTGTGTTTTCATTATTAAATACATGTGTTTAATTGGAAAATTCATTATTACTACCTTCACTTAACCCATCCCCATCATTTTGATAATAGAGGTGCCATTATGTGAGTGTTGTAACTCTTTCTCCGTCTCTCAATTATACTGAGATGGACACCTGCATGTATCATGTCTGGCAGTTGGTGGAAATCAGCAAATTAATAAAGATAATGTGAATCTCTCTCCAATCACTGGTCAGCTGCTGGCAGCAGGTGTGAAGAAGTGAGCACTGGCTTTAGATTGCTAAAGAACAGTATCATGTTGATTGTAGTGATGGTTGTGGCTGATGATGGATGTGGTTGGTCCATTGGAGTTACTTATCTGATTAAAGATGTCATATACTTCAACTTTAATTATGTAACAAGTTTAGAGAAATTCTTTGCTGTCAGAAAATTTTTGAATGTTCCTGAAACAATTACCACATAAAAAAGGTGTAATTAGTAGTGGAAAAGGTTTCATGTAATCAACAAATTGCCACTGAAATTTTCAATATCAAACTTATATTACTTGACTAGCAGCTATCAATATTACTGTCTACATGTAACCAGTACTTATTGACATCCTGCTATTACAATGAGAAATGTGTACATTTGGTTGAAGAGGAATCACTTGGAAGACAAATGGAGCTGGTAAAAGAAGTCTTAAGGAAGGGTGTTTGGGAGTGTGGATTGGATTAATCAGGTGGTGGGCTCTTATGAACAGGGTAATGAACTTGGTGTGTCACAAAATGAGAATTTTTTGGTAAGGGCATTACATTAGCTCTCCAAAGAATCTGTTCAGTGGTGTTTGCAGTCTCTGTTGTATTCATCATCTGAACTGATAGGTGGCAACGTAATAATTATGACGTATTGAGTTGAACATGTGTATGTTACGCTCCGTGGTGTGTTCTATGGTTGGTATTTCGTAATTCAGTGATTAATGAAAGCGGATATTACTATATTATCCAAAATAAAATAGTACGTTTATTATTCTTACAGTTTACACGCTATTGTAATCAAAACTACTACCTACGATGTTACAGAATTTAATATATTCGTATTTATAACATGCATACATTTTACTGATAAGTAATGTAACAAACTAGAAACAGTTTTCAATGACTGGTGATTTTGACTTCACTATTCCTAAGATTTGCATCCTATTCTTCGAACAGCAGGGGAAAGATATCATTCCTCGTTTTGGCTTGTTTAGTAAAATGGCGGACACCAAGCTGTATGATGTGCTAGGAGTTAGTAAGAGTGCGTCCGATCTCGAAATTAAGAAGGCAAGTTCTTGTTCAATATTATTATAAGTGAAGTGCTTTTAGTTCGATTAATACTATTTTATTTATCTATAGCTGAGGAACCTATGATAGTATTGAATTCAGTAGGGAAACCAGGAAATGTAATTTGCCAAGGCCACCTCGCATTTTACACGAGTCTGATTGAAGTTAAATACAGTAAGCTGACGTAATGTGTCATAAATAAAAAGTTGATATGTGATTTATTTTTGCGAATAGTAACGTTCTGCAAAGTAAAAGTCATCTTCTTTGTTTTACTTACGGACCTCTTAACAAGTCTAATCGAAATAATTTGTACAAAGGAATGCCGAATTGTAATGTTTGTAACTTATTGCCTCAGAACTCATTTTGTTTTAACATTTATATATTTGCGGTATTTCATCCGTCAGTTTAAAGAGCAAGCTTTCTCACCTCAGGTACAAAGAAATGCCTAGGTCATATACCGTGCTCAAAATACCAACTTGTTGGGCGGTCGGTTTCTTATCAGTGAAGTCGAGTAAAATAATTGAAATATTAATTATGCTTACTGTCGTCTTGTGCGATGAAGGTTGGTTTTTGGTGTGCAAGGTACAGAGATTTACCAGCAGGAAGTTCTTAATGGGCCAACGAGATGTAGTTCCTGAAGTTCACAAACCTTTGTTCAGAACCATAATTTCTGTATAGAGAACGGCGTTTTTTTCTCTCTTGCCAGCTCACGGTAGACAGTTATCTCAATATTTAACTTAAATGTAGTAGATTTGGGGTAAATAATAGTAGTAACCAATGATGATGTAATTGTAATAAAAAAACAAAAAGACAACAACAAATAATGTATTTTAATTGCATGCTGGCACTGTCTTAATTATTGGAAGTGGTATTTCTTAGGGAGATATAAGTTTAATTATGGGTGGATGAGTTGTGAGATATTTTCCAAAGATTAAGAATACCTTTCTCTATGTTTACATGGACAGTTCTGTTTAGTTTTTGGTTTGTTATATTTACAATTTTTATGGGTGTTACTAGAAACCCAGGGTTGAGGGAGCAGTGTAGATGCACTTACAGTGTTGCAGTTTTTGTGAAATATTGTTGAGGGTATGTTATTAGGATGTGATGTAATGACAGTCGGAATTAGTTTCTCAGCTCTGGAGAAAGTTCATCCCTTTTGTATTTTGGTTTTGGAACTAGTTGGTCATGCCAACCTTACTGTTATTTACTGCTTTACTGTTAACCTAGTTTCACTTATTAACTAGCCAATGGTTTGAGCCCACATCAGTGCCTTATCTGTTTCTAACATTCTCTAGAAATCTCCAACATCTTTTCATAGCAGTATGATTTACTTTATTCCTGGTATGATAATCAGGGACACCCATGTCTTCTGTATGGCAGTACTTATATGAAAATATAACCAGGTCATAGCTAGCACAGAAATCAAAATTTACTATTTTAGTTTATCTCCCATCCATGTTAGCCAGTGACTTGTTAGAATAGAACAGAATTTATTTACATTCCATAGATCCTTTATAGGCCCGAGCCAAGGATGTAAAACATGTCATAGCATGGATACAATACTTGTTTCTAATACAAATATAAATTACATAGTTATGACAGTAATTTACAATCAACTACAGTATTATCACAAGAAATCATACCTGCTGTTGCTTACATTAATTATAATAGCTGAGAATTTGTAGTTGTTGTAAATTCTTCTGTGGAGTATAATAGGTGAAATAGGAGGTACTCTTTTAGTGCTGGCTTTAACTACTTTATATTGTTATTCAGACTTGGCATGTGAAGGTTATATCTGTATCTTATATGTATATTATGTATATCTGAGTATGTTTGAAATTTTTATGTGTTGTCCACTACAAATGATAATATTAAGAGCAAGACTTCACTGTCTAGTTGAAGAATATTAAATTTCTTAATTCCCTGCATGAAGGCTGGCCTTTTATTGCCTGTGATTATTCTGATGATTTTCTTTTGAACATAAAATACTTTTTTGCTCTCTGTTGAGTTTTGCCAGAAAATAATTCCTGTGACACGATCAAATGGAAATAAGCAAAGTAGACTAATTTTAAAGTTCCTGTTTTCATGATTGGTGTGACAGTCATAGCAAAACATGCTGAGCTTAGTTTAGGGATAATGTGTTTAATATGTGTTTTTAATCCATTTTTTTTCAAGGTAGTAAAGATATCATTTATGCATATTTGGAAAAAGTTAATTTTTGGATTCTAATCCACCCTTTTCTAACCTTATTAAAATCCTGCTTTGGATTAGTATGGTACTGTGCATGAGTTATTGTCAACGCCTTCATTGTGGGTATAATATTATACTTGGTTTTAAATCTTGCTGTAATTATCTTCTCCAATATTCAAACTTGATGTTTTTTTGTTTGTTTTTTTTACCAAGATTCATCCTGCTGTGGTCTTTCAGAATAAAGAGAAATTATGCTTTCCTCAATTCTTAATTCCATCAGACTTAATTTGCTCTCATTATTTCAGTCCTATTTATTATTTTATTTATGACTTGCCGTATTCTACCAGCAGTGTCTGTACATTTCAACTTTCAATTCGTATTTTATGTTTTAAGTTAAACATCATCAACACAGGATTCATCTGGCTCTTTGCTTTTGTTTCTCTAATATTTAATTTTTAAGGTGTTTGAGTTATTAGCCTATAACATCTGCATATGATGGCATTTCTACCTTGGCCTCCAGACAGGCAGCTGTTTTAGTCTGGCCTTTCTACTTTGACCTTATCAACAAGAGTGACCCTACCAAGAGCCAAGGGTACAGTTAACATTTCTGTCAAGTTCATGAAGGCGTGCAAGCCCTCCTACCATGCCCAGGCAGTAGTGCCTTGAGAGGGAAGATTATTACTAATTTCAGGACAATAATTTATGTGGCACTGGCATTGCTTCTGCCTTACAGTTTGGTGGTGATGGTGTGGGTTATGATGCCTTATGGTTTTGTAGCTTGTTGCAAGCATTTTGGTGGAAAGTGTTACCTTCATCCTGAAGATGGTAACCACATGCAAGACTGCAAGGCATCATGACCCAGAAGACTGTGGAAATGCCGGATGAGACTGGGGCTTGCTCAGCACGCTACATTCAAGACAGCTGTTTAGAAATAACTTAACCAGAACTGCAAAATTCAGATAATTTTCCAGAAACTTAACCTGTCGGTAACAAAGCATATGCTAAACTAACATTAATATTCTAGGGAGTATCCAAACTAACGTTATCGATTGCTTGCTCTATCCTCGGAGTTCACAACTGGTCCAAGCTTCTTGGAGTCCTACACTTGAATGTCTTACTTGCGGCTACATGCAAACTTAAGTCTTCTTCTTGAATCTCAAAAGTGGCTTTTGATTTGTAATCTGAGATGGGGCATGTATCCAGTAGAGTTCCATTTGCCAAAGTTTTGGAAAATTAGGTGGCTATGTTCAGTTATTCAGAACACCTGCAAATATGATATTTGAGTGGTATGCCTGCCTGTACTGTTTATCACATTTTACTAGAGTGATTAAATCAAGTAGGATGAAAATGGGTTCATATGCTTGTAACTTTATTTGTCAGTTGTGAAAATATAAGCCCTTGAGAATGGATAAACCAATTTTGGGCAAATTATTTCCTTCCCAGGATGAGCATTTCTGTGGTACAGTCATTTTTGAGTTGGAATTTTCAAAAGACCAAATCAGACATTATTTGTAAACATAATTACTTTCAAAAATACTATATGGTACAACAAAATTTCTGTGTATCGTAGTGTGACTGTGACTTCTGTTTACAGGCTTACCGTAAGCTAGCCAAGGAATTTCATCCTGATAAGAATCCTGAAGCAGGAGACAAGTTCAAGGAAATATCATATGCATATGAAGTCCTGTCGGATAGCAAGAAGCGTTCAACATATGACAAATATGGACTGAAGGCAATGCAAGAAGGGGGTCAGGATGGCCCAGGCTTTGGCGCTGATGATTTGTTTTCTCACCTTTTTGGTGGTGGTATCTTTGGGATGGGCATGGGGGGTAGCGCGCGAGCCAGGCGTCAGCAGCGAGGTGAAGATACAGTCCATCCGCTAAAGTAAGTTTGAATCGTATGATTTATTATATTTGTTTAATGTAACTTTAGGATTGCTTGTTAAGTATCTGTGTTGCAGCTTAAATGCTTCTTGGTTGATCGTATGTATCAGTTTGGGATGAATTTCCTTTTAGGGTACTGTCTCTGCATCCATCCTCAAAGACTGGCTGGATGATGACACAACTGTTTGCTGTGTTTATTTCAGAATCGGGGACAGGCACTGCTAGCATCTTGATCCTTGTATATGTTTTTTATTCTCTTCTCCCTTGCTAGCCAGAAAGAAAGTATGACAGTAATTATATTATCTTATAGTAGCAGGGTTTTTTTAGTTATTGTTCTGACTACATGTTTCTGTGAGTACTAAAAGCATGTATCAGACACTTTTAATATTGAAGATTGCTGTCATGCTGCATCCGTCATCAGGAGGGTGTAACAGCAAAATCAGTTTGTTTTCCCCCTGAATCTAAGTAACAGCTATAGCCATGTCATAATTTCTGACCAGTGTAATTACCTGTTTTGAACACCTGATACATAGTTTTTTGTGGTATCTTCATATTAATATATGTTGTTGTTTCAGGGTATCATTAGAGGAATTGTACAATGGCAAGACAGCTAAACTTCAGCTTAGTAAAAATGTAATTTGTGAAGTATGTGATGGGTAAGTAATTTTCTTCCATTACGTTAACCCTTCTACTTGTTGGTTGACATTTCATCTTATATATTGTTAAAAGCTTGGTACAAAAGGGAATAATAATCGTGAGAAGTCTTATTGTATTAAAAGATTGTCTATCCTGGGGAGACACTAATGGCTTTTCAGCCCTTAATGTTATTATGATTACGTATCTAATTTCTTTGTGCTGTCCTGAGCTGAATCAGCACACTTACAAATTATAATTTTATTATATTATGTTTACAGGAAAGGTGGTCGAAGTGGGGCGTCTCATACTTGCCGCACCTGTCGAGGATGTGGCATTAAAGTTACGTATAGGCAGCTTGGACCTGGCATGTCACAACAGCTTCAGTCTCGTTGTTCAGATTGTGGGGGAGAAGGTAAGGTGTCTTGTCTGGTCATATTATACTGCAGGAGAGTTGGAGATTACTCTTGGTATGTGATTAAAAAAATCTAAGTTCTTGAAGTGAGCGGTTATCTCACCTTGCTGCCAAGGAAAGTTCCAAGTAGCCATTGGATAGGAATCCTGTGGGCTCGATAGTCAGTCTGTACCTGGTGGGAGGAGAAGGAAGTCTCTGCCTATACCAGGAGTTGAATTCTTGGATATTCAGCCCATAGCTTAGTTGTTACATTGTCTGGGCTGAATAATTACTTTGCCTCGCAGTAAATGTGGTTCGCTATGTGCAAAACACTGATTGTAGGCAGTGGATCTTTTATGTAAGATGTGGGCTACAGAATTCCACGTTTTTTATATCAGGAAAGGTTCAGATGAAATGGTCTAATGCTTGGTTTGGACCCAAAGAAGAAGATTATGTGTGCGCATTCTTCTCTTTGTAATTATGGTAATGTGCTCTTCACTAAATATTATTAGGCTGGTCAAATTGAGTATTGTGCGGAGTAATTGTTGGGTATGATGAAATGAAGGCAAAGGCACCTCTCGATCATCAGAAACTAAGCTGAATTATTGGTGGGAATAAATAAGCACACGGCAGAACATTACATACCATTTATCTGCTCTGACATTGCCTACATTTGTATTCAGGCAAATTTAACCCTTTCCTTGCACAGAATAATTACTTTGAGTTTGTAACGTCTGTGGAGAGATGAGAAATATTTACAAGATTTTAAATAGATTATGTGAATGGAAGAAGCCACTCGAGACACCTGGAATAAGGTGATAACAGCATTTACTTGATTCAAAATGGAGTTCATTGCTAGATGTTGTAAATATGGCAATGTGCCTTTGGAGTCTCTAAATTTGATCGGCCGAGAAACTACCGGCTTATAAAAGAAGTCTTTGTTCTATGGAATTAGTTTTGAAACCAAACATTTTTGTTGCTCTTATAATAGGTGAAGTTATTAGTGAGAAGGACCGCTGCTCAACATGCCGTGGCAAGAAAGTAGTGAATGAAACTAAAATCCTGGAAGTTCACATTGACAAAGGAATGAAGGAGGGTCAGAAGATTTACTTCCGAGGCGAGGGAGATCAGCAGGTGAGTTAATTGGTTTAAGGCATATCTAGTCATTGTTTCGTTGTAGGTTCTGACTTTGCAAATACAGATTCCTGTATTTTGCGTTCTTGTTTTGCCATAGGAAATTTCATTTGTATTTTTGTCAACATGCATTGATGTTCCTCTGCAGACTGAATATGTTTTTAATTTAACACAGTTCGTACATAGTTTACCAGATAAAACTCTTGGAATACTTTCTACCAGTGTAGAATTTTTTTCTTAACATCTCGTGTTGAAATTCATAAAAAGTTAAAAGTGTGATTATAATGTAATGAATATGGCCTGTAATGAGAATGTCAGTATAGTGAACATTCTTCTATCTAGCTATGACTTTTTTCTACGTACTTTTGCCCTGATCATACTTGCAGTTTTCTTACAATATATTTATTGTAAGATTTGAGGTTTTCACAGCGGTGAGTATGGAGATTTCTGTCTTCTGGGTTGTTGCACTGTGTAGTATGGTCTATGTTAACCAACGTTTCAGAGGACATCATCGCCCTGATGACGGAGGCAGTATGACCTCTTTAACGTTGGTAAACATCTACCAGACTACACAGCGCAACAACCCAGAAGACAGAAATCTTCAATATATTAATTGCTGGTAGTCTGGAAAGGTACCTTTGAGTCACCCTCTGTGCCTCAGTTTTTCTGTTCATTGTGCGTACGTCAGTGTATTAAGCCGTGGTGGCTTGATGCACTGGACGAAGCTGCCATCTGTCTTAGGGTACATATTACATTGTCACCATAGACAAAACACCACATTAATGAAGGTAGCAGTCATGTATCTCGTGCTGTGAACATAGAATTTTATAGAAACCACTCTTGCAGCCTGAAGTTGAACCTGGTGATGTAATCATCGTTTTGCACCAGAAACAACATGATAAGTTTCAGCGTTCAGGTGATGATCTAGTGATGACACATACCATCACACTTACAGAGGCACTCTGTGGGTTCAGCATGGTGCTTAAACATCTTGATGGTCGTGACCTTCTGGTCAAACATCCTCTAGGACAGACTATTAAACCAGGTACGTTTTGAATATTGTTAAGTAGGATTTTAGGTTTTCACACCTGTGTATATGAAGGTAACGGTTGTAGTGCCATTTCAAGGGTCCCTGCTGCCTCCTTCATTAGGGTGATGAGTCGCTCTGATGGTGGAAGCAGCAAGCACCTCTGAAATGTAGGTAAACTTCTCCCAGACTATGCAGCTCAACAGCTCACAAGAAAGCCATGTTCAACTTGTGCAGGTTATCAACTCACATAAAATAAGTGCCCCTCTTTTGTGTCTGTAGTGACTACATACTTCACTGTTGTGATGCAGATGATTTACATATGAATTTTAATGATCAGTCAAAAATGCAGAATAGTTTTGGTAAATTAACCTTTTTTTGGCCAAAAGGGAAACTCATTTCTCATTCTTTGTTATTTATAATTACTTGAATGGGAATATATGATCTTGTTATATCATGATATTATTAAAAACATTACAAGTTCACAGCCTTGTGTGACTGAAATGCTTCTGTGAAGAGCAGAGATGAGTTTGTAATTGAATGATGAAATTGAAGTTATGTGTTTATTTGGTAATATTCCCCTTAAGATTGCATTGTAATTTTGTTTCATAAAAAATTGATAATCGTAACTAATGTAATAATGGCAGTGGTGTTTCTTGGGTTTGTGTGTTCTACCTTTTCCGCTGTAGTTACAGACATGTCTTCAGAAATGTAATTTGGTGTGATACAGGCTAATGAGGGTGAGTATAGGTCGGTATAGTGACCTTCTGTCTGTTATTATTGTGTTGTTTTAGGTGACGTTAAGGGTATTGAAGGTGAGGGTATGCCTCATTATAGAAATCCTTTCGAGAAGGGCAACTTGTACATCAAGTTTGATGTCACCTTTCCAGAAAGTCATTTCACAAATGAAATAAAACTCAAGGTATGTTTATATATTTTGTATTTCTATGAAGCACTCTTTAAAGCTGTGTTAACAACTGTGATACATCTCTATGGCTTCCTGCGGACTACCAAACAGTTGTACATTGTCAGAAATATATGAATTCAAAATGTATTATGCTCCGCATGTATTTTTAAGAAATTTTAATGCAATACATTGACATTCCTTGGGTAGGTGCAGTGGTAAGTTTCTTAGGAATATGGGATGTCCTGACACATTTCTGAACGTTTTTCCATCAGTCCTGTGTTTTGAAGATGCTTGTAAATCGTTCAGTGTGTGTTCTATCAGTGACTGACTTTGCATGTACATTTTTGAATTGCAACAAATTTTCATTTACTGCATTAAATAAAACTTCAAATGAGGTAGATCTTGCGAAAGGTTTGAAGATTTTACTCTAAATTACCTATTTATAAGTCATACTTTTGTTTGTGGCTAAACATTTTTGTTGAAGATGTCAAGTGATTGTATGCTAGCCTCTCATTGGTTGACTGGCCATGGAAGTGTCCTTCACACACTTCACATGATGTATCTGTGATTATGTTAACACACTGTAGAAATGAGACTTATTTAATGTGTTGTTATTTCAGTAATAATTTGAATATGTTAATTCATTAGGACAGAGAGCAACCACTAGTTCTGGTAAGTGTTTGTGGATCCTTTGATTTCTTCAGCATGACTGAATGTTCTCAACCAGGGTGTTCTAAACTTTCTGATGAAGAAACGTGCCTGATGATTCTAAATACGACTGTGTCTGGGTCAGTTTCGTTACGAAATATCACCTGCAACCATGAATGCTAACTCTGCCTATCTAATCTCGACATTTCATACTACAACTATAATTTTTTTGCATTTCCCCGTACTTCTGTCATGTTCCTTTACACTACTCCCAGTTTTCCATCCACTTGTGTGGTTGTCCCACTTATTTGCTTGGTGTTTTGTGGTAAATGAGGGTAAAGCTGTTACATGGTTCCAGAAGGATTTAAGCTTGTATCTTGAGACACCATAAATTAACTTCCCTGGGAATTTGAACCAAAACAAAGTTAGGCAAATTATATCTACAACTCCAATGATTTTAAAAATTTTGAATAGAAGGTGAGGTGGTGGCTGTTTTTATCACTACCTCAGCAAGAAAGGAGAGTGAAGTGTAAGTAAACGTAACCATCCTGTTAAAATAAATGAAGTGCAAATGCGCAGTGAAAGCAGATTATTTCCTCCTTATAAATTGTGTTGGGAAATTATGCATTGGAAGAAATTGCATCAGTATGGTAAGTATCCTGTGTCATCTTGTAGTTAAATGTGTTTTGTAACATTTGACACATTAATTGGGAAATTTCATGCAGGAACTGGAGCAATTGTTACCACCACGACCCACATTTGAACTGCCTAAAGGAGAACACGTAGAAGAAGTTGACCTTCACGAATATGATCCGAATGAACGCCATGCTGGTATCTCTGGCCGACAAGAAGCGTATGCCAGCGATGATGATGAACGTGCTGGTGGTCCTGGTGGTATTCAGTGTGCTCATCAATGATGGCCCTACTGCAACCTTAGTCTGGCCAATTTGCCATGTGGCTAACTGCCTAAGGATCCTGGGAGCTGTATGGACTTTTGTTGAATTTATTTAAATAAATGTCTTAATTGAAGGATAATTGGTCGGTTCTTAACTGCCTGCTTCTAGCACCATGTCTTTTCCAAAATGTGTTTGATGTCATTTTTATGGAGGCCACACTCAATTGAGGTGAGATTTGTATACTTTAATTTTATTTTATGGCAGAATTTAGTCCTTTAAGCGTCTTCATATATTAGAATAATACAGTAGAAAAGGATACATAGGTCAGTCTTGCTGTAATGTTTACAATTAAAATGAAAATTTGGTTAAAAATTAAGCACACGAGCATTGTTTATATATTTAAACTTTCCACCCAACAGTGGTCACACTTTAACAATGCTAGTTGCCAAAAAGACAAAATACTATTATAACACAAAAATGGGAGGGGGTAGCACTGAACTGCTATGATACGAATTTTCCGTCTGGAATAATTAAAGTTTTTGTTACAACTGGATTTTGAGAGATTGAATGATCTGTTTTAATATGGACAGAGTGAATATGAATGAATGGTTGCTGTTACTATTTACTTAATAAAGCAGAAGGTAAAATAAATATATGTTTATGTCTTTGCAGAATTAGTTGTATGAAATGTAGTGAGAACTGATGCTGTGGTTTTCACAATGCAGAATGATTAATCACATGTGTAAAAATTATTGCAGTATTCAGTTATTTTTTGTATATGCCAGAAACAGTCTGCATGATTCCAGAACAACCTGTCCAGCCATCCTGAAGAAAATATTGATAATAATGCTCATTAATATTAAGATGTATGCAAATTGTCTCTTGAAACCCAGCATGTATATAATCTGTAATCCAATTTACATGATGATAAGACTTTCTAGTATAAGGAGTGAAAGATTATTTAATCATTCTCATCTGTATGGTAAATTATTTTGTTTGTGGGTGAAGAAGGTGGGACAGGTTGAAACTGTACTGATAGCAGAAGATTTGAGAATTTTAAACTTATTAGCTCAGTGCCTGTTAAGACTTGTACCAATATGATTGGTAACAGTCTTTTGAATTGCATAACGTATGTCCGTTATATTCTGACACATCATGTATGTCATAAATGCATTCAAAGCAACATAGTTTGTTCCCGTCAATGTTGCCTTATTTTTTACAGTCTTTAATATGTATTTTGTATGTGGCAAAGCTCAAATATTTGAAGATGACCATAACAAATCAAAATTTGCCTCATAAAGAGGTTAAGACCACGTTAAATTCAGGGAAAGCTTACTACAGTTTGATTAAGAATCTTTTGTCTTTATGTCTAAAAATAAAACTGCTTTAATTTTATTTCTGAAGTAATGTCAAAATCAGTGCTGGAAGTATCGAATGTAATCGCAACTACACCTACATGTAATTAGTTTTACTTTTGTTAAATATACAGTAGTACATCCTTTTACGAAGACCTTGTACAAAACTATAATTTTACCTAGTTTTATGTGATTGAACTTGGGCTCACAGCTAATCAAAGAATGTACATTAAGGCTACAGAACGGTGCTGATGAAATTATTTGGACCTAAAAGAGGGGATGCAACCAGAAAATTGTGTCTTTTAATGGATAGCTTTATGATTTCTATTCTTCACTAAGTAACATGAGTATCGTAATAGTAAAATAAAGCAGGATCAGATGGGTTCATCTTGTAGGTCGTATGAGGGACATGAGTAATACATAAATATTTTAATTGTTAAATGTGAAGGAATGATACTACATAGGGCAGTTGCATTTAAATTCTGCGTAAATGTATGGCACTTCTGAGGCAGCCTCTGCTGGTTGCATTCCAGTTCATGTGCAAGAAGAGATTAGAGTTCCCAAACCCGTAAACACCGAGGTCTGTGTTACGTATGAGGCGATAATTGGTCTGATGTGAAGGATCAGGTGTGTAACATTACATTAGTTACTCATGGCTGAAAGTGTACAGAATACGTTTTAGATTCTTGTTATTTAATATAAATGTATGTACTAGCTATCACAGTAGGCTGAAGGACTGCTCTTTATTAATCATTTAATATATGTAGAAAAATGTCAGATCAATCATCAATTTCCAATCCTAAGGGTGATAATGGAGGGAGAATAAAAATGTAAAGAACTGGCAGTCATTCTCCAGATGATGGGAGCAGAGAAAGAGTCTTTTGGCAGTCTGTGCTTTTGATTCATAGGTAAAAGTATGTAATATAGGAGTAGAAGGTTACTCACATTTGTGCAACTATTTAAATCTAACGAAGTTGTCTGCTGTATTATAATGTTGTTCTCAGACATAATTTTCTGTCATGTGTAATTAACTGAAATTAAACATTTTAAGTACCGAGTAAGTCTGAGAGACAGTTTGGAAGTTGCATACTTTTTAACTCTGTGATGATGTAACTATATTGAGTCCTGGGAAGGATGTGTTTTCATGGTGGATATGGCTTGGAGAGTAGCTAAATACTGTTTGTGTATATTAGGTTTACAGCACTGTTCTATTATAGTGACCTTAGATTAAATAATGTATAAAGAACTTTCATTTGGCCTGTTGAGGTAACTGGTACTTGTATTTAAATTTGATAAGAATTTATAACATATTCTGTACATATATGGCTGTGAGTATCTAATTTATTAAATTCTGACATTTTTAAATCATATAAGCTCCACTTAATTTTATGCTTTCAGGTACAGTACCCAAATTCTTTTATCTTGTGATTTTAATTTTATTATTTTTAAAATTCTCTCTTATTACATTAGTCATTTAAATGTTCACTATTTCTGTGCCGCCAGAAGATGGTCGATGAACAAGTGAAACTTGTAATAAGTATTTTATTAAACTGAGTTGCCATAATCATTGCAAGTTTAAATGGGCTTCCAGACAGCAGGTAGCTATTTAAATGCTGACATGGGATTATACTTATCAGATTTATTCATGTATTTATTGGTGATGAACTTTTATGTGAAATGTTTTATAAAATTAGTATATCTATGTTCTATCTCTACAGGAAGTGTCTATGTCTGTCTCCAGTGATTCATTGCTTACCTCACTCAGACCAAAATTTAAATACATTTCACAAGGTTCTTTTGTTAAGCCTTTGAAAGTGTGTATTTTTAAAAAAAAAAATGTTACAAAGTACTGTTTTGGAACCTTCCATTAAGTGATGTGTTATCCTACCATACAATCTAGCATAGGCCATTTTGATGGCAGGAATTTAAAAATTACAAAAACTGTTATTCCTCATGGGACAGACATATGGACGAGACTGCCGAACTATCTATTTAGAAAATGTATGTCATATGAAGAAATAGAAACTTGTTAAATTCCACTGAACATACTGTACGGATGCCAAGCGTTTTAAATTGGGTGTAAGCTCATCCCATTCTATTAATTTTTTTTTCAGACTGAAAGAAAACTTGCACAAACAGCTGTCATAAATTAGGATGTCTGCCTTGAGGAAGACAAATGGTCAGCAGATCATCTTTGAATTTTGGCTTGTATAATTTAAAATACAAGTCATTGCTTTCCCAATGGTTTGTTATATAGTTTATCCAGTTGTCAAAAAATTTAAGGCCAGGTCACATATTCAGTTTGCGTCTTTGAAAGTGGCTAATGGTTTGTCCCTTTTTAGTAAGGAAAACTGGTAATTTCAGTTTGTTGGCTATTGTTATTAGCTAGCTAGCTGGGCATTTTTGGCAGGTCGAACAATCATGTTTTATTTGATTTTCATTCCTGTTTAGGAATTATGACATGCAGTAAAAGCCAAAGCTACTGTTATTCCTTAGATATGTAAAAAAAAAAGTACCATCAATATGTGGCTAATTGGCCTTGACACCTGACATAATTGGGTTTCTGCAATACATGCCTACTTGACTGGGGAGAATGGTGTCAACATTTTAGTGTATGTGACTAAAGAAGTAGTAAACCTGCGTTATGTAGTTACTAGAGCACAGAATAGAGGATTGATAAAGGATGAAGATGTTGGTTTCCTGTATTATCTTACAGATTGGCTTCATAGGTGAATTACCTTGGCAGTAATGTCTCGTTGCAAGCCCACCTGTGATAACACAAAGAACTGTTTGCTCTTGAGACTTACATGCAGAAAGGTATTTCTTGACACATTGAATGTTCAGTCTTAGTTGCAGACTTATTTGGTGCTGCAGCTTAATTTAGGTTAGGTCCAAAATTGTGTGTCATTTATTTGTGCTTGAGCCTATTTTATTGTAAAGGAACCATAATTTTTTTTTTTTTTCAAATACAAAAATCTTGGGTAGATGTTCAAGCCATCACAGAACTTCTCAAAAATCAAAGTAAGTTTAAGTTGCGCAGTAACAAGAATTATCACGTGGTGGGTGTTAAATGAGTGTCAGCCACTCTTCGTTTCTACTGCGCGCTTTCTCTGACGACTTTCACAGTGCATTTTAGAAAAAATTGCGTGATTCAGACGGTTTGGTTTCACTGTGTCATAAAAATCAGAAGATCAAGCAAGGATCCAAACTTAGAATGTTAACACAGGCAAGGTAAATGCGTACATTTTAAGGTGTTTATTTCAAGTGGAAGGCAGAAGATGAAGGAAGTTGCGCATTATTGCAAGATTGTCTGCTGTTGCATGTTGTGTAGGGTTAGGGACAGTCAGGTCAAAGTAGGAGACACCTCTCGGAGCGGAAAGGCCGTATTCTCGCCCACCTTGACTGCATAGTAGAGTGCTTTGGCATTCGTTTGTTCTGCATTTTAACCAAACTGATCTTTGTACACACGTTCGCGCTCCATATTTGTATTTTGACGTTTCCCGTCCCCATATCTGGAGATTGTTTCGTTCAAGTATCTTCCTTCCACCGCCTCATATTTTAACTTGTTACCAACATATTTTGATTTTCCATTCACATATTTTCTTGTTGAGATTTTTCCATTTCTTCAAGTTTTTTTACTTAAACCGCTATTTGAATTCTTAGTATCAACGGTGTTTTGGTCCCCTCCATGTTCATTCGGTATTCATCCATGTTCTCCACATTCGACTAAAAGGTTTGCTTCTGTGACCAAATTTTCTTTTACGGTCGTATTGGTTTTAGATTTCATTTTTGTTTATGTTTCTGGCGTATTCTGCATTCGGATGACAAATTATGTTGTGATTTGGATGTTTCGTGCAAGTCTCCTTGCCGATGTATTCAACTTCAGAACAACCACTGTAGTTGTCGCCTCCGTTAGCCTCGCAGCCACGCCCGTTGTGCAGTGTTCGGTCTGACATTGATCGCTACTTTACCGGACGTTCCATTACGTCATGTAGCAGTGGATGATAAGTCCTTGTGTTTGCCTGCAACTTAACCGTCTAAGGTGATACCCATTTTTACCACGTGCTTCTTAATATTCACTAACCATGCATTTTGCTTACAGAATGTATTTTGTTGGTTTCATTTGATTCTTAGAATAACAGCGATCATTTCTTAAGCAGCAGCAACCAAGTGATCCTTTTAATGGAGATGTGTTGTGTTCTCTTTGAGGAAAGAACTTATCTGTTAAATAAAGGGTCGAATAGTAGTCTTATTTACACATAGAAATTGGGAAAATTAAATAGTAAGGAACTTAGTACTTCTTTTTGTCAAATACTGTTAAATGTAGCGTAAGACGGAATAAAGTGGTTGAAATTATGTAAGGGTTGGCAAGAGTAGGCTTGCACATTGGGATTTCTGTGCATAACTGTGTAGCGATTGGCAACGTTTGGAATGGTCATAGAAGAGTTTATTATTTTGGAAATTGTAAGTATGGCATTTAATTTGAAAATGGCCTATAACATTGACACTGTGAAACTGTACCGCTGGTAGAAAATAAAGTTGCGTGTTAGCAACATCGTAGAAAGTAGTAAAGCTGCACTGTGGGGTTAGGAGCTTACACAAAAGAACGCGGGCAGTTAACCGATGTAACGTAATGTTCATCTACGACCAAGTATCATTGTGTAGTGATCCACAGAATGCTCCAATTTCTTCTGTGGACACTGTCAAAGAGAAAGGTAGAGGAGGGGGGGGGGGGGAACCACAGGAGACTGCAAATCTCGTCAACTTCTCCTTTCAAAAGCCAAGTAGATAAGAGCTTCAATGATAAAGAGCGCAAAACAGGAAACTTAACTGCCAGAGTGACTCGCACGATATTTTGGTCGAAGGAATTGGATCGGAGAGACTGTTACAAAGGACTTTGTAGAAGTAGTGTTCATCTGGCTCAGGATATGGTCCAGTTGCCAACTCTTGTGAACACGGTTTGGAACCTTCTGTTTATATAAGAGACGGGTAATTTTCTGACCAGCTGAGCGACATGTTTGAGAAGTGAAAATGTCGTGTGCTGTTCCCGCTCATGTCTTCAGTTGTGTTAACTGACGAACAAACTCCATGGTACAAGGATATTAATCTCGCAGATAGTTAAGAAAAATTCTGCTTTTATGAAATCACAAGATTCTTGTCGTCTGCCACTGGACCGTGCCCATCCATCTCAGCCCACTTTATTACATCCTCCTAACATTTTTCTCTAAGATGCGTCTTATTTTTACCCTCATCTTTGTACCTAGTCTGCTCTTCCCTTGTGGGTTTTCAACCAATCATCTCTATGGGCGTCTGTCTTCGTCCATGTATACTACATGTTCTACCCATCTCACCATTCTTTCAATTGCCCTAACAGTATTTTGTGATGATCTGCAGTGCGTACTTGTCTCCATCTTTCAGTTTCTTCCTGTTTCTTGCGTTCAATACGTTCTCAGTGCGTTGTTGTCAAATACCCTCAACATATGTATGTTTCCTTTGGAGTGAGAGAGAGAGAGAGACCAAATTTCACACTGACATAACATAACAGACAAAATTACAGTTTTATATACTTAAAAACTTAGATTTCCAGAGAAAATGGGGGTAAGTATAATTTTGGTTTATTGTTATTGTACCAAGGTTCTTATACTTCGCCATATTTTCGAAATATTTGTCAGAAAATCGTATATAGCACAGAAAACTATGGTCTGTGTTCATTATCTTTCAGTTTCGGTGTGTGAGGTTTTAAAATGGGAATACAATGGACGTTAGACTGCAAGATGGCTTCTCCTTGGGGATCACCATTCTTGCAGGATGCTTTTACATTGATTTTTCTTGTTGTGTTTGAATCTGAGAGTCCTCGGATGCCAGGTGAGTGTCCCCTTGCAGCAGCTTCAAGGTTATGTTCATGCGCACGACCCTTTCCGTTGTAGCACGAATCCCTGAAATTCTGCGAGAGAAGTTTAATAATTCCATCAGAATAAAATGTTTATTGGTCCTTGAAATCAGTGATTCTCGCTCGGTTTAGATGCAATTTTATCAGTGCTCGGTTTCGTAGGCAAATTACTTATTCTTCGGGGAATATTGAAACTAATAACAGTAATGACTGGAATGTTCAAGTTACCAGCTGTAGTAAAACCTCGATCCAGGTTAAAAGGAGCATGAAAAAATAAATTATAGACAATGTTTCCTTTCACGAAGTTCGTCCTTTAGAGTTAAGAACGTCTTTATGATTAGTGTGTCGTTAGATGCAAAGTAAGTTATTTACCGATGACATATCAGCATCATAGGTTGTTTAACGTTGAATGATCCGTGTTCATTGAATTGGAAACGGATTGCAGACAAAGACTTGACAAGAAGCCTCTATAAGGTGGTCACTGTCCTGGTTCAGGTTTGAATCGGACACCTCCCGAATACATCCTTGAAGAGTTACCGTATTAGCCATCTTGCTGAGTATTGGTCCCGTATTTTTACATTCCTTTTTGATATAAGCTGCTGTCTCTTATTAATAAAAACACAAGGGATTAGTGAGGTTATAATGTCATTCATTACGTCATTACTGTGTTGGATATTGTCCGTTGTCTGAGGTTAGGTTAGGTGAAGGAAGGAAATTCCAGAATTTTGTTAATATTAATAACTATTTGACATGTAAGAACGAAACTAACAGCTGAAGCATCAAAATGTGAGATTTCAGATTCTTTCGTCAATAAAGATATCGATGTTGGTCTCGAGGCTGTATGTTTCTTTAAAAAGTTTGTATCTACACGGAATTATAGCCCGGAAGAACATCTGCATCCTCACCCCATGAAAACCTCAAATTCAAGTGAGTGATCCATTCTTTTTTCATTAATGAAAATGAGAAGTCTTTTTGGATATGCTGAAGAACGAAGTTATGCCTCAAACTGAAGAAAAATGTGACATTTATAATTATGTAGTGTACCCCCCCCCCTGCGTGCATTTTGGTTATATTGAAAGTTTTAACAGAAATATTCTGGGTTGATGCATCAGGAGACGAGGACCGGTTCTTTAGTTTCATTGATCTCCCAGTTCAACACCACCAGATTTTTATTTTTGGTTATATGTTAAGGACTACGTCACTTGAAAAATAAAAGAAGAGGAAGCAGCCTGAAGCCATAATCAGAGAAGCAGTTGGACACGTTACTCCGGAGACGTTGGTTCGAGTCTTGCAGAAACCTGCCCCAATTGCGTACGACTACAGAGGCGCAGACATTTAAGTTCTTATCGCCGAAACGAAACTTAAGAACTAACCACGCTGTTGAATTTAGTGTCACTTTTCCACTTAATGAGACATTTTTGTTCGCTCTGCTGACAGTCGCGTCTCGTAGGCTATAATTCTGTCTTCAGGTGAGTGGTTGTCATTATAGTAACGTATGTTTTATTTTAATTATTATTATTTAGTGTTCTGTCTGACGACAGGTCCATATGAACAGGATCCTTCCATCCTTTTCTCATATACTTTCTTGGCAGATGATCCAGAAGTGGTTTGCCATTGCCTTCTTCTGTGTGTGAATGGAGTAATTGTTGGGATGCCACGGAGAAACCGGGGAAGCCCCCGGAGGAAAACTCCGTGTTGCCTAGACCACGGCCTTGCCCAACACAAGTTATAAATTCGGGCACCGCCGGGAATCGAACCCGAGACCCCGAGGATTACAAGGCCAGCGTTCTAACCGCTAGACAGCCGTGGCTAGTTATACGAAACCCTTTTACATTAATATTTATACACGACATTGAATTATTAATGCAGATGTTAATTTAACAACACTGTGGGATGGACGATGAATGACGAGAATTAGATAAGAGGCTTCTGTGATCTCATTGAAGATATTGTTCCAGCGTTCACCTGCTCTGGATATCTGGACTTTATTCCTTTGTCTGGATGTTAGGTCCAAAGTACAACTAAAAAGGCCTGTTGTAAGTAATTCAGTCTCAAATTCTTCGTAAAAGCATTAATGGGCTTGCATATTGTGCATTTCAATGTTCGAATGTTTTAAATCGTTTAGACAGAAGGCACTGGGAGATACCATAACTGTGACATACGCGTAATACAATGCAGCGTAAGAAACTGTCATGGTCTACTTTAAAGTAATTTAGAGGAACTGTGGACATTGGCCTGGCAGACCCGGAGATATGACTGGTACTTTAAAACGAATGATTATTTTTCCTTGACCTACAAATATCTATTGGCAGCTTGTTTTAAATAACCTGATGGAAGCGTTCACGCCATAGAAGTCTTTGTGCGTTGAGGACTGCGGGAAAGGTCGTTATCTCCAATTTGATCCGTAGAATGGGATGAGATGATGGTATGACAATTTGTGTACACGTAACAGCCAAACCAAGCTTATCCAGGCGCATGGAAGTAACAACGGTAAAACACACACAGAGCAATCACTTACTAATTATTTCCTACTTAAGACAAGAGGGTTTAGTCCAGGGTTGAACAAACTGAGACTTTCTGATCGGTGAGTTATAATTTCCACATAGGGAGATCAGATTTTAAAAAAAAAGATTTTAATCCAGTATACGTCTTGTAAGTAAGGTAACTTCTGTGCTGGTTTATAAGCTGTTCGTCGATTCAGTATCAGCTGTAAATGTTACTGGCATAAAATCATATGACTGGAAATGTTGGCGAAGGAAGCGGTCGTAGCCGATTTCAAAGTATTCTCATGAAATTTGCCAAGAAGGACTGAGAATATTTACGGCAGTTCAGATGTACCAACAAGTAACCCACCGACTGTAGTTGCCGTTTGAACTAACCTGCGCGGTATCCTGTGTTATTTTTAGACATTCTGTACGAGTAGGAAGCTCTTCTTGAAGCGTAGTAAGTGAATGAACCTTCAGACAACATTGAAGATGCGGACATTTTTTATCCTTTCCACGCAACGTACAAGACAGTCACGAAACCATCCGATCTGGATTTGTGTCAGAAGATACAGTCCTTCATGGCAACCTAGTAGCTTAGTTGCAGAATACAGATTAGGAGGTTTTTCATCATGTAATTATCTCCATCTTCTCTGATCTTCAGCTCAGTCTCTTGTTCTCCCTAGGTTGTTGAATTTTTACACTCATACAAAACTTCAGTTAGTTTTGTACATTTTAATCTTGTGTTTTCAAGTGAACTTCATGGCAGTAAACATTCTGCACATTTGCTCCCTTCTTAACGTGATCGTCATTTATTATTTAGTTTTCCAATTGGTCCAACAACTTGGAACTAAGAAATGTATCAGATAAATGAATGGTTACCGTTTATCTTGAGCGAATTCGTGCGGAATTCTCATTCGACCGGTTAAATGGCAATACCTTCAGTAACACATCATAGTAACAGAGGAACCTACTCATTGTCCACGACAGTTTCCCTTAACCCGTATCATTTTAGTTCCCATTATTATCGATATTTGCACCGCTCACATTCCATTAGTCTCTCAGCAAAGCAGGACGGTATAAGAGTGGATAGATAAATGGGTTGGAAGTCTGTTAGATCTTCGTCACCGTTATCAGTACCAGCTGAAACAGCAGTTCACTCTAGTAGACCGTGATGTCATATCATTTTGTGATGTCAGTGCCATTAACAATTATTAATACAACAAAATGTGACTACGATATGACCATCGCAGAACGTTGAAAATCAGTTTCTGTAGTGTCGTAAATTCTATGTTAAGCGATACAAACATGAACACGGGAAGTCAGTGCATCTAGATTAAACAGCAGGATGGTTTGTTGGTTATGTTGTGGTTGCTTCACTGTGAAGGCTTCTCTGCAAAGTAGACGACGTATTGTTGAACCGATTGCACCACCATCTTGAGCTCTTCCTTTAGGACTGGCGTGTCGTCGTCAGAAGGTCACTCGCTTTACGGCAAGCTGCAGGTAGGTCATACCATCATTCTCAGCTTCGGGTAAGTCACGTAGTTTAAGCACTCCTTCTTAGTTCGCAGAGAAAGTCGTAGCAACAGGATTTAAAAAAAATATATATCCGTTTTCCTTGACGTTTGTATCTGTGACTTGAAAAATATAATTGCCGGACAGTCTTTTGCAGAGCTGATGAATGGAATGTGCCATGTTTCAAAACAAAATAAGTGTTCTCCCGTTTATATATGCTATTGCAGTTGTCCTCCGTGGACCTTAGTGATCGTCAAGATCATGCCAGAAGATTTCTTGCGAGGGATTCTATTATTAACTCCTGGGCCACGTCTTGTGAAGGACGGCCTTATAGACTGTGCTACGTGTAGGGGAGTAAGGAGGACAAGCTCATCTGTTGACAACTAATCGAAATGCCATTGTGGTAGTAGTAACTAAGACATTATCTTGTACTTTGAAGAGCGAATAAGAGTCTTTTTTGTTTTTGTTTCCCTCCTTCGATTCCGAAAGCTGGCTGCTGTGCCATCAATAACGACACGCCAGCTAGTCAGCAGGCCTTGTAGGCCGACTGATACGAGGACTCCTGCCAGTGACGTAATTCCTGTTTGTCTGCCTGCCCGTGCTTCGTGGCTGCCGAGCTATGCCAGTGGGAGATACGAGGCTTGGTGGGTACGTCGTAGCCATCTTCGTCGTCGATGTTGCAGCGACGCTGTGAGCTGGTAGGTGCACACCTCTACTAATTCTCGCATCTTCCGCTGTTACATTTGTGTGTAGAAACGGGTCCTCGGAAGCACTTCCAGTTTGGGTTAGTGGGCGTTGTCCAGGGATAGCCACAGGATGTATGTGTACAAGATGTTTGGTGGGTGTTGATGTCAAATTGCATTTAACTCTCATAGCGAAGTTATCTGAATCACACCGTGCGCAGAGTAACCGTTCTTTCCGACGTTAGATGGCAGAGGCGGTCTGCGAGCGCGTAATGGCGGCGCGCATTCTGTGCTTGTCATCAAGGACGGTATGACTGCACGTAAATAGGACGAACCCGGTCAGAAAGAAGGGGAAAGCTGTAAACAGCAACGGTGCGCTGCACTGCCATATTGATTTTCAGGGGTTGAGACCTGGTTGATGACGTCCATCAAAGCGCAGCGCAAGAATTACACGGACGGAGCATTTTCCGAATGACAAAGTCTGCTTTCTTGGAAGGGAAAGTTGGTATAACATGTGGACCGTCGTTACAAATGGACTGCAAGGCAACCATACAAATAACTCGAATAGCGTTTTCATAATTCTATTCCGGAAACCAATGCAAAGGCACCTTAAGCAGCTCCAAGGCCGGTTATGTCTTGGCTGCAGTCGTATGGCAGCGCAAGGTCTATTGCGGAACGACTCCTGGTCGTAGTCTATTAGCGAACTTGCAGTGTAACTCCTGTCTCTTATACTTACGCAATAGGCCTGTATGCGAAAGTAATTAAATTAGTTGCAACCGACTTGCCGACAACGGATAAACGGAATTACACCGTCATTAAGACATTTGTTCATAGTTATATTGTAGACATATCTCACTTCTTTATGAAGAAGCTTTTCATGATACTGGAGCGTTTTGAACTTACAGACTTCCACATGTCATTTCCCGACATAAATTTGAATTAAGCAGAAAGTAATTCTTCATGACTGGTTTTCAGGGGTGAACACACTCCACTCAGGGCCCTGGACAAGTCACATTTTCCCGTCTGAAACCGTTATTTACAAACGATTGAGGTAATCAGAAGAGCTGTATTTTCCTCTGGCATAGCCGTCGGTGTTCTCACGAACGTTTGATTGTTCAGCGAATGAAAGAAAGTTTTGTGATCGGTGGCAAGCTGCCATGTTATTTTCCTTTAATACGACTCGCTGTTGTTCGATCACAGTGCATTTCCGAATTACGTGATAATCGTCTATTTTAATTTCAGATATAGAGTTTCTCGGTGTTTATGAATGTATTGTATTTGCATAGTTCCTCAGACCTAGTCTTATTTAACTTAAGGACAAGCTCGTAGAGTAATGGCCTATTTTATTGTGGGACTCTGACCCAGTTATAAACCTGCAGAGACTATCGTGGTATTTTAATGATGCCGTGTAGTCCTTCAACTTAGGTGATTTTTTAAGTTTTAATCAGTAGGCCTATATTTAATAAACGGATAATATCAATTTTATGAACTCTAACCCAAGAACAATCATGTCCATTGATACAGAAATGAAGTCCTTCCGTGTAATAGACTCTCTCAATCTCTTCCGTGACACTTGGGCCAAGGTCGCCACCTGCTAGGCCGCTGATCACCCCAGTTGAAAAATAGCTGTGCAGGTTCGAACGTGATTCATTCTCGAACTTCACTTCGCCCTCGAAATCACTTGGTGTTGTTCGTGAGTGTCCTGTCAAAGAAGTGCAGAATACAGGAAAAAGAGTTTCCTGTGTCTAAGCACCAGCTAAAGACGTGTAGAGAAGGTGGAGTGCATGGAGGTGAGGGCCCTCCCGTCTTCACTGTCTGGAATAGAATCCTTTGTACCTATTAGGAGACTGCGTGCAGAATGGGCTAATGATATTTGGAGTTTTCTGGACAGTGAAGATGTTTGTGTTCTGGGGCAGTATTGCCATGTGGACTTGTAAATGGATACGAACGTTTTGGAGGAAAATACCGCCTCTCTCTTCAGGTCTCAGGATAGAGACAGTATGTCTCTCCGAACTGGTATCTGTAATTACCAACAACACCACACGGCGTTCCTTCAGGGCCGAAGATGGAAGCAGCATGTTCTTCTGTGATGTTAGTATCTACCTACGAGTCCACGCGACTTTTTACTGCCCAGAAGACCAACATAGATTAGATTTTGTCCTTGCCTGGATTCGAAATTAGGTCAACCAGCCCGTAACAGTCACGCCATTGACGTTCTATTTTTAGCTGTTCAATAAAGGCGAACGAACTCAGTGTAGCAGAGTCATTCTTGAGACACTGGTAGTAGCTCAGCTGGTCAAGAAGCCCACCTTTTAAATGGAGGTGTGACCACAAGAGACCGCCACAGAATCTTTTCTCGAGAACCACATGAATGCAGTCCCACCTTCTCATAACAGCATCAAAACTAATACGTGGTTCAAAAGTGAGCATTCCAGGAGTTCCGTATTCCTGCATGAAATAGTTTACAATGTTTTTGTTGCCTTTCCTTGTAGCAGGCTTGTACATTTTGCACCTTCACCATTGAAGTTACTCGGTCATCGATAACGTAATGTGAAGGAAACTTACGTATTCCTTATATCGTTCTTTTACCAAACTATGAAGTGAGACTGTCGTTTGAACCCTATTTGCTCAGACGACTGACCGTTAGAAGTTTCGTACGTTTAAAACGCCTTTGATTTATTAACAGATGGGCGTTTAATTTGGTCCAGTTTGGTTGAAAATGAATGTGTGACAAACATTAAAACTTCTATAAAATTGGATCCAGGTTAACCACGTTCAGGGGTTCTCAAACTTATCCAGACCGAGAGCAGAATTCATATTCGCTTATCCACTTATAATCCGCACAATCTTAAGACCAGCGTGGTTCCATATACAATGTTACAATACACTTTATACAGTGTATAAAGTTGGTTGCTTTATGCAACATTGTATAATGAGATAGATTTATGCAAACTTCATGGAAATTTAGCATAATTAAATTGTCTTCGATGTTTTACTTACCATTTTGTTCTGCATTCATAGCGTATTGAGTAAGTTAAGTCAGCTAGCGTGTTCAAGGAGCCTGTCTTCTCAATCGAATCCGAAGACCGGTTGAACTGAACCTACTTGTGATTTTGACAATTTTCAACATATTCCATAATTTATATTCTTCTATACTGACTGGAAATAAGAATAGCCTTCTGTTTCATACAAGTAGTACAGATGGATGGTAACAGCTGTTTTTAGTCACTGGACTAGTGAAGCAATTCCTATCTTTTTATGCAACTCCAGTTTTAATTATCGTGTTCACAGAAGCCAGTCACTAAAATATATCTTGAGCTAGATGAATCCAATCCATACCCTTAGACCATTGAACACTGCAGACGAGTAATCTAATTAACGTGCGTTTGAAGTTCTTTTGTAAATACCTGAAGGCTTGTATGATCGGCATAAACGATATGCAGAACATGTTAACTTGTTGGAATAATTACCACCTCTGATTTCGTAATCTACCTTGTCTGTTATCTTCCGAAGTATAAACTCCAGGAACACAACAAAATGGCTGCGCTGTCTGAAACTCGCTTTGTCTTATATCTCGTAAGCTACTCCACTTTTGATAAAGGGCTTTTTGACCAGAAATGGTTATCAGCTTTGTTAAAAACATCCTATTCGCCTGATATCTCACCTTGTGGCTTTTAATTCCCAGACACTAAGAAACTCCTTCGAAAATACTGATACGAAAGATCAAAATTTGTATTGGATTTCTGGAAAAGCGAAATAAGAATAATTGATTTTGATGCTAGCTTCTTGCTAAAGGGAAGTAAAAGGCCATCTTGGTTTCACAAGCAATTATTATTATTATTATTTAGTGTTCTGTCTGACGACAGGTCTATATGAACAGAATCCTTCCATCCTTTTCTCGGACTGGGACCTGTTCATATACGTTCTTGGCAGATAATCCAGAAGTGGTTTGCCATTGCCTTCTTCTGTGTGTGAATGGAGTAATTGTTAGGATGCCACGGAGAAACCGGGGAAGCCCCCGGAGGAAAACTCCGTGTTGCCTAGACCACGGCCTTGCCCAACACAAGTTATAAATTCGGGCACCGCCGGGGATCGAACCCGAGACCCCAGGATTACAAGGCCAGCGTTCTAACCGCTAGACCACCGTGGAGGTTTAACAAGCAATACAAAATTTAAATGTTTGGACTAGTTGCGAAGAAATGTACCGTCTTATAAAGCAATTAAGGATCTGTGAGGATGATCCAACCCCAAGGTAGAAACCACTGTTTTGGGTATAGTTTGCCTCTCCGTGTTCACTTTGGCCGACAGGGTCTCTTCGCCCCAAGGAATTTGGAATTCCAGTACCTGCTTTGCTCGCCTGTCTCTATTACGCGCATATATTCGTATTCTGGCGAATTCTGTAGACAACTTTAAGTTTCATTCATATTATTTGAAACTCATCTTTCCCTCCTGCGTTTCGTTGGTGATCTGGTACTGTAATCACCAGTGAAACGGAGACAGAACAAAACTAATTCCCTCGACAAGTTTTTTTGTAGACCCGTAATAATAAATTCCCTGGCAATCTTTTGAATAGTAAAAGAACCTTCACTTCTTCACAGTGATTATGTTATGACTTCGTACAAAAAAACTCGACTACCTTATAACGTAACGTTTAATCCTTCCTGTAATTAAGTATGTATAATTCAGAAAGCAAATGTTTTAATTTTCATGCAGATTTCCGCTGTAATTCATATTTGTGTGCGTTCTTTGCACACAGCAAATCCATGTAAGGGATGTTGTACCGGCTTGTTTTATCTACGAAAGCACTGGAAAGTTTTCGATAGAATTTGGTAAGGGAAGTGTATACTAGACGTGATCTACTAACTTTTTCATTGAAACCAAACTTTGCTGGTTGGCTGGAGCTGGCTAACTTTACATTTTATCTTATGGTTCTGCTGCGTTCCAGTGTATGGAGTACAATTGAACGACGAAGGTGTGTTAGCCAGGCTAACAACTTTTATTTGAACAATCTTCGACATTGTAAATATTTAATAGAAGTCAAAGAAACATGTTTCTGATCATCTGTAATGTGGTGGAATATACAAGGCGCCTTCTGGTCGAATGGACAAGACAGAAATATGAATTCGAAAACGTTATGGTTTTAATAACAAAGTAAAAAAAAACATTGCGTGGCCCAATCCGGATCGAACCTGGGGTCCACACAGCCTCCTACATGAGGGATTTTCCCCTTGCACCCATAAAGAGGCCAGGAGAGAAGCTGACCTCTGACCTCCGTGCTTGTTTGTCCGTCCTTCACATGTAATGTATTATTCGAATGGTTTTAAATTTTGCGCCGTTGGGATAGTCATGTTGGTACTCAACTCCGGTAAAAGATGGCGTGTTGAGACAGCGCGGTTTACAAGCTTTGAATGAAAAAGTATGTTTCTAGGTGTTCTTCGTGCGATTTTGTCGTAACAGTTTATCAACATTATTTAATCTACGATTTGTGATCAGTTTATTGAAGCAGAAGACCTCGTAAGTGAGTTATAATTAGTAATAATTGCTTTGATCAGAGTTGGAAAGCAAGTGCAGCCAACTTGGTTAATGCCACACCAGGTTTCTAGCTGAACTCAATACACGTATTTAATATCGTAATAGCACAGAGCATTTTACTTCGTCATTCGATACGTTTGTTTGCTAATGCTCGATTTAATGCTTTGAATGTTTGTTATAAAGAATTTAAGTTTACTATATTTTTAACTTGATTATTTTAATGCGTTTTATAATACGAAGGCGCTGTTTTTGCTGTGTTATATCGCTTTGTTTTATTTTTGTCTTCGCTGTGCCTAATATATTGTTAGCCATGATAAAATTTCGTGATGTTATCTGCGTCGGTGAACATTGTAGTATTGTTTGAGAATAATGTAAGTACGTTATTTCTCCAGAGTCTTGGACTAAAATGACACACTGTAGATATTTAGATAATATTATTTCTTTAAATGCCCATAAGAGGGCTAGTTGTACATGTAACAAGCATTTATCAGAGGTCAATGCTAGTGACTGGTGTTTATAGTATGTAGTTTTAGAACAGTCTTATCAAAAAGAGTGTCTGTCTGGAACTGAACTGCCGATATAAAACCCCGCCATTTAATGTGAATCTGAACTGGGCGGTTTCACTGATCAAATTGAAGTAGTGCATGACCTCGGTACCTTTATTCGCGGAAAGGGGGGGGGGGGAGGTGATCCTGTTTGAGTCTCGTGTGACTTACCAGCTGTTTTGGCTTTGGGTTTTAGATCCTTATGTCATTCACGATTATTATAATTTTATCTGGCGCAGTATAACCTCTGTAGCTGATGCAGCGTCGTGAGCCGAAGACCTAGTCCCGGTTTACCACATGGCAGTCCAAGGACTTTCAGAAGGCAGTCCAAAAACCAACCTTTCTCTTCTGTATTCCCACTGATAATTTTATCCTCACATTTATATCTCGCTTTATACAAACATTTTCGTGTATTCTTTAATTCTGCAGCATTAGTCAAATTTGTTAATATCTTATAAGTTACATCTTCGTAGAAACTAGCTATTTTACACGAAAGAATATTTCCTTCACGGTTTGTAGAACATCTTCGCCCTCTCTACACAGAGGGCATGTTCCTTTCTGAATCCTTACGTCAACACTCTGTTCACAAGAACCAGCCTCGGACCTCTACTTTAATTTCTTGTACAACAAATTTCATATCCCTATTCCACTCAAATTTCATATTACAATAAAATATTAATGACTTCTTTTCTCATGTATCTGCAAACAATTTCTGTCTGTCTATATCACTGCATCTTTCTTTAATTTTTCATATCCAACCCTCACAGCGTTCTTGGAAAGCAGTCTGAAGAGGCCCGATGTTCTGTGAGGTATTGATTCACCCGTCCGCTCTCTCCACTTCCCCTTCTCTGTCGTCTCCAGGTAGAGGCGCTCCTAACACCTGCACTTCGCCTTCCTAAATCTGAACTTCACTTTAACCACGTGGTGCAGTGACACGGAACTAAAATTGCCAACAGATTCATAATAACACATCATTTGAAAATGTTTAAATGTCTGCTAGGACATAGAAACGAGGTTCATGATTGAATTAGCACGAGAATATACCATGGAAATTCTTGTTGGTATTCAATTCTAAAATTTTAATCGTCTCCTATGCTTTCCAAGACCGCCACGGTGGTCTAGCGGTTAGAAAGCTGGCCTTGTAATCCTGGGGTCTCGGGTTCGATTCCCGGCGGTGCCCGAATTTATAACTTGTGTTGGGCAAGGCCGTGGTTTAGGCAACACGGAGTTTTCCTCCGGGGGCTTCTTCCCCGGTTTCTCCGTGGCATCCCATTCACACACAGAAGAAGGCAATGGCAAACCACTTCTGGATCATCTGCCAAGAACGTATATGAACAGGTCCCAGTCCGAGAAAAGGATGGAAGGATCCTGTTCATATGGACCTGTCCTCAGACAGAACACTAAATAATAATAAATAATACTTTCCAAAACGCTGAAGAACAGAGTATAAAACCATGTTTACCGGTTGTTTCGTATGGGATTGAAACGTGGTCTCTCATTTCGAGGGAACATTTGGTAGACCTAGGAAACGATGGTAGGATATTCATCATCTGGCGTAGGATAGGAGCCAGTGGCGAGCCATTGAGAATATGGAAATAAGCCCTCGGGTTCCACGGGAGGCGGGGGGTGGGGGGATTTCTTGACCAGGCGAGTGACTCAGCGTCTCTGCCCCATGCATTTATCTACATTTGATGATTACGATCTGTTTTGGTAATTCAAAAGTGAAACGACATTGTAATAACCTAGGAAAGTTATTAAGCATATGAATGTATTGTTAAATGAGTTTACATTACAAACACCATTCGTTTTAACAGGGAGACCTGCTTGTAGGGATGACTTAATGAGCTCAGATTGAGGAAGATGGCGGTTTACGAGCGTCTAGGAGGATGTAACACATACTGTCTTGGACTTCTCCTTAACACCGGTATCGTTGACTCGAATCCCGTTCAAATCCTCTCACATAGCCGAACACTGTCTTCCCCACATCCGCCTATTATTCGACACTGAATAACACCTGCAGTTGATACAGCACCGTTAAAGGACGTATGATCATTGCCAGACCGCCATACTGCATTTTCTTCCAGAGTAGATGTTGGCTTGTGCTATATATACCTCAGTCCTCCGTGACTAAAAGATATTGCTGTGACTAAGGACATTGATTTCTTTCGTAAAAGTAGTGTCGTGCGGTTGAGTGCGTGATGTGGCAATCGTGTTGCTATGAAACGTCTGGCGGTCCACAGCGCGAGGCACTGCAGTAAACAGTTCTATATAAAAAGCTGTAATTGAGCTTTGTATTTTGTCTCGGTCACTTTCTGGGCAGTACAACTTATTTATCTGTTGTGATTGTTGGTTGACCCTACGAACGAGAAACTAGGCCTCGGCCAAGCCGTGAGTCCTGTCTTCTTCAGCTGTTACTGATTAAGCCATCTGGACTGTTCTAATTCGTAATTATTTATAATTCTACCAATCCCTTAGATATTTCGTTACACCTGCGTGTTGGTTCGACCGTTTAGCCCACCTACACGTGACAGTGAAGAATTGTAGACAAAGATCATTGCTTCGAATGATCGCCACTGTGGCTCCGTGCTTGGGAGGTCCTAGTTTTATATCTTGGCTCGGATATCGTGTATCCCAACTTAATACATTTTTATATTTTAAGTCCCTCCTGGCAAATGATGGGATTAATTCAAGTTTCGTTCTTCCGTACCGCAAAGAAAACACAGCGAGTCTCCAAGACAGACATTAAATGGTTTCTGCTGTTTATCGTAGCAAACCCATAAACACACACTATGGGCAAAAACCGAAGTTATTGATTGTTAAAGCAGATGGCGCTTGGTGAGATATCAGATTCTCACGGTGGTGAGTACGAAGATGGCTGTCCTCTGGGTCGTAGCTCCGTGTAGTCCAGTAGAAGTTCACCGACGTTTCTGGGATGTGCCCTGCCTCCATCATGGCGCTGATATTTGAGGAAGTAGTCACCTCTAATACGTCGGTAAACTTCTGGCAGACTACACGGTGCAACATACCAGAAGACAGTCATCTTCAGATTGTAAAAGACGTTCCCACCTGGCTGAGGGTTAATGAACTGAGATTTGTGTTCCATTTTTCATTGTCTTCACGGACAATAGATTTGTGTTATAACAGGTTTCAGCATCTTCTGATAAGCTGAGTTAACGTGTTCGTATTTCGACTTGAGTAGTTCAGGGTTGCCCAACGAGTCTTAATTATCAACAAGAGAGTTAATGAGATGTCCTTCAACACACGTCTTTAATATAATAATGTTACTTACCATATACATAAAAATGTTGGGGTGAACATCTTAATTAGAGACTGGGTTTAAAGTTTCAAAAATTTTAAGAGTATTTTTTGAAGTATCACTATTGGTATTCTGTAGGTGACTCTCTTCTGTAAGTGTTACGACAGTTACGGATGGAATTGTCAAATATGATAAGCAGATTTATTAAAAATAATTAATCGTACAATAAATGGAACGGTCTTATCTACCTTTGAGTCTAGACTCGTCACAATCCAGAAGAACGACATCGTTCATTATACAAAGAAGCACATGTTGTAATTAGGCTACATTTACAAGTCAGCTGTTGGAAGACAGATGATGATGAAGTGGTATAGCCTAAAATCCATAGTCGCAGACTTCACAGATACTTGATTACGAAAAGCAAAGCTAATGTTTCTTTTCGTCTCCTGCCCATATTTCACTCTTCCAACTACAATAACGTAAACTGATGACAATGGGAAATCCCCATATTTCACTCATCTCATGTTACAAGCTAATATTACTGTACTTTGATATTCGTGGTTAGTATTCCTGCTTTGTATTGGGGAAGTTCCTGGTTCAAATGTTAGGTCCATAGCCGGATGTCTTGCCCAAGTGGCTTCATGGTTTTCCTCAGTTCATACAGGCAAATGCCGTAATTAAACGACCGAATCTTCATGTCTCGTCATTTCAAATTCGTGGTTCATACGTTATCGTACAGTTCGATGCTTTAATACATAAGCAGTTGAATATACGTTATTAAATAAAGCAAGAATCAGTACCTTAGCTAATCCCAGTTATACACATCATGGTCTGTTTTTGGCGTGTGCTAATTTAATATGTGTTGGGCAAGGCCGTGGTCTAGGCAACACGGAGTTTTCCTCCGGGGGCTTCCCCGGTTTCTCCGTGGTATCCCAACAATTACTCCATTCACACTCGCACAGAAGAAGGCAATGGCAAACCACTTCTGGATCATCTGCCAAGAACGTATATGAACAGGTCCCAGTCCGAGAAAAGGATGGAAGGATCCTGTTCATATGGACCTGTCGTCAGACAGAACACTACAAATAAAAAAAATAATAGATCTTGTATTTCATTGCTTTAATTACGAAATGCAGTCTGGGTTGAACGGCCAGGGTATGGTCTGGATTAATCTGGCTCGAGATGATTGAACACGGAGGCAGTATGACCTCTGAAACGTTGGTTAACATCGACCAGACTACACAGCGCAATAACCCAGAAGACAGAAATCTTCACGATAATGAACGTTTGAATTCTGTAAAAGGCAGGGCATTTCATGGTTAGTGGAGCGACTTTTAACTTCTGAAGAAGGACTTTACTCCATGGAGTGAGGTTAGGTTAGGTTCTCACGGTAACGAATATGAAGATGGGATGTTACGCCATTTAGTCTGGTAGAAACTGAACGACGTTTCAGAGGTGCTCAGTGCCTGTGTCATAAGAGCGAAAGTGAGCGCTTCTGAAACATCGCCAAATTTCTACCAGAATGCAGCGCGCAAAGAAATGCTTGACGAAGTTAAGACTACGGTAGGAGACAGTGAACTTAACTTCAAGCCTACTAACCCAGTATTTCGTGGATTGAGGACAGTCGGTCTGAAGTGGAGTGGAACTCCGCTAAGTGTGACAGTTGCAAACGGGCGTCAGAATGATCTGCGCCTCTCAAGGGATGGTAGCGATCACGATGGAAGGAGCAACTCTTCACAGCTAGCGACATCCTTAATTTAAGTTTCGTTTTAGTGGTTTAATAGTGAATATTACAACTCTCGGCCAATATATTGGTATCATTACCGAGATTTTCGTGTCTTTCCTCAGGTTAATCCTGGGTTAGTGCCTTAATTTAGGCCACGACTGTTTCAATGTTCAACCTCCCTAATTCATTACTCACTAATCATCAGATAATTTGATGCAGTATAACGGAATCAATTGAAAGAATTGTTATATAAACCAAAAATAAATATAAAAATGACAACTTTTTCGCATTGTCGGGATGGTTAAGTAAGTTACTTTTTTTCCGTTCCATACCGACGGGAAAAATGTTACAGCTTAAATTATTTCACGTGTGGAAGGTTTGGGGTTCTCAAAGTGGCTTTTACGAAGATGTCTGTCTTCTGGATAGTTGCGCTGTGTAGTGCTTTAGAAATTAACCGACGTTTCATATATGGTGTCTGCCTCCATCATTAGAGGGGTGACCAGAAGACAGACACCCCCTTATATCATACGCCCTCACGCTCGCCAATGGATTGCGAATGTTGTGTATGTGAATCTGTAACGTCTGTTCGATTTTAACGCCACGTAAAGATGTAATTTTTTTATTGTAAATAAGAATCTTTCATAGGCTTGTCTGTTATTTGTACTACATAATGTGAGACACACAGGGTATCGTTCTCGGAATACTCCACTACCGTTTACCGGCTCGTAAATCAGGAAACGTTGAGTATGACCCTGAATTGACCCTCGTGTATGCTTTACATAATTCGTCGTACACACACGCTAGGAAGAAATTTCATGTCACTGAAAGCAAAGGGAAATACCAAGAACACTAAGGAATATGACAAGATGGTATCGAACAGCTGACATCGGTACGTAGTAGCATAGACCATCATGGGATTTATTGATCGGTAGAATCCTTATTAGGCCACAGGAATGATTATGTAAGAATGGGTTACGTCGTCACAGATCTGGGAGATGGTGACGGAACACAATAGACAGCATCTCACGAAGAGAGAGGTGAAGTGTCGAAAGTAGGTGGAGCAGAGAGTCAGGATGTGGCTCGTTTGGTGACGTTTTCAATGTCTGTTCAACAGTTACATAGAACATAGTTCTTCTTGAGAAGCTAATAGTAGCTCAGGTGATCAAGAAATTCCCCGCCTTGTGTGGAACGCGAAGATTTAATAGTGTTCACAAGAATACGCCAATACATCCCGTTCAGAGCCAGTTGAATTCAGTCTCATTTTTACATCCAATGTCTCTGAGATTCATTCCCGCACAAGATGACGAAGTCACGCCGAGCTTTTAAGAAACAATTAAAAACAACTTTCTGCCAATCAGTTTCAATACGGGCGCTTTTCGTAACGTGAAAGATGTTTCGTCGATGGTTTCAGCCCACACGTGCTTGAACCTGTCTGGAGCTACTCTTAAAACAGTTATGGTGATCTTAGTTTGTGTTCAGCCAAGTTGTCTGCTTCCCCGGTAAACCTGTGCCCAACACCTTTGATATAAGTCGAGGGGCGTGAAGTCTGGTGATCTTTGAGGCCAAGTGACTGAGAATCCTCTTCCGATCAGACCCCCAGGAAACCTTCCATTGATTGCGTCACGAGGTGGTTCTCCATTCTTTTGTATGGGTAGTGTTTGTCATGGCGTGTATGGGTGTCCTGGGCAAATGGCCAACTTAGAAGAGCAAAGTATCACTGCATCTGTTGAAAGAGTAACTCCAGAGATTCTAAGGCCTGTATGTTCCCGGATCTATTATCGGATAGCCATCTGTCGCACTTCAAAAGGAACGCATATGCACTGATACAAACTTTCTGAGTTGACTTTCGTTTCGTTATTTTAATGTTTTATGAGTGTAATGGTTTCGAAAATATGGTTTTATAAAATTTCGGAGTGAGTCTGTGTACATCCAGTTCTGCGCCTGCGTCTTACAAACTGTACTTTCATCTCCTGCGTGAAGAAGTGATATATAGGTTATGAAGCTATTTCCTCTCCTCTTCTAACCACCGTGATCTCTTTTGATACAGCATAATTAAAAAGTGTTTATTCCTGCTTTGTTTTCGCAATGCACAAGGCGAAGAGTAACGTAGAACAAACGTTCGTGAGATATAAAGGACCATCGTAATTGAATGCACGAATTAATATTTGCACCGTTAAGAGATATTAATTATTAACATGGCCTACAAAATCTGAGGGCAACGCGTGTACTCTTTACTGTGTATTATTAGAATTGCTAATTCGCGTACATAAGTTTATTTGAAAACCTAAAATGAAGAGACCACTCGGTAGACCTAGGCATAGATGGCAGGACAATATTAGGATGGATCTGAAGGCAATAGAGCGGGAGGGTGTGGACTGGATTCATCAGTTAGTCAAACAAGAATTCATGATTATTTTTCTACGTAATAACCATGATTTAATTGAATTATTACAGTCGATGTTCGCTCAGAACGCACCTTATCAACACCCAGTAGTTTACCATACTTTGAATTTTTTTAAAGTTTCCGAATTGGTATTCGTAAAATTTCATCTTGCTTGTAAATTTGTTATCGTACAGAACTGTTACTGTTCATAAATGCTACCCGATTTCATTTGTAGTGATTTCGGCTTGGAAGGTTATAAGAAGATTCGATAAAACTGTAGGGAACGACCCTGACAGTGGAATATTTCGTCTGTGATGGTTGTCTTTCATGGGACGCAACGCCGGTTTATCGCAGACGTTGGTCATCTGTCTAAAAATCCATCTTAAACTCATAGTTCTATGGCGGGATGAAGGATATCTGGGATTCCGTGTGTAAAAATGAAGATACTTAAGGTTACTTATTATCATTCTGCACGAATGTTTTTCAACCCTTTGAAGCTGAAGTTCGTCTGTGTAATATTTGAAGAATTCAGTCCGTGCCGCAAAGAGAACAAATTTCTCAATTACAACGATCAATTGGTTAATGCTGTTTAATGAAATAATTACTGTTTACGTTGAGAATCATACGAAAGAAATCCAAAATAAAGAGTTACTCGTTGTTGAAGCAGGTAGGACATACAATTTCCGCTGGGCTTTAAATAGTTAAAATTAACCTTTCTTTGTGTTTCGTGTGGCTCCAGACGCGGTGAATAACGTGGTTTTCAGTGTAGAACTTATGTTCTTATTTGATCACCATGACTTTGGAAGCAGCAAGATCCTCTGAAACGTCAGTTAACTTCTACCAGACACTACACATAGTTACAACCCAGAAGGCAGCCATCTTCGTACTCACCGCCTTGAAAACCTCAAACCCTGACTGGTTACTGGTTTTGTGAAGGTTAAACATAGAACTGAAGGGAACTAACAGGATACGTGCAATAGATTCCTTTGAACACGTAGGACGTTTCTTCCTGAAGGTGCGATGTACTTATAGTCGGCGCAGTAGTTTTTTGGCCGGTGGAATTTTCAAGGGTAAGGCTAGGAGCGAGTCTCTTGTGCGATAGTATAATGCTGACTGCGCCGAGGAGCTTATCGGACTGAACGCCCAAACAAAAGAAACACACTGACCGTGCCACCTCAGGTACACAGAGTAGGCCCGTCCGCCAGCTCCTCCACCGTCCAAAAACTTCTACGCCGACTATACAAACTTTCTTCTGAACCACAATATTAGTACATCACCATAAAATGGAACATTGTTGTGACGCGATTGGAGGAAACTGTCTTCGAATGTAGATGTCAGCTGTGGCTGTGTTGGATAAGAATCTCTGGCAGATGAAAAGAGGTGGTTTTCCGGCTTGGGAGTTGGGCTGGTTATAACAGCGTCTCTCGCAAAAATATTCCATGGTACACAATGACAAAATAGACCCCGAATTTGGACTGATGGTATGGAAACCAAGGCCCATATAATGTATCACGAATACATATGTTTTAGTCGGAAAATATAAATTTAAGAGTTACTTCAGGGATCTGAACTTGATGGAGGGTGTCATTGAAATAGATCGTAAAAAATTGTCATTGGATTCAAGCCGCTCAGGATGTGGTCCAGTGGCGGTCTCTAGCGAACACGGTAATGAACCCTCGGGTTCCATAAAAGACAGGGAATTTATTGACTAGCTGACAGACTATCAGCTTTTCAAGGTCTCTGTTCTTGGAGCTAGTTAGGAAAGTTTTCGGGACAGACGTCCGAGATTAAAATTTGGACCGTCCTAAAAGCAATAAACTTCGCAACGTTATCTGTCTTCGGGCACGTAAGAATGGTAATTCTGGTGCATTAGCATACGTAGTGATGTCATGGCAGTAGTGTCGCCACTGTCCTGTCTCCCTTCGAGTAGAGTTACCGGCTGGGATATTCCTCAACGATGTGGGTCTCTTATAAAAGGAAATAAGTTGCTGGTACGTGATACGAGTCCAACAAAGAATAGTTCGTACAGTTCCAAGTCCGAAGGAACTGTACAAAAATAAAAGTCGAGGTTGCGATTAGTCAAGTGGATGGACGGGCTTTCCATCGGGAGTAGCTTTGCTCAGCAAGATGGCGCTGCTGTGACGTGTCCTCTCGTGCAGCCAGTCGATAGCGAAGGAAGACATACGGCTGGGCGGAGTGCATAGCACTGGGTGTAGAGCGGTGAGTCGGCGTGCGATCATCAGACCAATACGTGAGTTCTGTTGCATGCACAAAACATGTGATACTTTTTACCATTTTATCAAACACCGTCGAGAGTAATGAAATTATGCTAGGGTAAGAAGATCTCTTTTGCAATGTGGGAGAAAGGTAGAATTAGAACGCTGGTTTTGCGCAGACGTGCTAGTGAGGTGGTAGATAGTGAACGATCATGGCGTGGGTTAGAATAAATTGCATCAGAAACGGTAATAATTGTAACCGTACTGGGCGAAGGTAAGTGACTGTTGTTCGCTCATGCAGACTATTGCTGGTAGAACCTTCGCGGAGATGCTGCACAGGGATGAGAGAAGAGCAGAGGGAGGGGAGGGGGGGGGTCGGGCATCAGCTGTCTCAGCAACATTCAGCTCTCTCATCCGGGGGAACCGGCCAAGTCGAGGCAGCTGTACGGGAGGTGGGTACAGTCCCAGAATATCGTGGCTTCTAAGCGATTCCGCCGAAAGAGGATGCAGGAAGGCACAGCTTTGTTGAGTGCTAAAGATGACGTTCACCAGACAAGACCTGATTCGCAGACGACTTTCAGCTGTTGTGATAGAAGACCCTTTGGTTAATGGAGTCGCGTGGGTGAGATGAGAATTGCACACACAGTTTTATTCGGGATAACTGAAAGAATGATACCACTTGGAAGACCTAGCTGAAATAATATTAAAATGAATGGTACCATGGCGGGCTTTTGTGAACACAGTAATGAACCTTCAAGTTCCATAAAAGACAGGGAATTTATTGACTAGCTGACAGACTTCCAGTTTCTTGAGGAGATGGCTCCATTCTTTTTCCCCTCCCCGTCTGTGTTGCTCCCACCTTGTCTTGTGTGTTTGTACTGGGAAATAAGGTGCAATGTACCTAAATCGAGCGATGAGGAGACTCCACAACACATCTAAGCTCTGTACAAAGTTACTTAAGTCTCCCAGGTCCATCCGAGCTGCCAAACGCGAGGCCTGCACGCTGTAGTGTTAGGAAATGCACCATCAAGGCAAGCTGGGTGACGTAGATTGGAGCTTGAATAAGCAAGAGACAGCAGCCAGCAGGCAGTGTTTGTTTCCTGCTGTAGGTTGAAGGCATCTTCACATCCTCTCATGTTGCCACGCTCTAGCAAGCCAAAGTTGTGTTCCAGACTTGAAGCAGCGTTACGTTCTCTGACTGACCGGGGGTGGGGTGGAGGGGCAGTAATCAATAATCAACAGTGTCCCTTGCGAGAGGAGCCTACACCTCGACACCAGGAGTCGAACTTTCGATTCTCTCGTAAAGCTTTGCTGCCCCCGCGAAGGGTTGAAAATATGATGAGGTGCTAAGTAAAACGATCATCGTGGATGGACTTTGAAGCCGGATAGCTTAGTCAGTCAAGTATATTGGAACTTTTTATTAACTCCTTGAAGATCAGTGTTGTCTGAAGAGGCAAACATTCGCGCCCAACCACGTCTGCATCATGAAGATGATCGGTCGGTTAATGCTGTTCAGGGTAGTAATCAGCGTTTATGCTGAGAATCATACTCAGAATTATACTGTGGACAAAGCGCAGAGTCATTTATTGTTAAAGCAGGTGGTACATGCAGTTAACAATGATCATTAAAAGAGTTAACCAACAAACTGGTGCAGAACCCGAAGGTTAAGTCCGCTATTGGGGCCCCGTTCTGAGCTGCTTCCTTAAAATCTTCATAACCTTCGCCTCCAAGATATATTTATCATCCATCTTAATATCTTTCTCGGTCTTTCAAGTGGCTTTCCCCACAATAATTGCATAAGCATTCCTTGCTCCCATATTTTTGCCACATTAAATAGCTGTTCGTAATCTCATGAGACGTTCATTATCCACATCGATTTGCACGTAAACAGTACCAGGTTTTTCAATACCCAAGCTCATGTCACGAATTACGTTTGTTCATCTTTCATAGGACTTAGTATTTCTCTCGGCACTTTCTTTTCAGATACTTGTAGCCATATTAAGCGAAAGTGCGGAAGAAATGCATGAAATGGTGACAAACCCCGATATTAAATACGGATAGACCCAGAAGAATTTTCTCTCCTGTAAGTGTCCTTGTACTCGTAACGAGCCCATAAGTATAGGGATGTCAGTCGATATTAAATTTCATATCGATATTGGAGGTATCGATATCGAATCTTTTTTTTAGGGCAGAACAAGTGTAATTGTTGCAGTACCTAATTAACGTCAGTATTAAAGCATTTTATTGTCACTGTTTGTTTTATGAAATGTCGTACATGAGTTTACATCGCAATGTGAAGTTCCACCACTAACTGAAAAACGTTTTGTTTAGATGTCACTGAAATCGAGTTGAATATCGTATTACCTGTGTTCTTCCTTATCCATCGCTGACACGGAATAAACGTATTTTTAGTTGTAGTAGGAAATGCATTAATTTCTTAGCAGGCATTAAATTTGTTCTCAACAACACTGTAAAAAATGAAAGTATCGAGCGATTACGATAAATTTGTATATTGTTGAATATTTTACTACGATGTTGTATCTTATCGATATATCGATATCAGAAGACATTCCTTCCACTGGCCATTCACTGTTGGCCTTCGTAGTGTACTGGTCGTTGTGTTCAGTTGCAAACTGATTGCGGATTTTTTAGCCTGAGTAGTTACCGAACGCAAGATCTTTGTTATCATTCGTTATCGCGAGCAGGAAATAGTACAGTGGACCCCGACACTGGATGACTCATGAGGTGTTACAGCGTCCTGGGCTTGCAGACGTCAGGCGTGCCTTGTCGTGGGTTTCAGATTTCCTCATTTGTCATTGGGCTAGGTGCGACATTCAAGACCACTGATTTTAGCGATGGTATGTAGCCACATGGAAGACATGCGCACAAAATTTGATCGGAACATTAGAACGAAGATAACACTTGGAATAGACAGACAGGGTGTTACTTAAATTGGATCTCTTATACTGTAGGAGGGTGGATTGGATTCATTTGACCCAGGACAGGCACCGGCATCTGGTTATTTATGAACACGGTTTTGAAACTTTGGTTTGCATAAAAGTGAGAAGTTTTTTGACTAGCTGAGCGACTGATAGTTTCTCCAGGAGGACTGTGCTCCATGCAGTTAGTATGAAGCAATCGACTGGTCGTTTGTATGCTTCTTCTCAGGGTTATGTAGTAGATTCTGAAATGTTGTACTGGAAGTCGATATAAAAATCGATCCATACTCTTCTGATTGCTCTTAAAACTTACGCGTGTGTAAGCGCAGGCCAGTACATGAGATGATGACAACGTCGAACGCACTAACAATAGTCATCTGGCTTGCACGAACTATGCCCAAGCCAGTTCCGACTTCACAGCTGTATTTGTAATGGACTTTACAGATTACCTCTGTGTCTCTTTGATTTTTAACTTAGTTTATCAGCAGTTAAGTCATTACACCTCATATTGGTTCTTGCAGACAGCCATCTTCGTATTCGTCGTCGTCGTCGTCGTGAGACCCTGAAATCTTAAGTTGCTTTCATTTCTTTATCAGAATGATCGAGTGGTTGCTCATTAGGATTCCAGCACATTGTTCACAAGGTGGAGGTTAACTTCCGCCTCAAGGTTTCAACGAGCCACACCAACGGACTGCCTTCTGTCGTTCTTGCGAAACTGCGATGTAGATTACGTCTGCCTAGAAGCGTTGATGTTGAGAAGACTTTCGGATAATTCTACTCTGAATATAAACGCTATTGTCCGTGTGTTGCTTCTGTTACTTGAAGCTTGTTGTAATATGAGAACACGGTGTAAGGAACATTTGTCTGGGGATAGGCACTGACAAACAAAAGAATTATTGTGAGTTGCAGAACACTGGAGAGACTTTGTTTTGTATGGGAGGCAATTTTCAAAATGGTCCCAATGGAAATAGTGTGCGAAGATGTGGGCTTTGGATTTGGTCAGTAGCAGTCTCTTGTGAGGACTGTAATGAATCTTCGGCGAAGAGTTTCTTATTCAGCTGGCGACTGTCAGCTACTTAAGAATGCGTGCCCTTCATCGAGTTACTTTGTTGTTTTAATTTGGTGTCTCCCCCCAAATGGAAGAACATATTTGAAAATGGTGCCGAGGTGAATATTTTGGCCAAAGAGAGAGGTACTTACAGGATAAGATGAATTCTGTGATATTGCGCCTTGTAGTCTGGTAGAAGTTTACCAACGTTTCCGTGGTCCCTGCGGCTTTCATCATCAGGGTGATTTCGCTCGTCTTTAAGCCCGTTATACGTTGCTAATGTCCAACTAATTGTGTGCTAACTAATCACAACAGTTTTTGACCCACCAAGAAAAGGTTAACGATGTTTCCTTACAATCTTGTTTATTTCCCGTACCCGGTAGCCTCTGCAAAGGTCGTCCCTTTTCAAGTTTGCCTTTCAGGCTCTAATAGAAGTGAGCTCTTGTCGAGTGACGCTTTCCCGAACAGTGCAGGTAACAAAATGTAGGTACTGGGAAGAAGTTACCATATATCTCGACCAAAACGAATGGTGTGGTGAGAAACGGAACTAATCATTACAAGGACGTGTTACTATGCGACATCACCATTTTGTTTTTTGACGTAAGTACGTCTATACGGAAGGGTCATTCGGCAAAAAAGCGTTAGGAAAATGTGTAAGATCCATATTAACAATAGTTATGTTATCTAAGAAACTAATTGTTACGACATCTGTTTATTCGGCATAGTTGTGTTACATTACTGCCGTCAACAATCCGCTTTCGTTATTGCCGAAAGAGCTGAGCTGTGAATCGTTTGTAGAAGTGCGTCGTAGAATAGATAATTTTGTGCTGGTAGAAACGTTTTAGAATATCACAGGTACTTATTTATTATATTTATTTAGTGTTCTGTCTGACGACAGGTCCATATGAACAGGATCTTTCCATCCTTTTCTCGGACTGGGACCTGTTCATATACGTTCTTGGCAGATGATCCAGAAGTGGTTTGCCATTGCCTTCTTCTGTGTGTGAATGGGATGCCACGGAGAAACCGGGGAAGCCCCCGGAGGAAAACTCCGTGTTGCCTAGACCACGGCCTTGCCCAACACAAGTTATAAATTCGGGCACCGCCGGGAATCGAACCCGAGACCCCAGGATTACAAGGCCAGCGTTCTAACCGCTAGACCACCAAGAATTATTTCATTATATTACATTACAGAGACGTATTTACGTCAGATTCTCCGGAACCGTGGTTCCACTGTCAACTTTTGTTTACCACTGTTACACTTTGTCGGAATATATAATAGTCTTTCCTTAAAATGTGTCGGTCTGAACTGTGGCTCTAGCTGTTCGCAACATTCACTTTATTAGAACCAAGAAAAACCTGATAAAGGTAAACATGATTCCTCTTTGTGAGATTCTGAAGGACACATACCTAAAAGATAACAAATCACACGTGGCTTAGCTCGTCTCTCTATCAGAATAGAACGTGATACTGATATTAGTTTTGTCTGTTCTTCGGCTAGTGCTGAATGATATATGTTATATGTATTTATAATGTGTAGTTATTAAAATCGAATTGATGTAGTTGACCCCGAAAATTGCAGAATACAGCCAAAACGATTCTGCTTACAGGAAGTTGTTTCTTAAACTTATTTGGTGTTCTCAAAGTTGGCTGCTTCCGAAGTTGACTGTATTCTGGGTTGCAGCGCAGTCTGGTAGAAGTTTGCAACAGTTTCAGATATCCTTGCTGCCTTCTTCAGGGCGATCTGACAACACGATGCAAACAACTCAGAAGACAGGTAAATTAGGTATTCCCTCTGCAGGGCCATCTTCTGCCTTGCTCGTTTGAGGTCCAGGTTGAAGCACTGTCACGTTTAAGCTTGGTGGCACACAATTCGATTTACAACTGCCCTGCCATATTTACCGCCGTGAGATTCTCAAATCTCGTAGTTTTAACGTGAACCGTTAGGAAAATTATAATTTTAAAATCGTAATGTTTGGGCGAAGAACGTATTCGTCTGTCACACACGACAGCCATTTTCGTACTCACAGTCACGAGAATCTCAAATTCTACTTCGGTGTTTCCGTTCGGGATGCGTTTTCAGAATGAGGTATTATGGCTGGACCAGTGAAGGTTTTCTCCTAGATTCTTTCTAAAAACTAATGTTTTTATGATCTGAACAGGAAAAAAATCGAAATGTTACAATTTAACTACTTTCACCTCAGTTGAAGACAGCTTTATCATTTAAAAGAAAATAAGTTATTATTTTAAATTAGCGTCTGTGGTCCTGAACTGCATCTAAAGTTCCACATACGATACGCTCAGATGAAAACACAGGATGGATTCGTGTGTACGAATGCCCGACTGGTGTTTATTTCATTGGTTAGATCCCACGTGTGGGCTTAGCACCAGGCAAAGAAGCCCTCTTCCTGTTACCGACTTAACAATCAAATTCATTCCCTTCATTAACTATTACGAATAAATGCTTTAAGCTAGGAAAAAGAAAGGCAGACATACTCTTTACTATCGCTAGGAAGATCGACGAGGATCAGATGGACGGAGCATGTAGTACGCATTTGAGAGACAATGCATAAAAAAATTGTAGTCGTAAAAGACCATCTGAGAGACGAAGGTTATGGGCCTTCTTGTAAAACCTAAGATACTTGAAGAATTAGGATGTGAAAGTTGTGGACGAATTCGTCTGACTTGAGAGTAGGGTCCAATAGAAGGCTGTTGGGAACACGACAGCGAACCTTCGCTTTTCATAAAATTGAGGGAATTTGATGTCTAGACAAGTTTCTCATGTACGTCTCTGCTCCATGGAGTTGCTACTCACATCGACTGAAATTATCAACAGTGAATTTATTTTTCATTTTCGTTTCAAATAGAATTAAGCAGATGTTTAGTGGTGGGTGTGGTGGTATAGTTACTCGTAGGATTTTGTTGTAAGGCCAACTGACAATGGGTTGATGAAAATGGAATTTAACCCTTCAACACAGAGATATTTCGCATGGCGAAGCTAGCTATTCTGGAATGTATTTGTGTTTTAATGTGTAATAAGGTTGGTGACATAACTCTTCTGACGTCTCTCAACAGGTAAATCTGCATATGAAAAGATTCTACGACCACTTTCTTTGCCAAAACTCAGCATGGAAATGGTTAAATTCAAAATGGTTATTGTTGAAAAAAGAAGCCGAATTACTGTCTGATTTTAGGATAGAGTCGTCGTCGTCGTCGTGAACTTACACTTTGTTTCTTCAACGCGATAGCTCCATGTCAGGGATCAGTCAGCCTTCTTGGAAGTAGGACTCTGCAGTAGTCACGTGTCTCTTAGATAATGACGTGTCTTCCCTGTAATTTTGCTTTATACTGAAGCGGTATGATGGGGCATGTCTGTTTCTTGCTGCAGACGATGTTGAAGTGAGTGTGTAACCTGCTTGGAGAATCCGAGTAAAACCTAGCATGGTTTGTTCGTGTCAAGAGAGATAAAACAGAACTTTGCAGTTCAGTGGCCAATCATCCTGTAGCAGGTTTTTCGTTTGTTTTTTTTCATCATCCCCTGCAGGGTAGCCAATACCTTAAATTCATCAACTAAGCTATTGGTTAAATGAACGAAAAATCGATTTCGAATTTCTTGCTTCTGAATAGTGCAGTTGAAGAAAGAAAACAACAGCGCATTCAATAAAGAGACGGACTATGGACCTGAGGGCCGGTGATCGATTCCTGGCAGGGGGCACGGAAATATCTCAACGTTGCCATGTCCGGACCGGTTCTGGGGCCGCCCAGTTTCTTGTCCAATGGATAGGGGTTAATGCGGCCGCAACTTGAAGTTGACCTTCGTGTAGTTCTAGATAGCTTTACCTACGTCGCGTGTCGCGTACTAACAGGGGCAGCTATAACTTTACCTCACAATAAAGCTCAGACTTATTACTGCATCTAGCAGCTACTAGCTAAGGAAGCTGTTCGTAGGAGATTTGGCAAGTGAGAGCAATACAGGCAGCTAGCTCCTCGTTACTGTTAAGTTGCAAGACTCTGGTACGGGGCCAAAGGGTCAAAGTTTTTGGACGGCGTCACTCCTCAGCAGTGGTGACAGCAGCAGCCATCTTAGTCAGGCATCCGCCCCGCCGAATGACGGGATAAAATTGGAACAAGCACGCGCATCCAGTTCTGGCGAAGGCAGCCAAGAGCAGGCCGAGCTGTGTAGGTAGGTTGGTTCTGGGCGAGGCGACCAGCCAGCCAGCCAGCTATTGATTGCCTGCGATGGAAGCTTCTGAGCGGCTGTCGACTCGAACCATCTCTTTGTTACGTAGTAGTCCAGTCGTGTTGCGACCAAGAACTGGGACTTCAGTTTAATGTTGCACTTTTTCTGAGGGTAGTGTTAGATGACAATGGTGGATTGCGAGGTCTTAGCCGAGTTTAATTAGCAAGTAGTTTATCACGTGTGTCTGATGTAACCGCGAGAAGCACAAAGAGGATAACCTATCTAGGGACAAACAAGTCACGGAAAATCAAATTCAGAAGACACGAATCAGCGGACGGAACAAACAGCTGATCATCTCTCTCGCTTACTTCGTGTATGAGAGAAAAATAATGAAGTCGTAGCGAAGACTTTTAGGCAGAAAAGACAGAAACTGGGACTAATAGGGCAGAGTACATCGTATTCCCTTGAGGTGAATAGTTTTAGGTGGGAGTTTTCATAAGACGGAACTGAACTGATGTGGAAATTGTTTCGAAATTTTGGCTCAACCTACCAGAGGCTTAGAACGTGCTGTGTTGCCTTTCCACCTCCACGGTTGTATCGACCACGGATCGATAATTGCTGTTGCCGTCTCGAGAGTTGAGGACGGCAGAGTGCTTACAGCGACATTCGTTAATGTCACGAGTTCGAATCTCGTCCAGAGCTTTAAATATCCTTTCTTTCGGCTACTTTGTTAACAAAGCTAATGAGAACTTTTAACTTTCGAATTTGGAAGTGGACAACTCAGGACTGCCATCATTTGTTTTTTTAATCGGGATCGACTTTGAAATAATCGATCGTGGAGGATAATATTAATTTCTGTCGATACCTTTTGTTTTCAGATGTGAGCATCATGTCCTCACCATCTATGGTGCATCGAAGCGGTGACACCCTCGTGGTGAGAAGTGTGGTGACCGGGGAGTCTATACACGAAGAAAGTGAAGACGATACTGATTTGCCCCAGTGCAAGATAAAGCGAAACTACACTTGTTCTCATTGTACTTACTATACACAAAACCCGCGCTCCTACCTATACCATCTCAAGGACGAACACGGGGAGAAGATCAAAGTGTACGAGTGCCCTAGCTGCCTGTACGCGTCCAAGCACAGTCAAAAGCTGCAGCGGCATGTGCACATGGTTCACGTGATAGGTCGAGGAGCTGCCGCTGGCTTCAAGAGAAAGAAAAGCGAGGTATCGAAATCGAAATTGTGGAACAGCGGACAGACGGTGAGCGCAAAGCAAGCGGAAAAGAAGTCCAGTGGCGATTCTAAAATGGTGAATGTGAGTGAAAACATCGGTGCGAAGGTGGGTGGAGGGGACGTACATGAATGCTCTTTGTGCCCATTCACGAGTTCGAACCCCAGTGAAGTGTTGAAACATGAACGCACTGCGCATCTCAAGAAGAAATTCTACCGTTGCAGTAAGTGCAATTACGTGACTCATATGAAGGCTCGGTACACGAAGCACGTGAAGTACCATTCCATGCCTATGATCAAGTGTGATCTTTGTGACTTCCGCACGCCATACAAGTGGAACTTGGATCGTCACTACAAGAATCATACTGGGGATGGGGCCTTTCGCTGTGCTCTCTGTAACTTCACGGCCGATATCAAGCAGAGCCTCACTGTACATGAAATGAACCACCACGTGCCCCCAGTTGGACAGCCCATATTGGCGGGGGGTGGTGCGGGGACAGGACGGCGCCGGAACAAGGTGGGCGCAAGCGACTCTACGGCTGTGGAAGAGGAGATTGACCAGGAGGAGTTGGAGCTGTTGCGCATGGAGAGGGAAGACGCAGCAGATTCCGCCCCTCCATTCCAGGTAAGGGATGTTGTACCACATGATGAGTCTTTTGTCATGCCAGAGAAATTGTCCCATATCTTTTTTTTATGTTTACCCGACAGAACGACCTGGTACATACCTGGAAAGAGTCGAAGATCTGATGTTAAGAGACAGTCCCTCTAGTATCTGATGCCAGATACGAAATTGTTACTGGATAATGCAAGTGGCAAGACTGGTACTTCCTAGCATTGGGTTCATGTTAGGTATCGTAGTGTCTCACGAATTCAGAGGAACCACATTCTGTCCTATGATATTGGCATCATGCTTTCCACACAAGTAAAAATACATCCCCAGTCCCAAGTCCATTGAGCAGCACAACTCTTCAGTTAATATATTTTTTACTTTTACTGTATATAGGCAGCGGATACTATATAGGAGCTACACATATGTGCAATTTGAATCTGACAAAAGGCTGCAAGCCTTGTATGAGAAATTTCTACTTTCTTGCCTGGTGGACTTAAAATAAAGTGATTCTAAGACAGTTACAGATTGGCTTAGTGGCAATTTAATGTAACATTTCTTTGGTAATGTGTAAGATGGGCTTAAGGCAATGAAAATGCTGTTGATTTGGGTCCTTACCAAAGCATTGCTGCCAGAAACGTAGAATGTTTCTGTGATCCCTTCAATTTAAGCAAAACAACTTTTATCAAGTTAAAATTACTGAAGAATTAACGTAGGACATACTTTAACATGTGCTGTGACAAGCCATTTAATGTCGAAGTTTCAGAATGACCTTCATACAACATTTACAGTAACTTTGGTCCTTCACTGCTGCCAATTTCAACAATGAATATTACCTTACATGAGTTTAACTTTGTCTGTGACACAAATGAAGTCTCTAATGTGTTATGAGGTCATTTGATAGTTAATTTTATGAACACAAATTAAACTATTATGTGGCAAACGTTTTAAAGTGTATTGCATACAACACTGCATTTAATTAAGTGATTGCAGTTATATCTTTCCATTCAGAATATCTTACCTTGTCTCTTGTCTAATAACCTAAAAATTGAAGTGTAGAAACATTGGTATGAAATTTGAAGGTATTTGAAAACAGAATACTGAGGAAAATATTTGGACATAAACAGGAAGAAACACAAGAATGGAGATAATTACAAAATTTCATTACTATTTTATTATTAAAGTGAGAAAGTCAGTGAGTATGAGATGAGACATGCATACAATATTTTAGTCTGAAAACCTAAAGGGTAGAAACCACTTCGGGGACAAAGGTTTAGATGGGAGGATAATATATAAGGAGTGTATATGAGGGTTTGGGGGACTGATTAAACTGGCTTCGGATAGGGACCAATGAAGGGCTGAGAATTTCCTGACCAGTTGAGTGACTATAAGCTTTACAAGGTGGCCTCTGTCCCTTGAAGTTCATTTATTAGATTGCACTTACATTTCTTTGGAGTTCAGACACGTTGTATTTGAGTTAGATTTGTGTAATAGTGATTTATGACATGTGGTTTTAAAATACCTGCACGACGTGTCTGAATCAGTGCAGATGTTAATACCCAAGGCTAGATATGAGAATCATTCCAGGCAAATTCTAGGACAGTAGCCCAAAAGATAATTTTAAAGATGTGTGATTGCAGCTCATATAATTAGACTCGGAATGTTCTCTGCATCTCTGCCCACCATGGCCTCAACTACAGAAGTTAAATTTTGAGTAACAGTGTTATATGATTATTAATTTGTCTTGTTTAGTACAAAATTTCTAGAATTAAAAGGTAAGTGCTGTTGCTGAAAATAAACATTTTGCCCTAACTAATTAATTTTATTGATTGCCAGTAATGTAGTTAGGCACCAAAATTTTGCAAAGACTTTGGTTTTCTGACATTCATAATATTGATGTCTAGTAAATTCATTGAAACATAACCAGATAATTGCTAAGAATACTTCTCTTTTATGATGTTCTTCTTTCAGGCACCAGGCACAAAGCCATCAGGTTTTGCTGTTACAACTTCAGCGTCTGGTAACAGCAGTAACAAGAACAAGAACAAGAACAAGAACATAACCTCTCTAAACACTGATAGCATTAGCAGTAATGGTAACTGCAGTAGATCAAACTCCATCAGTACTCCAGCTGGAAACACCAGGAGGACTCCAAAGATTAAAGTGACGCTTAAGAAGCTGAAAACTCTTAGCAGCCAGGAACAGAATGAGAGGCATAACTTTCAGACAGACTTTATACACCCAGATGATATTATCCATCATAAAAATGGGAATGTTTACATCAAGAACCTGAAGTGTCGTATGTGTAACTATAAGGCGGCGTGGGAAGGCGAAATGGCTCGGCATGAAAGCAAGGCACATGGTATCCATCGGGCAGCTGCTGTCAAACAGGCAACCAAAAAGGTTCCTCGTCCAATTCCTAACTTGATACCCATACAAAACAAGGTTGTACCTCCTAGTTCTGTCGCGTCGTTACCAATACTTAGGATCCCCACAGTCCGAGGTCGAGCTGTTACTTCTCTACTGAAACCTCAACAGCTACAAACATCTCAACAAGAAAGCAGCATGAGTGAGCGGGATCTGAATGAAATCTGTGCTAAATCTTGTCCCAACAGTTCACTTAAGGACTTTGCGTCTCTCATAGGAGGTGAAGATGCTTTTAGGTTACCAGATGATGAGGTGGATGATGAGTTACCAAAGAAGTCTTCTCCGAAGCAGGGGGAAGAAGATGATTGTGATGAAGATGAGGTTGCACGCGGTGATGGTCAGCTACAATCTAAACTTGACATTTTATCATCTATACCTGATTTATCATTCAAAAAGAAGAATGCTTCCTTCTTTGATAAACTGAAAGAAAAACTGTTGGTAAGTGCTGGGGAGTCTTGTAATTTGGTGTGTACTTGCTGTGGGCATGAGTCAAAGTGTCTGTCTGAACTAGCTCGTCACCAGAAGTTGCATACCAGCCCTGGAAACCGCAGCAATGATGGCACCGTGGTTAATGGAAGTAGTGGTGTAGTGTTGGCTAGTTGCACAGAACTTTCTTCTACCAGATGTCAGCACTGTCGTCAGCGTTGCAAGACTAGTGCAGATCTAGTGATACACCTACAGTCCTGTTTGGAAGCTAATAAAAATCTTGCGGAAACTTCTCCTTCCTCTGCTTCTCCTTCTGCACCTTTAACAGAAATTGCCAAAGAAAATAAGATGGAGAATGTTGAAGATGAAGAAGACGATGATGAAGAAGAGGAGAGAGTGAAAGGGGAGGAACCACACCCAATGGAGAATAAAGTGTTTGTATGGAATAATCTACCACAGCCAATGGAGACGGAGAGCGAGGAGGATCGCCAGTCACAGCCACAAGTACAGGAAGAACAGGAACAACAGCAGCAGCAGCAGCAGCAACAACAACAACAACAACAACAGCAACAGCAGAAACAGACATCACCGCTGCAGCAAGTTCTGTTTGCACAGCAACAAGATGATGATAGCCTTGACACATCTGTTCGTAGCAAGTCACCGATCAGTGAGGGTAGCCTGGTTGGCATTGAAACAGCCCCAGGGTATGGTGCTGTTACAAGCAAAGTTCCTTCAGATTCTCCAGACGGAGTTATTCCTGATGTGGATTGTAAAGTTCCATTAACCGTCAAGAAGGTAAAGTTTATGATTTTAAATATGCTTTGCAGAATGCAGGAGTGCTATGTCAGACACATGTTCATTTGGAAATCTTAATAATTTATGTGAGAAATTTAATAGAGCATATGTGACGAATTTACATACCATATTTAATTAAACAATTTCTGCAGCAGAGTCCCTCTCGAGAAACTGATAATTGTTTAATTGTTCGGAGTGTTCATGGAGATTACACTGACTTAAGATAACCCAGGTCTTATTATGTTGGTAAGAGTTATAAAGTAAACATTGTTTTCACAGAAATTTCAGAATGTAACAGAAGATATCTTTTAGTAGTCACCACTGCAAGTTCAGTGTGTGATGTGTAATAATATTTAACACACTTTGGCTTCTTGATAAAGACTCGAGTATTTGCTCAGTTTTCACCATTGTTATCTTCTGGAATAACTGTGATTACTGTTCATTTGTTCATATCACAGATTGTTCATAACCTATGATTCAGTCGGTCTCCAAATGAAGGAAAAAAATTCACAGTTTACATCTGTTACTTATCAAAATTGAAATAATTGATGCAGTGAACTTTGATACAAGAATAACCAAAGTCTTGTAATGTTACAATGGTTCCTGTGTCACTTTTCTATATAGCTCGAAGCCTCGGAATGCTGCACATTGATAATCATACAGAATATAACAGGGACTTGAATTAATCTGTTAACAGAATTCCTTAAACTGGAGCCACTTCATCTTGTTGGACTAAGTTAAGTTTAGCAAGCTTTATATGTTCTGTTGTGGAATTTAAGAATAATTTTTTGTGTCACTTGCAGGTTTTTAAATGCCCAAACTGCTCATTTTGGGCATCCACTGCATCTCGGTTCCATGTTCATATAGTGGGTCACTTAAACAAGAAGCCATTTGAATGTTCGCTCTGTGCTTACCGTTCAAATTGGAGGTGGGACATTACCAAGCACATACGTCTGAAGTCTGCAAGAGACGCAAGTCATGAGCGGGCGAGAGTTTTGATGACAGATGAAACAGGAAGGAGAAACTATTCAAAATACAACAAATATTTGACGCTAATGCGAGTCCACGAACCGACAGCCGAGAGTAGTGGGAGCGGACGACGTTCGAAGGGTCTTGACATGAGCCAGGCTATGACGGTGCATCCCAATGCCAACATTTTGCAACAGCAGTTGCCTGCTCCACCTCGTCTAACCCGAGCCCCTACTCCCGTCTCGAGCAGCGTTCATCATTTGGGCCCGGGTGTCCCACTCAGACCACCACCACCCCTGCGAGCAGCACACCACGTGGTGTTCCCAGGTCCTCCGCCTTTGCAACCACAGCCATCAGCACTGCTACAGCAGCAGCGACAGCTTCAGCAGCAGGAGCAACAACAACAACAACAACAGCAGCAGCAGCAGCAGCAGGACCTGGACGTGAGACCCAAACGTGCAATGAAGAGACTTATAGTGAAATCAGAGTGTGGCTCCGAGGGCCAACCGCCAACCAAGCGGCCAAGTACAGACAGTAAGAAAACCCTCTGGAAGTGTAAGAAGTGTAACTACAGGTGAGAAACCAAATTGTTGTTTGTGTATGCGTGTCTTGATTTGTATCTTTTATGCTGGAATCATGAAGTCTCACCATTTCCAGGTGTTTCTGCATTCAACCTTTCAGTCCTAAGAATTGAGGTTCGGTAATATATTGTTGATCATCGTGAAAATACTTCGAAATTATATTGAATAGGACATTTGAAAATGAAGCCATCAACAGTAATATTGCATTTTGTTTCTACTTTCAGATATGTAGAACTTGTAGACATGGTTATAATTTCCTGTTGTGCTGAGTTGTATGATTATCGAAGAATATGTGATCTGTCGCTGTCATCAGAGTTTAAATAGTTCTGATTCTATATATTTTCTTCAATTGTTATAAAAATTGGCTGTATCCAAAGTTGAATATTTTTAAGATGTAATATCTGTATTCACATTACTGTGAAAACCTCAAATTCTTCATGTAACATGCCGTTAAAAATATTGCGATTTTACTGTAGGGACGCAAGTCGAGAACTGGTGCTAGCACACGTGAAGGAGCATTACCAGCAGCGTCTACAGCAGGCCAGCAGTGGCGGTGGTACTGGCAGCAGCAACTCAGCCGAGGCAAGTGTCAGGCGGGGCCACGCACTTTTCCGGTGCGGCCACTGCCGTCAGGTATCAAACTGGAAGCATGTCATCCAGGTACAACTAACCACTTTCACAACTAACTGCATGGGATGAGCTCTCTGTGAAGCATGATCAGTGATGATATTAGTCATTTACAGCAAGAAAACAAAGTTTGTATATAACAATTTTCCAACTAGAATTTTCTTCGAAGTTTCATGTTGGTTTCTTTGTTCTTAATGCAGTTAGTACATAGTTTTATTGCTGAGGACTGTTGGTTCTAAATCTGTAGTTCTTGATTCCTTAATTTATTTCTTACGTTGTCAGCTGTTGAAGCTAGTCATTTCGTATGTTAGTATAATTCTGCAGTTGAACATAATTTTATTCGAGAAGATATACTTTAAGAATTTCGTCCATGGAAGGCAGGGAATTATTTACCTCTCCTATGCATGAATAACGGCTATTGATTGAAATGTGTATAAGTATTATCGTGGCTTAAAACTGTTTTGTTGTTGTTCTATTATGCGTTTTGCTGAATCGTGTACTCGTGCTTCATGACATTGCCACAGCATTTGGACTTATATTTATTATAATTACATATAACTTACTTTAACCCATTGATAGTCGTCAGCTGAATCATATTCTACGTCTGATTTTGTGTTTCCCCTTCATGCTGTTTTTCTCTTTATAACTCGAAGTGGATATTGACACGTGAGTGCAGTCTGAATGTAAGTGTGCTCTTGCAAATTCAAGGCTGTGAGCTTGGAGACTGTTGCATACTAAAAATTATTTTAAAGTTGCAGCTGTTAGCATCCTACACTTTTCTTTCTGTCTATATGTTTTCTGTTGATTTTGTATTGTGTGTACATAATGTAACTTTAAATACTACGTTATGACACTATATTGTTTATAAGGAATAACTTGTGGTTTGGGAAACTCTGGAAAATCATAACTAGAACTGTAAATATGAGATCCCGCAACAAGCCGGCTGAGTGTTGATGTACTGAATGGACTCGGTGCTTGTGGCTATAGCAGGAGTGAATGGTTATTAACCGGTAGAATTGAGGATGATACAGAAGATAACATGCATATCAATATATATCTTTTATTTGGTCAGTAGATATGTTTTTTCGTAGAGATTACACAAATGAGAAATGTTGTTATTCCAGTACATTCCATAACACTGCCTTTCAGATCTCACTTATTCACTGCAACTTGTTACAGAATAAGAAACTACATCAGATTACTGATTGATGAGCGATATTATTTTAATTTTTTATAATATGAATGCATTAGCAAAGCAAGGCACATATAACAGTCTTCAAGTATCAGAAGGTGGTTAGTTTACTTATTCTGTTTCACATATATAATTCATTTCTAGATGCAGATGCACCATTTTTGGCACACAACTTTGTTATCTAGAGCGTTTTTCCAGGGTAACAGATTTGTGAATGGAAGTTACATAATGGTATTATAACAGTACAGCAAATCTGAAATTGACCCTGGAATGATGATGTACAGCAAAAGATTGATTGCAAAAGCAGGGAAGAAGCTTCACTAGAAATGTAGAAAAGTGCCTTACAGCATTATTTGAGGGGAGGCCTCAATTATTAACTTATAATTAAGTGAAGATTTCTGTCTTCTGGGTTCTTGCGCTGTGTAGTCTGGTCGATGTTAACGAACGTTTCAGAGGTCATACTGCCTCCGTCATCAGGGCGATAAGTATGAAGATTTCTGTCTTCTGGGTTCTTGCGCTGTGTAGTCTGGTCGATGTTAACCAACGTTTCAGAGGTCATGCTGCCTCCGTCATCAGGGCGATGAGTATGAAGATTTCTGTCTTCTGGGTTGTTGCGTTGTGTAGTCTGGTAGATGTTTACCAACGTTTCAGAGGTCATACTGCCTCCGTCATCAGGGCGATCGGCCTGATGACGGAGGCAGTATGACCTCAGAAACGTTGGTAAACATCGACCATACTACACAGCGCAACAACCCAGAAGACAGAAATCTTCATACTCTGATGACGGAGGCAGTATGACCTCCGAAACGTGGTAAACATCTACCAGACTACACAGCGCAACAACCCAGAAGACAGAAATCTTCATACTCACTGCTGTGAAAACCTCAAATCTTATAATTAAGTATTTAATGTAGGTGGTAACTGTTTTTTATTGTATAAAGTGACATGGACAAATTTATGGTCACAAACTGAAAGTTTGATCTTGAAGACTAACAGGTATTTTTCTTCAGTGTTTTGTTTTGCTTCTTTCAGAATGTTTTTTGTTTGTTTGTAATTTAGTCCACATTATTTCTCCTTAGTTGATTTTTAAAACCTGTCGACTGTCTGCATACTAAATAGGGATCTCTGTGGGGTAACTTGAGTGTGTGTAAAAAATTTCTGAATGACCGATTACATCTCTAATAGGGTTATATTTTCAGAATTTTACCAACTGAGTGTTGCATTATTTTTAGTGAAATGAGTAAAAACCATTGAACCTATTATGAGCCAATTCTTTCTCATCTCTACCACCACAGTCTGTTTACATAAGATGCATTTTAATATTATTCTCTTTTATGCACCTCTTTTTTTCAGAGTTAGATCATTCAAAAGATTCTTCTACAAAATGTATATGTGTTTGATTACCTCACACAAATGCCCCATGCCCAGTCAATTTTATGGCTTTGATCTGATTATTATAACAGTGCTGGTAGAAGAGAATAATTTATTATGTTCCTTGTTACATAATTTTCTTTGTTCCATAATTAGCACATTTCCCTATCTCATCCCAATATTTCCTGTACCAATCAACCACCTAACTGCATTGGATAGAGTTCTTCTTGAGAAGCTACCAGTCAAAGCTTTCTGTCTTCTGGGTTGTTGCGCTGAGTAGTCTCGTCGATGGTTACCAACGTTTCAGAGGTCATACTGCCTCCGTCATCAGGGCGAATCACCCTGATGACGGAGGCAGTATGACCTCTGAAACGTTGGTTAACATCAACCAGACTACACAGCGCAACAACCCAGAAGACAGAAATCTTCATACCCACCGCTGTGAGAACCTCAAATCATACAAGCTAACAGTCGCTTAACTGATCACATTCTTTGCCCTTTATAAAACCCAAAGATTCATTGTCATGTTCGTTGGACTCTGGCTTGTCTGCAGTATGATAGTGGCTACACATGTCTTGTTAATGGTAAGTTTTCTATGTACAGAGACACTGCCGGTTGAAGCACAGTGGTGATGTGAGGGTGGTGATTGGCCTTAAAGAAGGTGGTACTGTGGAGGAGCATTTCACGATTGGTGCTGGCATCGGTGAGGCAGATCTGCCAACTTATCCAGAAATACCAGAAGGATCAGGTACTTTTTCATTATTAATACATTATACAAAAATTATATTGTAAAGTTTGTAGATTTTTAACCGTAACTGGTAGCTGTTGGCTTTTCCACCTGTTTCTACTCGTTTCCAGGAGGTTTTGATAAAGTTTGGTGTTGAAGATTGATGCTAAACATAGAATGAATCTCTTTTTATTCTGGTTTGGTATAAATAGTAGTTCTCTGGCAAAATGGCTTTCATGCCCTGCACGGTTGTGCTTGCCCGTGGCACCAAATGTTTTTAAAATCTGTAAGAAACTGCAATTATTACAAGTCATGAACTGCTTTTATTCAGGGTATGCACAAAGAATACTGAATATAAAGAGACTTTTCCTTGTAATTCTGTAAATTATCATCTAAAATGTTTCAAATAAAACCTGTAGATAATGAGGTGTAACCTACGTTGGTTTTGCATGATGAGCCATATTTGAGGAAATCCAGTTCAATCTAAGCTTCATGTAGAGTTGCGATTATATTGACCAGGACGAAGTAAAATTAAATTTGTCCACCAATTTTCAGTGTTGACCCCAGCAACATAGGTAACGAGTTGGTAGTGTCAGAGATGCAATATGCACTCAGGCATTGCATCCTCTTGCATAAAAAGCTGAAAGTCGGTAACATGAACGACTATTGCTCTCATCATCATCATCATCTGTGTAGATGTATCTGTTGAGGTGTCTCTGTGGAGGAGAGAAGCACAAACTCCATTTTCAGGATATTTTGCGTTAGAAGGGATTAAGTTTTAAAGTTATATTTGCCATATCGATCAACATGTGTTGTGTGAATCAGGAGGGTTTACTTTGTTCCAGATACAATAAGTGCCTGTGGCAAGTGCCCCTTTACATGTGACTCTGCTGCTGAGATGGGAGACCACAGAGAACAACACTTTTCTAGGCCGGGCGCAATATTCAAGTGCTACTTTTGTCCCTTCTATGTCTCCCTTAAGAGGTTTGTTATTTTTACAACATTGTCTTTATTGAACTTTATATTATGTAAAACAGAATATGTGGGAAAGGCAATTTTTAAAAACCTTTAAAGTGATGACAGAATTGAAAAATATGGCATATGTAAACAACGCGAATCTTCATTCATGCATGGCTAGTTGGTTTTCATTGTCTTTTCAGTAGTGCTGGTTCTGTACAAATTATCTGTGCATTGGTTATTGTATGAATGTAGTGGAAAGACAATTGTTAGAATATATTGATTCAGCCTTGTTTACATTCTTAAGTATTCTGCAAAGAAAATGTAGATCAGTGGTCCCCAACGCGGTGCCCGCGGGCGCCATGGCACCCACCAAGGCTTTTTTTGGGTGCCCGCGTTGTTACGGAAAGAGGTTATACTGAATAATGAAGGCCGTTCAACCATGAACATTATAAAATCAAAGCGCAGATCTCGACTTACTGACGCCCATCTTGACGATTGTTTGCGAGCAGCAACATCATCCTACACTCCCAAATTTGGAAAACTGGCCAATGAAATGCAGCGCCAAACATCACATTAACTTCCCACTTGAGTAATAATAATTGTACTTATAAAAGTACGTATTTTTGATTGCGTGGTTTCTTGTATCATTAAACGTTGTGTTGTTTTGTGTATTATTTGGTGTCCATATCTTATTTGTCCAGAGAAAAGAAAATTTGGCTTTGTTAATTGGTTGGTGCCCGCCACGATCTCATAAACTCTCAAATGTGCCCATAGGCACAAAAAGTTGGGGACCACTGATGTAGATGAATTCATTGTACTGTGGCAGGGACCTACTGCAGCACATGAAACTACACGGTGTCACTGAGCCAGAGGACTACATATCAAAGGCTATGCAGCAAGGGAAAAGCTTACACAAAACAACACCTGTGAAGTTGGAGAAGAGGACAGAAGAGGTGAGTTATGGTGCTGCAGATATGGAGGGGTAAATTAAAGCTGTCATACCAGATGGAGGCACTTGAGGAGAGGGGTTATAGCTTCTGGTCATTCTTGACCTTGGCACTAGATTGGGGGTGAGTGAAATTAATTGAATCTTAACATACTCTGTGGAGGTTCCAAATTACATGGCTTACTTTTATTTCCTAGCAGGGAGGACGACAGCACCACAACATTGACACAAGCCCACATAAGCGGTACAAGTGTTTTGGGTGTCCCTATGTCAGCAATAGCAAGAGTCAGTTTCTATATCACAAACAGTTCCATCGTCCCCGTGGGGCACCTTTCAAATGCGGTCTGTGCTCCTATAATGTGAGTCGTCGCCACTTATTGCATCAACATCTGCGTGTTCATGGAATTCTTATTCCTCCTCAGAAGAGTCCTACCAAGTTGTCTGACAAGGAGATGCGAGAGGATGGAGCTGATGAAATCGAAGAAGTCACTGTAATAGCGCGTCCATATGTTAGTGCACTGGCGTCTGAATTTGCATTAGATACTCGCCATATGTCGGACATACCGCTAGTTTGGGTGTCTCGGGGAAGAAAGTTTTCAAAAATGTTTAAATGTCGTTTTTGCCCTCATGTGAATCTGCGTAAAGCCAATATTCAAGAACACGAGAAGATGCATCGTGTACGTAATACAACCGATGTTGCTCAGTTAGACGCCTTGAAAGACAGTGAGTCCAAAGAGCAAGGTGCTTCGGGAAACCAGCAGCTGCAGCAACAGACTCTCCAGCAACACCACTGTCCTGACTGCAATTACATCTGCAATAATGCCGGAGTTCTGTCTTCACATGCCAAAGTTCATCAGGGTCTGCATGGACAAGTGCATTGTCTGGTAGACAACACAAGAAGTGATGAGGCACAGTTAAAAGAGCTGAATGCAAACATGTGTAAGGACAGTGGTGATGAGAGTGTCGTTAATATGGACAAAGAGGAGCAGGAAATGTGCGAAGAAGAAGCAGAAAGTTTCCAGCTGGAAACTTCTAAAGAAAGTGACAGTGGCAAGAATGTTGGTGTTAATGAATCTGATGTGGAAAATAATAAGGATTCAAGGGCAGAAGCAGATGATGTGCATTTATTATGCTTTTGTTCACATTGTCCAGCAAGATTCTTGTTTGAAAAGGAATTAACTATTCACATTCGTTTCCACGAGATTCGATTGGCACATAGGTGTGAGTCGTGTTCATACACGGCAAGACAGAGGCCACATCTGTTAGCTCATCTAAAGGTTCACACAGAGGAGTACCAGGAGCGGACAGACGTTCTTAGTAAAATGTACGATACCTCTTCTCGGTACCCCCGACCTAGGTCGGCTGTCATAGTAGAAGGTCCTGGTGTGTTAGGTCCGGTTTGGGTGGTGATTGGTGGAGCTGTTTCCCCACAAATACAGCATCCTATTGAACAGGAAGCAGGCAGTTCAGATGCGCCTGTAACTTCGGCAAGAACTGCGGTGAGGCAGTATTCATGCAAGCTATGCCCAGCAAGGTTTTTCAAGTTTGTAGCTCTTGAGTATCACACCAGTCTACATGGGGGTTCTGGTCCTCACAAGTGTAGGAGCTGCGATTATGCAGTCAAGACGTATGGAAATCTGGTGAAGCACGAGATGATTCATAGCAGCACGTCTAAATTGCGACAGAACAACTCAGCAGGTAAGTGCAAGAGCTCTTCAGGTGTTGTTCCACTTTCTGGAACTGAATTGTTTCAGCAGAGGGCAGAGGCACAGAAACAAAGTAGCAGCACTACTAATGCTAGGCGAAACATAACTGATTATTCATCTCTGCATGTGGACCCACAATTTGGGATTTTAATACATGGGAATCCAGACTTCATATATCCTACCTATTTAAAAAATGGGAGGCTGAAGGAGAAACGATACAAATGCCACAAGTGTCCATCGGCTTTTGAAAAACGGGAACAGTACAAAGTTCACCTGTCGCTGCATGGATCCAAACAGCGGTATAAGTGTGAAAAATGTGACTATTCAGTCAAATATTATGCTAACTACATCCAACACATGCGCAAGCATAAGAATAATGAGGATGCCATAGAGGCGCGCAAGTTAGAAAAATCAGCGAAGGATAGTGGTACCGTGAAGGAAGGAGGAGAAGCAGATGTTGCTGAAGAATCAAGTGCTGCAGAAGATGACATTCCTCCTCTGACACCACGCTCAGTAAAAACAATTGGTAGCTCATCAACAGTTCGGCATGGCCCCCTGCAGTTATCGATGGCAGATCGCCAGACAATTCTGCTTCTTCAGCAACGAAGATCAAGTAATGCCAGCAGTTCCCGTGATGGAGGAGATGAACGAAAGTGCTTCCGATGTCCACATTGCCCTTATTCTAGTCAGCGCCGTGATGGGGTTGAGAGTCATATCAAACGTCACCTGTCTGTTTCGGGAGTGCGTGGAGCTTTTGTTTGTTCTCACTGCGACTACACCGTGCCACAGGTTCATTTTCTTCGGGAGCACAGCAAGCTTCACTTTAAGAAGTTCCAACCTGACGTATATATGAAGTATGATCGCATTGAACTTTGGGCATGTGAAGAAGGAAAAGAGAATATGAATCAGGCTGTAGAAGGTTTTCTGTTTAACTCACTTGAGTCTTCTGGCAAAAGAGTGGTATTCCAAGACAATGGCAATGCACAGATATCTGATGACAGATTCTACCCATCACTGTCCCCTGAAATAAAGGAGGAGTCGATGGAGAAGGTGTTCATAGACCTTCGTACTGGGGAGCCCATCTGTGAGAATAGTATAGGTGATGGTCAGAACATAGTTGAAGAAGGATCCAAAGAATTGGTTGTATGCAACATGGATGATGTAGACGAGAAGAATGAGGCGAACAGTGACATTGATGATGTTGAAGCCTCGGCAGCTGCGAGCATAGTATTTGCCAGTGCTGACGATAACAAATCTGAATCTGGGACCAGTAGTAGTAGTAGTAGTAGTAACAAGAACAGCAGCAGCAGCAGCAGCAGCAGCAGCAGTAGTAGTAGTAGTAATAGTAGTAGCAGCAGCAGCAGCAGCAGCAGCAGCAGCAGTAGTAGTAGTAGTAGTAGCAGCAGCAGCAGTGGTGGTAGTAGAAGTAACAGTGGTGCCAGTATTGACAGTAATAGCAGTAGCAGTAGCAGTAGCATAAGTAGCAGTAGTGGGGATAGTGAGTCTGATGACAGTGTTGACAACACCCATGAAGTTAAATCTGCTGATGATTGTGCATTATCTTGTTCAGAGAACTGAGTGTGGTCAGAAGTGTTTATAAAGTATTGCCTTACCTTCAGAGAGAAGTGACATAATAATGATGAAAAGAGTGAAAGCCAAAGCATTGTAGTGCTCTGTGTAATACATTAACATATCTTTCTACTGTAAATTTGTTGTTAAAAAGATATGCCATTATTATTTTTTTATAATTGGGCATTTATTACACTTTTGATCCCTGAAGTGCTGTACCTGCCCACTAAGATATTTTATTATATATGTATATAATAATTTGTTCAGTGTTCCTAAACATTTATTTGTGTACATGCTCCATTCTTGATGTACAAAAACAAATTTTGTATTGTAAAGTTTTTCTCTGAGTATGTACAACAAAGCAGTCATATCAGTGAGTCGTTAATTTATATTTAGAAATATATTGCATGCTTGTATTGTTTGTAAGGTTTACTACCAACATCTTTTTCTTCGTGTTCAGAAAAAGGTTTTCGTCTGTGTGAATGGGCGCATAAAAGCAAAGAACATGTTTGAGAAAATAAGAAGAGTAATATTCGCCTTCCAGGAGTAAACTGTGGGGTAAGCACAAATACTAGCGTTCACAGGAACATTCCTCCATTAGGGTTGCAAATTTTACCTTGACCAAACACCTTGCAAAGAATGAGATTAAGATCGAACATAATATGTCATATATCCATCTTTCAGTCATAAAATTAATATATCGGCTAACATAACCATTATGTTTTGTGTATACAGTGTTTAATTGTTAGATTTTGGCATGTTTATACTTTTCAGTCTGGTAATCGCAAATGTCAGTTTTAATTTGTTACATTCCTGCAGTTGGAAATTTCTGGTATGGCATAAAGCATAGCATTTGAGTAGTTACGTATTTCACATGGCTGTAACAACACAGTTTGACAGAATGGTTTAAGCAGTATGTAAGAAGGAATGTAAATGAAATACCAGTGTTTCAGAGCATGTTAAAAATTAAGTATGGTTTCATAAGCTCCTGAGAAAACTGCCCAAGTTTTGGGGATATATCAGGCTTGTTCAAATGAAACCAATTTTTGGGTTGTTCTGCATAAGGGAGTAGGGTATTGAGCTAAGCTTCTGATCAATGGACCAGTTGATGGATCCACCCACAAAAAACTGCCTGGGAAGGAGCTGGATGTCTTAATTCTGCCTAAATCCCTGAACCCTTTGTGCTTTCGTAAAGGGGTCAAATGCATAGAGCAAAGGATCTGAATTACTGAATGGATTCTTCATCTGGAATGCTGCACCATTCCTGCCTGCTTTCTTTGATGTGCCTGTTCTGATGCACATTTGCTGGTTGATTGATGGTATATCATGCGCACAGCCATGAGATCACCTGCAACTCCTATTTTAATAAAAGCACAGTGGATGTGTTTCATGTGAACAACCCTCATAGTTTGTTAAATTCCCAGGTGGATAAACTGGTGTTGAAATGTTTTAGTCTTACATTTTAATCTTGCTATCATATTAAAACAAAATAATTAGATATCTCATTATGGTGTGTCATGAGAATTATTTTATTTTCATGTAAACTATCAGTTATAGTTATTAGCCTTTAAAAATATGGATGAATTTGTTGTTGCATAAACTTTTGTGAAGGTTAAATTATTTTACATATCTTTTATGTTCATTACATACTTCTATAGCTCACAGCCGTCTTTTAGGTGCTTTAATTTTATTCAGTATCATGTAAAACTTTTCAAAATCACTAACACATTGCTTTTTGCCACATCATTTTGAGTATATTTAATCATCATTCAAATCTAAGTAATTTGGGTATAGAAATCCTTTATTGAAATGTTATTATTAATGACATTTTAATCCTGTGTCATGTGACTACTGAACATGTACCTGATTTTTTAGACATCCCAAAACATCATTCAGATTACACATCATGATATATAGGCCTGCTACACTGCTTAAGGTGACCATGTGGTCTGAGGTACATATATTCTTTAACCTCTCAAGCATTGGGATTGTGCATTCAAGTTTGGGCATGGATGCATGTCCATGTGTTTCTGTGTGTACTATTGGTGACCTGGGTAGATACAGGCTTTACAAGTAACAGACCCCCTTCTGAGAGGTACCAACATCTAGAAGCTTGATACTCTGAATATTAAAAGATGTCACTGAAATGGATACCTGAGATTAATTAGTTTGTAAAAGCAACAGCTAAGCAATTTCTGCAGGAACAATTCTTATTTATTCATTGTATAAATACACGTAATAATTTTTGTTCTCAATTCAAGAAATGTGCAAGCAGGTTCATGAAAATTGTCTTCTATTTTAATTATGGAGATGCTGACATGAAGATACTGTAATATACAGTGACATTATTTGATATTGCTTTCAATGCCCATGGAATATTCATTCTGTCTGCAGCATTTTAACCACATTTTACTTTTTTAACCTATCAGCATTGTAAATAAATTTTAATGGACTTATCCATCCTATGTTACTTCTACAAATTACTATATATATATAATTGACAAGTTATGCAGCAAAAAGTTTAATTATAATAGTTTACATTTTTAGGAAATGTTAAATTAGTAGTTTTAGACTGCTGTATGAAACTATTACTTTCAAATGTTTTATCTGAGGTCTTCACATGTGTTTTTTCAAAATGAGGTTATGGCATTTCAGATGTGTAGGTTATGTAATATTTTGGTTGTTATTGTTGGTTATGAGCAAGCTGTTTCCATAATTTGGTTGCTTTTAGTATTTTTATTAAAGTCTTGACATAACCATACAATTACAAATTTTTTTACTAAAAATAGAATCAGTTCTGTATAACCTGATTATTTTGTTGGCTCTGGGGCCCACCCAGCCTCCTCTACAATGGGTACCGGGGTCCTTTCCCGGTGGTAAAGCCGGCCGGGGCGTGATGCTGACCACTCACCCCTATCTAGTGCCGAGGTCAAGGAAGAGAGGAGCTATACCTCCTCTCACCCCAAGCGCCTACATGGCGCATAGCAGGACAAACTTTACTTTATGGTATTGTCTGCAAATGGGGCATGCTTTTATAGATGATACGGTACTCTGTTTAACATATGAACATAAAATTGTAATGTGAATCATGCATAATATTTTCAAATCACTGTTGTCAATAGATTAACTAAAAATTTTCATAACATGAAGAAAAATGTGGGACTGAAGATATGTTCTTCATCTTCTATGGCTCTCTGGTCTGTATTTGGTCCATGGCCTCGTCAATTCTCCTCTTCCATTCGGTATGAAGTTATTTGTTGTTCCATAACTTTAAATGCAGAAACCGACTGAATTTGAGATAATTAGAAGTTATAAAGAAGATACTCAGGTAATTTATACTGTCAGCTCTGTAACCAAGTTCTGTGACTGGTTTCTTATTAAAATTCTGTTCCAAATAGAAGGTGAGATGTTCCTGTGTTGTCACTGACAATTATTCTGGTTGCTTAAAGAGTCTGAGATAGAGTAGAAGGTAAATGGGTTTATATGTGAATTATAAAATCTGATGATGAATGTAAATGCTATATGTTGGCAAGAGAAGTTCGTAAGTGAACACTTGACTCAACATAAGGAAGAATTGTACAGTATATAGACCTTTGCATAAACATTTATTAGACAGAAATTATGTCTGGTGAGCACAATTATACGAAGATGAAGGTGGAATGATTAGTTTCAAGTGAAGGAGAATGAAGACCATTGTATCTCACCTGGATAGATACAAAATGGCTGCGCATTTGTTTGTAAATCATAAAAATGAAATTAGTAATTTTGGGGGAAAGGTTCACATTAACATTTTATAGGAAACTGTTCATTGTTATGTAAATTCTCATGAAATATTGGGCCCCAAAAGAGTTTACTTATCTTGTACTAAAAAGGTCACAAGAACAGGTTTTATTTCGTAATTGGTTGGTTCTCCCACATAATGTAGAGAAGAGCAAGGTAAATCCAAAAATAAAGGTTTCAAATATAACATTTCTGGAAAGGCATCAGTGCAGTTCATAGTGTACACAAAACGATTTCTGTCGGCGTCAGTGTATGTATCCACTTCGGCAGTTGCCCTTCATTTTTACCAGATGTTTTTCCTTTGTGTAAGAGTGTAACTAGTTGCTGTCAAATTGGTTACTGAACGACAAGGAAATTACCTTTATCATAAAAGAACAGAGCATTTAGAGCACCATACTATAGTGATGTATGGCCTGGAAGACAGTGCATATACCATGATGTGTAGTCGATGAAGTTCAACGAATAATATTTTTATCCAGGTTTCATGTTATGAAAAACTTCTTTTTTCATTTTTTTGAAAAATATTCACACTATGTGACATCCCTTTATGCATAAAATGAACTATTGACAATAATGAATTCTTTCTAATTTTGGCGGTTTTGTCACGAACACTTTGTGACCTGAAAGTTTGTTACCAGTTTGTGTTTTGTCTAATTTGGTATTATTTTGTCATGTACGCATTGCTAAATGGTTTATGAACAGTGGAAAATTATTTTGTTGTGAAGTAATGTTCAAGAACGAACATGTTCTGCTCATGGATACGCTGTGTTCACACCTGTTTAGCCGTATCACTTGGGAGAATTTATTACGTAGGATTTGACCTGTTTTTGATTTTATTTTGTTACCATAGTATGTGATTGTGTTGCATTTTAAAAGCTACACCCAGGATAAACATAGGGACAAAGAAGTCTAAGGAAGACTGGAGTGACTTTTGAGGTTAGAATGCCCTGAATTGCAAAAGAAGAATAAGAAAGTGTGACATTTAACATGGCTGCTTCATTGATAGAATGTACCAAAGAAGACAAGTTAGTAAATATGAACATGGTGCAGAAGTGAATTTATGTCTTCATGTAAAGTTCCTGTTGGTATTTAACTGCAACAAAAATTGGAATGTTAACGAATTTTTGTAAAAATTTCCTGATACATTATTTTATGAAAATATGATTAGCTGTTCTTGACAGACAGACAGACACACAAAAAATTTTAACAGGGGCTTTTTTTCCAAGTTTTATTTGTGAACTTATCTTTCTGATGGTCTGGCAGATGTGTGAAAATTTATGGAAGATTGATATTTCAGCATGGTGAGAATTTGTGAGTGGGTGGAAAGATTCAAAGGAAGATTGAGCAGTGTCGATACATATTCTGGGTTGTTGAGGCTGAGGAGGACATCGATCTTTGTACCTGCGACAACAAAAGAATTTGATGAAATTACACCTGAAGTGAGCATCAGTCAGAGAGAAGCAGCCCAAGAATGACTTAAGGCAATCCTAAAATGTTTTATATTCCAATGGAATTAGGAATTAGCATAATTTGGACTAAAGGAATTGAAAAGTTGTGTTATTATGTATAATGTAAGGTACGTCTTCCTGTGATATGCTTATTTTATCAAAACATATGATAGAATTGTCTTCATTTTTGTTACTTACCTTCTTGCTTTTACATGCCAGATTTATTCGAACATAAGATGACATCAGATACAAAATTTCACTTCCCAGTGGCAAATTTTTTTGAAAAATAATTCTGCTACTTAAACCAGAAAACATTCTCATATACAGTGCGCCTCTACAAACAAGACCTTTTATATCCGGCCCCATTTAGGTCCACAGAATTCTTCCCTGGTGGAAATCGGACTTGGTGATTATTCATTACTCTTCTTCCATCACCAGACACTGGACTCGGAAATACTCTCTATCCTTGATGCTGCGCCGTTATGTGTCTCTTTGGCAGAGACCTACATGCTAATTGATAATTCGTTTATTATGCGCGAATAAGGGATTTAAAACCCTGTATTATAGTGGCTGCGAACCAGGCTTTAACTTTTGGGGTTAACATTTTAGTGGTACTCTACAATGTAGTGTAGTGTAGTTTAGTAGTTGTCAGCAATAAGGTGGTCTACGAGACAGATTAAGCATATGAAGATTGACTCATATGTCCAAAACATGTAATAAATAATATACTAGGAGACAAATATGTAAGTACATGGGCAGAAATTTACAAGAAATGCGCAGAGATGGTCAATTAATAATGTTGATAATAAATTATATTAGTATGATGGTCTGTTATTGTAATTATTAAGCACCAAACTTAATAAGAAATGACGGATTTCTGAGTGAGAAATCTCATTTGTAGCTTCGAGAAGTTTAAGTAGGATTTGAGGTCTTCACGATGGTGAGTCTGAAGATGGCTGGGATGGAAAGATTAAAGAGACAAACATTGCCCTGATGATGGAGGCAGTATGACCTCTGAAACGTTGGTAAACATCCACCAGACTACACAGCGCAACAACTCAGAAGACAGAAATCTTCATACTCACCGCTGTGAAAACCTCAAATCGTACATAGACAAACAGTTATTTCAGTTTGTCACTTTGTTACAGATTTAAGAAGGGGTAGGATTTTATTTGTACGTTTTTAAATATTCTGTAATGAACTTAATACGAGAAGAACATACCTATCTCGTAGAGACAAATTTGTCAATTTCCGCCTGATAAGGGGAACATGAAATAAGTTGTTTTTAATAAGAGCAAAGCTTTCAGCTCTTACGTTTCTTCATATCTTGTTGCTTCTTCATAGAACTGATAATCATATATTCCTTTTTATTTGTTCAATTAATACATTATTATCCATCATTCTACAAAACATAATCACTCACATGATGACATTTCAGTAGCTGATACGACTATACTTAAATACCAATGTGATGAAGTTGTAGCTTGCAGTCTTGATGTACTTACCTGAAATTATCCATGTAAAACTTGTACATTATTTGACTGTATGAACTTGTTCTTCTCAGACACCTGTCATACTTGCTGGAGAACCAGCTGATTTGCGGTATAGACTGAATTATTAAATATTATTTATGCGAGCATTTAATTTGAAAGGTTAGCAGACATTTGTTTATGTTTCTCACAGTTATTTGTATGTGATTGTATTCCAAAGATATAAATAAATTATTATGTATAGTTGCTCTTGAAACCACATTTGTACCTTCTAACCTTTCTCTCTTTTGTTTACTTCCGTTTTATTTAATTCTGTTCTTCGTCTTTTCACACGTTCTGATTTATCGGAGGCCAGTGACCTTCATGTGGGCGTTGTGACTGCCTCAATTGTGATATCGGGGAGACTTGGTTGTGCAGCTGGCTCGGCGTTTTCCATCCAGTCGCTTCCACAAGCAAAGGAGGCATGTTGATCTTGATGTAAAGTACTAATTTTTGTTAGATTTTAACCAAGATTGGAATGTGTTGGCACGTGCTAAAATTTTGGGTGAAACCCAACTCAAACCACGGAAGCTCTGATGTCGGTGAAAATGTCGAATGTGGTCTTTACGATGTGTCGCCCTGTAGAACTGTAGGTGGATACCAACGTTTCGGAGGAACCACCTATATATACGCGGCGTTGAAGGGCAGAAGACCACCGCTGATATTATTTACGTTTTTCTCATAAATAAGTAGCTGACGTTTTACATTCATTTCATAATGTATCGAAAAATGTACCTTCAGCGAATAAATTGTCCATAGAGCCAACGCCATCTCACATAACATTTTCTTCCTGATACTTGATTTTCTTTTTATGTAATCGGCGTAGATGATTACATAGGCTTAGCAGGCTTTAAGAGAGAGAGAGAGAGGCATAGCGTGACATCAGCTGAGTGAAAGTGAGCAATGACTATCTCGTTTTATAAAAGGAATCAGAGACCGATTATTTCAACAGTTATTTTAAAGCCTTCACATTTAACACTGCATTGCTACAAGGCTATAATATAATCCCCATAGTAGCTTTGATGTAAATGGAATATAATGGATCCATAAGTCTCTCCGTGAAGGTACTTGGGCCGAAGTATACTGTAATGTATTGGTCAAATTAAAAAAAAAATATACACCAATTAGAGAATTGGAGCAGCTTATAGTCACTCAATTAATTTTTTTCTTATAATTTCTTAAATTATCTTCGTTAATCAATGGTCAAATCTCAAGGACACTCCATTGTTTCTTTGTAACAGTGGCAATGCCATCGTTAAAGGTATAATCTCGGAATTGCTTAAATGGACTGAGGTAAACAACGAAAGCCCACAGAGTAGTCGACCTTCGGGTCGAGATTTTGAACTGGAAGTGACAAATGAAGGTAGAGGCAAACGAGGTAAGCAAAGTCGTAAAGAAATCATTTGGGAGGAACTTTCCAGTTTTTGTTCAATTTCTTTTAGGACTGACAAATTCTTTAATGGTGTCCTTGCAGCGATAATACGGAAAGCAAAACCTATCTTGCTTGGCGCATGGATTTCCTGCACCGGTGTTGTCCGCCCGCGCATTGGTATAGTACACTCAGTAGCTAGCAGTTGTGCTTCTGCGACGATCTGGTTGAGTCGCCTTGGTCCGGGCCGGCGTTACACCGTCATGCTTTCCGAAGGAAAGACATGTCTACTCAGGTCTGCCATCTTCGTGGGACTTGCTTCGGTAGTGACGACTATCATTTATCTAACCCCAGTTCCAGGTAAGTGCCCTGAATCAGTTCTGAAGTATGAAATGTTAAAACTCGCGTCTTATAGATTTTCATGAACATTTCCGCTTTAACTGAGTGGTTTTTGTTTAGTTCTAAACCATTTAATAATAACTTTCTGTGACACATGCATTTATAAAAGAAACTTCTAATGACAGAAATCATACTTATGTCAAAAATACGACTGACTTCTCAGTCAACGCAAATTAATAATTATATTTATAAATCTGTTTGGTAAGTGTGTGGGTATGGGATGGGCGATAGGGAATCGATTCCTGACCGGGGCATACATTTTGCACTTTATCACATCCATATCAGTTCTAGGGGCCTTCCACTCTCCTATTCAGTGAGTGCCGGGAATTGATTTCTTGGGGTGAACCTTTCGTGGAGCGAATCTGTTAACTCATCTGTATGTAATACCGACATTAAGAATGAGTGGAGCTAAACTCCATCTAGTAGTTTTTCATGGCGTGATATTTAACTATTTCTTGTAGTTTTTGTACTGATTACGCTTTATGGCATGTTTCAATTCCGAATTACTTCTGAAATTATTAAACCTTTTAGACATTTCGTAAGACATCTTGGATGGGGTTAGCCGGTTGCATGGTCGCTCTTAATGATCGTTAAGAAAACATCTACCGGAAATGACACTGCTTATTAGAAATACTGGGTCGAGACTTGAATTCAAGCTGTGTCATAGTTACGTGGAAGGAACCTAGGATAACTGGCCGATTGAACCAAAATTCGAAACGAGAACCGTCCCAATACGACAGCATGATAACCACTGCATGTAACGTTAGGTTGGCAAGCTCGTAATTATAAAATTTAGTGACTAGTTGAACTGGTTACGATGGATTCTTATGGTTATGTCATGTTGTTACGCATTTGTAATAATCTTCTTAAATGTCTGACGATTAATCTTACATACGCACCATAAAAAAATCATACCCAGTTTAGGCAAGTCTGGAAACTATATAAGTAAAGTGCAAGAAGGACACAAAGAATTATGTTTACTGCTACGACATTGGCAATAGAGATCTATTAAAAGCAGTTAATTAGGGGCACAGAAATGTATTAAGTGTATTATTTTGCTTTTATATCGTAATACATACTCCATATGTCCAAATGGTTCAGTAAATGTTTTACTGTTTTATACAGGCCTGCAGCAATTTCTTGTACGATAAGATGAGTCGATTTCGAGAAAAACTAAACATTTTAAATTGACCTTCATATAAAACTGCAGCTATATTTCATCAGAAGATAACTTATTGACTTCATTGAGGATACTCCCACCTTGTTCTTCAGAAGGTGAGACACTCAGTTGGCCAATAAATTCTCCTTCATTTACGGAAATTAAGGTTATTACAATGTTTACAAGAGCCCGCCATCTGACCCCATTCTCATCCAGCTGAATCCAGTCCACACCCAGTTTCTTTAAGATACATTTTAATATTATCCTCTTATCCATGCCTAGGCATCTCAAGTGGTCTTATTCCTTTCAGATTTACGCTGTAAAATGTTGTATTAATTTTTAATTTCCGCCACACGTCCTACATTTCCCGCTTATCTTGCCCTCGATTTTCCACGTTCCTAGATGTTTATAGGTTTATAGAGAAGACAGGTTAGAAGGTGAGCTTAAGTCGCCTTTAGGGGGTACCATGTTTGTTTTCGAGATGTTTGTTCTGCAATTTCTTGTTAGTCTACTTCTGCAACAGCTTTCGCTTTCACACCGTTAGACGACGGATTTTGATTTAATGTGGTCAACTTAATTATGCTTAAAAATGTCACCGTTGCGTCAGTCTTCATCTGTTTCTAAATGATCTTCCACAAGTAATTTAGAAAGTCTGGAAAAACAAATGTTTGTGTGGAAGTAGGATTTGAGGTTTTTGCGCGCATTTACCAGGTGCGATCGGAAAGTTTCAAGACTGCGCCTATAAAAACCCGTACACTTATCTCAGGTATTAAATTCATCCATCACCCTCGAAGTAGTTCCCCTGGCAGTGAACACAACGATCCCAGCGCCGCTGCCAAGCCTGGAAGCATCCCTGGAAATCTTTCTTTGTCAGCCTGTCAAGCACCATCTGCGATTCTGCCTGAATCTCTTGCCAAAGACTCACCAAAACGGCTACGGAAACCTATGAAACGCTAAAGCAAGCATTTGGGGAGTCCGCAATGGGTCGTGCACAAACTTTTGTGTGGCATTCACGTTTTAAAAATGGCCGAACCTCTGTCGATGATGACGAGCGTTCTGGACGACCATCTTCGAGCACAACGCCCGAAAATGTTACGAAGATTCGGCAGGCCATTCACGAAGATCGACGTCGTACCATCAACGACTTGTGCGACATTGTTGGGATAGGCTATGGGACCTGTCAGCTGATTCTAAAGGAAGAACTCCACATGCGACGCATCCTGTCTGAGGACCAGAAGCAGAATCGACTTCTCGTTTGTCAGGAGCTCAAAGATCTTGCAAGAACCGACCCCAACTTCCTTTCTAAGGTTTCCTCTTCCCAAAGATGAAAATTCAGCTAAAGGGAAGGAGATTTGAGACGATAGAAGAGATTCAGGCAGAATCGCAGATGGTGCTTGACAGGCTGACAAAGAAAGATTTCCAGGGATGCTTCCAGGCTTGGCAGCGGCGCTGGGATCGTTGTGTTCACTCCCAGGGGAACTACTTCGAGGGTGATGGATAAATTTAATACCTGAGATAAGTGTACGGGTTTTTATAGGCGTAGTCTTGAAACTTTCTGATCGCACCTCGTATTTATGAACAATCCTAATTTAAAATAAACTTTTATGAGTGATGATTCCCGGGTTTTGCTATTTACGGTGACCAGTCTGTTAGATAATCTCGACACACGTCTACGGAAACAGAAAACGCACTCTTTGAATATTTTCACTCATTCGTCGCTCACGGAACCCCGATCTTGAGTAGGTCGTGTCTCGCCCGTTCTAATTCGTGGTCTTCGGAGGTCTGCGAAATTGATAAACAGACGTGAGACGCTGACAGGCGGAACATCTGACATCACACGAAATCCGAAGCAGACCAAGCCCCGAGCTGGTACACTTGCTAATACGGAATAATCGTTTAGGGACGGGTTTCGCTGTGATGTATTCATGTGAATATCGGCTTTCACATTCACATGAAGGTCAACTTGACTGACCTCTGTAAAAATACGGAGTTTGAAGCCAGTATATCAGAAGCAAACTTCAAAAGCTGATGATTTTTCGACATTATCCACAAGCTTTCCCCTTGCAGCGCTAAAGAGGGTGTCTTCGAAATGTAATAAAAAATTTGGAAAATTTTTGGGGCTATGAAAAAGTTTGATTATTCAGGGTAGGCGATCTTGTAGTCCAAGGAAACAAGCAACAAAGTTCTTAACTAACGAAATAATAAAATAAATAGCTAACTAACCAAGTAATTAATTAATAATCAATCAATTAACCGTCTAGCTAGTTAACTGCATGGAGTAGAGTCCTTGTGAAACTGACGGTCTCGGTGTTGATTAAGAAACTCCCCGATCAGCATGGAATTCGATTGCCTAAAGACGTGTTCACAGAGATCACTCACTGAACCGTATTCTGAGCCAGTTGAATCCAGTAAACGACCTTACATCTCTAAGATTCACTTTAAGAATATTGAACGTCTATCTACGCTTACGGCTCGTAAGTTATCCTATCACCTATTCAGGATTTCTTACTAAAATTGTGTGCTCATTTCTCATTTCCCATCCCTCCTAAGCGTGCTACATGCTCTGGCCACCTCATAATCCCTGATTTGATAATCTTAAAAATAACTTGTGAATGGTACAAAGTACTATTCAATATATAGAAGATTTCTGTCTTCTGGGTTGTTGCGTCGTGTAGTCTGGTAGAAGTTTACTGACGTTTCAGAGGTCCTTGCTGCCTCCATCATCAGACTTTCTAAAGACCGGCTGGGATTCTAGCATCAGAACTTTATTGTGTTCGAAAGCGTTCGTGCTATATGAGCTACCAACCGGCAAATTCGATTACTTTGGATTCAGATAGATTTGGTTTGTTTAGATGTAACATGTGCCGAAGGCTGCGGGTTGATACTCGTTATAATCGGTCAGTGGGACAGTGGTGTTAGCAGCCTATCTGACCTTAACAACCGTTGGTTTAAATTCATGCAAAAACGGAAAGCAAGTGCAAGGGGGTGGAGTGGGTCTGTTCTACTCTGACGCTCGCCTGGAGCTTGAAAGTGGGCGGATTGTTTTGTTTCGACTGCAGTCTAAGAGGTCTGTACAGCAACAACTTTTCCGTAACCAATTTACCTCGTAACTTATTCCCATTCCATAAAATTGAACGGTGTACAAATATGGCTGCCTTCTGGGTAGTCTGGTACAAGTTGGCCAACATTCCAGAGGAAGGCAAACTTCTACCAGTGTGCACGGCGCTAAAACCCAGAAGGCCTCACCGCCGTGGAAACCTCAAATCCTACTAAATGACATTTTTTTTTCCTTAGTTACATCTGCATTTAGCTTTAAACAAGTTTATTTACTGGCCTATACGATAATTTCTATACCAATAAAGTTTAACATTTCTGATATCTAAAGACCGACACAAAATAATTTCGTATTATTATGGAAGCTGGGATCGCTCAGTCAGAATAACAACCAGGTTACAGGCTGGACCGCCTGGGTTCGATTCCCTTCTGTTCGCCACAACGTCCAGTTCTGCTCTGGGCCCCACCGAGTCTCCTGTCTAATGGGTGTGAAGATATCCACCCCCATCTAGGGCATCGTTCCATCGTAGGTATGCATACCGTGGTGCTTAATTAAGTACTAGCGAAAATTTTACCTTTGTCTTAAATGAAACTTGGGGAATAAATTGAGTTTAAGTGAGAACAGGGTGCTTTTGAGAACATTTTGACCAAGGAGGGATAGTGACTGGAGATTGGAAAAATTGCATATCGAGGAGCTCCACAAAATAATGTTAAAATTAATCATATCATGAAGAATGAGATGTTGAGACGTGTAGCGCGTGGGAGGGATTAGAAATACGTAAAAAATATTCTGGTTAGAAATCCTGATGGGAATAGACCAATCTGAAGAATTAAGCATAGATAGGAGGATAATATTAAAATAGATCTTCCGGAAATAGGGTGGGAGTGTTCAGACTGGGTTCAACTGGCTTAATGTTGGGATCTTTGGCGGGCTGTTGTGAACACGGTAATGAATTATCGAGCTGTACAGAAGGCAGGGAACTTCTGAGTAGCTGAGCGAGGGATCTGTGCTACGGAGTTCGTTTGGTTAGCAATTATTTGCACGGACATGTGGAGGAAGTGGTCTCTCCCTTCGGTGAGTGATAATGAGGTCCTGCCACAATGCAGGCACAGAGTGAATTACTCGAAGTTCACAGGGGTCAGTGGGATGAGTAGTCTGCAGCTGAACAATGTCAATGCCGTACTCGAGGCGAATTGTATGAAGAAACTTTCCTCTTAGCTTGTAAAAAGTAATGAGAATGCAGACACCTACTTTGCCATCATGAATTAGTGTTTTCGAAGGACGTAAAAGGATTGTATTCTTTTGCTAGGTACAGGTTTCTGCCATGTGTGTCAATCCACCACCGCTACAGTCAGTTGCCGCTGCAAAGTATGTAGATCATGGTCCATTCTTACTCTGAAAGTATCCTCTGTGAAGTCGTCCTCCGTCTCTGCGACAAATCCTTTGGGGTGTTCTGTTCTGGCCCATTTGCCGAAGACGTGGGGCGAATCTGTGCGTTCAACGTCTGTTATAAGTAAAAGACAAGGGGGTCAGAGGAGTGCGTATTGTCCATAAGCGTTATTTCCCAGGGGCAGAAGTTTGTTTCTGTGTGGGTAGCGGTCTCGATTTACACAGTATATTAGTTTATTTTTCTTTTAATTTCAAGCTAGTGACGTAGGTGAAACGCATAGATTAGTTCCGGGTACTGTGAAAATAGCTGTTCGAAAATGTTGCCTAAAAAGTAACCACAATTTACAAAGACGCCTAGAAAAATGGAAAGACAATGGAAACCAACTAACTAATTCTATGGAAGTTTTTCTTAAAAATAGTCCGTCAGGAATTTGTCTGTTCTTTTCAGATTTTCCAACCAACGGAATTATTCTTTCTGCTTTCTTCATCTTCCTGTCACTTTCTTCCCCTCCTCAGTTTCAAATATTCTTCTCTGCGCCCCGTCCTCAAACACCCGTAATCTGTGTTCTACCCTTAACTTGGTAAACCAAGTTTCACATCCATACAAAACGACAGGTAAAATTATGAACTGGACTGTATTCTGGGTTGTAAGTCGTATAATGTGGCAGAGATTTACAGACGTTTCAGAGGTCTTTGCTGCCTCCATCATCAGGACGACGAGTAAGATATATCCCAGAAGACAGCATCTTAATGTGAACAACTATTTTAGATGGGGGTTTTGATTACAGAGAATGAAACTGATTAATAACGTACATAAATTTTAAAACAGATCTGTATGTGGTACTGTCAAAAACATTACGAAATGAAAACCATAAACAATATTAAAATGTTTCAGCCGTTATATTGATATCATGGGCGTGAGAATTAATCTGGATAAGATATGAGACTGGGTAGGTCCTGGGTTTGATCCAGACGCGGACAACAGCGAAGTTAAAAATCCTGTCTTTACCTGCAACTAAAATTCGTTCTTCCAGCTTGTGGAAATTTGCTTCACGGAATGAGTTCTTCACTACGTTACAGCTAGTCTAATGTATGTCTACAACATTTTCTATCGATAGGGTCTACAGATAAAACAAACTATGTACCCAAAACCGATAATGCAAATGACAACTTTCATTCCATTTTATCGTATATGGAGAAAGTTGTTTATCTGCAGCTAATTTTTCGGCAGTCTTATGTTGTGCAAGGAAGTACCTCGGCACATTGCCATTTTTAAGACCGTCGGAAAGTTTAATGTACAGCGCTCGTTACCCTCCGACTACTACAATAAGAAGGATTTGAGATGATAATGTTAATGTTAATGATATTACATTTGAATTTATATCGATTATACACCTGAAGATGGTTCATTGAAAACCGAAACATGTCGTGAAAAAGATGATGCTCTAATTGTAAATCGAACATTTCGATAGAAAGAGCATCATTTTAATATATTTTAAATATTAAATGTTAATTGTAGTAATATTTTAATATTTAATAAAATATTTTATTGTGATTAGACGGTTAATATTAAACAATTATAAACAATTAAACAACAATGATTTGAGGTTTTCACTTCGGTGAGTCAGTTTCAGAGGTCCTTGCTGCCCTGATGATGGAGGCAGCAAGAACCTCTGAAACGACGGTAAACTTGTACTAGACTACGCGCCACTGCAATTCAGAAAATACTGCAAAGGCAACGTTCCAGTGTCTCCAATAGTTCGCATTCCAATTGTTTAGTTTAAAAATATGTAAAGTGAAATTTATTTAAAGAGGACAGAAAGTTTTTATATTCAGTATATTATTATTATTATTACTGGAATGTGAGATGGATAGGGCATGCCATGTCTCGGGAAATAAAGGCATAAGATCACAACAGAGGATAATACTGTAACTCGAGATTTCAGGTTCTCAAGGCGACGAATATGAACATGACTGTTTTCTGGGATGTTGCGCAGTGTAGTCTTATAGATATTGACCGACGTTTCAGATAAATGATGATGGAGGCACTAAGCGCCTCTGAAACGTCGATCAGTTTCTCTATAGTTTTTTTGTACGGTATTCGACTAATCGAGATATTGTAATCGAAATCTAATAAACACTTTTAAAGAAGATAAAGCATGCAGGCAGACACGACATACTTTAATTTACTAAAATGAACGTCAATATTTACGTAAGCAGTTGAGTCTACATCCCGAGTGAACCGTAGAAACTTAGGCGAACAAATAAATTTATTGTATCGGAATTATCCGAGATAAAGCGTTATGGGTAATCGACACGTGAAGTGGAACAGTCGTGTTGACCCATGACCTCCCTGCAACTTTCAACAAGGTATGTACTACAAGTCGACAAATGAAACGCAATGAAAAGCAAGATTATTAATCGATGTACTTTGAACTCGATTGTCCCCCTTTAAAGTCTTTCTCCATTGTCTAAGCCGATGATGCCTTGAAGTAAGTCACGGCGACTTTCTCTGGAGTTTGTTTTGTGTCAAAGAAACTCAAATCGCATGCAACTCGGTTTAGAAAGGACCTACATCAAGTTTCGCGAAATCATTCCGGTACCTTAAAACAGGAATTTTTCCTGAATTATTATTCTGCATTTTTATTCACGCGAGTAAGGACACTGACGTCATGATTATCGTATCAAATATCTGTTTGTAGAGTATCGATTTTCGGGACTTTAAGTACAGTTGGTTATTGTCATGCATTGCTTATACGGAATGTTTAAAAAGCACACACACACACAATTTAGAAGTTTTATAATCTGAAACCTACTACATATTTTAACAAATATTTTATATTATTTTAGACTAAATCATAAAATGAAAGGAACATTTGATTTTTAACGCTAGTGCAATGGCTCCTGAGAGTACATCGAATCTGATGATGGTAAAGTGTGGCTGAAACGTGTATTTCGACGTAAAAAAGACGAACACTTGAAAAGTAGTGTGATAGTTTGTAAAAAAGTGACGATAGTAGCATCACGATTATATTATATACGTAGTTGTAAGACTACAACGTGCAGAGATTTCCATATACATTTTTTGTCTAGACTAGTTGTACGGGTTTGTTTACTGTTTTTATAATGTTAATTGCAAAATGGTGTCGTGTCTAAAGGGAAAGATAAACGGATGCAAATAAATATTTATTTTCTGCTGAGCAGGAACTTTCTGAAAACCCTGAGGTAGGTTAACTATATTCTTCGAAAGTAAATGTGGGACGCATTATAAGTAGGAAGGCGGAGATGGAATAGGAAGGAGGGGTTGAAATCTGACCACACCTATTTTTTTTAAAATTTGGAACAAGAAGAGACTGTAATCTGTCACAATCGTCATCCTCCTGAACTTTTTCTCCTCTAGCCCTGCACCACTGGTACTTCACCTACATTCTTTGGTTGTGCTGTGACTTTGCGCAAATGCTGCTCATTTGTCCTCTCGAAAAGAAATGTAATTCTTGATAGCGAAGTCAAGCGAGAAGCCACGCAGCTTTGTGAATAAACTCTCTCCACTGGAGGAGATTTGACCAGTAGACAAAGAAAACGTGTTTTGGCTTTTGTACAAACATCATTAAAAGAGGCTGAGTATATGAAATTGGCGGTTTCCACATGGGACGTCTCTCTGCCCCCGTTCTGACATTGTACCCAAATACGTCCTCACATTACAGAATTCCATCAAACTATTCATCAGCATTTGTGAGCATGCTTACTAACTTAAATTAATATAAATTTCGAACAAAATAATTTGAACTTCAAACAGTGTAAAGGTTTATTCACCCATATATCGAAAAAATCTTCCCATAGCTTAAGGCAATCAACACAACATTCATAGAAGTTAACGGCGTATGCAATTATCCCTATGCAACCTAGTGGTTATTGCAGATGCCAACTGCAGTAACAAGTAATTATACGTTTCGACCAGAGTTTATTTCGGTTTCGTATGAATGTCAGAGATGACAACGATTATTTCCTCAAACCTCGTTAACCGTTTAATCCTTGTTAAGGTTATAGGTTTTTCTAATACTCGTATTATTCTTAGTCTTAATGGGAACGCGTTTCACCGTTCTTCTGTTCACAGTTATTATTTTTAAATACTGCTTCATAGTATAAAGTCGCCACATTTAATGTCACGAAGAAGCAATACTTTGTTCGGTCATAAAATTACCAAACCGGTTATAGATCAACAGCTACTAGAACTTGCTAATCTTACTTTGAAAGGAAATAAGTTTTTGACCTTTCAGCCGAATAATTAAAATGGATTTTTGCTGATTAATAAATTTCGGCAAGTCTCCTTATCGCCATAAATAACGTGTGTTGCTGTTCTGAAGTAGCGTTTCGTGTATCAACATTGGCACAAAACAATGTTGCGCCAATGTTGATGTCCTCGTCACCATAAAAGCAGACGGCCTTTTTTAGTCATTTAGTATGTCATCAACTGAACTTTAAGTAGCGTCAGTAATGATTTTAGGTGTTTTCTCCCCTGACTGAGTGTTCAAGGGCTTCACTTTGTGTCCGTTCACAGAAAATTTTCGAACAAATATATTCCAAGTCGTTTTCGATAAGCACTTCTGCGTTTTGACCCACGGAACTCTGAAAATGGCGTTGGTTTCGTACTTGATGGTGCTGTTTGAAAGACAGCTGTGTGCATCTTGGTCTGAAGACGATCACAGACATAGCTGCTTCTTCGTGAGAAATCATAAAAGTTGAATAACAGTTAACACAAACACGAAAATTCCTCGCTTAGGCTAGAATCGTAATGAGCGGACAAGGCATTCCGGAAGTCTAGACGGCATTTCGACTGATTGCTGTTTACACGGAACTAGAAAGAAAAACGTCCGACATAATCCGGTCAATAGTTGTCTACAACATGTCAAGTGACTAAGAAAGTGTTGTGGCAACACAATGTTTTTTTCTTAGAATTGGACTCAAGAAACATGACACGGCTTTGGACTCATTCTAATGCAGAAAAAGGAAGCTGAGGTATCAGTTTATCAAAGAACATTTTCGGATTTCGGGGACGGGCCACGTCGAATATTGAAAATTATCCAGTGTTTCGACAAACATTGCATTTGCCATTATCAATATATAATGGTGGACGTTTTTGATACTTGCATAGGGCAGGCAGTAGGTGGAAAGATGGATTTGATTGCTGGAGCTGCTATCTAATAAGATACGAGCAGGTGACTGAGGAAAACGCCCAGCCATTACATAGTCACCCTGAAGATGGCACTTGTAATTTTTGTTCAAAACGGATAATCTTCAATTTTAGACCGGTCTCATAACCGAAAGACATTGAACTCCAGTCGTAAAAACCAAAGGACAAAGATTAATTTTTGAGTTAATGATTGTGCGCATCGTAAAAGAATGATAAACGTATTTTGTGTTCGAACCCATCATTTCAGTATTAGAATGCATGACGTCGAAAATTTATCGTTTGCTTTAGGAAAACTGTAAACCTGTGATTACCTAAATGTTGTGTTTGACTTTCTAACTCTTTTCATCTAACGCAAACACACTTTCCGGTGGGGCGAAAAAACAGTCGCTCCGTTGTTTTATGTCGTCTTGACACTTTCGCCTCTGTAGAAAATCTTTCAGAGAACAAAGGACAAAAAGTTTGTCCAGGACTAATAAGGCGATGGTCATGTCAAATATGGAGGGGGTTCAGTTGCATTTCGAGGAGAGAGTTCACTTTTACACTTTGACTGAGCAGTCATCCAGTGAGAGCGTTGTGCGAATGTCACTCGAATCAAATGACTGTGAACGCAACAAACAGGGTATTTGTGCTAAGTGATACAAACGAGAGACTTGTGCTGGACAGCGTTTTTCCTGTCGCCTTTTCAGCGATGTCGTCCAGAACTACCGCATTCCGAGCTTCTTTTATCCTTGGATTAGCTTCCGTCGTTGCTGCTATACTCTGGTTTACACCGCCCCCTCGTAAGTAACGGGCTCTGCCTTCCGGTGCGTGTCGATTTGGAAAATGAACGTGATAATTGTACTGGTACTTAAAAAGCCGTAGAATTTCTGCATAAATGCACCAGCTGTCACAGATGTAGTGCCATTCAGCTCAGAATTTATGTTCTAGTCTCGTATATAAAAATCTAAGTATTAAAATATACAACATTGTGACTTTAAGTGCTGAATTAGGCCTTTAGTATGGTGTGAAAATTGTTTTTGTTTTTGCCATGAGATAATAAAATAGACGGAAGAGGAAAGACAGAAGAAAATGTTTGAAGAAGTAGTCGGAGAAACTTCGCAAAGAGAGATTAATAATGTGTACGCTTTACCAAATATTATTACATGATAAAATAAAGATGAGAAAAATATTTGAAATTATAGTTGGAGAATCTGAAAGATTCAGCCTCTGGAGACCTGGACTGTAATAGGAAGATAATATTAAAATTAATCTGAAAGGACTAGTTTGTGATGTCCTTGCCGCCTGCATCATCGCCATGATGATGGAGGCAGCAAGGACCTCTGAAACGTCGGTAAACTTCTACCAGACTACAAGGCGCTACAACCCAGAAGACAGCCATCTTCAGACTCACCGCCGTGAAAACATTAAATCCTACCTCTCTGTTTTATTTCCTGGTCTTAAAATGAAAGTTGGCGATTTTAAGCGGCATTACATTTCACTCGGAACATGTCTGGATAAACTGCCTGGTCTATTAGAAAATCTCACTCTAGTGTCCGAGGAACCTATAATATACCATTTCATTTCCCATGCTTCTCAACCCTTTCTGCTTTGAAACGTATTGGCGAAACTGCCGGAAGGCCACAGGCATCAAGACGACCATAAAAGAAACACGTTCTTCTACCCCATAAAATTCTTCAATATTTTTCACTTGGAAATGCCAGCGTAGATATGAATCTGTAGTTGTTATGAGAGTAAGTAAGTAAAGGAATGTTAGGTGATGAAATGGGAACACATTAAAATTTTAAGTGTAGAAATCTTAGAAGTTTAGGCTGAAATGGAACACTGCAAGTTAAATAAAGGACATAATGGCGGACTGTTGTGAATGCGGTAATGAACTTTCTTTCTGATTCCATAAAAGACGGCAAGTATCTAGCCGAGAGACTCACCTCCGTGGGGTAGTATTAAGTAGTTCTTCGCTCTACTTTCGGTGTTAGTTGAAGTACTTTGTAATTGCTGACAGTTGCTTAGCAGTTCGGTGGGAGCTTTGATTTCGAGAAGGAGATCCTCATTTCGCAGACAGCGACTGTAGCACCTGAACGGAGATGCAGAGCCAGACATCTGCAGGAGGGTGGCTCAGCCAGGGGACCATGTGATCGATATTTCTCTGCGGTGTTTTCCTTCATCCCCCCTCACCCCCTCCCGTCTGAAATCCCTACGTCCGGATTGTAGGAATGAGCACTTCCGTAATCTGGTAGTGGCCAAATTGGTTAAAATGTCATCCTTGGTGACTCTGGAATGTACAAAACTGTGACGGATTCCGATAAATTCCCTCTTCAGTTGATCGGGTTGAATTTCGTGAACGTGGTATGCCAACCATTAAATAACACACAGATAATAAATAAATGTTAGTAGAGAAAATTACATCGGGAAATGGACAATATGAAACGTCATTTAGTATAAAAAATCAACATTTGTCACAAAGTACAAAGGTTCGTTTCATATCCGTTGTATTTTTATTGCCTGGAAGTCAAAAAACTTGTAAAATAGACTACGTAACGTGTGTAATGTTATATCTCGATATTTCTTCTTCTTATTCTTCTTCCTGTTCTTGCACCGACTTGAAGCAACTTAGTGAGGCTATTGGCCTGCGCAGGAGTTCTACTTACGCTTTAAGTAAAACCTGAAACCTGTGATTAAGAAGAAAGCATGCAGAACATGTATTTTCTCTTACCGTCGCAAACACATCACATCATTGGTCTCTACTGATCCAAACAAGAGACAGTGAAGCCACGAAGTGCCTCAAGCTATTCCGATTTGAAACTTGGAAGTTGAGTTCTGCTGGCACAAAATCCAATTTTCGCGTCACAGGTGAAGAATTAAATAGAAAAACGCAGAAAGTATGAAGAGAAAAATAGTTTCGTGTACACGAATGAAGTTCACTTGAGTTTTGGTGGTCTTTATCTCAGAAACTATCCTACGAGAAAAATGACCAAATGTTCTTCCTAACAGAAGACAGAACTATAATCCGAAATATTCTTCGATGAACTCGGTATTGAATTTACGTTTTATTTTAACGCTTTAAAGCTGAAGCCCATCTTCGTAACATTGAAGAATCCAGCCCGAACCGAAAAGAAAACACTTTACCATTACAAATCTGAACTGGTTAATGTTGTTTAAGAAAATAATAGCTGTTTACAGTGAGAATAATACGAAACCACAACATGTAAAATGTAGAGTTATTGGCTGTTAAAGCAGATGGTACATATACTTACCACTCAGCTTCAAAGGTTTAAAGAGTAGGACGCAAGGAAAAATTAAATAAATAAGATGGCAGTGAAAATGAAGGTGGAAAAGAAACGAAAAAGGCGACGAATGACGAGCGAAAGAAGAGAGAATGAATAAAAGGCAATGTTGGAATTACGTGGAAGTATGAATATATTTATTTTAATTGTTTCATCTTGTTCTTTACTAGGCATGGCGAAGGTTAATAGTCACGAGAGATTTTAATTTCGCACGGAATGGCTGTGGAGAATGAAGGTCGTATGTCAGTAGGCCATGATGGTTATTTGCAGACAAGGTATCGTGCTCATCTTAAGTGGGAACCCTTGTAGCAGCTGAGGGAAATCACGACAAACCTCGATCGACACATCATCTCCTGTATTATTATTACACCCCCCCCCCCCCCCCCCCCCCGGAATTAGATCCGTGGACCTTTTGTACAGTGCACGAGTACCCACTGTCACACGCTCAAGGAAATATCGTTAACAACTCATAACTGATTCTCACGACGGCGATGGGTATGAAGATGGCTGTCTTCTGGATATCGCGACGCGTAATCAGGTAGAAATTGACCGACGTTTCAGAAGTGCTTACTGTCTCTATTGACTAGTCACTGTGATGATGAAGGCATTAAGCTCCTCTGAAACGTCGGCCAGTTTATACAAGACTGAGGGCGACGCGTTGTAAACTCCACTATAGTACGAGCAAAATCAATTTCCCTCAGCTTAGTATTCATCTGGTTTTGAATAAATATACTTTTTAGGTCTGTAACAGATTTTAAGAATGAAAGTTTTTTTTAAATGTGCACTAAAATATATATTTTAGACAATTATTCAACCCTGCACGGTATGCAAGGTTTTAAGATAATGCAAACTGTTTTTATACCAGTGCGGAAGAAAATTTGATGAAGACATCTTAGAGCTTAAGCAATTTTGAAAAAAAGTAGAATATACTCGATTCAAATTTGCAAATCACCAGGAGTCTATGGCCCCTGACTGAGAAACACTAAATTATAAGATATTAAAAACTGAAGAAATAATAAGCAAAGTGCAAGAGTAGTTAGTTGATGACATGAACTATTTAGTCTCTTTTGGATAGTCTACGGCTTATACGTAGACTACAAGAAGAGAGAATAATTAAAAAGACCTGCATATAACACATTGAAAGACGAAAAAGAGACAGAGAAAGACAAGGGCGGACCAATTTAATCTCTGAACTTAGAAATGGGTTTCGAAACACTCAAATCTGGTGACGTGAAAACAGATGGAACACTGGCCAGTGGAAAATAGGCTATAGTAAGAAATACAAGAAACACTTTTAACAAAAGTGTAAAAATATTAAAATATCGGCGATGCTACTTTGTTGTAGGCTAGTTGTGGTCTCCCACTTTCTCGCCCTTTCTCTAGTCATGACCGCAAAAATAAATATTTTTTAGATAATTAGAGAACTGCTTGTCGCGCGGTCGGTCTCATTTGTGGTGGAAAGTATGAGAAATATCTCGTTGTGGCCAGCACAGAGAGAAACTTCAGATACGAAGTTTCAGTTACTGTGGCAAAATAAACTCGAGTCGTAACTCTGCTGACATACAAACCCGTACTTTTTCGTACTGTGCCCTTGCCAGTATGTGCTAGATTATTCAATCTCCTGGTCTTTCTTCATGATTTACGTGTTCTTTCAAGGTTCAATGCTGAAGGTATTCAATATTTCTAGGTGAAGTTTAAAACTGGTTTTATTAATTTGTTGACATTTTAATTCATTCTCACAAGTGCTGAGTATCTTTTATGCAGATGAATGAAGTGGATTGGTAAATCGTATCCTCACTGTACAATCTACTTTTGTTTATTTTATTTTTAAATTTTTTTAAATGTACGATATTTTTGTTTATTTCATTAATTTCAAAACGTTTTTTCTAAAGATATGACATGTCTTCAATATGAGCCAGTAATGACAGAACGTATGCCACCTTTTCTTGATCCATAGTCATCACAACGCAACCCTGCAAACAGAAACTCTTTTAATTAAACTGTGTGACTGTCTAATTAAGTCAACATGCATCTAAAGTTGCGAGTTGTAGTAGTGACTCAATCGCCATTCGTTTGTATAAACCCTGTATTATTATCTCTTACATCATGTAACTTTTGACAGTCCTCCGGAAACAAATTGTAACTACACTAACCTTACTTGCCCTAAACTAGTCTGTCATTGAACTCACATTTATTAGTTAAACAGAAAGGAAGGTTTAAATGATGTAATTACGTTAGTTTATTGTACAAATAACTGAACAGTTGGACTGTATTGCAAAGGTTATGCTCAGAAGCTGATTTTAACTTTTGCAGATGTCGACTTCCCTACTTGCGAGAGGTCGTGTAACGAGCTCGAATGGCCGATGATCTGTCGGGTCAAACTTACGCTTGAGGTCTACCAGACATTCAGCAGGTAGGAGGCCAATGTAACCAGAATCGAAGACTTACTGTGTAGGATTTGAGGTTTTCACAGCGGTGAGTCCGATGACTGACTTCTGGGTTGTAGCGTCCGGTAGAGGTCTACCAACTCTTCAGAGGTCCTTGCTGCCTCCATCATCATATTTATAAATATTGCCGGAGCAGATACTATTCAGGGGATAACGGACCACATGTTGCTATCCGCAGTGGATGCCTGCTGCCAAGACCATATGGAAGAGAGAACGACGTCTATGCATATTTATTTCATCCATATGTGTCACAACCCTGCGTCTGGATTCTCGAAGGCCAGAATCTTCTTATCATGTACTTAAGACGAGAAATGTACGTCGTATGTGTATGGAAAAGATTCGAGACTTGATGGCAGTTTATTAAAAACTGTACTAGCGTAGGCGACTATGACAAACAAGTTCAGTAATTCTCATCAACGTTACTCAGCTATTTGAATCACTTTTTGCTCGAACTTCTTAATACGAGGTTTAATTTCTTTGGTTGCATTTCGCATGTCTGTTCGTGAGACGTGTCCTAGATCCTGATTTGACATTCTTAGTTAAACTGAACAGTTACAGCCAGAAGCATTGCCAAATAAAAACATCATTAACGATCTGTGATATTTATTATCCAGAGTGACAAATTACTACAATAAATAAAAATGGGTGGACCGCGGGTTGAAAACCCCTGTATGAGGTCATGTTCTTCTCTAAGATGGCTGTCTTCTGGGTTGTAGCGCCGTGTAGTCTGGTAGAAGTTTACCGACGTTTCAGAGGTCCTTGCTGCCTCCATCATCAGCATCGTCCTGAAACAGCAATACATAATAATACATAAATAAAAACGTTTAATGTATTCAAGTCGCGGACCTCGAACTGAAAAACCCTGGTATAAACTATACGAATCAGTACTCGGACAATATCTTATGTAAAATGGATGATGTAGTTTTGAATATATTAAACTGGTAATATGAAATACAAGCCAATTAGGCTAGACAGATGATAAATCTACATCAGTACATATGATAGGATGAAGGGTGAAAGTGTTTTAGGCAGGAAGACATCGTTACAGGCGTAATTGTGAATGAAATGGTTAATTACCGGACGCATAATCAAAGAATGGCGCAGACAGGGAAAGGACATGACTGGTAAGCAAATCTAAAGCCGTAGGATTTGAGATTTTCAGGGCGGCGAGTCTGAAGATGGCTGTCTTCTGGTACAAGTTCATCAGGGACCTCTGAAACGTCGGTTAACTTCTACCAGACTATACACGGCGCAGCATCCCAGAGGACAGCCATCTTCAAAACTTCTCCTCCATCCTCTCCCCAACTTCCACCTTTATTCTGTATACAATCTGTGTCTCTCTGCTTTCTTTTGCGTATAGCCTTTTCCATTTATGCCTATTCCCCTTCGAATTTTTTTTAGTAGAGTGATGCTTTCGCCAGAGACCCAAGACAGTCGTCAATAAACCACTATTTATGCACCGATGGCGACCAAATCTAGGTAGCCTACATATCTCAGTCCTTGTGATATGTTGTCCCGCCACAAATGGCAATAAAACTGGTTGCCAAGTGCATCCATGCACGCTTAGACGAGATGCTACAAACGTTTGGTCGCAGGGTTACCTGAAAAGACCTCTGACTTACGAGGTCCCTACATGTATGATTTGAGGTTTTCACAGCGGTGAGTATGAAGATTTCCGTCTTCTGGGTTATTGCGCTGTGTAGTCTGGTAGATGTTTACCAATGTTTCAGAGGTCATACTGCCTCCGTCATCAGGGTGACGAGTATGAAGATTTCTGTCTTCTGGGTTGTTGCGCTGTGTAGTCTGGTAGATGTTTACCAACGTTTCGGAGGCCATACTGCCTCCGTCATCAGGGCGATGAAGATTTCTGTCTTCTGGGTTGTTGCGCTGTGTAGTCTGGTAGATGTTTACCAACGTTTCGGAGGCCATACTGCCTCCGTCATCAGGGCGATGAAGATTTCTGTCTTCTGGGTTGTTGCGCTGTGTAGTCTGGTAGATGTTTACCAACGTTTCGGAGGCCATACTGCCTCCGTCATCAGGGCGATGAAGATTTCTGTCTTCTGGGTTGTTGCGCCGTGTAGCCTGGGCGATGTTTACATCTACCAGACTACACAACGCAACAACCCAGAAGACAGAAATCTTCAAGGTCCCTACATTTAACCAGCCCCCTAGACTTCCTGCGGGACCTTGTATGACGGAATTCAGTTTCATAAAGGCCGTGATATGTTCTACGAAATGTAATCATCATCAGTGCATTTATAGTGGTTTTATTGCTTAAATTCTTCGGTTTCTAGTGAAGGGACCACTCTGTATAATCCTCCTGTGGTGTTCGCTTTTTTATTGGCAATACTTTAGTTGGTTCTGCGGTTACGTTGCGGCTTTGTCCGCAGAGTATGAATTGCAAAACTGAATCGTTGGACGACATTAAAGCCGGAGTCGTATTTATTCACTAAACGAACAAAGAAGTTAACTTTCAGATAGAGAGAGCCAACAGCGGGATTCTTGTGGCTTTACAGAAGGTAATCATCAGTGAGTTGCTGAATCCATTCAAATCAGCATAACTATGTCGGAGATGGCAAATAAAGCGATGTTTCATCGCTATGTATTTTACTAATAACATTTGTGTTATGACCCAGTTTTAACATCCATGTATTTTGCATTTTTGTCTGGCGCGTACTATTGATACTTTTGATCACGTTAACCGTTTATCCACAAAACAAAATACCTAAACAAATGTGGTTTCCACTGGGAGACCTACTGCCATTAAATAAAATACGATCGCAAATTTGAAACCTTAATTTATGTCGTACTGGGCCATATCTAGAGGCAATCCACGTCTGCTTCTCCCAAGTGAAATATCATGTCCACAGACTGTGTAAAATAATACGTCCCTGTTCGTGGTTCAACGGTGGGCACGTCTTCAGTGGTAACTCATTTCAAGCTGTGTAATCGAAACATACAGACCGAGGTCCACTGCTCCTACAATATGATAGCTTAGTGGTTGAAAATGAAAATATGATAGACAAACGTTTTCTACTCCAATGAAAAGAACATTACAATATGAATCCATTTTACGACGTTGCAAATATTAGACGCCACTTCGTTCAGCACATGAAATATTTTTAATAAATGTTTCTCTCTGTAGCAAAAGGAAACAGAGAGGCGATTTTGATGGTTACTGCTTGTATGTGTATATCTTCGACTTTATGGTGACAGTCGCTTCGAATGTCTTGTCATAATCAACGTTTAGGCGAACATTGCAGTTGCCATTTCAAGCCGAAGTTATACATTGAACTCCAGCCTCGAAAACCTACGGACAAAAATCTCTTGTAACTGTTAAATTTTTTACAAGAGTCTACCAAAGAACCCTGTATGTTCCGTCATTCAATTGCTTCTTGATTTGATCTCCTTAACACTTGGAGAAAACTGCTTCGCTAAATGGCACATGTCGTCGGATAATTAGTCTAGAGTGTGGATCAGCCAACAGCGAGCCATTCTGCCTTTCACTGTCCCTGTAACGGTTCAGTTTTCAAGTCCGTCGTCCTTACCAACCTCAACAGACTGAATATATTAACCTAAAAGCGCTTGAATCTGTACCTACAGGTCTTGCGGTGACTGTCCGCGGAATGCATCCGACTGCTTCAGGACGTACTGCGTCACTGCCGATGGCTTCAAGAGGGGACTGCTCACAGCCAACCGACAGCTACCGGGACCTGTCATACAGGTAGGCAGGGACGGAAACAAGACGTGTAGTTCCGAGATGCTTGCAAACGAAATTATGCAGTCTCTTAAAAATACGAGTAGTGCAAATATCCGGAGTGCACAAGCCCAAGAACTCCAACGTAAGATTTTATGATCTCGAGATGGCAGCGTACAGATATTTTTGTTTGATTATTTTTAAAACCGCAAGATTTAAAGAAAAAAGTATTGAGCGTAAATGTTTCATTTTTCTCTAAAACGTATGTTCCAAAACGTTTTTAAATCTAATGTATGTTTACCTAGTGTAGAGTCCACGTAACTCTGACAATTCTTATTAGGACAAAATCAAATTTTGTAAGAATACTTTGAAAACAAAAAAATGCAGTAATATTTTCTTAAAATTTTGATACACTTGGTCCAAGAATCACTGTCATGCTAGAAAAACTTACGCGGTTAAAATATGACTCGGAATTTTGATCATGCCTTTGTTAATAAATCGCCCTACCAGTTTCACACTAGACAATCTTCTCGAGGCAGTCCCGCCTACATGTAGTCCAAACCCTAGGACATATTCACAGCCAATGTATATGTCGAGAAATAACGAAAGTTCAAAATAAAATTTGAAACGTTCTCGCACTTTTTCGAGATTACACACGGATTTAAAGATCCTCAAGTACTGACGTGGAAGATACTTCTGGCCTCTGTGAACGATATTGTGTTCCAGGTGTGCGAGAACGACATACTGTTAATAGACGTCGTGAACCGGGTGCCAGGTCAGGGGTTCGGAATCCACTGGCGGGGTCAGCCTCAGAAAGAGACGCCGATCATGGATGGTGTTCCCATGGTAACGCAATGCCCCATTCCTAGTTCAACCACATTCCAGTATAAGTTCCGAGCTTCAAGAGCAGGGACTCATATATGGCACGCGCATACAGGTATTGTGTTTAACTACGTCTTAAGAAGGTTAGTCTGAAGTAAACTTGCTCAACGCGGGAGATGCGTAGAAAGAAAGTGCCGCGTACGGTGAAACCGCGTTAGAATAACTTAAAATTGTATGGGATTAATGGGGAGATGGGAACGCAAACGTAGAATGTTCGTTTTGTCATCCAGTGTCATGAACTTAGAACTTTGTATTTTGTTGTTGTAATTATTACTTTTACGTTTTGATTCCATAATGCTGTTCAAGTAGCCACGGTGGTCTAGCGGTTAGAACGCTGGCCTTGTAATCCTGGGGGGTCTCGGGTTCGATTCCCGGCGGTGCCCGAATTTATAACTTGTGTTGGGCAAGGCCGTGGTCTAGGCAACACGGAGTTTTCCTCCGGGGGCTTCCCCGGTTTCTCCGTGGCATCCCAACAATTACTCCATTCACACACAGAAGAAGGCAATGGCAAACCACTTCTGGATCATCTGCCAAGAACGTATATGAACAGGTCCCAGTCCGAGAAAAGGATGGAAGGATCCTGTTCATATGGACCTGTCGTCAGACAGAACACTAAATAAAATAAGATAATAATGCTGTTCAAGGGCAATACCAAAGAGTAATTACACGATTTCCTTCATCTCTCTTAAGTCCAAATGTTCTCCTCAGAGCAAATTGTACCTTGGCTTCCAATGTTATCCCAGTGTTTCACAGATTGTCTTCACTACACTGCAGAGACAGACGACGCCACCACAAAATTTCGCCTTACGAAGAGATAGTACGAAACTTTACTTGCCACGAATACGTAAACATTTGAAAATAAAACATAACACATGTCGAATAAAACTTGATGATGAACCAGTGTGTGTGTGTATTACGAAAAATGAGATATTGTCTATTTCTAATTATAACGAGCTAATTTAAGCTGCAATTTGTTATAAAAATTCATACAACCAATTAGAATTTTCGTTCTTCCTGTCATGAGAGCCTTATTTTAATACGAATTATTTTGTTTAAAATTTCATGTACATTTTAGTTGGCTCATTTCTCTGCGGCTCGGTCGTATTTACAATCTTGTCTGACTCTTCGATGAAGGAAATGTAAAGAACCACTTTTTGGTGGGACGTTAATTCATGCTAATCTTCCTTAGTGAGTGCTCGTTCCTATGGAGGCCAGAAATGACATTAGAAGTCTTCATATGTAGTTTTATGATCCTCTAATATATAACTTTCGTTTGCTCCATTTTACCTGTAATTTTACTGTGTAATTTATCATGATAACTGGTTATATTATGACGCAACCTGTTATCGAGTTTCGTAAGAAACTTTCTAGAAATTTTATGTAACAACTAGTTCTTCCCATTTCCACGAGCTGGACAACTTAGTTCCTGAAGATTTCGAGGTTCCTGAGACGGCGTGTACAAAGATGTCTTCTGGCTTGTAATTCCATGGTAAACGTTTACCGACGTTTCAGAGGTCCTTGCTGCTTCCATCATCACAGCGATGAGTGATTCTTCTGTAACTGACATAGAATCGTATTTCCAACTCTTCATTGGCCTTCCTTTTACACTTTGCCGTCTGCTTTCTTCAGGTATCTGAAATATGTCGAGGGTATATTTATTTTGTCTTGGTTTCTTACTCCAGTGTGGATGCAAGGAACGTCGTGAGAAAAAGCTTAAAGCTTAAAACAATACAACATTCGTTACAAATGAAGAAAATGAGTGAGAAACTGAAATTCGATAGCCACTATATTTGGAGGTCGAACAGTGGTATCGATAGTCCAAATGCTAATCGGGGCATGAATTCGTGCTTTGTCTTCTGGTAGAAGTCTTCCGAATGCCTCATCATGTCTTACCATTTGCTAGCAAGGACGTACAGAGTGCTCAAGAGAAAATTTGTACCTGAGACCACTCTGAAGACGTACGCATAAATGGGAGGATAATATTAAAATGTATCTTAGGAAAATGTAGTCGAAGGGTGTGAAACAGATTTGTTTGACTCTGGACACAGATAGTTTGCGGGCTTTAGCTTTTCAAGAAGACGCCTGCTACCTCGCTTGTAATTTCACAGGAGCGCAAGTTAGCGACGGTATATTCGGAGCACTGGTCGTTCGTCAGTCTCCGAAGCGAGACCCTCACTTCAAGCAATACGACGTGGACGATCCGAACCACGTTATAGTGATCAATGAGTGGAGCCGTGGGTTCGCCATCCAGAGGCTCTTGGAGCCAACCCCTGGTACCAACATGGCGTCTCTCCTCATAAATGGCCGCTCTCAGCCAGACGTAAGTATATCCTCTATAAACCTTCATGATACTGTGGGTGTTATATAGTAGCCGGGACGAATCTGTGCGTTCGATGTCCGTTACAAGTACGAGGAACAGATAAGGAGGAATTTTTTGCTCATACTAAAAGCAGCAACACTTCGTAGCGTCTCAGTTTTGCCTTTGGTTTACATAGTAAATGTGTGTTTTCCTTCTACATGCAAACTAGTGACGTAGGCACAACGCACATTTTTGTCCCGGGTTCTGTACTGCATCGTAGTTGCGTTGGCCATTGTTTCAAGCTGCTCTGTGTTCACATCTCTTCACCAGAATTCTTGACAATGCCACTATAATAATTCTCTTTTAAATGAGTCGTAAAGTTAAAATAATTTGGAATACAGCAACAGATTAAAATTGCAATGATCAAATTACGAGCAGATTAAATTCACGGAACGTTTCCTACCATTGAGTTCAAAATCTTTTGTCTTCCTATAGCGAATCTGTTAACATTACTAGAAAAAAGTAAAGGAGAGAACTTGGTAGACGTAGAGGTAGATGGAAGGAAAATGTATTATCACGAAATAGGTGTGGATGTTGACTGGATTCATCTGGCTCAGGACAGTGTCCAGTGGCGGGCTGTTGTGAAGACGGTTATGAACAACCTTCGAGCTCCATAAAAGATGTGAGATTTCAACAGCTGAGCTAATATAAGTTTCTCACTTCGAATATTTGGTCTGTAGCGTCAATGATACATTTGTAATAATATTAAAGGAATTCGTAATGTTCTGTTTTAGATCTTATCTCAGTATTTTTCTGGAGTGGACCACGAATCTTACGAAAACCCTCGGCTAGAATAGAGATTCTTGTCGGGAGCCTACTAAGTACGAAATAGCATTGCCGTAACACTGTACCATCATCCACCCAGAAGCCTCGTCACACCGCAATGAAACAATTTTCCTACTTTCTCGTGCTCAAGTCTAGTAACGAGAGTGCCTCTGTCTTTTGCAGCGGATGGAAGGGTCAGAGAGACGCGATAACCCGCTGACCACGTTCACAGTTGCTCCGAGGAAGAAATACAGATTTCGGGTGGCGTATGCTGGGGGCGGGAGATCGTGCCCCATCACCGTCAGTGTTGCCAACCACGTGCTCCGCGTCATCTCTCTCGACGGCAACCCTATAAAACCGCGAGATGTCGCATCCTTCGTTATGGCAGCAGGTCAGAAAATTCCTCTAGGCTTTGGAATTAACCTAGCTCCAGGGCATGACGCGTTCTTAGATTGTAGATGGAGGAGACTGCATGCAGATACGAGGTGCAATCGGAAAGTTTCAAGACTGCGCGTATAAAAACCCGTACACTTATCTCAGGTATTAAATTCATCCATCACCCTCGAAGTAGTTCCCCTGGGAGTGAACACAACGATCCCAGCGCCGCTGCCAAGCCTGGAAACATCCCTGGAAATCTTTCTTTGTCAGCCTGTCAAGCACCATCTGCGATTCTGCCTGAATCTCTTCTATCGTCTCAAATCTCCTTCCCTTTAGCTGAATTTTCATCTTTGGGAAGAGGAAGAAGTCACACGGCGAATAAGGAGGGTGCGGGATGACGGCCGTGGTGTTTGAGGCCAAAAACTGCCGAACTTTGAGGGCGGTGTGCGCTGGCGCGTTGTCATGATGCGTCGCATGTGGAGTTCATCCTTTAGAATCAGCTGACAGGTCCCATAGCCTATCCCAACAATGTCGCACAAGTCGTTGATGGTACGACGTCGATCTTCGTGAATGGCCTGCCGAATCTTCGTAACATTTTCGGGCGTTGTGCTCGAAGATGGTCGTCCAGAATGCTCGTCATCATTGACAGAGGTTCGGCCATTTTTAAAACGTGAATGCCACACAATAGTTTGTGCACGACCCATTGCGGACTCCCCAAATGCTTGCTTTAGCATTTCATAGGTTTCCGTAGCCGTTTTGGCGAGTCTTTGGCAAAATTTGACGCACACGCCATTCCGAAATCGCAGGAGGGTCGGTGTAATGTACTACCAAAACGCCCGTAACTAAGAAACAAATGCTAATTCGATGATGCCGGCTGGCACACTGATTCACTATGAATGTAGGCCGCACCCCCTAGCGGCAGAATCTCGTACTTCATCCGGTTCGCCCTCTATTGACACAGTCTTGAAACTTTCCGATCGCACCTCGTACAAGGGGTAATTTTTGCAATGTTCTGAAAAATTCATTAGCTGCTAGATCAAGACATGGAATAAATGTGGAACATTGGTTTTCCTGAAGAAACTCGAAGGCGTGGGGAATGTTTGAGAGGGAGTGGGGAATATTTCCAACGTTGTAACGTAGGTTGGTAAAAATCGCGTCTTTGATACTGGTGACTAAACATTCGGAGTTAGAATTCGACAGATATTCATAAATACTTGTAGGATAGAGTGAATTATCTGCGGATGGTAAGAAGAGTGAAGTTGTGTTTGCAGACGATGACTGAAATCATCTTTTAAGTTCCATTTTCCCTTCTTGTTGTTGCGTTTCTCAGGTGAAAGAACAGACTTTGTGCTGACCTCTGACCAGCCTGTGGCATCCTATTGGCTTAACGTCCTCACTGCAGACCACTGTGAGAATTCGGCTATAAAGGGAGCAGCTATACTTAAGTACGAGGGGGCTCCTGAAGGCGCTGAACCCGTTGTCCAAGGGGCTCCTGATGTTCAGCCGACACCCAGCAGTTCGATTGTGAGTTTCACGCCAGATTCCAACCGTCACTTTGTCTCCTAATTAAGGACCAGTAAGATTAAAAATAATTTGTACGGAATTTATAATCAGGTTCAATTACGTCTGTATTGCGTTGTCAAGCGATAAGCCGATATTCCGTCCGAGTAATCGAATTTAAAACATTAATACTGTATTTTATCGATTGTTAGACGCCATCAATTGTAAGACGCGACCTAATTTAAGACATTTTAAAATGTGAAAAAAGCACGTCTTAAGAATGAGGCATTTTAAAATTAATTCTGAATCGGGCAATTTAGGGGATAATATTAAAATGAAATATTCCGTGGGACAGATTGAATCAGGATAGAACTAATAATGACAGTAATGAACCTTTGGGTTCTATAAAAGACGCAAATTTCTTAACGAGCTCAGCGACTGTAAACTTCTAGAGTTGGACTCTTCTTAGAGTCTTCTGGGTACAGCATCGTGCTTAAATAGTAAAAGTTACCGACGTTTTTGGGGGGGAACGACAACCCTGAAGGATGACGAAGAAAGTTCCTTCAAAGTGTTTATAAATCTTACCGTGTCGGACCGGCGTTTTCCTAGAAACTTCAGAGTCGCAGGGTTTTTAAACAGACCACGAAAGACCCGATACGTAAATGCGTCGCCTGCTCTGACTTGTCAAATTCACTTCCAGCTTCTTAATACAGTGGATGACCATTGCACCGTGTCGGAGGATAGAGACGGCGACGCTGTGTGCCTCTCGGATGTCAAAGCCCTTCAGAAGATGGGGCGAGAACTGACAGACAGAAAAGTGGACATCACTCTGTATCTCGCGTTCGACTTCAAACGGCTGTCAGAAGATAAAGTTCCTACACCTCATCCAGGCAAGTGACAGGAAATGGTCCACTGTCCAGAAATTACGCAGGATGAGGCTGAGCCCGTATGTTAGAGAGAGTGAGATTCCGAATCCAGTTGTATTTTCACTTAAGTAAACTTGCAGTCGCTGTTATTTGATCTGCCACCATGTTTAGTTACTTCACGATTACGAACACGTCGTACAGTAGTAGAGAGTCTACTGTAACAGCGGAGGAATTATGCAAGCAAAAGCTAATTATGTCCTCAGGCTACATGTGTTCTTCCTTCTCTCCGAAGAACTTTCACTTTCCAATAAGGAAGGACTCGTAAAGCAGAACAAATGCGTATTACAGCACCTCATTTGATGGTGTCTACAAAAAAGTGATAGTGGAACCACGGTTCCGGAGAATTTGACGTAAATACGTCTATATGGAAAGGAAGTTTATATATTGTTTCCTAGGTAACAACAATGCTGAGTAAACAGATGAGGTTTCCTAAGTAACATAGCAATGAAGTTACACTTTTTCGTTTCCCTTTTTCGTAACACTATTTCGTAACACTTTTTCGTAACACTTTTTCGTAACACATTTTTGCCGAATAACACTGACCCTAAAATATAGACGTATTTACGTCAAAATACCCAAAAGTTACTTTAAATATTAAAGAATATTAGCTAAAGTCTATCGGTACATCTGTTCAGTAATTACATTCGGCACGTGGAGTACAAGAAATAAAAAGTAAATTTATTTTAAATCTTGGCCCGAGAGTCACACAATAGTTGGGAAAGTTTTTCTACGTAATTGCATGCTTTTCCTAGTTCTATCGAAATAAAAAGTTTACGCCAGGCAGTGAATTTTTTTCCATGACTAATGGTAATTTTAGATACACTTTCACGTCCACTGATTTTTACGTTGGCCCGGATACGCTGGTTAATTTATTACAGTAGATACCGCCCAGAACGTCCATAATCAGCAATACTTACGGAACCTCCTGTGAACAAACGTGTTCTACAATTTGTAGTACGATTATGTTTGGTCCTTATTTCACACTGATGTTAATATCACTCAGAAATCTTCTAAGTACGGCATAAGTAAAGCCCTCGCCACAAAATTTACATTTAATATGATTCTTATCTACAAAAAATCATAATACATCGCATTCACTGATGAAGTTGAACGCAAATGTTCGTTTTCGTCTCCCGGCTAGTAATGCTAGTACTTGCCGCCAAGCGCTACAAATGATAATTGCGTTCAACTTTATCCGCGAACGCTCTTTATAAAGACAGCTAATGCTGATGGGTTCCGTGCTTAGAAGTACTGAAACTTCGTTGGTTATCTGCAGGAGCCAGCGTTCTAGTTCCTCAGCTGAACAACTTCACCTTCACGTTTCCGTCGTCACCCCTATTGACCCAGGCCGAGGACGTGAATCCCGACCTCTTGTGCCAGCAGGAGACGCCGCCATCCCGATGTCAGGGTTCGCCGATCTGCGAGTGTGTCCATGTCATTGATTTGCCGCTAGGAGCCACTGTTGAGCTCATCCTTGCGGACTTAGGTAACAACCAGCAATTGGTATGACTGCGTTAAATAGTCAAGCCACCACAAGTTTGAAGGTAAATTTTTTGTTAGTGCGATAGAGAAATTTCAATTTGCCGTGTTCAGTGGCAGCACTGGACCCCTGTCACTCAAAGAACTTGGTGGTTTATCGCAGTTTATTCGTATTCGTTGCTTATTTGACAAGTCTGTGCTGTTTTCAACATTTTTGTGTGTTTATTTTTGAAAAATTCAACGTGTCGTAGACGTAATTATATAATTATAATTTAATAAGAACCGCCACGGTGGTCTAGCGGTTAGAACGCTGGCCTTGTAATCCTGTGGTCTCGGGTTCGATTCCCGGCGGTGCCCGAATTTATAACTTGTGTTGGGCAAGGCCGTGGTCTAGGCAACACGGAGTTTTCCTCCGGGGGCTTCCACGGTTTCTCCGTGGCATCCCAACAATTACTCCATTCACACACAGAAGAAGGCAATGGCAAACCACTTCTGGATCATCTGCCAAGAACGTATATGAACAGGTCCCAGTCCGAGAAAAGGATGGAAGGATCCTGTTCATATGGACCTGTCGTCAGACAGAACACTAAATAAAACAAATAAATTTAATAAGCATGACATTCGGCTTTGTCTGCGTGACTTTTGGGACACTGCAGAACGCTTTCGTCTAGACCCAGGGGATTAACGTGGTCTCACTATCCACACGAACGGAGAGATAGAAGCTGTTGCTGTGTTTCTGACAGGAGGCAGCGAGTCGGGTCACGTTGTCCACCTGCACGGGTACAGTTTCCACGTGGTGGGTGCCACTCGGCTGGAACAGCCAACGTCTCTGCAGCGCATACAGCAACTGGACAGCGAAGACTCGCTTTTGTCTCGGAATCTAGTCAATCCCGTGCTCAAGGACACGGTTACTGTAGGAAGCAACGGGGTTGCCGCCCTCCGCTTCAAGGCAGACAATCCGGGTAACGTTACCTGCTTCAAAATGTTCACCACTTTTTTATTTATTAAAAACCTGCTCTAACATACGCAATATATTAAGACGCATTTTGTAGGTAACCGGAAGTCGTGGTTTGCACTACTGATTTCTATTCTTCAGCCCCCGGGTTCAAATCTCGGCCCGGAGACCGGGTATCTTCATGGTTTTACTCAGGCGTTCAAGGCAAATGGCAGGGATAGTATTTTAAATTAGGCCACGAAATCTTCGTTTCACGTCACTTCCAAGTCATCATTCGTCTTCTTTCTCTCATTAGATGCTGTAGTTTGAGAGACTGAAATCGTCGTTAAGTAAACTATAAATAATTTTCGTGTTTGCCACATGGAGGCGCATTTGTCTCGTTCAAGATCAGGCCAAGATTTACATAACGCAAAAAAAGTACGCGATGGTAGGCTAAAAGCATAGTCGAACGGTGAAGACAGATTTATTCGACATGGAATTTAGTCAGTCTTTTGTCCTTTCACAAACATCATTTTCAGGTCACACAGACACTCGAATTAAAAAGTAACGTCATCGCATAAATCTGCATAAATGTAAGACGTTCCCAATTTTTTTCAAGAAACCGCAATGTACATTTCGACAGAAGTAGGACTCATTTTAAACAGTGGCATAGTTTCACGTTAATATGCCCTTGTTTCTGTGAGTATAATTGAACTCGAAGAATGTTCGGTTACCGCAAAGCATAAATGTACAAACTTTGGTTTCCATATCAGCTAGATTTTTAATCCTCTAGATTAAAGAACAAGGGAAAATGTTTTCAGTCACGATAGTAGGCTAACAGTGTTAAACGTGTAGTTTATAACAAAATAATTTCCGCGTGAGATCTGAGAATGATGATATGGGTTTTGTCGTCGTGCCAAAAGTTTTTAAGATAATTTATAATTAATTAATCCCTTGAGGATTTCTGTTGGGTCCAATCCAACGTTAATGGAAAACGTCTTTCAAATATCTTAATTAGCCCGATGACCCTGACATCTTAACATAAAGCAATCGAACTGGTCTGTATGATTTGCAACCTGTTCAAAAGAACTTGGAAGGGCCGTTCTTTCGGAATGTGAACATTTTTCCATGTAGCATGCATGGTTCAGATGTTAACGGTGGATGGGCATAAGAACCAACGTCTTGGCCTCCCTGATCACCCGACCTAAGTTCAGTATTTTTCGTTTTTATCCTTTTAAAGTCTGGCGATAGAGCCTTGAATTACCTTGTATCGAGTTTTATGATAAGATAATTTTAAACGTTGAATTGGTAAGAATATGGACGAGAGATATCGTGGCCTATTTTAATGCAGTCTTCCAGAGATTTGCTCGAATTAAGGTCAAGTTCGAAATAAAACTCTTGGCCATTTTACTTTATAATACTTAACAGATTTGTTATTGTGCACGTTATCACATCTATAATAAAATTAATTTATTCCGTTAATTCTGTCACAGGATATTGGCTATTTCACGACCAGCATTTCTCGTATTGGCCAAACGGATTTGACGTCGTATTTCACGTGGGCCAATCCGGTGATGTAATGCCAACCCCCACAGATTTCCCTCGGTGTGGAAGTTGGGTGGGCCCAGAATTCTTCCTCATATGAAGAGTGTGACGCAGATAGATTCGTCTGAAGCAGCCCTGTACCATCTGTGATGGCCTTCTGGAACTGTGATGAGATTGAACGTTTCGGCGGAAATTTAGAATTATTTTCTGAGACGCAGATCATGGAAGCTAGCAAATTCTGAACATCAAGAAATGTCCGTCCCAGTGATCTGAAAGGAGCTTGTCTACGCCTGATTGGGAACATGCTGTATGCTGAAGTAGGTCTTACGGATACAGAATTATAATCAACAAATAATTTGCGTAAAGTAACAAATTATGTACATAGATCATTTCAAAATGTTTATAACGGTTATTAATTCACTGCTGTGTTCGAAATTATGCTGAGCGTTGTTGCAAATGGGCATAACTATCGAATTTGAAGCTCAGCGACAATTACCCAAGTTACATCGCGACGTAAACTATCCAAGGCTTCATAAAAGACTCTTTTGGGCAACTAACATCTCAAGGACTCTGAAAAATGGCCTTAATAAACAGAAAATTACGTCAGAAAGTTACGTAATGAGCTTTATAATTTATACAGTTCACCAAAAAGGCTTTTTAGCGTGCTCAAATCAAGGAGGATGAGAAGACGAGAAATCCCGGACAGAAAGAACCACTTGGGAGATGGAAAGGTGATAATGAAATAGCTTTAAAGAAAATATGGTTAAAAGTTTGGACTGAGACAGAGTTGAGTCCAGTAACGGGCTATTGTGAACACGATCAAGAACCTAAAGGGTCTTCAAAAGGGGGTCAGTTTGTTGACTACCTGATTTACTAGCAGCATCTGTAAAAGGGTTAAGCTTGATGCTGCTATTTATATCTCATTTTAAGTATCTTTATTTTGGTACTGAAAAGCTTTTATTACGTAATTAATGGAGAAATATACATTCAAATCAATTATGAAATAATGTAAGATTATCCAATCTGTTGCGACAGTCAGTTGCCTCAAGGAATGTAAACAGTTGAAATGCATACGCTTCGATACTGACTTCGATTTATATTCGACTTCTCTGGAAAATTCAATTACGTTAAAAATTGAGGTTAAGACGGCACAAACAATACTGATGTGTAAGTGTACTTAGGTTCCTCGTAATAACTCTCTTATATGATTGTTGTTTTACTGAGTTATATACATCTCTGTGATTAATCTGGTATTCCTAATCACTCTACCGGTATTTTATTTACAAGACATTTGATATTTTTCTAATAATTTGCATATTTATGCTGTATATATCGTATTAAAATCTCTGTGATGTGTGTAATGGACTTCGAATGGATAAGAAAGATATTTGCGTTTCATTTGTCGGAGATAGGTATGTAAAACACGAATAACGATATAAAATTGTGATAATTATACAAGTTAAAATATTATTTTGTATCAGAATAAGAATATAAGTTCTTTGTTAAATACAACATATTGTTCCACGTAAATTTGTGCTTAATAGTGCCAAATAGTATTTTAAGTTACCCAAATTGGTTTTAGGGCTCTGAAAAAACACTGCCCCAAAACTTCATTACTTCAGAAAAGGTTTAGAATATACAGACAATAGAATAGACATTTTGAAGTAAAAGGCTGTAGTTTTAATGTTTTAGGCTATAGTTACAATTATTTTGCATTAATAAGGATACATGTAACAGCCATTTTAGTATATACCATATGTATTCCTAAAACCCTTAATAAAGTATCTTAAAAGCTTTGAGTTTTCGATGTTTCTATCCGGGTTACAGGATACCCAAGGAGGTAACCCGGCAAGAACATGTTCCCGGGCCCATTAGTTTATGCCTTCCCAACAGATGGCGCGGAAATTCACTTTTCTTTACATTAGTTCATGCCCTCGCCAATACAGGCAACTCTCGGTTTGCGAACGCTCAATTTACGAACATTCGCTATAACGAACGTCACAATTCATTCAAAATTTCTTAAATTCGCCAATAGATAGAGTTACTTATAAAACGAAATGCCAAACGTACAGTGAACATAATTGTAAGATTTAAATAAATAAACTTTTAAAAAATGTATTTATTACAATAATTATCAGAGCATTATTACATGATAATTATACTGAACTGTTCTTGGATATTAAAACTAATCTAGCAAGTAAAAAAACGTTGGTTTACATGCCACGCAGCGTAGAATGTTTTCTCGTGGGAAAGAAATCGGTGATCATCACTTGCTTTGCCTGGGTTATCTTACACGGTCAATTGTAGTTCTGCATTTGGTGACTTAAAATATATATTTTAAAAATTTATGCGATCGTGGGTACAAATCGAAATAGTAGTAACACGTATTGTATAGATCATTCGATGTTTAGTAAATGGTTTTAATGCTTTAAAATGGCTGCTAACGTATACGAGGTGCGATCGAAAGGTTTCCAGACTGCGCGTATAAAAACCCGTACACTTATCTCAGGTATTAAATTAATCCATCACCCTCGAAGTAGTTCCCCTGGGAGTGAACACAACGATCCCAGCGCCACTGCCAAGCCTGGAAGCATCCCTGGAAATCATTCTTTGTCAGCCTGTCAAGCACCATCTGCGATTCTGCATGAATCTCTTCTATCGTCTCAAATCTCCTTCCCTTTAGCTGAATTTTCATCTTTGGGAAGAGGAAGAAGTCACACGGCGAATAAGGAGGTTGCGGGATGACGGCCATGGTGTTTGAGGCCAAAAACTGCCGAACTTTGAGGGCGGTGTGCGCTGGCGCGTTGTCATGATGCGTCGCATGTGGAGTTCTTCCTTTAGAATCAGCTGACAGGTCCCATAGCCTATCCCAACAATGTCGCACAAGTCGTTGATGGTACGACGTCGATCTTCGTGAATGGCCTGCCGAATCTTCGTAACATTTTCGGGCGCTGTGCTCGAAGATGGTCGTCCAGAACGCTCGTCATCATCGACAGAGGTTCGGCCATTTTTAAAACGTGAATGCCACACAAAAGTTTGTGCACGACCCATTGCGGACTCCCCAAATGCTTGCTTTAGCATTTCATAGGTTTCCGTAGCCGTTTTGGCGAGTCTTTGGCAAAATTTGATGCACACGCCATTCCGAAATCGCAGGAGGGTCGGTGTAATGCACTACCAAAACGCCCGTAACTAAGAAACAAATGCTAATTCGATGATGCCGGCTGGCACACTGATTCACTATGAATGTAGGCCGCACCCCCTAGCGGCAGAAGCTCGTACTACATCCGGTTCGCCCTCTATTGACACAGTCTTGAAACTTTCCGATCGCACCTCGTATTTTAAAAATTTATGCGATCATGGGCACAAATCGAAATAGTAGTAACAGATGAATAAATTGAAAAACTTGCATTGTAATATAAAGTAGTTTTAAAGGAAAAACCTGAAGATGATGCTACGCATCGAAACATGTAGTAAATGAAGGCGCAATATTGTAACATCGTAGTAACGATGAATAGCGCAAATTTTAAATTTTAAATTTTAACATCTGTAAATAAAGTTTGTGTATAGACCTGAATTATATTATATATTTTAATTATAAAACACAAACATGACGCATTTAATCTTTAAGTAGTAACACGTATTGTATAGATCATTCGATGTTTAGTACGTGGTTTTAATGCTTTAAAATGGCTGCTAACGTATACGATACGTATCGTAAAAGCTCAGGAATGCAAGATACACATAACGAACAACGTCTTGGAACGGAACTCGTTCGTAAGCCGAGAGTTGCCTGTATTCCCCTTTCAAAAAATCGTGAAATCCATTTACAGTAATGATCAGCAGATGGGCTGTCAGCAAATCCATTCAGCAAAGGTCCCTCGAAAGTACTGGTACCCATCAGCCAGCAAAGTGTTCATAAACAGAAATGATTTAAATTTTTATGTAGTTTAGTCAATTAAGTACGAATAAGCTACTACACCGTGAAAATTTAGACTAGGAAATAGTGTTAAAATCAATGACACCTTCCGGTATTTTGCTTTAAACTGAGTTACAGTCGTCAAACTTAAAGACGATGTTAGGAAAGTAATGCAAGTTGTGGGTTCTGCGCCTTTTTCTAAATCTTAAGATTCGTATTGTAATGATTTCAACACTTTATCAGGACTGTTGACGTCCTGATTGCTGTATACGAATATTTTTACAGTATTTAGCGGGTGGGCCGGATAACAATAGAGAAATCCTGTTGTATCTCGTCAATCGAGTTTGGCCAAGTTTTTATTTTAACGAAACTTCGGGTTCCATAATTCCCGAAACTTTCTTTACTGTCAGATTGTCTAACAGCTCCATGGAACTTGTTCATATTTACGACTAGAAACCAGAAATAAAAAAATCAAACACAAAGAAACTGCTCAACAGCAACCATAACCGATGCCACTCTGCAAAATTACGTCGCTCGTGTGTGAAAGAACCGAGGTCAAAAACGCCGAGCATATCGCATGGAGTTGACGACCTACTAGCCGTGTTCAGTGACCAACTCACGAGCGCCGTGACTTTCTCTAACCAACTTCAGTGCAGTTCAAGGCTTCCTGGCGGCCGGTTGCGTGATACTGCAGCTCACCAAAACTTCCTCAGCAGGTAAGTCGGTTGCTGCCTTCTAACCTGTAGATTCCTTGCATATCGCAAAAAACTGTGTAATGAGTAACATCGTAATCTGCAATTTTGTTAGGGTCTTCAAATAAAGAACAGTACGCGGTGTGGCAAGTAGAATGCGTGAGTTTTAGTCGTAAAATATAAGGGAATGAACGCCATTTTCGGTAACCATGCGTTCAATGGATGATATTATAACGGATCGCAGTCAAAAAGGGCCGAGGGTTTCGATAGGATTTGACTGGTTCAATAGGGCCCAACGTCGAGCTCTTGTTTACACGGTAATGAACCTCAAGGTTCTATAAATAGAGCTGAATTAAGTAACTTTTCGCTCGTATCAAAGTCAATTGAGTGTTTCTCGCCATTTATGAAACCCAAAGGTTCATTACAATGTTCACAAAAGCTCAGTAGTGGACCACAGACTGGGCTGTGCAATTCAGTTCATACTCTCACACCCTATATCCTTAAGTTCCATTTTAATATTATTCTCCAATATACGTCTTGGTCTTTTAGTTTTTCAGACTAATTCAGACTAATTTGAATTCCCAGTCCTTCTTATTCGAAGTACGAGGCAGTTCTTCACGCATTTCAAAGTTGGTCTTCGGGGTTGTATCGCTATGAGATAGATACGAACGTTTTTAAGGAATATACTGCCTCCATCTTCAGTGATCATTATGATCCTTCGAAACGTTGGTATCCTAAAACTCCACATGGCACTACAACCCAGAACAAAACCCGTCGACATCTTCACCGCCTTGAGAACCTCACGTCCCATCTCTCTGTTACGTCCGACCATACTACACGGCGCGACAACCCAGAAGACAGAAATCTTCATAACGTTATTATTATTCGAACTGAGTAAATTATTTTTCTCTCACTGACCGAGCATGCTTTATAGATATAAAAATGCATTTTAATTGCATTATTAATAATTAATTCGGGTTTGGCATTCACACAAACTCTAATTAATAATCTGGAAGACATATTAACCGTTCAAAGCTGAAGTTCGCCTGAATATTTAATAGTTCAGTCCATACCGCAAAGAGAACACTACACTTCACCATTACACAGATCAGCTGATTAACCCTGTTTAAGGAAATAATCCCTGTTCACAGCGAGATCCATACGAAATTGATGTCGAATTATTGATGGCTAAAGCACGTGGTACATATATTTACCACTCGATTTTGTCACATCCTTTTGTAGGTACAGTAAAGGAAGTCGATAGGCACCTGAAGATCTGAACTTTCTCAAAAAAGCAATTTAAATTATTTTCTTACTTAAACCACTTACAAATTATGTATCAGTAAGTAAATACTTCCTGTTGGCCATGCTATTAGTTCTTAGAAGTTTTGTCGCAAACCATATTAAATTTCTAAGCTGCATTTTACCCTTGATGACATGAACTTTCACAATTTCCATTGACATCTCTAGTTTCAGCTTTATCTTGCCATCTGCTTCGGCTGTTGTCACGCTAAAATCACGAGTCATCTTATGCATTTGTATATAAAGCAAAGTCATGGCGATTCTCGTGTTTGTACACATTTTCTTATTAATTTCTCTACACTGTAATCAACTTCAGCAAAAGTAAAACTTAGCAGTCGCTTAACTTTCTTTATTTCTTAAATTATTTAACGACACTTTCTGAACTGCATTTTTATAGCCTATATTTGAAGGGTAATTTTAAGCGAATTGGGAAGAATACGGAAGGCAGTGGTCTTGGCCTATTTTAAGGCACTGTCGTAAAATTTGGCTCGAGGTGTGTATAACGCTAACTCATACAGGGTTTGTCTGTCTGTCAGATTTTGATTAAATATTGTAAGGACTTTGAAATCATTTGCGGTCACTCCAAACTGTAATTTTTAATTTCCCACAATCGATAATAACAAAATGGCGGTCGTACGAACTTAAGAAGCCTAAGCGACAGAGTGACACAATGTAAGGTTATGAAACATTTCGCTAAATACAGGGAGGATACCAGATCGAAAACTTTAAAAATAATGATTTGTTTCCAGGTCTATCTAAACATAAAAGGTATATTGAAGAGGCTTTTAAATAGTTTGGAATCTTAAGGACTATAAAATGTACTCAAAATCCATTCAGTAGTTTCAAAGACTAAATTTGGAAGTGCAGAGATGAACACGATATTTTAATGTATTTTTCCAAAGAACGGACATAAATATAGGTTCCTGTCTTTACCCTAGCCAGGAGGGTAGAGATCAGAGTGGTCATAAACTGTACCCGGAACTACAGATCGAAAACTTCAAGTTTTATACCAACAGGAAGGGAAAGTTTCATAAAATTTGCATGTCTGTCATATTTATAAAAAAAGTTATTAATTGGATGTTGGCGGGTTTCCCGTAATCCCGGCTATGTTAATTACTTGACAACGAAAAACCAAGAAGGCCACTTTACTTCCGTATTTGTCTCAAGTACCGCGGTCGACACGGTCACTAAAAAAAACCCCACCCCCACTCATTTCATTAATGAATGCTTACATTTACCAGTCATGTCTTGTTACCGGAACGAACGATAAAATTCAAGCTAATAAATCCATAGGAAATATTTTTGAACGACAGTAACAAGTAAAAATTACATTTACGAAGAAATTAATTCGGAAAATGCTTACTACAATTAAATTCAAATCATTTATGTCTCCTGTACAACACTTGCAGATAAAATCCAAACTGTGGTGGAATCTGCTTTTCTGCAATGATGTGAAATTTAATCTCTCACTCTACGGGAAGAACACTCATAAGAGGGTACGCCTGACAGAAAGGAGGCAAGAGAAAATTACGTGATATTGAGCTTCATAATTCGCGTTCCTGAACAAATATTATTATTGTTATTAAGCCACGGAAGATGAGATGCTCAGAAAATAGGACAGAAAAAAGTGGATACACTTTAGTGTGAAAATCTTGAAGGAAGACACAACTTAGAAGACAAAGGCATAGATGGAATCATGATACAAACTGTGTTAAAGAAACAGGCTGTTGAAGTCGTGGGCTTGATTCAACTGGCTCAGCACCTGGTTCTTTTGTGAACATCGTGATAAACAATTTGGGTCTTACCAAAGGCGACGAATTCGCCAGTCGTACGACTATCAGCTTTTCTAAAATTCCACTCAATGGCGTTAATGTACCTTGAATACAATACGGACTCCGAACTTCCCGATAACACAGAAACAAAATTTTTTAGAATGGGCGCGAGGTGCTGGAAGCCACGAGGGCCACTGCTACTGGTGTTGCCTAACGTGACGGCGTTACTCCTGCTTGCTGGGACGTTTCTCATGCTGAACTGGCCTCCTGTCTCCATCAGGTCGACTGCAGTAAGGATGAGTCGCGGTGGCGAACATGTGGAGCAGCTGGGTGAGTGACACATTCAACAGAATGACACCCTGATTGATCACGACTATTCAAAAATCTACGGAAATTTGTTTAATAAATTTCGTAACGAATTCCTCAAATTTATTAGAAGTCAATGTTAGAAAACCTGAATATAAGAGACCACATGGAGGTTCTTGGGTGGCAAAATTGGATTGTATTCATCTGCCTGTGGATGTGATCCATTAACAGGTTGCTGTAAATAAGTTAGAACAGGGGTCAGATGGTGTGGACTGGATTGATCTTCCAGAGAAGCATGTCTAATAGCAGGCTCTTTTAAAGGCGGTAATGAATTTTCTGATTATAGAATTTAAATATTATCAGCTTCACATTAAGGATATTTCTCTACGGATTTAAATCGTATGCATTCAATGTTATGTGCAGAGAAGTCAAGAGACTGTTCTCGGCCTTGTTTGGATGGAGAGAAGGCTAAAGAATGCCACTTCAAATTTGTGCTGGAGACGGTCCCTACAGTTGACAGGTAAGACATTCTGATAAACTAACCTACTCTGTGTGATATCTTAAGTTATAAAGGCCGCGAATATGAAGACTGTCTTATGCGTTGTTGTGCCATGCAGTCTGGAAGAAGTCTGGAAGAAGTCTACCGAAATTTTGGAGGTTCTTGTTGCCTCCGTCAACCGGGCGCGAGCAATTAGTTTGATATATACTAACCAATCGGACAAGGTAGAATGGAATAGATAATCGAAAGCAGTTAATTTGTAAAACGAAGTTATGGTTTCTACATTTTAGCTAGATAAAGTATTTAAATATGTTGTCCGCAATGTCGACGTTATGTTAGGTTAGATTTAGTAAAGTTCAATTAATTTGACATGTAAGATTTGTTGCTTGTATTATGTAATCTGACCTAACTTCAGTTAATATATGACGTACCTAGTGAATACCTCATTATTTTACATATTAATTGCCCTCAAACAATAACGGAATGTCCTTATTGCACACTTTAACTTTGAGCAGTTTAATATATGAAATTCCTGGGTGTTTTACAAAATAACGTAAATATACACGTTAACGGTAACATATATACTGCCTGTTCTATATCCTTACTTTAATGCCTGTGTCTCTCTAGAGGATGTTCAAAATGCCCGGCCAATGAAACCGAATGTGTGGAGCGACACTGTGTTCTTGGAGATGGGGTGCAGAGGATAATGCTGTCTGTGAACAGGAAACTGCCAGGAACCGCTGTCCAGGTAGGCTCATTCACTTCTCGTTTCTCCATTTCTTAAATAACCGTCATTAACTCTTCGTTCAATAGGTTCCACGATTCTCATTGTAAACAGCGATTTTTTCTTTAAACAGGATTAACCAACTCATCCTTGTAATGGTGAAGAGTTATGTTTTCTTTGCGGTACGGACTAAATTCTTATATATTGTTTAGACCAGCGTAGACTAGCGAATAGGCTATACACAAAATCGGCCACCAGCTACAACAGCCAAATTCAAGAACTAGTTCAGTACGATCCCAGCTGTGATAAATACCTCCGCCCCCGATCCCTTCTTGCAACGTAACCTAACCTGCGGAATAAACAAATCCTTTTGCTCAACAAATGGTCAGAGGAGTGCCTATATAGTACATTGCTCTGAAACATTAACCTAACAGCACATCTTCAAATAACCCTCACCCCCACAAATAGGAACTAAACATCCCACTACAGAGCACCACCAGTCAGTTTTGGGTTCCCCCGAGGGTCAAATCCATACATGATCACATATACCAATCCCCTACGCTGGATCGGCAGTGATCCAAAGGGCACCAGACGACCATAGTAAGAAAATGGATAAGTGATAACGGATTTGTAAACCTTTTTGTAATTGGATGGGCAACGAACCAAGTGGATCATTTCCTATCCAAAACATATCTATGTATAAAAAAAGTATAAAATTTGTTAATAAAGGAAGCACACAGAGAGAGGCTACCGTTAGGGCTCGCGATTCTAAATGCCTGACTGCTGGCTAGAAGTCAGTACGCATCCGGAAGGTCCTGCGACCGGCCAACTCGACCAAGGTTTTCCGTGGTTTTCCTCGGTCCTAGAGCAAATGTTGAGTTGGTACCCAAATTCCACGTTGCTCTGTCTCTAATGCAGCCCTCCCAGTGTTAACATCAAAATTCCGCTCTATAGTAGCCCCCCCCCCCCCACATTAACGTAAATCTTTTCCAAAACGCCGCCATTCCAAGGCCAATATCAAAATTCAAAATTAACGCAAAGACCCTGATCCATTTCTTACCCCATCCTGTCTCCTAAATCCCTTGCCCTTACTAAACCTATTCATACCAGAAGGACGAGCGGGCAATGCCTGGGAACCTTCGTAGCCTCAAACCAACTCTCTCTCTCTCTAGGCTTCAAAGGGTTAAATCTGCTCTTCTGAGTTTTATGAGCAGAGTAGTATCAACATTTACATTAACGTTGTTTATAAACACGCCATAAAGACATACGGAAGTGGAAGTAAACTTCAAGTTAATTCCCCGACCGCTTGTCCTGGGGTTTAGCAACACCTGGCTTGAACCGGAGCCAGTCCAAATGTGGCTACGAAAAGAAAAAATACCTGTCTCTTCCGGCAATTACGCCGAGCCTGTCATATTGACTGACGTACACGCCCAATTTCATGTTCAGCCAATAAAAATGGCGGATATAGGCACTATGAAAAACAAAAAGAATTTACGTTAATATCTCCAGTACATACTGATTGTGTGAAATCTGGTGGTATATATAGTTACCACTAGATATTAAAGAGTTAAACCGATCAGGAGCGAGTTCTTTAGCCTCGAGTCACGCGAAAGTTGTTCAAATTTTCATACCGTAATGTCACTGTCACTCATCCACAATAAATGTCTGCGTTTCACGAAAAAGAATAGCTTCATTTAGTACTTCACACTTTTATGTGAAGTCACGTGGTTTCTGGCCGTAGAGAATTCTACTACCAGCCTCGTTAACGCAATTTTAATGTCTCGTACTGGATTACGTTGCACATTCAAACGGCAAGGATACACAGAAACACGACTTCAGACGCCATTTCACTTGAAATGGAGGGGAGTGGGAAGAGAAAGACAAATTAGCAATGTTATTTAGTAGGATTCCTTAACCGAAACAGACTTCGATGACAAAAGCAAACAGTACAACGGTTTATTACTTTAGTGAACTGAATATTCAGGAACCCCGTGTGTAAGTTTAACGTGCGTTAGTAGTCCTGTTTGACTGTGAAACGTAATATGTTGTTTCAATGGAAGAAGGTAATTTACAGGTATGCTCAGGGAAATGTTTGTATCTAAGATGAAACCGACAAGGAATTTATTCGAACTTTCTGTGAGGAATCGTCTTTGAATCATACTTGACCATATATTCTGTGCTTAAAAAAACGCATAAATGTCAATAATGCTCTTCTGGGTTAACGCCTTATGGACTCGTAGGTAGATACCAGCGTTACGGATGAATATCGACACCTTCACATCACAAAGAAACTCTAATCCAATACAAGTCTTAAAAATTTAATTTTTTTTTCAAAACTTCCTCTATCATCTCCATTTAAAATGCAGTTTTCACGTTAATATGTTTCGACCAATCATTCAATTTTTCATGCTGCTCTTGCCTTGTATTCGGGAGGACCCGGATTCAAATCTCAGCCGAGAGAATTACTATCCTGACAATTTTTTTTACAGGCAAATGTCAGGATAATACTTAAAATTAGGCTGGGACCACTTCCTTCCATTATGATCCTAATATTCGACGCTTTAATCTGAGTTATTGAAAGCACCGCAGAATAAATCGACCAATTTTAATGTTTTCATGCGTCATGTTTGTGTTTTTGATTAAAATATATATAATAAAATTCAGGTCAATACACAAAACTATATTTGGATGTTAAAATTTAAAATTTAAATGTGTTTAAAATTTTAAATTTGCGCTATTCATCACTATAAGGATGTTACATTAGAGCGCTCTAATGTAACATCCTTATAGTGATGAATAGCGCAAATTTAAAATTTTAAACACATTTAAATTTTAAATTTTAACATCCAAATATAGTTTTGTGTATTGACCTGAATTTTATTATATATATTTTAAATCGACCAATGTTTGTCAGTCATCATATCGATCTTAACTGTCAAAGGCGTGTCTGTTGTTTACTCAGTATCACCCGGAGAAGACTTCATTGCGTGCAAACTGCTTCTTAGTTACTTCACCAATGGATGCAATAAGACGAAACGAGTCTAAATAATATTTAATTATTCACTTCGTACCGCAAAGAAAACAACACTTCACCATTGCAAAGATTAACTGGTTAATGTTGTTTAAGGAAATAATCGCTGTTTATCTGAATTGTACGAAACCCCTTAACACAAAATACAGATTTGGTGACTCTTAAAGCAGATGGTACATGTAGTCACCAGTGGGCTTCAAAGGGATAATACCACATGAGTAAACGGAAGGGGTTTCCGAACTGTGTTGCAGGTTTGTGAGGGCGACACTGTCGTCGTGGATGTCGAGAGCCATCTGCCCGGCCTAGAGACAGCCCTGCATTGGTACGGGCAACTCCAGCGAGGAACTCCGTACATGGACGGAGTCCCAATGATTACGCAGTGTCCCATACAGAGCGAGACGAATTTTCGGTACAAGTTTCGGGCTTCAAACCCTGGAACCCACTTCTACCACTCTCATTATGGTAAGTAACAAATAAAGCACTGATATTAAGATGATAAAATCAAGATGGAAGACGTAGAGTCCTTTTTCAAAGGAGACCACAACTAGACTCTAACCCGAGCAATTTTAATATAGCCCACAACTTCAAACCCTATTTCTTTATTATATATTTTAATATTATCCTTTCATCTAGTCTCATCCCTTTTCAGATTTCCTGAACAAAATATTGTGTACGTTTCTCATGTCTTCCAGGTGCACGAAATGTATCGTCCATCTAATTTTTCTTGATTTGATAACTTCGATATTTATTTGAGATTACTGGTACTGGCACAAATAATGAAGTTTTTCGTTATGTTTCTCATTCCTACGTTTACTTCCTATTCCTTATGTTAAAATATTCTCCTTAGTACCCTGTTTTAAAACACCTTCTATCTATGTTTTCCTTACAGGAAGTGTACCCTATTAATGCATCACTGTTTAAAATGCAACCTCGTTGTCAAAATGGTGTGAAATGCTATTCATAGTATTTATGTTTAAACATTAGCTTCGTTCTTTCATTTAGCCTATTTTCTCCATTGTTTCCTTTGTGCTTGAACTGCACGATAAAATACATATATAAATAACAGTCATCTGTTTTTTCCCTTCGTGCATAAAAACTGACCCATTGAACTAAATTCTCCAAGTGTCGCCTATTGAGTAAATGTCGTACTGTCGCTTGTTGCGCCACATAGTCTGGTGGAAATTTATCGACGTTTCAGAGTGTTTGCGCTGATGATGGAAACAGCAAGGACCTCTGAAACGTCATCTTAATACTCATAATTGCGAGAACGTCATATCTCAAATGTTATATTGATTTATTATTCAGTCAAGAAACTGTAGAAATATAGATAAATTATATATTTTTCTCAATTTCTTTAATTATGATATATCAGCTGTAGAGATATGAAAAATGACAGGATCATTTTGACGGCGATCTTGAAAATATTTGAAATCTAATGTGTAGACCCAAGAAAATGTAAATATCAGAATAATATCTGTTCAGATCAGTTTCTCTTTATGGACGACCTGGGTTAAATGCCATTTGGGTGGCCCGATTTAATCCAAATGTAATTTCAAGAGAGATTATGGTGGACGAAATGACAAAAGACCAGGTTTTTCTCAGAGTTCTGTGGGTTTCTCCTGACAATCATTACTCTACCCCACGAGGTGCGTTAAACATTGAACAAGTATCAAATTATTATACCCTTCATCTAACCTCTGACTCAGCACACGACTAATCTAAGAATAAAAGTAGCTTTGTTTTGTTTTCTAATTTGGTTAAGCAACTGTATCACTGTTATGTATGGATAAATATATTTTCTTGCAGTTTCTCACCATGCAGATGGAATATTCGGCCCCTTCATCGTGAGGCAGACTCCCCGACTTGATCCCAACTCTGACCTCTACGATTATGATCTTGAAGAACACATCGTGACTATCTCTGCTTGGTCACGCTACGCATTTGTTTACAACCTTAACTTGCCAGAGAATATGCACTTATCTTCAATACTTATCAATGGAAAGGGAACTTACTTTGTGAGTATTTTTACGTGTATTTTACTGAGCCACTTACACAGTCCTTCACTTTCTGTTCAAAACTGTAGAAAACGAATTCGAAGATTACGAAATAAATATCTACATTTTTTTATAAGTTTGTGATACCTGTTATCCAATAAATTAACTATTTAGACTTTCAAGCAGTCACATTTTACAGCCACAAAATTTGTTAGAATGATTAAAAACAAAATTAATCCTCAGTTGTTCCTTGCAAGTTCAACCCATGTTCTGAGAACGTATGCTTTTGCACATTATGAAGGATATATTTCGTAGCTGTATCCTGGACTGTGAATGATATCGATAAAGGAAAACAGAAGGAATCAGACAAAAACCTTACTCAGTGTCACATTGTCCACCACAAATCCTACATGGACTGGCCTGGGCATGAACCTGGGTATCTGTGGTGAGAGGGCTACTAACTGCTTGAGCTATGGCATGGTCAAATAATTTTAATGGAAGGCTTTACAGTTTCGTCTTCCATCTCAAATACTTCTGCCAAGCGAGTGAATACATTTCCCTAGAGACATATACAGTTACATGCCAGTGCTGGGATCTCTTATTTATTGATTTATAGTTTATTTAACAATGAAGATTTCGCCCTGATGACGGAGGCAGTATGACCTCTGAAACGTTGGTAAACATCTACCAGACTACACAGCGCAACAACCCAGAAGACAGAAATCTTCATCGCCCTGATGATGGAGGCAGTATGACCTCCGAAACGTTTGTAAACATCGACCAGACTACACAGCGCAACAACCCAGAAGACAGAAATCTTCATCGCCCTGATGACGGAGGCAGTATGACCTCCGAAACGCTGGTAAACATCGACCAGACTACACAGCGCAACAACCCAGAAGACAGAAATCTTCATACTCATCGCCCTGATGACGGAGGCAGTATGACCTCTGAAACGTTGGTTAACATCGACCAGACTACACAGCGCAACAACCCAGAAGACAGAAATCTTCATCGCCCTGATGATGGAGGCAGTATGACCTCTGAAACGTTGGTTAACATCGACCAGACTACACAGCGCAACAACCCAGAAGACAGAAATCTTCATCACCCTGATGACGGAGGCAGTATGACCTCTGAAACGTTGGTTAACATCGACCAGACTACACAGCGCAACAACCCAGAAGACAGAAATCTTCATCACCCTGATGATGGAGGCAGTATGACCTCTGAAATGTTGGTAACTACAGACTACACAGCGAAACAACCCAGAAGACAGAAATCTGCATACTCACCGCTGTGAAAACCTCAAATCTTACATATTTAACAGTGCTTTTTCAGTAGCTCAGACTATAATGTAGAATGAGAGGATGATAGCAAATAATGAATTGGGAAGGATATGGAATTTGTCTGGAGAGACTGAGAAGAACCACGAAAAAACCCAGTCAGGATAGCCGATCTCTGGGCTGAGGCGACGTTAACCAGTGTCCAATATCAACATGTGCCGTATGATATTTTCACATTAATTTTGCAGGAAAATGCAAATGATTAGGTTAAACTCTCACTAAGATGTGGCAGAAGGAGCGGCTTTAAAGCGATATATCTTGCTCGTAGATCGATTGTGTTGAAGCAAAGATCATCTGTCGCCATAATCAATTAATACTGTAATTCAAATTTTGTATCTATCAAAACAGAATCCAGATTCAAAACCAGGAAGCCAGATGCCAAAAACTAGATTTGCAGTGAAGCGGGGTGGCCGATACCGTTTTCGTGTCATAAATGCTGCACCTCTGGACTGCCCAGTACAACTTCAGGTGGAGGGCCATAGACTGATGATCATTGCATCTGATGGAGCACCAGTGAAATCCACAGATGCTTCACATCTGCTATTATTTCCAGGTATGGATCTCATTATCATCATCAATAAATATATTAACTCGACACGAAACCAATTCGACAATAAAGTCAGAACACAGCAGTATCACAAAGATGTAAGAAACTTTCCAATAAAACATATAATATATGGAATATGAAACATAAAGTAAAATAAAGCTACCCTGCTTCACACCTTGTAGGAAAGGAGGTACAGCGTCTAGTGTCGAGTATTATTTTATCAATTCATGTTTATTTGTCATTTATGACTGGCAGTCTTGACCTTGTTCTGTCGTCGAGTATACATTTCGTTGCTGAAAGATCTGTTCATACAGTTAAATGTTATCACAACAATAATATAAAAAATTATAGCAACAGCATTTTAAATTTGCTTCTAATTCTGTATATATTTTTTTAGGTGAGCGGTATGACATAGTTTTAAATGCTGATCAGCCATCGTCGTCATACTGGATAATGGTCAGAGGACATGATCAATGTAAAAATCTTCATCAGGAAGCTCTGCTTGTCTATGATGGAGCAACTTTGCCTCATAAACTGAATGATATTACCAAATCTTCTCTAAGTGTAAGTCAGCTTCACTTTTTATGATTCCTTACATCGATAGAATTTTGTGAGGTAAATAGGTTATGTATCTCCACCATGTTGCCACACACACATTTGCTAGTCTACTTTCCTAATTATTTTGATTAAACCAGTCACCGTGTCCATTTGTCTACCTGATAACTTAAAAACAAACTGTTGGGTTTTGTGTAATTTGTTAAAATCTCATGTCCACACATGCAATATTATTGCTTTAATTATCTGCAACCAGTAGCACTAATATGACTGTACATACATTACAAGTTTTGCTGATGAGAGAAACATGGGTACAATCAAATATTAACTTTCAAATTAAACATCATATTTCAAAATATACAACTTTTAAGAACAGATAACCTGAATGAAAGAGGCCACTTTGGAGATGCATGTGTAAATGGGACATAATATTAAATTGGATCTTAAGGAGTAGAATGTGGTCTGAATTCAGCGTGCTGAAGAATTGGGTCCAGTAGGAGGCTCTTGTAAAAGTGGTAAAGGACCTCCAATTTCCCTAACAAGCAGTGTTAACAGTGATAGTGTAGAGATTCCCACACTACATAATCTGTACAATGTCATTCACTCATAAACTAGAATGCAATTGTCACTTCCTGGCTCATGGCTGCAGTAAAGACGGGAGGGGGTGGGGTGGTTATTTACATTTCACCTCAGAAATTCAAGGAAGTGTCTTTTTTGTATTACTGGGTGGAGAAAGTTAAAAAAATACGAGTTTCCCCTAGTCACTTGACACTTATAGCCCACATCTTTTTAAATTTTCTTCTTTGCACTTATCATCTAGCTATTAATGTGTATGAACTGATATAAGTGAACGTTCGGTTCAGTTGCGTTATGTTAGCTTTCAGGTAAGCATTCTGTAGTGGTTTGGTCAACTAAGTTTAAGTTTTACCATTACGCGGAACAAAATTATTCATTAACTGTTTTTATTCCGTATACTTAATCTAAGCAGAGCGACATATTTCAGCCTTGCATGAGTGTGTAACTTACCTTTGCACCTTTCCCGATGTTCAAGCGTAGCACATCTTGCAGCTCCAGAAGATAGTTGCTACTTATTAGGGATTACCAATGCACAACACGAAAAAGTAGTCCAGATGTTTTACTGTGGTGGAAGTCAAAAGGTGACAAGAATATAGCGATCATAAATGATAAATTGAATTCACTTATCACCACACACACTGCACACGAACGTGAATACACACGGGCACTGCGCTAGAAGTAATGCCCAAGGTCATGCGCACTTATCAGGGACTTCTTTCCTTTGTGCCAATTGCAGTTCACATTGATTATGTATAGTTAAATCACAAATTTAAGTTGGCGTAATGAATGCCACTTACAGAGAAAACTCCAGAAAGTACATTACACAACATAACCAACACTGAAAATAATAATGGACACAACTAGAAATTGTTCCCAACACAACCGAATGAAAACTCTAATAAATCGGTTGGGGCGGAACTATCGAATAATGCAGTTACTTTAAAAACAATCGAATGAATTCAATCGTTTTATGATCGAATGGCTGAATAGCCGAGAAACCGAATTATTTTTTTTAATTATATTTATTAGAAGAGCAAATCAAATCCTTTCCCTATTGTTCGAACCTCTCCATTTCTTTAAAACTAATAGTGAGGAAAGATTAACACGAAGTTTTGGAAGCAATCTAACGGATTTATAGGTTAGGTTACAACGCGATTTACGTATATTGCATATCCGAATGTGGTGTCTAATATTTGTTGTATTGAGTAAGTTCCAAAATGGATTTGCTCCATTCCCCTTTTTGAATTTCCAAATTACTGTTTCTTTTACATTTCACCCCAGGAACTGTCTGCTGCTATGGTGAAGCTGTGCCCCAGTTTGTCTTACCCAACTTGCAGACCACAAGAAATAAAGTCGCTGCAAACAGCAGACACACAGAATAACCTTGCAAAACTGCAGGTACCTCAGGCTGACATGAAACTGTTCATTCCCTTTGATGTTTATGCTTATGATGGCTTTACTGATGCAGATGTCAACTTCGGTTTCAGTTTGAAAGAGTCTTTATACTCTCCAAGCTACCTGTGTAAGTATTACACTGCTAATTCATGACCAGATTCTTTGAACATCTCTGTTACGTAATTGTTTATTAGTACCTATAGGTTTTACACATGAGTTAATAATAAATTTTAAAAATCTGCAATAATTTAAACATGGTTCTCAGTGTCAATAAAATTACAGTTTGCAATACTCCCATTGATTGTGCTTCTTGGGCTTGTGAATCATCTATTTCCATTTCAAGGAACTGCATGAGACAGAGCATGAACCCAAGACCAAGCCCAAGACTGAGCTAGAATAGTCACAAATTAAGATTGACACAGTTATGCACATCTGACATTCTCCAACTTTCCCTTGAAATAACTAAGATCATAGAAAGAGTGTTACTAGCATCCGTGAAAAATCTGACATTTGATTCCTTGGTTTTTCATTTTTAAAAGCAGTAAAATTTAACAAAAAAGCTGTGAAAACTGAAAGAGAAAGCATACTTTGACAGCAGAAAGCCTGAACAATGCTCATTATTTTATTCTTACCATGAAACAGTCTATTAATGTCCCAAACAACAAATTACCACCTGCTTCAATTGCATCGTGCAGTATTTGCTGTTAACCTCTTCACAGATAACAGGAATACTCCTGTGCAGCTGTCTCAGGTGGACAGACTGACATTTAGATATCCATCTTCTCCATTGCTGAGCCAGCCTGAGTTTATACTCAGAGAGATGCTGTGCGATGAGCAGTGCCGGAACCGCAAGTTCTGCGAGTGCCTCCACATAGTTCGTGTTCCTCTCAATGTCGCTCTGGACGTAGTCCTCGTCGATGAAGGTATGTTGTTATATTTCTTTCCAGAATGCTTTTAAACAGGAAGTTCTGGAATATACTTAAGTCTACTTTCCTGTACATATTTCAGTATTTATTTATAATTTGATAATTATACAATTTAACAGTTAATTTATATTCATAATTTTTGGTAATACAGTCATACTTACTACATTAAATTTATTGCATAACTTTAATGTTTCACACAATTATCATGTTCATAATTGTTAAAAGAAAGACCACAAAGAATTAATTATAATTAGACACTGTGAAAGCTTCATATCATATTTTTTGTGTTTTTATAGGTTATGGTAGTAATCACTCCAACACATTTCATCTACATGGATACAATTTCCTTGTTCTGGGTTCTGAGTCTCTTGGTCATCCTGTAGATGTGGCTGAGATTAAACAGATTGACAGTCATGGCTTGCTCTCCAGAAACCTTGTGGATGCTCCCAGAAAAGACACAGTCGTAGTCCCTAATAAAGGCTACACGATCATCCGTCTGTTTACCGATAACCCCGGTTAGTAACATGTGCTAATTGTCTTAACATGTGTCTGTTATTTGAAATTGTAGCTCAGTGAAATAGAATCCAGTTTGAGAAGCTGATAGTAATTCAGCTCGTTAAGAAATTCACGACTTATGTGGAACCTTATATGAAGGTGACGAGGCAGGTACCCACTGGAGAGGAGACTGTTGGTAACGGAGCTGGTCCTGCTGTTGTGGCAGAAGAGAGATCATTGCCCATGGCCAGTCATTTCACTGACTGAGTTGACGCACCTCAATGATAATTGTGATGGTCATCATTAGAGGAGGAGGGGGTATTGATACTGAACATTTATGGAAGTAGAAATATATATTTCTGTTATGGATGAAGAGAGTAGTGTGTTTCATTTTTATTTTTAGGTTATTGGCTGTTTGAGGTTCGTTCAGAAAGCTCCATCATAGGAGGAGGGTTGCAGTTCATTGTCCAAGTAGGCGAACAGAATCATCTTCCTCCAGTACCACCAGATTTTCCTCATTGTGGTACCCATAAATGGCCAAATTTCGTATTTTGACATATTGTTAATATTTATGTTTGTAATTTTGTGTTTAAGAATAAAGTTTATTTATTCTTTCATTGTTTATTTTATACATTAGATTTCTCAGCACATTAAATGTCTACACCATGTAAAAATTAGAAGGTTGATGGGATTGCTAAAACGCAGTGTTTTTAATGTAATTTAGATAGGAAATGACATGTTTTGATATTGGACAGTTTAGTATATATCTTTTCTCTTGCATTGTCATGGAAGAGAAAAGTAATGATGATGGATGATGATCAGTTGAATAAGGAAGATAATGTTTAGGAAGAGAGAAAATAAAGATGATGAGAAATTCTAAGATTTGGAGAAGGAAAATTAAGAGCTCTGGGTTATGACCCAATATTGACTCATGATGCTGCTTTGAATGTGTCAGCAAGGGTCTCAGTAAAATTTTAATATTGGTCAAGATTTTACTTTGACAAGGCAGCTTAGGTATTCAATAAAAGGAAGATGGCACTTCAGCAGTTGGTAGTGGAGACAAGAGCAGAAATGCTGTTACTGCATATATCGAAGATATACGTAAGTAGAGAGGGGAGTACAGTGGAAGACGAAGTTCAGAAATGGCTTCGGCCAGAATATGACATGCTGTAATGAATTAAAAGTAGTTTATTATTTTTAATATTATATTTTGTTTTGTATGTACAGTTTTATTTTGAAGGCATAGCGGGCATATTGTATTTTAGTTGTTGAGTTGGCTAGCCATATCTGTGTTGTTGATCGATTTTACAGATTCATACCAACATCAATAAAAATCTCCCCAGTTCGTGTGATCTTGGTCAGGCAGTGTGTGTCGGTGAGTGGTTAAGTATGGTGGCTAAGCTTTATTACGCCGAGATTTTCATCAATGCAGTTCTGCTATGAGGTATGTTTGATAGGGATAATCGTATGGATGAAGGAAGACATTGTTTCGAAGTTAATTAGAAATTACGTTCATTTGGATTACGGAAGACATTCGGAATGTTCGGTACACTCTCTTATTCGGAAACCTGTATTGTCGCACAGTTCAATTATTTATCAGTATATATTAAAGCGTGTTAATAAATGAAAAGTCTGTTGGAATTCGTAAGGAATAGTTTACTGATGTTTAGAGAACAAGAATTCCTGGAGCAAGCCTGAGTTGTCTGAGAGGTTAGGTGTGGTCACAGAATCGCTCGGAGAAAAATGTCTAGCATTGAGTGTGGCATGAGTGGTAATTCCGACCTAAATTTTTAAAGAAAGTAGGTCATATTCCGTGATGAAACTGCGTAAAATCCGGACTAAGTAGGTCGCAGGTGTCCAAGGCGAACTACGTTACGACGGACGTGTTGCTAACGGGAGGTACCAAGGGACCATTTCGGGGAGTGTACCGTAGTCAGGGACAAGGAAATATCAGATTTCGTGCAGCAACTGAATGTTCTAAGTCACACCAACCACTGCATTTTTGATGAAGTCCTCCTCCTACGAAGTCATGCTTTGAAAACGTCTTTAATCATATGCAACACCGAGGTTCACTCTAAGTATGTTGCCTAGTTCTAATTATAAGTTTTATGGTTCCTTTGGTTCACTTATGTGTTTCATATTTTATTTTCCTGTTCATCTGCGGTCTGATTGTGATTATATTTCTACCAAATCTGGAAGCCCCATATTCACAACTGTAATTGCCTGTTACAAATATGTGAGGTTGTTTAACAGTTTATTGGTGTTTTTATTTTTACCATAAATTACCTACGTATTTTATTTTTGCAAATACAAGAATAATTAAAATCAACGCCATAACCATAATATGGGCTACAGTTGAAAAAAGGTTAAGAACCTGTAACCGTCCAGGCAACGCTGCAAGGGCGAGCTGGCCGAAATTCGTCAAAAACAAAGAATCGGCTGTAAAGTGAGAAAGTTGGGGGAGGCCTCACATGTGGTCCTTTTTTGGGGGGGAGTAAGCCAGCAGCAAGCAGTGGTGTTCAGGAAGGGTGGCTGGGCAGTTGCAAAGAGTGGTGGAAAGTTTCTTGAATGTAGAGGTTGGGACGTTTGTGGGCTGGTGTTTTGAAATAAATACATAATAAAGGTATAATTGGATTAACAGTGAATCAGTGTCTCTCAATCACACATCCGATCCCCGTGTACGACCCTGAGCACCCGAGCTAGCCGAGGCAAACGACTAACCAAGGACGGTTATAAACCACTACACTAGAGGAAGACACATACAAGCTGGTCACAACGTTCCTTTTTAACTGCGGCTAACAAATCTTCAAGATCTAAAACTAGTCATCAGGACTGTGTTTCTGATAGTCAGCCTTTCACGTGGAATGAAATGTATAAAAATCATGGAAGCGGATCAAACAGTGTGAGAACTGAGGGCAACACCCATATGCTCTGATGTCACTGCAGAGGAACTTTGTAGGCTTATGTGAAGGTATGGTGGGGTAGATACGTAGTTGAGGTGGGGGAGGTATACAGGTAATTTGAAGGTGATGTCGAAGCTGTAGAGCGATGCATGGAGGATAACATAGCTGGGTCTTCTGGATCATAAGAATAGTTCTCACGAAGGAAGATTTATCCTTCGAAACGTAGCGATTTTTTTCAGGTTTCTGAATTTTTAAGGCTGAAAAAGGCGACAGATAACGCCCAAAACAAAGCAAGTAGTAATAGTCTCTAATACCATCGCCGAAGGTATTTTTTACAACACTTCATTTGCTGTGTTATTGATTAGATGGCGTATTTGATTTTTGTACGTATTTAACTGTGTTAGGGAAAGGAGATATGTGTTTGCAGGTACTGTTTGTAAAATTCATGTTCGAAAAAAAAATGCAATTACTCATATAATACGCTCTATTAATTTAGAACGGTTTTAATTTTTAACGTTCGTCCTAGTGCGAATTGCTTTCTGGTACATCGAGTGTGACGGGGGAAGGGGGGAGGAGTATTACGATCGAGGAAGGGAAGTTATCTGTTCGATTTATGCGATTTCATCCTTTGTGACTTCTCTTTGGAACACAACTGTCTGTCTAATACATGGATTCGTATTTGTGTATATGTGGAGAATTGGTTGTGGAGATGGTAATGAGCGAAGGCGTGCGCGGACAAGTGGATGGCTTTTTATGTACAAGAGGTAAGGTTTCTAGCCGCTTTAACCACTAGGAAAATTAGGCAGTTGTCTAGGGCGAAAATATTAATAAATTGAGGGCGAGGAACGCTGATAGTTTCTGCCCAGTTGGCCAAATATACTTGCGCCAGGCTTGGGTTAGGTGGACATGTAAATAATCGATATATATATATATAATTTTTGCTTGACGTAAATTCTTCTTCTATAGGACATACAAGCACAATTTAATGGTATGTAAGACTTGAGGTTCTCACAGCGGTGAGTATGAAGATTTCTGTCTTCTGGGTTGTTGCGCTGTGTAGTCTCGTCGATGTTTACCAACGTTTCAGAGGTCATACTGCCTCCGTCATCAGGGCGATGAGTATGAAGATTTCTGTCCTCTGGGTTGTTGCGCTGTGTAGTCTGGTCGATGTTAACCAACGTTTCAGAGGTCATACTGCCTCCGTCATCAGGGCGATGAGTATGAAGATTTCTGTCTTCTGGGTTGTTGCGCTGTGTAGTCTGGTAGATGTTTACCAACGTTTCAGAGGTCATACTGCCTCCGTCATCAGGGCGATGAGTATGAAGATTTCTGTCTTCTGGGTTGTTGCGCTGTGTAGTCTGGTAGATGTTTACCAACGTTTCAGAGGTCATACTGCCTCCATCATCAGGGCGATGAGTATGAAGATTTCTGTCTTCTGGGTTGTTGCGCTGTGTAGTCTGGTGGATGTTTACCAACGTTTCGGAGGTCATACTGCCTCCATCATCAGGGCCCTGATGACGGAGGCAGCTTGACCTCTGAAACGTTGGTTAACATCGACCAGACTACACAGCGCAACAACCCAGAAGACAGAAATCTTCAATTTAATGGTAGTTTAGCACATCCGTAAGTTAGGTAATTTAAAGATGTAATTAGATGCAAAGATTGAATGTACAAGTTTCAACAACTTTATTGTTAACTCAAAAATACAATATAATAATAATGAGTGACACACATCACCAGCCACACAAAGTGTGTTATGTTCGGTAACAATATCATCTTGATTTGCTGATGTGAATACAACATCTGAATTACGACAGAACAGGTTGCACCAAAACTGAAATATGTCTGGTGTTAAATTTAACAGATTTTATTTGACACTAAGAAATACTGAAGAAGACTATTTGTCATTAATTCACTTGTTGAGACTAGTTTCACATCTGAGTTCCTCTAATAAATGGATTTCTGGTTATTTTTATAATGGGTAACTTGTAACGTTATTATTTTGTGGCCACTACACAGAATACAATTTAGCCATTTATTACGTTATGCTAATTTTTCTGTAAGCGTATTCTGTGCTGGCCGCTTTAATTCCATTAAAAAATTTTCCTTGAGATTAACAGTGTTCTTTATACAAAGAAAGACATAATTTATAGAATTATTTTTTGATATAAATGTTTTACATTAAACAAAATATTTACAGCCTTAGCAGTACACAACGAAAATTGATCACCTAGTTACAGCGTAAAATCGACGTAACTCTTCATTAAACGCAAGATAGAATATATTTTATTTCTAATAGTGTCTTAAATGATTTGTTCATTGCAACCAAAATACAGTGATAAGTGAGGATCTAGAAGGAACTGCTCACTTACACATATTCAGTTATTAAAATATCTATTAAAATCACAGCTAATCGTAATAGATTCTGTACAATTACGAATAGAATTTCTGATGGTAATTGAGAGTTTTGTCAGGAATTCTGACATGATTTTGAGCTCCATATTTATAATTTTCTCCACAAAACAATACCTGTAATTTTTGTGGATAAAAATAATTGCACTCTTCTCTTTATATTTTAGTTGTAATTCACTCATTCACGTAATTAAATAAATATTAGAATGCGAGATATTAAAAGAGATATAAGTTGTCTTTGAACATTCAGTACTAACGCAGTGTCCCTGCCATTCCACTAAAAAGTATAAAAACTACTTTTGAGTAGAATAAGGATTCCATGAGCTTTAAGATGAAAAATGGGTTTGACCCTATAAAGCTAATGGTAGCCTTTTTTAACAAATAACTTGTAGAAATGAGATGAAGGCGTGACATCATTAGAGGTGAACATGGTGATGTAATGAGATGATGGCGAATTCTTTGGGCTCTCCTCGTATTTGGTCAGGCCATTAGAAATGATTCACGATGATGATTCACGATAGTTTACAACAATGATGTTGAAAGTAATCCATATAAATGCTGGGCTTCATATAGTGTTAGAAATTGCCTGAAAGGCACCTACTTGATAAATATATTTAGTTTCTGTTGTGTTTTTGTAAGGAGCATCATTTAGCAGTTTCCTCTAATGAGTTTCACAAAAAAAAAATCTCAACAAAGGAAAGATAATCAAATATGAGCATTATTTGATTTTATCGAGAATGACATACTGTCGCATGTCTAATACATTCCCAAAACGTCTTGGCATATTAAAATTGTAAAATTATTAAGTACATAAATTATTCTTTCATCAATGTTGAACAGGTTTAAAAAAATGATGCTGTACCTAATAGACGCCAAGAAATTTTGGGTACAATTTGCCGCAAATAGACATATGGAACTCTTCAGTGCGTCTGTGTCCTTGTAGTTAATGTACATTATCCTCAGTGTAAACTAATAGGAGGTAAAAAATCACCACACCTGGGGAAATTTTGTGGCACGGGTGGCAGGTCTGCGTGAGTTCCGACGTGAATGATCGTATTCATGCCTATGACGATGTGGAACAGGAAGTGACAGTGAAATAGCCAATATCCTGGAAAGCAAGGCACATGACAAATTAGTTCAGTTGATAATGAAGAAATATGCACTATTTGGTACTCAAAATGTTGCTTTTTAAATGTCCCTTGAGTTTATCATTATTTATATCGATGAGTCTGCTGGGAAAATTTAAAAAAATTAAATTTACCGTAAGCATATCATTACTTCTTGAGAAGCTTAGTCGCTCAGTTGCTCCAGAAATTTCTGTCCTGTTACGGAAGTCAAAGATTATTTGCTATGTTCACGGCTGACTGTCGCTAGATCATGCCATGAGGCAGATGAAACTAATTCAAATCCTCACACATTATTTATTACCTTTGGTTAATTTTAATATTATCCCATTATCTACTTATGAGGCCCCCATTTCGTCTCTTTCCTTCAGGTAATCGGACAAAAATGTTTGCATCCATCTGAGCCTACTTCATTTGTTCACAGTAATAATATTTAGGAAGAGTTAAGAATTGTTTGTCTCTCGTGACATCAAGGAGAGATTTGGTCTCTTCTGCCTGGTGTCAAAAGACTGAATCATGCATCCACCTACCAGGGTTATCTGCACGGAACCGGAACACGACGTAGCCATTATTAGGAACAGCAATTGTATCTTTTCCGGGAGGCAGGTTGAATTGTCTGTTGAGAAGACCTCGCCTGTCCAGGTCCAAGGCATGCTTGAGGTTAATCTTTTTCACGTTCCTATCTGGTGACCTCCCCATACCGATAACATTGAAAGCGTAGCCATGTAGATGGAACGGGTGGCTCAGGTTTGGCTGTTGGACTGCAAACGAACACCATGGTCTGATTACATAAATGTTTCAGTACAACTTATAAAACCTACTTTTCTATAATACGTATTTCCAGCGATACAAGTTTATAATCCAATAATAGATTGAAATGGGTTATTATACCAATGTTGTGAGGAAATGGGCATTGGATAAAATTGTACTCGAATTAGTAATTGTTTGTAATTGTAAACATGTTACATGCTCATTATTATTAAGTTTTTTATAAAAATATAAGTAAATTAAAATGAGCTATTATTATTAATAACAACATAAGTGTTACGTTGTTAATATCAGTGGCCACGAAAGGGGCATGCATGTACTTGTATGTATCGGAACTGCCTTTCGTCCTTGATTTTTGTCCCAGTAATTGTTATGTTAGATCGACGATAATGAAGAAGTAGTTCGGAATATTTTAGGTAACGTAGTTTTAAAATCGTTAAAATTATACGACCTTTTTTGGACACTACGTAAATTTTAAAAAATGTCAGATAGTTTGGGAATCCCCCTGAGATCGCTGAGTAATTTACCTTCGTCGACTAAAACGACCTCTACAACGGCGTTGAGAGGGATGTCTACTTTGTGGGTGCACATGCAGTTGGAGCCACAGTCTGCGGGTCTGTTGTCACCATTACAGAATTGTTCCGGTGGGATGTCGTCGACCTGGGACAAGGGGGGCGAAGGTGGAAAGACGAAGGAAATCTCGTCGACGAGACTGATGACGTGGTCACCAGTTGGGGCAACTGTTAACAAAAGAAATCCGATATCGTTAGTTGGCACCGACATAAAAAGAAGACCAGGATTTTGTCAATGGCTCATATAAACATTTAAAAAGCAGGTTTCTATAAAATAAATATAGTTTCTAAACATTTATTAAATGAAATAATATAGAAAAGTGAAACAAACAGTGTCACAAAAATTACGGAACAGATGTACTTATTTGGCGTTGTTATTCACATATGGGAGGCGTTTGTGTATCAGCGTAAGCCTGTACCATTTGCGATCATCACAGAATATCTGAGATCCTTCTTCATTTTATCCCCCAAATTTTCTGCTCTGTATTCTAAGAGGTTGTTTCCCAAAGGGTTTCTCCACCAAAATTTTGTACGCATTCCTTATCTCCCACATTCTCAACACATTGACCTGTCCTAGATTTCAGTGACCCAACAGTACTTGCGAACTGTGTAAATCATGAAGTTATCCATCATGTGATACTCTAAGTGACATTGACATTTATTAATTGGTTACAATTTACAATGTTGGTCATGACTCTCTTGTCTTGTGTCCATTTCTAAACGTATTTAAATTTGTTTTAATATTTTATACTTTCATTTTAAACTGTACTGTTATTTCTCATATTTACCACCCCTACCCTCACAGTTTAAGATATATTATTTATTCCTCCTTATATTTTATTACTTATTTTTTCCCCATTTGTCTTTATCATTAAGTGATACCTTAATATGCTAAACAAAAGTCACTAACTTTCTTTCTGTTCTTTATTCTGTCCACGTGACCTTTCTCTACCTTTCATCCATAAAATTGCTGTTGAAGTTGGATTCTTATCCTCTCCCCTTCAACTGTTTTGTTTTAATTGGCGACTTTTTTCCTGGTTTCTGTTTTGTTAGTAACTTGCAACAAACATTTAGTACACAAGAGACATCAAAATCCTGTCCATGTTACAAGTCACAACAAGAACGGTTTTATTTCAGTGTTACTCTTTCAAGATGGTTGTTAAAACGGAGTAAAAATGTGATATGACTGTCTTTGTGCATACATTTTAAATATTATGTACTGAAGCATGTCAGTGTAAGGCTTGACACTGCTTCCTTGCCATAAACGTCCCAAAATACGGTTATTTTTTAAGTCATATCCGCTTCTTTGAGTCGTTTGTCAGTTTATCGTAAACAATTATTCTGCTACTCTACGCTACGTAATCAACTCAGTCAAAATGTTAATGAATAATGGCAATAAATAATTATTAATATTAATACTTTTATAATTCATGAAATTATCTGATGGGTGACGGTGATGAATTCAGCGATGACGAATATTTTCCTTTTGTCAGCACAGAGGTCAACAGGGTCGAGATTGGAACCCAGAAATTCAAGTGACAAGTGACCGGTTAAGATTCCAAATAAGAGACAGGCAGATTGTACCCAAGTATCGGTTGTAAGAGTGAGGCTGGAAAATTTCTTCAGGTCTGTAGAACAGGAACCTGAAGGGAAGGAAAATCTTGACGTCGGGGCGCTCCTGAAGCAGTCCCTCGTCGATGTGCTTGGCGTTCTTCAGCTGGTTTATGCAAACTGCATCAGTTCGTTGTCTGTTGCACACAGCATCCAGAGGGTTCAGAACCTGTAAAATTCATAAATCACTAAACTTTATTCTCATGTCTAAGCATCAAACCATGAAATTGTGACAGACTTTCATCTCAGCGTATAACAGCATTTAAAATTAAAAATATTTAGTAATATATATTTCTTATTTCCGTCTATACACAAAACTTAGTTGTTAAAATTGGTGTTATTAAAGTTTAAAAACTTAAAATTTGGCGCCCTTCATCGCTATTACGATGTTACAATTTTAGCGCTCATTATTTTAATTTCACAACATGTTTCGATACTACGGTATCATCATCAGGTTCTTATCATTATTTTTATCTTTAAAACTAATTCATATATTTTATAATGCAACTATCATTGATTTGTTTGTTTTGTAGTTTTCAATTTTGTAGGTTATTTCTTTTTACTCTTCGTCGTTATGTTTTAGATCAGTCGTTCTGTGGTCTGTGAAACAATTAATTGACATTCGAATTATTAATTCTTTATATGTAAAAGAGTTTGGACATTATAAAATATTTGTAAAAATATAGAAATATAAGCTTCATACCAACTTTGGTATTCACTATAGATTTTGTTTAAATGCGTTTGTATCAGGCTAAGTAATATGTGTAGGCAAGTACCAAATTCTGTAAAAACGTTGTACAGTACTTTCGAGTTGTGTGACTCTTACCACGCCTTGAGGTAGTCCCACATCGTAATTGGGTTGCTGGGTGCCGGGCTGGTAGGGACCCCTCGCGTACCTTAGAACCGCTAGTTGCATGGCCCTCTTGGTACCACATTCTCCCAGACCGCGTACCTGGATCCAGTACGCTCCCACCGGCTGATCGGCTGTGATGACGAAGTCGTACCGTTCCCCTGCGAAAAACGAAGTGTTTGTCATTCACGTATTGTGGGTTCTTTAAAATATCAGATAAACTTATATTATAATTTAATATGATTCGTTATTGAGCTTGATACAATTACATAATAAGGCTTAGAACAATTCCCTAGTAGCTTCTTAACTGTATAAAACACTGGCAACATCGAGTCAAGGCATGGACGTCTTTGGATTAAGAGTTTCCTAGGAATTTTATCGCAATCTGCCCAGTAGTACTGTAGTCAAACATGCAGATAGACAGAAGCTGCCAGAATAAATTATAAGATATATTTTCCAACACTCACAATTGGCTGTAAATTTTCTCATGACCTTAAATCAGAATGTTTATGGGTGTGGTAAAGAGTGTTAATTACCAGAAAAGGAGATGATGGTGTTAACGTTGACAGGGTGGACGGCCTCTCCGTCCGTTGCTATGACGGTCAATATGTGTCCTTCCACACTGAACTGGGCAGGGCAGACCGTGCCAAAAGAATTGATCAGTCTGAATCTGTACCTCCTGCCTGGCGTCATTGTGAAAACTTCCAGCGGAGTGTTGGTCATGTAGCCAGTGTTCGGATCCTGAAAGGCAGTCAGTCACAGTGAGTTACGTTTATGAAAAAAATTACATGTCCTACCAGACTCTTAAACTTCGTGTCTTCTTCACATTAAGGGAAGAAGTTTGAGAACAGACCTCTAAGAATGTCTGGACCTGGAAGAGGGGTAAGAGGAGAGTGGAAGAAATCACACATTCATAATCTCCATAATTTGTACTCGTCGCCAAATATTTGATTACCCAATCGAGGAAGTTGAGATGGACTGAACATGTACACACGAAGATAAATTCGACATTTATGTAAGTCTCATAACATCCGGGTAGTAGAGGGTTATGATGGACTGAACGTGTAGGTAGCATGAAGAAATAATACGTGAATGCATTATCTTTGCGTCTTGAAAATCGACCACTTGGATACTTGTGTTCGATTTTCGACATTGAAAGAGATTTTGATGTTCGAGATCATTCGAATCTAGGATTCACCCAGTTTCATATTCAGTAGTTATCAGGAATTTTCCTTCGGGGTGTAAAATCAGCTAGAGCGTGTACCTAACCATTCGACTTAATCTTTTGTCAATTATACCATTATTTTCAGCACTATCAGACGTTCAGACATTAATAATATATAATTTAGCGGTTGTTTTTAATTTTAGTAGTATGTTTGAAAGAATAAAAAAAGTGTTTTTTGAAGTTTTATCGATATGGCACATTATACAGGTTTAAAATTCAAGAGGATTGTCAATGATGAAATGGTTGTGGATTATTGAAGTATCATAATTGTTTCTGAATGGACTTAACAAAACAAAAAAGATTAATCAGAATAGCAAATGTCTGCATTTCATTTTCGTCAGAACTTGTTTTGAATTTTTTTTTTACTAAAGTTAGAGACGTAGCTAGAACATATAAAGCCAGAACACCTAACACGTAAAGAAGATGAATAAGTTTCGTGTACAGTTGATATTATTGAATTACCCTGAATTGTCCTTTGCCGTTGATGAGAACTGTGTCAGGGTCCTGACCCGGGTTTACGGCCAATCTTCCCGGGTACCGTTCCATCGCGTCCTCGTGAAGCCAGTCACTGATGAGTATCACGTGAGTTGTCAGGTCGAAGTCGTACAAATTGCTGTTGGGGTCCTGAGAGGGCGCCTGACGGATTACAATACTGCCATACACGCCGTCGAGCTTCTGCAGACCTATGCAAAAGTGATACAGAGACTTGTGACCCACCGTCAGTCTATTTTTAACGAGTGTGCTTATCAATACCTAACCTAACCTAACCAAGAACAGTTTTATACGAAATAAACGGAGATAAAGCATTATTTTCTACGATAATGGGGCCGCCCCCATCCTTAGTGATAAAGAGGTCGGAGCGTGAATCTAAACGTTTAAATCAGACGCTGAAGGCAAAATCACGTTGCGTTTTATATCATCTTCTGCATACATTTTCGTGGCGTGATGCATAACCACAGGAACAACTTTAGTTTTTGCAGGATTTGATGTTTTACGGCGGCGAACATGAAGGTGGCTGTCTTCTGGGTTTAACGCCGTGTAGTCTGGTAGAAGTTTACCGACGTTTCAGAGGTACTTGCTATCACCATCGCCAGGACGATGACACAGAAGACAGCCATTTTAAGCTTTTCTTGCTTTCCTATTTTTGACAACTCACTTACATTGCAAATGATAGGTTTCACAAAATATATTGGGGGAAACGGAAGTGAACACCAGTTTTGGAGACTGTTTCCAGTCTTTATCATGTAAAAATTTTGTACTTGGCCTCTAAAATATTTGATTTGTATCTGCAGTTTGACAGTTCTCCGTGCTAATAAGTAGTAACATTTATACATTAAAACTTGTGATTAAATTATTTAACTCTGTGACGTCTGTTTGGAACGTACCAGTGTGAGCGTGCCAGAAGTGTGTACCAGCATTACCAGCAAGCCACTGGTACCGAAAAGTGTTTCCTTGTTGGATAGGGCACTGGGTTACGAAAGGGACACCGTCTGAGTACTGAGTTCCTCTCTGCCAGATTCCATGCCAATGGATGGTGACCTCCATTCCTTCCATACTATTCAAAACATCGATAACTACCTTGTCGCCCTCACAGACCTGCAAAACATAAATGAGTCCACACTCGTTACACCAACACGACTTACGACTGATAATGCATGTAACAGTTCTGAATTGGTTTGTTCTTAACGTCGCCGAGGCAAGTTTCCTACTGAAGGCAAACAAGAACAACTCCTGTTTACTGTATATTGTATATTGTATGCGTATAGGTCTATTATGTGTGCTAATAGATATAAGAACATACGAAGGCTGTCAGTTATGGTTTGTGACACCGCGTTTTCATGTAGGTAGTTATGAACGTTTCGGAGGAACGCATTGCGTCCATCTTCAGGGTTGAAAATGGAGGCGTTACAATTACGTTTTCAGAGTAACTTCTTCAGCATCCTATAACAGCGCTCCGTTTTTATTATCTTCCGCAAAAAATTAACAGATGACTGTCTTATGGGCTGTAGTGTGGTAAACGTTTTCCGACACATGGAAACATACTAATATTCCTTTTGTTAGTGGTCAGCGTTGTAATTCTACAAACGTGTATTTGCTTACATTTGAAAGTAATTGAATGTGTATAACTAAGTACAAATCTGAATGATCAATAAAATCTTCTCGGGCTATCAGCCGCGTCAACTGGTTACCGTAGTAAACCGACGTTTCGGGAACCAACTCTGTCGCCATCATCAGGGTAACCAGTTGACGCAGCTGATTGACCGAGAAGATTTTATTGATTGTACTCGCCGCGAAAGTCTCAAATCCTAAATCTGAATAAGTTTTTTTCACCCACCCTCTTATAATGACGGGTATTCCCGCAGGACTCACCTGGATACTAGGTCCTGGCAGCATTCGGTTGACGCTGAGGATTCCTCTCTCCACCCCGTCAGCCAGAATGCACTGACAGTGACTCCACACGGTGTTGGTAGCGTTTGGAGTACAAACTTGGCACGCCCTGGAACACGTACTTATATGGTGAGTACAGAACTGCTTGAAAGATCAATGTGTTAATGGCAAGAAACTATCTTCTTATGTCAGGGTCCTTCCTGAAGACCTAATGGTACATTAAGTTAGTGAAGAAATACCCCGGCTTTTATGGATCTCCAAGGCTCATTACCGTGTCCACAAAATCCTGCTATTGGCTCCAGTCGTTAGCATTACGTATCTAATACACACCCTATCCCTATTTCCCAAACATTCATTTTAATATTATCCTCCCATTTGCTCCTAGTTCTTCCGTGTATTGAGATACACGGAAAGTTCTTGTGTGTTTTGTTTTGTCCAAATGTCGGACATGTTTTAGGTCATTACGTGCTAGTCGTTCTGTCGTGAAATGTACGGGCTTAAAATGTCAGACGTTTAGGTTGATAATTAATCAGAAAGGGGATAAAGGGGACTCGCTTATGATGCCATTTAGTTTTCATTTTGTCCTACTCGCTCTGTTGTAACGTAATACTCATGTACTAGGTGGATCATTTATCTTATTCAAGGAAATTAATTATCACTGACAGAGTAGCTGTAAGCAGGTTGGCCCTTCTAAGTATTTCAGTGCCAAGGAACAAATTAGTTTAAATACAATTATGGACATATTCTGGCATCATAATTAAAAATCATTACATCCTCAGCCAGCTCAGTCCCATCATTTAGATGTATAATAAAATCCTGTCATCTACGTCAGAGATACCAAGCCACATGTGCTAAAAGACAACCACGTAGAGGTCTTATATAACAGTCTTTTTCAAGTTTTCGTGCGATAAAAATATTATTCAGCCTAATGTATGCATGGGGATTGAATTCTTTGCTGTGTACTGAAAATGTGTAAAATGGGGAAAAATGACAAGTGTCATTCTCTCTGTATTTAAATAATATAGGAGCATGTGATGGACTGGGCATCGAACACGTAATTATAAGGTGGGGAAAAGACAATAAATGCATGCAGTATTTTTTAAAAGACCATTCAGAAGACAGGTAATTAAAAATAATTTTGAAGTTGAGAATTGAATAAAAGTGGTTCAGAATCGTATGAAACAACAGAATTTTGGAAAAGCGGTGTTAAACTTTATATTCTGCTATTACAGTTACGAGCGCCACGGTGGTCTAGCGGTTAGAACGCTGGCCTTGTAATCCTGGGGCCTCGGGTTCGATTCCCGGCGGTGCCCGAATTTATAACTTGTGTTGGGCAAGGCCGTGGTCCAGGTATCACGGAGTTTTCCTCCGGGGGCTTCCCCGGTTTCTCCGTGGCATCCCAACAATTACTCCATTCACACACAGAAGAAGGCAATGGCAAACCACTTCTGGATCATCTGCCAAGAACGTATATGAACAGGTCCCAGTCCGAGAAAAGGATGGAAGGATCCTGTTCATATGGACCTGTCGTCAGACAGAACACTAAATAAAATATAAAATAAAATTACAGTTACGTAATCTGTTCGATTACTTGTGACATATAACAGTACTTTCTTCTCACGGTTAAAATGCTAATGTCACAGAAAGGATTTAATCACGATTATCCTGTGCCTGCTCTCATATATCAAACTTCAGTTCCATCCATTTGTAGGCAAGATACGGTCCTGTAATTTTAAGTCGTGCCCTGAAGCTTTGCGCTTAATGCACTTTAATGAAGATACGTCCGAGCAGAAAGCAACTACCGTAGCCTATTATTAATTTGTCGCTCTTTTGAATCTATTTCTATGGAGGTTTGGACACGAATTTCTTGTCTGTACAGTTGCTCAAGTTAATAATACACAAAGAGATTTGTAAGAGAATATTATTTTTTTTAACTAACTATGTAGAGTATCGTCTTTCATAGTAAAGAAATTAAATTACGACCGTATTCTGGAAAGTGATCGTTTTTTACCGTGTTCATAAGAGTCCTATGCATCTTGTTCTGAGCCCCCTTTTCACATTATATCTTCAGATCTGTGCCTAGGTCTCTCGTGGTCACTTAACTTTATCCACCTAAAATATCGTACACATTTCTCGTTTCTCCCAGGCATGCTATACGCTCTTCTGAAATCCTCCGCCATCATTTGACCACCTTAAGAAGATTTCGTGAAGAACATAAATTATTAAACTCCTTATACATTTTTCAACATCCTATAACTTTGTAAGATTTGAGGTTTTCACAGGGGTGAGTATGAAGATGTCTGTCTTCTGGTTTGTTCCGCTGTGTAGTCTGGTCGATGTTTACCAACGTTTCAGAGGTCGTACTGCCTCCGTCATCAGGGCGATGAGTATGAAGATTTCTGTCTTCTGGGTTGTTGCGCTGTGTAGTCTGGTCGATGTTTACCAACGTTTCGGAGGTCATACTGCCTCCGTCATCAGGGCGATGAGCATGAAGATTTCTGTCTTCTGGGTTGTTGCGCTGTGTAGTCTGGTCGATGTTTACCAACGTTTCGGAGGTCATACTGCCTCCGTCATCAGGGCGATGAATCGTAACAACCCAGAAGACAGAAATTTTCATCCTATTACTTATTCTTTACGTAAATCCAGATATTATCAGAGCACCCTGTTTTAAAATATCCTAAACGTATTCTTCGTTTAGGCACAGAGACTAAGTTTTACACACATTAAAAACATGATATATTTTAATTCTTAGGTTTTTTTGGTGAGAGGCTGGAAGACAAAAGATTTTCGTAACTAAACTGAAGGGTACATACCTCGGATTTGTTTATTTCAGTATGCAGCCCTTGGGGAAAACTTTTATATGTCATGTCATTAATGCCTGCTGGCTAATAGCTTGATGGAGTGTGCAGCCTCTCTGTTCAGATCCCACCCATTCGTAACGTGTTATTATTCGTCTGATGGATGATGGTCCTACCTCATCTGCATCTTCAGTCCTTTCCCGCACCACTACACCCTGTTTTGAAAAGCGCTTTAACCGCCACTTCTGGCAATCAAGGACAAACTCACCACCGTTGTCGAAATCTGTCACTCTTGGTACTGACAGACTACCAGTACAAATAAATGAGGACTATTTCAATTTTGGCGTGAAATACATCAGAATCTGAATATTACATCCATGCTAATATTGATAATTTTCACATAAATATATGAAGAATGTTCAAGATTACTGGCTTCTGGTGTCTTGTATTCTGATACGAATTTAAACTTTTAGTTTATTCGGTTGATTTTCTCTTGTGTATATTTCTGTTCCATAGAATTAGATTCTCATAAATAAAATCTGAGCTTAATCTCTTGTGCCACAAAATTTCTTGCATAACATCTGCATATTTATTAACATTCCGCAAATATTACAGTATATTTTGTTCTTGATTTCTGATTCGTCATTGTAATGATGTGTTGTGTTCAGGGACTGCAGAATTACAGCGAGGTTTATGTATTTTGTTCCATCCTTCTTGTTTACGTCACTTGAAATTATTACGTTCATAAATGCTTGTCACTTCTGTTACGTGCTGAGTTTATATAAAGATGTACTGCAGTAAAATACAATTACTTTTTGAACTCCGTGCAGTTTGGTTGCCAGTGATTCAGATTAACTTTCGAACAAACACGATCGCTTAGGGCCAGTGGAGTGTAGGGGAAAATGACTAAAAGTTTCTATTAAAGTGACTCATCTTTCTATTGACCCATTGGCTGCATGGGGTTTGGTTTAGTCGAATAAACAGATGGCAGGTTTTATACAAGCATCAAGCACACGTTATTTCCGACAGTACAAATTGCACTGCATAGGCTGACATTAACCAAAGCGCTTGTGGATCTTTGCATTAAGCAAAGATCTTACGAGATTTAAAGTTTGTTCACAGATGAATCTTTGGATTTTGGCCTGGGTTGTGGCAACGTGTAGTCGTTTATGTGGGTACCAATACTTCAGAGGAACTTGACGCCTCCATCTTCAGGATATATTAATATGCAGGCGATTTGTTGGCTGATTACGCGACGTCATAATCCAGAAAGTCATAATCTAAGCAAAATCTTGTGTACAAAATATTTTTATTACCAGAATGTAAGGTATATCGAACACTTGGGTTCAAGTAACATCACGCGATGACGAAGTATAGGAGAGTTTTAGGTTCCACTTATTCTAAGTCTACACACTACGTAGAACTGGATGGCTAGCTTCACGCTGTGACTGATTTACTCCTCGGGAGAGGAAGATACGCGACTGGGTGTATCTCAGATCTCGATTCGGCGGCAAAGAAAATAAAAAATGACCCAACCGAGAATCAAACGCCGATAGCAAGCTTTCAGCTGGTCACTTTATTGACGGAAAACATGCGAAGTTGTGTAGTAATTTACATTTGTAATTGTCCAGCATATATTCAGTCATAATGCTTGTACTGTGATGGTCTCTATGCGTACATTATTTCGTTATAATTATGAATTTATAATGGAGCCACTTATAAATTATATTACAAATCAGTACACGTTGCATAATATCAGTCTCATCGTGCTCTTCGTAATTAATAACAATGACTCAGTAATTTATAATACGCTTCACGATAAATGTTTCTCTGCTACATGTATTAACGATAGGCACACTTGAAAATAATACCATATTTTCGAATTTTCTGGTATTTCTCGAAGCTGTAAATAAAAGTTTTAGACCGAACAAAACACTCTCTAAGGGGTTATATAAAAGAATGTCGGTGTTTCATATTAAAATGCGATAAGATAGAACAACAAATTATGACTTGCAATAATAATACTGTACTTCTCTATTTTAGAAGTGATTATTATTTTGATATAAGCTACTTCCGTGGCTTGACATGCATCTAACCTGTAATACAGATGTTATTATCCTCATCAATCTAACTGACGTCTGCACTCCATGGTAATAATTTTGGCTTCGCTCGTTGCTACTTGGCTTATGTAACAGGACTGCAAAGCTGTTCTCTGTACTGTTACACATTAACATTGCCCCTACTGTGCGTATAAGAAGGAAGTATTATTTTCGAAGACAGGACTAAGTAAAGCAAGCCCAAAGCTTTGGAGCTTTCCTTTCCTGTTCTGAATTTTCATTGGATAGACATGAACGCAAATCGACTGGCAGCAGCTGGATTACATGTTAGATGTTTTCTGACCGAGGAACTTACGTCATGTCCAAAGAGTACCTATTTTATATATATATATATATATATATATATATATATATATATATGTATATATATATGTATAATGTTGTGCTATTGTTTGCAATTCACAATTTTTCATTCTTTCTTAGCCCAGTAAATAAATACGCTTAATTAAATTCGGAGTAACGACTTCATTTTACGGACGTTGTGTATTGTATCATAAAGACCGATCACGGCACTGAATAATTCAGCTAATTGCTTCGAAATAAGCCATTTATGATGATTGTTTTCTAAAGAGTTTGAAGCCGATTATCAGTGTAATTTTGGGATTTTGTGAATAAGCTAATGAACTTTAGAGCTTAGGAAACAATGCATTTTTTGACCAGCTTAACAACTAGTAAGTTCAATACGGGGCGAGTACTCACGCTCCAAGCACGTTGTACAGCTCCAGAGTGAAGTGGTAATAGCATATCTTCGGAGGCTCGTCTTCGCGGCAAGCTCTGGCACATTCTTCGGGGTTTGACAGAGAGGGGTTTCGCTTCAGTTCAAGAAGACCTCTCTGTCCGAAGTCGATGGTGCGGTACCCAGGCTGTTGGCCGGGTAGATTGCCGCTAGCACTGCCCAGGGGGTGGGTTTGCACCAGGCCGTGAGTTGACGTGAAGAAATTCGTGTTGTCTGCAATATCAGAGGACTGCTGCTCCAGAACTGGGTCGCTGATGTCTTCCTGCCACCAAGACGAAGATGTGGACTGATCATCTCTCACAATCGGCGATCGTGGATCTGTAAGACGATAAGCACGATGTTTACGTTCATCCAACATCAGAACTACATAAGACAACACCCACTGAGACCTGTAGAAAAGAATAATATGTGTTTCCACGAACTCTGAGAAAGAAGATTCCATCTTACAAAATACTCAGCGACATTACTACAAGAACGTCGTAGCCAGGAAACAATGTAGAATCTGAAATAAACTTTATTTACTACATTTTATGCTCCTTAACCATTGTATTAGAGATTTGAATTACTCTGTGCATCTTACATGGTCGTTTAGTAACAACAGAGTTGTTCAGGAAATAGGTTTATATCAAAACCAGTTAATATAATATATTATTATTATTATTTAGTGTTCTGTCTGACGACAGGTCCATATGAACAGGATCCTTCCATCCTTTTCTCGGACTGGGACCTGTTCATATACGTTCTTGGCAGATGATCCAGAAGTGGTTTGCCATTGCCTTCTTCTGTGTGTGAATGGGATGCCACGGAGAAACCGGAGAAGAAGCCCCCGGAGGAAAACTCCGTGTTGCCTAGACCACGGCCTTGCCCAACACAAGTTATAAATTCGGGCACCGCCGGGAATCGAACCCGAACCCCAGGATTACAAGGCCAGTGTTCTAACCGCTAGACCATCGTGGCGGAATATAATATATACAAAATTGAAATGTAAATGTAATGAGAGGACGAAGGTTGGAAGAGAAACCACAAACTACACTGACCGGAACAGATAAGACGCAGTTATTTAAGCGCATCTCGCCTCATTCGGTAGAAAAAGAATTAAACAAGAGACAAACGTGTTTACTTTCACTACAGAGGGTTTTCTTTATCATCTAATGATACAATGTAACGATTTGATTAACACTCGCAGTTTGACCCGGACATCAAGTTAGAAAGCTGACAACATTAAACATCGTGAGGCACGTTAATTTTTTAGAAATGTTTTCATGACATAAACGGAATAAAAGAAGGACAAGAAAATCATCATCGGCCACAAAACACTTGGAACAGTGTCAGGAATTGTAAAAAAATTCCCGTGTTACGAAAATTATTGTATTTGATGTCGTTAAAGTTAAAACACATTAAATTTTCGTTAAATAAACGGAGGAAATACATTTGTATCAGAAGAACTTTACCATTAGTACCAACGAGGGTTGAAGTTATATGGCATTCTGAAATGAAGTAAACTTTTCGTGACAAAATGCAGGATCTTTACTGCTTATTAATGGAACCTGTGCAGAATTGGATATGTTGCGTGTTCTACAGCAGTTGACAGCATTCCATCAGCTCGCAGTCTAGTTAAATGACTTTGATTGATCTCAACATAACGGTTTGACTTACATAAGAATGCGCTTTGAAATGTCACTCTTAGATACATGTAAGTTAAACATCTCACATTCGATTAATTCACTTTTTGTTCAGGTTTGTACAAATATCATTCTAGCTCATGCAATGACAGATTAAGAAATCAAGGGCTTTTATCAGATGTATTCTGAACGCTGTTAAAAATATTTTTCAAGGAAACAGACTCCATTAATTAGAATCCTACTTGAGTAGCTGATAATCGCTCAGCTTGAAAATAAATTTATCGTCTTTTGTGGAACCTGCAAGTTCTTTGTCGTGTTCACAAGAACTCGCTACAGAAGTGTCCACTGGCGAATACTGAGGTCTGATTAGTACTGCACGGCCATATTTAAGAAAGTGGATGAATGACAAATAAATGTTTCATTACGCAACACAAATGTGGCATAATAATAATAATAATAATTTATTTGGTAGTATATTTGCGTCATATTGTGAATTAGGTTAATATTTTAATATTTTCCGTCAAATCACATTGTCGTGTCGCGTTATAAAAGGAAAGAGTATTTTTTACCAGAATCTTCCAACATCTGAATAAGTCATTTGCAGCAAAGAGGAACCTGGCTGAAAGATTATGTCTTAATTCACTGCTTACGCTTAAGTAAAAAATTCTCGTATTTGCGTTGTGGGCAAACAAATGCCAACAGTGTCCATGATGGAATGATAATTTATTTCGTACTTAAAATCCTTAATAAGAGATAAGCATCAAAATGTCGCCGTCTGGAATAGCATAAAATATAAACGTTTACAATTAAATAATTACTACGTAAAATATCGTACAGAAAGAAGTGATAATAACACACTGGCAAATTGTCCTTTTATATTTTCGGTTTTACTGGAGTCGATCGATGGAAGAGAAAATGATGATAATGATTCAATTCAATTCAATTAATAATAATTAATAATAATAATAATAATAAGCATTGCTGTGCTATTTATTTTTTTGGGATGAAATGCTATTGAATTTAATTGAATAAAAATTTTCTTGGATATTATCCATCGTCAAGAAATTTTAGATTTGCTATTGAATTTCCTGACTTACAGACCAGCATTCAACACCGAAACTCCCCACAAGCAGTTGAATCCACTACAAACTTTCACACCACATGAATCGAATATCCATTTCAATATCATCCCATCTACTACAAAGCATTCTAGGCCGTTTCTTTTCCTCCCAACGAAGTTTTGTATGAACTTCTGAACTCCATTCATGCTATTTATTCTGCACATCTCAGCCTTGATTTGATCGCCCAAATAACGTTTAATAAAGAATGAACTTTGTGATGCAAATACAATTTTTGTGTAAAACCTCACGGACAGACGAATATATGCATTAAAGTAGACTTAGGTTTAGGCTGTGAATATGTTTTTCGATTGAAGTACTCAAGATTACGGACAGCTTTTGTAGATACGTTGATGAATTTTTGGTTTATGTAGTGCCTCAGATGTGTTCTATAGATGCACGTTTACTGCCGTCAAAGTTGGTACCACTGCTGAATTCTGTAGTAGCGACATTTAGGTAACTTGTTTCTGATGCAGTAAAAAATGAGTCATTAACAAGAATGAGTAGCTATTGATTCAGGTCAATAGGCCAGACTATAACAACAAATGTTTTCAGTTCCGCTTTCCATTATTTGAAGGAATGGAATGCAGATTTCTTTTTATCCGTTCTTTTCATAAAATGTACAAATAAACGATTAAAAATGAGGTTTGTCCATCTGCCCGCATGTTTCGTATTTGGAATCGGTTAACAGAAGAAGCTCGAAATTAAAGTGACGAATCAGAACGAGATTTTAGGACCGCTATCAAATACCCAGTTCATTTGAGTTGTTTCAGTCTTGAACTTCCTCTGTTATTTTCCGCTTGTATATTTAATGATTTCAGCGTAATGAAGATATTGTTCAGCTGTTACTTCGAGAGTACACAAAAATTGATAAATTATCATAAAAAGTATAAAATCTTAGTTTATATTAAAATATCAGTTTTATACAGGTTTATATTTCGTTTCTTTATGGGTGCGAAGCTTGGCTCCTGAGGAAAACACAGATTGAGGGTGTGAGATTTTAAGCGGTGAAGATGATGCACTTTTTGGTTTTGAGGTCGTGTAGACACGTCGCCGACCCCCAGAAGATGATCATTATTATCATCATCATCGCAGACTGAGGGTATTTAGAAAGAAAATTCTGGTTAGAATATTTTGAGGTAAATGAAAAGTACCAGTAAGTGGAAATTGTTATGTAAAGTGAAGCTCTACAATTTATAGTCTTCACAAATATCACCATAAGTTTTATGTAAATGAGGAACGGTTACAAAATTTTAGTTGTCGAACCTGAAGGGAAGACCGCTCGTGAAACCTAGACGGAATATTGTGTTACAAATTGCTGAGTAACATTTAGACGTTTTGTGCTACGTGATGGAGCAAACCTCTTACCCTCCGGTCATCTATTCCTCTCGCATTATTTTGAAGCCTTCTGCATAGTCACACTCAGGCCGTACATCATCTCTCGGTCTCTTTTCTTCTTGCCTGTGTTTTTTTTTTACGAACTTACAGGTGAAAATTAAATCAGCCTTCTCTGCGTTAGATGTCCGTGACACATTGCTCATTTGTTATTGTTTCGATGGGGTCATTTAAGCCTGATTTATTTAATTCTGTCTTCTTAATCATAAATGTAGATCATATTAGATTTGGACAGACACACCTTCTCGTCTTCTTCTTCCATCAATATTCCTGTTCTTGTTTTAATTCTGACACACTAAGTAAGATACAAGTGCGTCGTATCATTAAAATCTACTTTCACCTTCTTTAAAATAGTTCCATGTTGGTTTCATATCATACGATCAGTTCAAGAGTTCGTATTCAGGGTTTATTACATTTCCTGTCTTAACTAATCTAGAATTTAATTTCGGGCGGCGAATTTTAACAGTCAGTTAAAACCGCATTACGTAACCTGAGCTGATATATTTCAGTCATTAATGTGACTTGGTTGTAGGCTGAAAAATTGCTGTGCAATATCCGGCAGATGGTGAATTTACACAACCGTCCATCTAGCAGATCACAAAATGGTTTTTCGCCGAGCTAAAGCGACTGAAACCTAAGGCTGACAACTCGCCACTGTCTATAGCACTACCACGATTTAATGATCCTTCGAATTAGCAGTGATAAAAAAATATATCTTTTGTGGTGCTTCGTAAACGGGAGGTCCCGACTTACAATATCACCCCACAGATCGATTACATCGACTGAGGAATTGTTCGTGGTTTTTATCAGTCCCTCTAGGCAAATATCTGATTAGAACAGCTTTATTTTATATTTCGTTATTATATAATAATTTTATTATTCGATGCTACTGTTTAATATAATTGACATATACTATATAGTAAAGCAGACGTATAGTATAATATAGTAAAATATAAAAAAATAATCATCGAAACAAATTAATATATGTGAACGGTGGGTCCAGAAGATTACGGAAAACAGCGGTCATTTCCTGTTAGCAAGTACTCGTGAAACGTCCGCTTGGAAAGAGAAAAGAATCTTAGTCACTGGTCAAGATTGTAAATGGGTGTCTCTCAGATGAAAGCCAGACTTGTTTACCTCGTGACTTAAGGTCAGTTGAACGAAGTGTCGCGTCTTTTGACGTAGTTGGCAGCACTGACGATATTTCCTCGTTCCGTTCTCTTTTGCATGCTCGCTGCACCAAACGTATTTTTATTTTAACCTCCATATAAAAATATTTGCGTGTTCTACTTTACATATTTAAACCATTAAAAGAAGTCGTAGTAAAAGTTGGACCGATTTCGTACGATCGTATCACATCCGCTAGTGAAGCAATTCTTCAGGCCAAAGGGTGGGGTAGGTAGGGGAACACGCCACGAACATCTGGATCGAACTGAAGAGGCTAGACGCCCTGTTTTTAACTTATGTGCGATTTGGTACTTGTATGGTTTTGTGGAACAGTTTTGGAATCCCTGTGCTAAAATAATCAGTTGGTGTTACACAGAATGTCCCATTGGTCTCAGGCCGTAGGAGGACTCTGTTACTTGCCAAAGTACTCAAAGATGTGGAAATGAAAAATTGTTGCATATTATGTGTTTCCAGTATCGGATGTTGGAATTTATTTACCTAGGGCAAGCCGATACGAAGTTAGACGTTTGTAATACATACGTGTAAGAATCTACCTCTGTTGAACTTGTTTTATCTATGTACTCGGCGTCTTCTGTTTGCGAGACAGAAACCAGTTACTCCCAAGGGCGCTGACGGCTTCAAGACGCAACTTCCATTGAACTCACGTTTGTCTATGGTCGTTACGTAACATTACTTAAGTTCAATACACCAATCGCAGGACTGTTTTTTTTTAAATTCCCTTACATTCGCCTCTAATGATGACCATATCTGATACTGGATCTATGTAGCAAGACACTTGTGTTACACGTTCCATGCCTCTTATTTTATTCATTATATTGTGTTGCATATGGAATGGCTGGTAGCTTATTTAATGATTATTTATAAACTCCAGTCACTATTTGACGTTAATGGATACTGCACAATGATTGCATTTGGCAAACTTCAGAAGGATTAAGAAGGATACGATCGTTATCGCCCTGACATTTGCCAGAGGGATTGAAGAAGGCAAAATCCCAGTATTAAATTTTATAAATCAGATTGCTCCAAATAATTCACTCATTCCCTTGTTTTGAACAACATCAATTCCTTTTCTTCTCTTAGGGCGACAGATCAAGTTCCACACCTAGCGGTTAGAATGCTGGCCTTGTAATCCTGGGGTCTCGGGTTCGATTCCCGGCGGTGCCCGAATTTATAACTTGTGTTGGGCAAGGCCGTGGTCTAGGCAACAAAGAGTTTTCCTCCCCGGTTTCTCCGTGGCATCCCAACAATTACTCCATTCACACACAGAAGAAGGCAATGGCAAACCACTTCTGGATCATCTGCCAAGAACGTATATGAACAGGTCCCAGTCCGAGAAAAGGATGGAAGGATCCTGTTCATATGGACCTGTCGTCAGACAGAACACTAAATAATAAAAATAAAGCGGTGTACTTCCATCGCTGTTGAGTGTGTGGACAACTACATGTCACTTGCAAAAGTATTCAGTTTATTAACTCTGCATTTTTTCCCGTAGGGTGTAGGCTCTTTATGGTTCTCGTATGATCTTAAAATAAACCGCATTTTTTCCCCTTAAACTGGCCGAAGTGATCTTTATAAAGGAGAAGTGTTATTTTATTCGAGGTACGGACTGAATTAAAAAACTATTTAGAAAATACTTACGTCCAACAAAATGAAAATGACACATGATGTAAGTTACTTTATGAACTGAATGAGAAACAAACCTTTAGTTGTTTCTTTCTTTGGAAGAGAATCTCTTTAAATCAAATCTGTAAACAATTAAAGCAAAATGGCGAGGGTTCGCGTGAAATTAATGATAAGCTAATTCACTGTCTGTTCCTTGTAGTGCACAAACTATCACTTGTCATTCATGCGCGTAAGTCTTAACGGGTGTAGTTAAGTGTATAACTTTGTCTTTTGGATGCTATGTTTGCCGAAACATTGATTAACATCAGACATTCGACACTGTTAACCCGAAATCCGAAGTCATAAATATCGCATGTCAGTTTTGAGGTTAAAGCGTCTTATTATTATATATTAAGTATATATTAAATCTTGTCCGTCTAATCACAATAAATTCTTATTAAATATTAAAATATTACAATAATTAACATTTAAAATATTTAAAATATTAAATGATGTTCTTTATCGAATTCGATGTGATTAGACGGACAAGATTTAATATGTACTTATTATATCACAATATGACGCAACTTTACCATCTTACGTCTTATTATTGTTTACACTGTTCATGATGTTTGTTAAAAATAGCCTGTATGTTATCAAAGATGTGTGATATAAGATGCAAGCAATTTAATTATGACTTATAATAATCCGTGGCGTAACAGCCCTCTGAGAGCCAAAGCCGACTAGCTGGCTGCTGGCCTCACATTCACATGCCTAAGTAGAGGTGAACGATCATCCAACCAGATATAGGGTGACGTGTGGTCAGATCGACGAACCCCCAGCCATTGTTAGTTTTCCTGACCGGATTACGCTACTCATTGTAGCTCCCCAATTTATTCACGATGCTGGGTTGGCACCGGTCCCACACACTGGTCGTTATTAAGGCTTCTTTTAATAAAAACTACACAAAAGAACGGGACTTTTCGCCAGTCTAATAACGAACATCAAGGCCAATGAGTATGCAAAATTACAAAGAACTTGTGAAGGAAATATGTGTGGAATATACCTTTCCATTCTTGTTTCGTAACAAAATTTCTGCTGTCATTGTTTGCTGTTTATTCCGCTCAAGTGGTCGTGTATCGCATTTTTTCTTAATAGAACTACTTACATTTATTGTTGTGGTACAGGAGAAACGCTGTAAAGTTTTATACAATCGATAAATAATGTGTACACTAGCGCTGGTGGGAATTTCTTGAACGGAAAACTTAGGAATGTGTCCCAACAGCATTACCTCGGTTTAGAGCAAAGTCTTGGTAGCGTACAAATGTACGTTGTACAACGCTGACAAACACGGTTCTAGCGGGTACAATAAGCGCTAAACGCACAATGGACTTCCGATTATCTGGGTTGGTTGGGAAATATATTTATCCAATAATCGAAAATCTGTATAATCGTCAAAAATTAAAGAAAAATACACAAGTGTTACACATAAATTTATTTATCAACGTACACTACTTAATTTTTTGAAGATTTAATACATACCAATTATTTTTAAAAGGATCTCAGTGGATTGTAATAACGTATTGTTGTACACAACAATTGAATCATAATAATAAGTTAAATAATATATAATTGTATTTATGCCTTTCTTTTTAAAAGTTCTAACTTTTACAACACATTTTCAAAAATAATTTTAAAATTTTGTTTAAACCAAATAAACACCGGTTAATCTTTCCTCTGATAATTGGAAATCCTGGTTTAGAGGATTATTATTGACTGGTGTTGTTGCTCGTTCTGAGTTACTATCGATAGTAAAACATGTTGAAGTTATGGCGTAGATCGATTAGCATTTTTGAGACGATCGAAAAATGAACACTGGTTAAATTATGTCTGAAATGATCATCAATCATGGAAATAAGCAGAAGAAGAATATCTTAAAAGCCCAACTAAATATTAAGTTCTGGTGAATCAGAAAACTGATTGACTGATGGACCAAATGCATTGATAATTCGGTCTATTATGTGAATAATTAAGGTATGTGTAACAGACTAATTTGTGATTACTTTTTCGAAACTTCTATAACAACTGTTCTTTAATATTCTCTTACAGTCACATATTCTGTTTCGCTGAGACTGAACTGTAATGAGGTTAATAGACAAACTCACTTTCTTTCAGCACGAACATAAATATTTTATCGATAGCTGATGACAATAACGGACAATGTGTAATTAACTACTATTTTCTGTCATGTGTCGATATATTTTACTTCGGAATGTTGGCGACATTGGTGCAGTACTGCTGTAACATCTATCAACTATTTCTTGACCTCAGTCACACCCTTCTTCGGATTGTTATAATCAGAAAGAGCTGTCCTTCAGTAATGTAAAACATCTTGAATTGTATTCAAAGAACTTCACTGTTGTTGTCTTTTGTGTCGATAATGAACCAATCTCAAAATACTAATTGTATTCTGACATCGTGGTTAAATTCCGCCTCTTATCAAGGTCGTGTTCCATGACTTAAGAGTTTTCCTCGAGATACTACATTACAACGGTTTCATTCTCTGCTAATCATTGTCTTAAGCTCCTACTTCATAGGCAATGCCTCCTGTGTCTCGAATCGAAACATTTAGTGTAAAAGGAAGCACATGACACAAATTACAATTTAATTTAAAAATCCATGATAGGATATCTATTCCAAATTAAAATAATTGTTTTATAAACGTTTATTGAAACTCTTACACAGCTTCTGTGGCAGCAGCCATGTATTGGTATATTTGGTTGCTTTTCAACTGTTTTAAATCTCTTGCCTTTTACATTAATGAAAGAGTGGAATAAAGAAACAGAGGAAGGATGGATATAAATGAAACTCATCCAAGGCACTATAATATAAATATTATAGTATACGTAAATATCATTAATATCTTAAACTTGATTTTGATTATACATTTTAAAATACGTATTGTAAATATTAATTAGTTTTAGAAATAGAATGGTAAATATAAATCTGTCTGAAGATGAAACGTAAGGACGTTGTGTAAAGTATAAATTACTAAACTATAACGTTTCGGAAGTTCAATTCTGCTTCCATCTTCAGAAACAAAATGGGGGAAGGGAACAGAAAGCCTATCTGTTGGGCCCCCCTGGTAGAGCTAGCATCAGAATTTTTGACTTTCCTTTGAATTCCATTACAAGGCGTTTCTGCTGTTTACGAGACTTTGGTGTATCCACATTCTGTTATATATTTTAAATGTTAAATCGAATTACGAAATTTTAAATGCAGATACTGATCATAATTATTCACGGAATTTGTGCAAACTGACTGGGACCTGTCGAAGCAGAACCTTAGATCATGCTGATGGTTACTGACCCATGATCTGACCCAGTTACGGACCTATGGTTGGGGAAGAGGGCTTGGAGTTAGAGTCGCAGATCCATCGTGAGCTACGTCGAGTTGGAAATGATTGAAACCCCATGAAGAGAGTAACAAAACGCGAGGCCTGGTAACAGAACTTCCATTGTTCTGCGCCAGTAACCGCGTATTCATCAATTCATTTCTGACAACTCAGTAACTGTTGTGGAGTTTTGATCTCCGATTGTCAGGTTGGTATCACAGTCTGCTAAGAGATTTCCATCTATAACCTTTCTCTTACGAATGACAGTTTCGTTTTCAAATATACGGTTCTACTTAAAATAATCGAATTACTAAAGTAATTAAAGTGCTTATTTCCTTTGTCACACATATTTAATAAACTTCTACAGTACCCGGGATCGAACTGCGCGTTCCGCCTACGTTATTAGTTTGCGGATAGAAGGAAAACTAATGCACCACTTTATATATTTTATTTAGTGTTCTGTCTGACGACAGGTCCATATGAACAGGATCCTTCCATCCTTTTCTCGGACTGGGACCTGTTCATATACGTTCTTGGCAGATGATCCAGAAGTGGTTTGCCATTGCCTTCTTCTGTGTGTGAATGGGATGCCACGGAGAAACCGGGGAAGCCCCTGGAGGAAAACTCCGTGTTGCCTAGACCACGGCTTTGCCCAACACAAGTTATAAATTCGGGCACCGCCGGGAATCGAACCCGAGACCCCAGGATTACAAGGCCAGCGTACATTATCACCATACCTGGTACCCCTTCCAATGTCTCTAATACCATGGTCTTTTACTCCTGATGGACGTTGAAAGCACAGATTTTCCCCGACTACTGTACATAATGCTTGTAAATGCGTAAATATTATATTAGAGTTTTGTGTACATCTAATAACCTCCATAAACAATGTAATCAGCAACAGTTTGCTTTAATATATTATTTGACACATAAGAAAAAATGCTGACTTATTCTTAACATTAAGCTAGAAACGAAAGAATGTGTCACAACACGTATTTTGTATTATTTAATATTACGGCACCACATGGTGGCAAGTCTTGAAAGTATGAAATCGTTTTATGCATTAATAAGTACAGAGTTTTGTAGCTACAAAGCGGAAGTGGATATAGATCGTTTATGCATAATTATACCTTATATGGTTTACTTGAAATAAAGTAGGAAGTAAACCCGAAGACAGTGATTTTGTTGTGTACATTAATACTTTAATGGGATGACAAAAAGTATTGCATTATCGAGCACAAATGAACATAACCTAACCTGTGACTTACATAACGAATAAAATACAGCCTTTATTTCCTGAACTTCAGTACTATGAAATATAGACCTGAAATGTGTTTCAGAGCTGTTCCTTTGTCTGTTTGGCAATTGACTATTCTACTGTACTTTCCCCGCCTGTTCGGTTTGTAATGTTACGCTTCAGTTACAGAAACTTTTACGTCTACAAAACTCACTTCTAGTTCTTCGATGTATGCATAAAAACGTATTTAAAGCGGTTTTCTATTTAGTCAAACACAAAGTAACCGAGAGAGTAACTTTTTTCCCCCCATTAAACTGCATTGATTCATTCATGCTAAAAGATTTTGGCAACATTTTGCAAGTTAACTGCTTTCATTAGCGAAAAGGAAACTTGCAAATGTTTTACCTCTAAAAGTATATATGTTTCGTCGTTTATAACCATGGACTGAATTTTTTTTTCACGTGGATAGATCTCATGACAGATCTTTCCGAAGTCTAATCTGTCCTTCCATAAAAGATCCTGTATCTGTACCACTTCTGTCGCGTACTTAGTCCAGTTTAACTTCATTTTATGTTTAATCTCTTGTTTAATTTTAACCGTCTAATCACAATAAAATATTTTATTAAATATTAAAATATTATTACTACAATTAACATTTAATATTTAATTGTAGTAATAATATTTTAATATTTAATAAAATATTTTATTGTGATTAGACGGTTAAAATTAAACATTTATAATCATCACAATATGACGCAACATTATCATCTCACGTTTAATCTCTTGTTTAACAAATTCCAGTGCCTATTACAGCGATGCATCATAATATCACTGAAGTTGATTCACTGTCGTCAACTGAATGACATTTTTAGATTTTGTATATCATCTTAATGTTTACAACAAGAGATTTTGCACAAGCAATTCAATGCGATGCAGTGTTGATGTGAACCTGAAGATGACTGCTTGGGAGTCGAAACATATCGTTAAGAGGTAACGCTAGTAACTAGTTTCAGTGACATAATGGCACTTTGATGTAATAGGCGCAGACACTGGATATTGTGTAATAGGTGACAACATTAAACAAAAGGTAACGTAACAGGATGTTGCAGTGTGTAATTACTGTATTTTGTACGCCTACAGCCTACTTCATATGCTTTCTCCACGTAATCCACAGGTGGAAAATTATTTTGCCACTTTTTGGTATAAACATGAAATGTGTGTCTCTCTCTGTGAGAAGAACACGTTACAAATGTCTAAAACAAGGCACTCAAAAAATGTTTACATGCCTGGAGAAATAAGTGAGCAGTTAAAGTATGTCATAACCGGAAACAATAAGTCTTTAGAGTTAAGTTCCGGGATAGTACGTCAAATTAAGACACGACCACGAAATTTCCTATAATTTGAGCTGCATATTGTGAAACACTAACATTATGTATTTGTTTAAATCTTGTCAGTCTGATCACAATAAAATTCCTATTAAATATTAAAATATTACTATAATGAACATTTAAATATTTAAAATATATTAAAATGATGTTCTTTATCGAAATGTTCGATTTACATTAGAACATCACTTTTTACACGACATGTTTCAGTTCTAAATGAACCAACTTCAGGTGTATAAAATTATATACTACTTAAATATAATTTCTTAAATGCAACTTTTAGTCAGATGTTTATCGGATATCAAATGATGATCTCTTCCAGATTTTATTGTATTTTAATATCGTATTCGAAGTTATTCGTATATATGTACGTCGTGTTTAACATGATTTTGTGTGGGTGAACGTTTTGTTGTTGTTTTTGTATCATCCAGAAATGAGGTTGTGGAGGAGTTACGTCCGTCAATTTTAATATTTTAATATTTAATAGGAATTTTATTGTGATCAAACTGACAAGATTTAAACAAATATATATTTATCACAATATGACGCAACATTATCATCTCACTAACATTATGGTTAAATAAACCACAGATAAGTAAGTAAGTTATCAGACAAGTTTTCAGGGTCGGTGCGGATGTAACTGGTTCATGTTTCCAGTGACAGGCTCTTATTACGGTGTTATATTAATAACACAACAAATCATCAACACATTTTTGAGTTGATAAAATTACCACGATTGCAGCTGAGACCACGCAGCTCTTAAATAAGCTCTGGGAAGTCGATTTGTGCAGAAAACATGTTAAATATGGACGTCGTGAATCCCACAGAATTCTTTGTTGCCCCGTTGAATTATCACGTGCTCATTTATTAGGTGTCGTTAAGGTCATCAGCATTCAGCTGACGTTTTTGGTGTCAGAAATGATGTCTGTAGTATTTCTTTCTACAACTGAAACCTGGCGCTGTGAGGACTGAATGTCAATTGGCTACAGATGTACGACGTTCACTTTGCACATAAATCTCTGCTGTTGGAAGAGCTGACCTGTGTGGGTGGAATAGTTGAACATGCCTTAGTGGAAAAATGTGTTATATCACAAAAAATAACATTATAAATTGAGGCTCGCATAGTTTTATGTACTGATATCCAAATTTGATTTCCAGAGTTTATATTTTAAAATGCATATCACGTATTCTTAGCCCTTGTCTGGAAAAAAAGGTCTGATATATTAACTACTGTTACATGCGTGGTAATGGATTTTGCTGTTTTTTTTCGCCAGATGTATTTTCTCTTTATTCGTCACGAATGTTTACAGTTTGGCTCCGCTTTAAGCTTTCGTGTAAGAAAACACAGAAACTCTGTTAGACTGCAGTAAGATTCGACTAGAAAAAATACAGAAAAGCTAAGCACGTGTGTCTTCATATCTCAACCAAATTTATGACAAAATAATGATATGAGGATAAGTGAGGTTTCAGAGTCTCATGGCGGCGAAAATGAAGATGGCCTTCTTCTGGGATGTTCCGCCATGAAGTCTGATAGACGTTTACTGGCGTTTCAGCGGTACTTACTGCATCCATCATCAGGACGATGAGTAGAAATATGGATATAGGCATCTTTAAAACATAAATATAGATGATGCTGTCATGAATGTGGCAGAGTTTTTATATTTGGGAATGGCAGTACTGAATAGAAATTATATTCACGTGGAAATGAAAGAGTAATTTAAGTTAGGAGGATGCTTGATGTCATTCATTTCAAAATTACGTACGTGCCATCCTCCTGTCTAAAAACCCATCAGGCAACGACGGGGAAGATTTAGTACAAGTGCCACATTTGGGAACACCAAAAAATTGGTGGGCCTGCACAACTTTTAAAATTATTTCTACAGAAGATGATAACAAATTTAGTCTTAAAATGCTGATATATGTGATTTACAATTAAATACATCGAAGGCGTTTAGAACTGTCTGCACCCGAAACAAATGTTGACGATGGGGGTGACAACAACTTCGAACTTCTCGCCAGCAACATTTTTAACTTCGAAAAATTCCGTGACGTGGCTAACAACTTCTTCGTCTGATTACGTACATCTGTGAAAGGTTATTTTCTGCTACGAATTCTCAGAAATCGCATCGATAAAATCAATGTTCCCTTTTTGAGTCTGAAAATAAATCAATTTAACACGAACCAGATACTACACCATTAGCAACTACGTATATTAAGCAGCAAACATGACACAAACAGTTTATTTGAAATTCAATTTAACGTCGTATTATCTGTACTAAATGAAATACTTTAAAATCGCACTAATAAAACTTATGGGCACGTAAAACTACAGCTGATATTATTCCTCTGGTTTTGGCTCTAGAAGACGAGTGATTGTCAGTTTGTGAATTTGGATTCTTCTGCGTGCGGTTAATCATGTGTGAACGTCTGCATGGAACATGTGGGCACGAGTCTTTTCGTAAGTGCCAGAGAATTTTTGATTCGTCAATGCTCTCGCAATAAATCTTTGGCGATTTCTTTTGTGAAAGTATCAGCAGTCGGAGGTGTGCACATAATATCCTTAATTATGGGGTTGGCACTTTTCTTTCACAAGTGCGTAGTCTCCAGAAGATATGGCCAACTAAAACTACCCACTGTCTGTTGCCTGTGTAAAATATGTGATACTGATATAAAGCATTGTTAAGCAACTTTCTCACTTGTAAAAGGTGGACTCGTCCAGTTTCTTTCCTCAGAGCCATCGCAGGATACAGAATGACTAATTAAGGACATTAACAAAATATTAGACAAAAACTAGGATAAGACAGACATAAGTGCAGTATTAAAGGCCTTCCCAAAGAAATGACAGGAATAGTCAGAAAGAATTTCTGACAATCAAACTCCAAAACCGCTGTATCAATTTAAACCGATGGTCAGAAAATACCACGGACGTCTGACATAAAGAACATAATGAGTCCTTGTGTCCGGGACAGCTAAATTCTTGCTAACGAGGTGACAGAGTGGAGTAGTGAAATAACATTTTAAGACCAAAATAGAAGGAATGGTCTGTATAATTCCCCGGCTAATATAAGACTCTGAAGTGATTATTAAATTATAGTAATATTTGTTGTAAATGCGCACCACGTTGACATACGCTCATTGGTCTCCCTCCAGTCCTGGGTCGGCGAAAGGTGATTGCCCATTCTGTTTGTTTACACCAAGTTCGTTCTTGGATAAAACAGAGAATAGTACGTACACCTCGAACAGATCGTATTGCCTCTGTTGAGCGAGATGGAAGACGTTTCACCTGACGTCATAGCTCGCTGCATTCTGCGCAACGAAGGTTAAGTCTCATGTCATTCTGAACGAGCTATATAATTGCATTCAACACAATGGCAATATTTGCTCTCACGTTTGTATGCACAAGGTGAGAGGGAAACGAAATTATGACATCTTTAAAACTTGTTTCTTCTCTCAATGTTAAATTCTTGTGTGCCATTGGTTTTCTTTTATCGTTAGAAGCGGAATGTAACTTGGGGAAACATAATTATAAAATAATATTACCTGATAAATAACTTCTGCACATTCCTGTGACACACACCTTTCGAGAGAAGTCAGAAACAATTTCTGATGTCGTTATAAATAATGTGTTATTTATGACAGTGTTGGGTGAGGCCAGGTTTATGATTCTCGACGAGGCGATTGTCAGTCTATTGCAAATGGTTCTTAAGGTTTTTTCATACCTGTGACGATAGTCACCCTTCCGTATCGAATCGCAAGCCCCAAAGTTATAAAATCACCCAGACGTCATGGGAACTAACTAACTAACTAGATGGCTTACCGAACCCGAAGGTTCATCACCGAATTAACCAAAGCCCTCCACCGGACCCTGTCCTGGGCCAACAAAATCCAGTTTCCTTCAACTCCTATCTCCCATAGATCCCGCCTGATATTATCCTCCCATCTACGTCTAGGTCTCCCCAGCGGTCTCTTCCCTTCAGGTTTCCCAACCAGTACCCGGTGCACACCTCTTGTCCCATCCATGCGCGCTACATGTCCCGCCCATCTCAATCTTCTCGACTTAATCACCCTGACAATACTGGGGGAGCAGTACAGATTTTTAAGCTCGTCATTGTGCAGTTTTCTCCACGCCCCATCGTCTTCCCTCTTAGGCCCAAATATCCTCCTCAACACCCGATTCTCAAACACCTGCAATCTGTGTTCCTCCCTCTGAGTGAGAGACCATGTTTCGCACCCATACAAAACATGGGAACACGTATTAAAAATACTAATGAATTACTGCAATAATATTCATTAAATTAGTGAGATATTTGAAACTGCTTTTGAATCGTTGGTCTTTTAACACGAAGATGACTGTCTTGTGGACTGTAGTGCCGTGTAGTCTGATAGAAGTTTACCAACGTTTCAGAGGTCCTTGCTGCCTCCATTATCAGGGCTATCATCTACCAGACTACATGGCGCTGCAACCCAGAAGATAGCTGGCCATCTTCGGACTCACCGCCCTGAAAACTTCAAATCCTACTTTTAACATCGAGATTAATTTCTGTTGTTTAGATTCACATGCATGTCTCTAAATTATCAGTAAATTTCGTTTTAGTTAATCAGGCTTAAATCTCCGAAGTGGTATTTCTGCTTAACATTTTACGATGTAAATGTGTGCTTTTCTTATCTGCCATCTTGCGTTGTACGTGGAATCAAATGTTAGAAAAGCATACAAGTGCTCTTGAAATTATTTACGCCTGAGATTGAAGCTAGTGAACAATTTTGGTTATAAATTTTACGTAACCATGGATTTCGTAATAGAAACCGATTGCGTAGTATTCTTAGGAATATGAAATCTAAGGGGCAGAGATGGGCTAAACAAGTATGTGACTAAATGGGAAGGATAAAACATGCAAACAATATTTTGATGCGGAAATCCTTTAAGAACGGCGACTTTAAAGGGGATATTATGATATAATTAAAATTAATTTAAGGGATGCAGGCTAATAGCATGGGTAATTATGGGACTGGCTCGTTTATTTTGGTGGTGTTGGTATTAGCTTTGTTGTAACTTAAGGTTCAGGCATTTGCGAGTTATACTTGAAGTCACTAAATTGCATGTTTTAAGGTCACAACTAAATCGTACAACGCTGCAATCCGAAGATCGGAACGCAGACGAGTAAAGACAGATCTCGCATCGTAGCAAACCTAACAGCGCTGTACTGGTGACTTAGATTATGGAGGTAAAGTCCTGCCGTGGCCTTTTAATTATTCAATTTGGTAACGGCCATTAGAGTTTATTGGTACTTACGTAAAAGGTAGGCTGTTAATAACACTGGAACAAGCGTATAATAAATACAATTTTGTTTTCGGAGTTGAGCCGAGTCGAATGTTAAACATTATTAAGCGTTTCGACAACCGTTGCATTTGCCATTTTTAATGTAAATATGTATATCCGAGGGTTTATAACTAGAAATGGTGTTCAGAATTGGTGCTCATTAGATTTTGCTGCACTGGATTTGTCCCTTATCACAAAATGGTTTGTCACTGCTTATCTGTGGCCTGTCTACAAACAATACATAGCCCCCAAAGCCAATTGAATTTCATACCACGAAGTCGACATTGAAATCACACAACTTCATTTTAATTCTTATAAAGTTTCAGTTGTTCTGTTTTAATTATAATGTGATTATTTTTTTCAAGGACTATTAACAAAAACATGATGTGCTTTAATGTCGGATACTTTGAAGTGTACTGTTTGGATATATTTATTTAATTAAAACAACTGTTATATCAAAACACTTGGAAAATAAATCGTATTTAGATTTAGAAGGGGTTTGCGGTTTATGATAACGCGTGTCACGTTTTATAATATTCAGCATCGCAGGAACTGATTTTGTAAATAATAGTGGAATTATATGGATATGTGTGTCTCTTAATTTGAGCTTTTACATTAATGTCACTTTGACACGGGAAATACATTCTCTAGTAATGTGCCCATTTACACAAACTGGATTTCTTACGACGCTGTACACGTAACTGGACTCGAAGCTCAGTTATTGCTCATTTGATTACCATACAAACGTCGCTGTACACAGAGCCATCAGAAATTACGTTTACTTTAGTAATCATTTGCCTTTTCAAAAAACGTTTCAGATAAGTTATAAATATTTAAGAAATATACGAGGCGCGTCCCAAAAGTAAGTTTCCCACTCGTCCCACAGCTAGCAAACCTTATATTGCGCGAAGCGACTGTGCATACGTGATAGAGCAATGACGTAGCATGGCGCATGCACTAACGATACTTCCCGCGTTCTCACAGTAGCATCGTTGCAGCTGTTGAAGATGCAGGTTCTTATTCCAGCTCCCGCCGATTGTGAAGTGCGGTCAGTGATAACGCTAGGCCGCACACGGCTCGACGGACAGCAAGTCTCCTGCAGGAGTTCAGCTGGGAGGTGTTTAATCATTCACCCTACAGCCCGGACCTCGCTCCCAGTGATTTCCATCTTTTCCTACACCTCAAGAAATTCCTGTCCGGTCAGCGTCAGCGTTTTGAGAATGACAGAGAGGCGGAGATGGTTGTCACACAGTGGTTCCAATCCCAGGCGGCAGACTTCTACGACACAGGTATTCAAAAGTTGGTCCCACGGTATGACAAATGTCTCAATTCCGGTGGCGAATATGTTGAAAAATAGCTGGACACTTGCTGTATCTGTTGCAATAAATATTTCCATGAAATTGTGTCTTGTTTCTGTAAACGGCTCCAGGGAAACTTATTTTTGGGACGCGCCTCGTAGATACCTAATCTCAGCATTGTGTACTCGCTTTGCACACTTTATTACACTCACTGAGTTTAATTTGACCGCGTTCATTACTTCCTTTTCGTTTACACACGTGCAAATGGAATTTCTTTCGTCCCACTTGCGGACGACTTGCCGTCCGACATAAAGTGCCTCAGAGGCTACAGAAACGGGTTATTTGTATCCCTGAAGCTATTTGAATATTTATCTAACACACACACTGAGATCCTTTAGACAGTGTTTCCATTCACTGGTGCATATTAAGGGCAAATTCTGTCGCTTAAGGGCGTTTAGGATGTGTGGAGATAGAAAGTATAGTATCTTTCATATTGACTGTGTCTTATATATTTAATGTTCGTTAGTTTCCGTCAATTCAGAGCGTTTTTAATTTCTTCATATCCTGTGTAGAAATCTAACTCCATGGAACACACTTCATCTTGACAAACTGTTACCCCGTTCAGCTAGTCAAGAAATTATCTGTCTTTCATGAAGTCAAAGTGTATGAACGCGTTTGCAGGAATTTCTGGAACCATGTGAATCCAGACCAGATCTAACAACCTATTTATTTGAGTTACATTTTAATATTATTCTCCCGCATGCGACTATCACTTTCAGGTGTTTTCTATCCTTTCAGATTTATATTAATATTTATATGAATTTCTCATCTTTCTTATGCCATGTTCTTGCTAACGCTCCTGATTTGACTAATAAACACACAGTTGTAATATTTCATGTTCTTATACCCTGATTAAAATAGCAATGGAATCAAATATATTAATCTTTATTTGATAGAAAATTAAAGGTGCAGTATTTTGTAATATTATTAACAACAAAATGCCCTTTCAACTTAAATTTTTATTGTTCTTGGAAATTTAAAACCAGTGTAACAACGAAAAAAATAAAGCATGTAGATTATCCGAATTTGGAGCTCTAAATGATACAAGTTGTGTGTGTTTTAGCATTGTATAAGAATGAGTTTGCTATACACGGAAGAACAGATCCGTATGTCTGTAGTACTTTCTGTAAGAAAGCGAGAATATTAAATCCCGTAACAAAGAACAGTTGCAAAATGCTGATTAAATTGTCATTATCTGCTCTTCCTGAAACAGGTGGACACTTCCGTTACCTATTCTCGATAATTGGTGTTACTCATCCGTGACTGTGACATGACGGAGAATTTTCTGCGAGTCAAGGAGGTTTTTAAACGTAATCCTATTTACCTTTCTGCATTAGCTTACACATGTGATTCAGAAAGAGAAACATGGTCTGAAGAGGTTCGAGGACACGTAGGAGACAAAATAACAAATGACTTGAGAAAATTACGTGATGAGGAAATCGTATTTTTAATTTGCTCAGAGGTTATAGTAAGACTGCTGAAACAACCCGTTCTGGTGGTGAGACTTAATGTCGTCCAGTGGTCTGAAATGAAACTCTGAAGTCTCCAATAGAAAATTCAAAGTTTTTGAGACTGAAGAGGTGACGAATATCAAAACAAAATTGCCAAACCGATGCTGCACTGTCTTTTTGATATAAAATAAACTATCCTTTACACATTTGTTCCCTTTCCTCTACCGAAACAAGCAAATGACCGAGAACCCTGTCTTAAAAGTTTTTGGTTTATGCCAGCGTGTTTGTTGGAAAAAGTCCAAATTCACCGCGAAAATCAGATTTTGCGCCTTTCAATACATTCATCTATTTTGGTAAAATAATATCTTGTCAGTAAGAAAACTATTACATTACCCGCTGTTCTCCCACTGATTTTTCCCTTGTGACTTGTTCGCATTTCCAAAAAAGTATAGCTCTTTCTGAGGCGGGTTTCGTTTCGAGTGACTTGAAGACGTTCAGAGCAATATGACGACAGTATTGGAAAGACTTATTGGAAAATTATTTCTAGCATCGTTTAACATTACGGAGACGTTTGAATACGAATAGGCCTCATTTGAAGGTGACCATATCAACTGAAGGTTATTAGTTAGTATACAGCAGTCCGTTTAAATTTAATTGTCAGGACTCGGTTCACTTGTTTTATTAGCATTCTACCTAATTACTGAGATCCGTGATCTGTCAGCTGTGACGATAGAATAGAAGTTACAAGAAAACTTATTGTTAATGTTTCGTCGTCGTCAAATCCACAGAGGAAGCGAAACGGAATCAAGAGTGACGATCCGTGAATCACTTTCTGTGTAGTAGCGGAAAGTAAATTGCCGGAGAACGAACCATCTCTCTAGAGATGGGTCTCCACGCCACTGACTGCGGTTTATCGGCGGTACCAGGTGTAAAAAAATGGAATTTAGAGAAAATTTTTAGAGAGAAATTTTTAACTACGATACAATCTTGATTAGTCATCATTGTGATGCGAGCCTGATAGTATAACACCGTAGATAACACATGACGAAAGAATGTATAACATTTATCTATATTTTGGTTAGTCTATATATTGTTTAATAGCCACGGTGGTCTAGCGGTTAGAACGCTGGCCTTGTAATCCTGGGGTCTCGGGTTCGATTCCCGGCGGTGCCCGAATTTATAACTTGTGTTGGGCAAGGCCGTGGTCTAGGCAACACGGAGTTTTCCTCCGTGGCATCCCAACAGTTACTCCATTCACACACAGAAGAAGGCAATGGCAAACCACTTCTGGATCATCTGCCAAGAACGTATATGAACAGGTCCCAGTCCGAGAAAAGGATGGAAGGATCCTGTTCATATGGACCTGTCGTCAGACAGAACACTAAATAAATAAATATATTGTTTAATCAGAATGAAATACTTTAGAAACACTGTACTAGAACAGATTTGCTACAATACGTCTGCGAAGTCAAAGACAGGCTAGTGTACATTCCAGGGGCAATGGCATTTATGCTTCCAATGCTCTGTTTTCTTGTGTTGGCATAGAAACCATCAACACCATAAAATATAGGAAACACCGGCCACAACTAAACGCAACACGGAATAAACTTGTTTATTATTTTCATTTCACGATATCATAGCTTTAAAAAATGAAACACGATAGCCAAGCCAGACTCCTTGCAGTAATTTAAAGTGAAGGAAATCGATCACTTATATTAGCGGTCAGTATCACATTCAAAACCAATGACCGTTGTAATACGTAAGTTGAAGAAACTAGTTTTGTAAAATCATATCCTGGAGACAGGTACAGTCATTTCTTTGTTTAAAGTAAGAAGGGGTAATAAGATACTGGAAAATTATTACTTAAATTTTATGGACAGGAACATGCTTGCTCACAGTAACTAATTTCACGGAGCCAGAGCCTTTGTTGAGCAGCTGTGGTCATTCAGCTGTTCTAGAAATTTCGCGCCTTCTTTGGAAACCGGAAGTTCATTATCGTATTGACAACATCCAACCACCGGACTCCGTCCTGTATCTGTTGAATCCAGTCATTTTACAAGTTGCTTTTTCTCGCTTCAAGTTTTCCAATTGAAATTCTCAATGCCTTGTGCAGTCTACATGTCCCGCCCATCTTATCTGTCTTGATTTGATTACTATAATAATAAGTGGCGAAGGGTATCAATTATGAACCTCCTTAATCTGCAGCTTTCTCCGTTATTCTGTTACAATTATTCTCTCTCTTGTGTCTAGATTTTCTCCTGAGCACCCTGTCTCAGGAACCCTCAACTTGTAATCATCCCCCAGGGCGACACCCATACAAAATAACAGATAAAACCAAAGTTTTTAGATACATCATAAGGTGATCGACACTGAACTGCACTAAAGTAAGCATTACCCGAATTTAATCTGCTCTTAACTTTGTCATTTGTAGTGACGACTTATGTTTTATTTTTCTGGGGCACCCCTGAAGCAAAATTTAATATAAAATTTCTAAATTGTATGACGTAATTTTAGCTTCTTGAAATGTAAATTTACCCGTCATAGGTTTCAGCGTAAAGAAAACAATTTTAAAACTTTTTTAGTCGTTTTAATAACACGTTATTGCTAATACATACTTTCCCCAAGACTGTTTTCACACAATATTTCTGCGTGTTAATGGCCTACCTGTCTTTATTAAAATAATTAAGCGTAGCAAAACACGTCCTGTAAGTGGATGGAATGTATTAAATGCTTATTTACCTGACTAGTCGAGTTTTTTATTTCATTCGTTTAAACACCTTCTTATTAAGACCGGCAGAGAAGAAGGGATTTGGGCCCGGTCTACCAATTTTTTTTAAGACCCCGTCTTCCACGCCTCTCTAATCCACGTGCCGGCAAACTACCTACTCTACCAGGGCACTTTTTTATTGACGGGTAACCATTAATGAAAAGGCTATGACTGAAGCTACGTATTTTTCGCATTTTGGAAAACAGCGTTGAATTGGAAACAGATTCTGTGATGTTTCTGTCATATATATATATATATATATATTATTTTCTCACTCATGCATAAGTTTAGGCTATGTACTATCAGCATACCTGAAATGCGAAAGCAGAATATATGTTCGACTGCCACTCACTCAGAGGGAGGAACACAGATTGCAGGTGTTTGAGAATCGGGTGTTGAGGAGGATATTTGGGCCTAAGAGGGAAGACGATGGGGCGTGGAGAAAACTGCACAATGACGAGCTTAAAAATCTGTACTGCTCCCCCAGTATTGTGAGGGTGATTAAGTCGAGAAGAGTGAGATGGGCGGGACATGTAGCGCGCATGGATGGGACAAGAGGTGTGCACCGGGTACTGGTTGGGAAACCTGAAGGGAAGAGACCGCTGGGGAGACCTAGACGTAGATGGGAGGATAATCTCAGGCGGGATCTATGGGAGATAGGAGTTGAAGGAAACTGGATTTTGTTGGCCCAGGACAGGGTCCGGTGGAGGGCTTTGGTTAATTCGGTGATGAACCTTCGGGTTCGGTAAGCCATCTAGTTAGTTAGTTAGTTAGTGCCAGCATTGCGAATTGTAGCACTTTATAGTCTTGTGGTTTACAGACGTTTCAGAGGTCTCTGTTGACGAAGGTAGCAAGTACCGCTGAAATTAAACTTCTACCAGACTAGATGGCGTTACAACCTAGAATTGACATCTTAATTCTATAGTAATTAATATTTTAAGCGGGGAGCTACCCCCTAAGTGGCGTGATTGTTCCGGCCACAAGTCTTCATTAGCTCGGTATAAATCATAATAGACCTAACTGTACGTAAATGCATAGTTTACATGAATGTGTTACTAATTATCTGTTTTTCTGAACAAATTGTAGCATGAGGAGTTAGTGTGGGGACTGAAGTAGTTCTGTTTATTATAACGGACTCTACTGTTCTGTGTTTGACAGGAGAAATTCCAACATCTTCAGCAGATAGAGCTGGTCCTGGCACGAAGACGTACGGTGAAAAGTTATGACCGATGCGTATTACATTAAACATTAGTTTTCTTTCACTTGTTAACAAATACATACGCGAAATTCCTTTTAGCTTTCTACATAATCAGATAATTCCGTGTGTGTTCAAACAGGAATCTCTGTTTAAAATCTCACACTCATTAAATTTACAACAGATATAAACTTTATGATTCTTTATTAATTTCTCTGGTCGATTTCTCTGAAACTCCAAACGTCTCATTAAATACATCAGTGATAATACAGTACAGTTGACTTGTTATACGCGGGGTTTGTGTTAGTGAGAAACGCCGCGTATAACAAAAACGCGTAAAACAGGAAACTTGTGTCATTTCCATGTATTTTCTGAGTTGTGCACCGTACGAGGTCTTAACTTGTCGCCGGAGGCAGAATGTGAGGCGAGTCTTAGAAAATGCGAGAGGAACTAAGTAAGTGAGTTTGCGCGGTATCTTCTACGTCAGCCGCGGATAAGATAGCAGGTTAAGTCGCAAAACTTGTACTAAAGGTTCCGCTTAGAAGGCCTAGACGTAGATGAGAGAAACTATTAAATTGGTCCCAAAGAAATAGGATATGATATGTGTATTAGATTATTCTGGCTTAACATAAGGTCTTGGGGTGGGTTTTTGTAATAGTGTAATATAATTTTTCGTTTCATAAAAGGCAGGGAATTTTTCATCATTTTAAGAACTCTGAAGAAGTTTGTTATGTTTTCATTTAACTTAATTGTATGTCTTGTTGCTCGTAGGACTAGGATTCAATGTGTAACACTTTAGCAATGAATTCATGATTTCACTTTTATACTGAGATATAAGAAGTTCAGAAAATCAGGTGATCCGTAAAAGGCTGCAAGGTTAATTGTCAGTCTCTCTGTAGTTGTCGATATTTACAGCAGATTGATAAGAATTTCACGCGACCTGCGACTCCACAGTGTTTGTCAAAAGTCACCCTAAAGTTTTTAACTTGCCTCTATCCTATTCAGAACGTATTGATTTCGAATTTTTTCTATGAAATCTGTTTATCGTGATTGAGGTTGTGGTTGTTTAAGACCAAAGGCGCGTGTAATAAGGCCTCAGGAAAGTAATTTTGGTCGAATTAGTTCCGCGGTGGTGTTCGGTCTCGGTCGTTAGTCTGAAAACCTAATGACATGAGATCACATGGCCGACCTAGGCGTCATGGGACTATTATGTTAAATTATATTAGATCTTAAAAGGTAGCGTGTGGATTAGATTAATCTGGGCTCGTCTAGCGTCCAATGACGAGTTTCTGTGGACAGAATAATGAACTTTGATATCCATACAAGATAAATTATTTGTTAATCAGGTGTTTGAGATTTTAGTTCTTACAACTGCGAAGATATTGATACTCTGAAAATGGAGACAGTGTGTTTTTCCGAAGCTTTGATATCTGCATACATGTCCACAACACGTTAAAACGCACAAGACCACCATCGATGTCGAGTGGTTAGACCTCGGGAAGTCCTAATTTTAATTCTCGACCTCGAAACCGGCTTTGCCGACTGAGGTTTTCGGTAGATTTCCTCAGTAACACCAGATAAATGCTGAATTTGTACATTAAAACAGGTCACGACTCTTTCCTATGTATCATTTTCAGTTCATTGTTCATTAATCATGTTATTGTTAAAAGAATGGGACTTTCTCTATGGAGATTAACTAAAGATCTTTATTGTAATTTTAGAGGCATTTTTTTTAGCAAATACCGGTACAGTGAATAACTTAACGATGTACTCATAAAACAACATTAACTTATTGATTCAAACCCCTTTCACATACTCGAAAACGAAGCCTGTAAGGCGGCCTGTGCATTTAACTTGTACTATGATGTGGCCCTTATTGACGACCCCAGTTCCTTTCACGAGGTCAGATGACGGAGAGCCTGTTACGTTGAATATTTATGTGACTTGGAAGACCCGCCCAATCCATATTAATACCACAGATTTATTAAATAAAATCGATTTTAATTAGAATTAAAGCCATGCAACGATGAAATTGGTTGTGAATGATGAATAAATAACCGTTATTAAGTTCGTCCGTTCTACGAGCAGTTGCTGACACAAAATTCTTTGTCGTATCTGAAAAATCTTTTCCACTTCTTTTCATAACTTGTGCAGGTTGGAGCATAAGTATCTGTTAATCTGCAGTGTGTTCCGCTAACACAAATAGACTGCATAGTAAAAGCTTCTTGGATGTCCTCTGTTGACTTAAGATTCAACTGTGAAAATGTATTCAATTGTTTTCCTTTTTTAGTTTCTGAATTTTTATAATGTGACTTATCTTTAATTTAATTACAATGCCTAGTGTGACTGCGATTACAGATACTTCAAAGAACAGCTCCGTGCATGGTAGAGACAATTTCACATGAAGCTGTCCACACGGTGACATATGAGACCCAAGTTTCTTTCACAGACACCTTTCTAATTTCTTCTGGTAGATATTTACTGATAATTTAGATGAGCTTACACATTCCATAATGATTTATATCTTAAATGCGTCATGTTTGTGTTTTATTGATACAATATTTTTTATTTTCCGTCTATACACAAACTTAAAATAATGTTGTTAAAATTACTTAAAATTATAACATTCTCAGTAGATACTGCATCTTGTTACATTTTTTGTTATCGACGACATGTTTCAATGTGTATTACATCATCATCAGGTCGATCAATTTTAATATATTTTAAAAACTGTTGTACATCTTGCGTTGCGTATATTGATTAATTTGATTTGTTTAATTATAAATTTTTGTCTCTTCCTTTAAATTTGGAGGTTGTGCTTGGATGTTTTATATTTCCTATGTCAATATCCAAAATCACGATTTGAAAATTAATTTTACAGATATAAAACATCCAAGCACAACCTCCAAATTTAAAGGAAGAGACAAAAATTTATAATTAAACAAATCAAATTAATCAATATACGCAACGCAAGATGTACAACAGTTTTTAAAATATATTAAAATTGATCGACCTGATGATGATGTAATACACATTGAAACATGTCGTCGATAACAAAAAATGTAACAAGATGCAGTATCTACTGAGAATGTTATAATTTTAAGTAATTTTAACAACATTATTTTAAGTTTGTGTATAGACGGAAAATAAAAAATATTATTCCATAATGAGTATGGAATATCTACAATTCTTGTATTTCTGTGTTTCTTCATTCCAGATAAAATTTCGTATCAATAAACCATATATAATTCGCAGTAAGTTACTTGTTAATGTAACCGCCCTCGAATATTAAGCGTATTTTTAAGAATATCTGTATTTTAGACACATTACGTTAAACTATGTTGTATTATAAAGGTTATAAATATATATTAATTATGTGGATATAAACGTACATTGAATGCAAATTGTGATAATTAAAATTAAAGAAATCTTTAGTTTATTTAAACAAGAAATGACAGTTAATTGGTGAACAGAAACATTACTAGAATAATTACCTACCAGACTTTAGCAGTAAACGTCACATGTAGTCAGATTGTCAGGCTCCCACGCAGAAGTAAGCGAATAGACCCTAAATAGTAAGAGACCATTCACCGCAGGATAAACATCTACTACCACATCAAGTCGATATACAGGTAAGCTATAACGTCATTGTATATAGCTTCTAAATTGAATGCGCCAATGATGTAAATTTAAATATTAAACTTTTCGTTCAAAATTCGTGTATTCGCATTATACATTTAAAATGAATTAATTACCTCTAGAGTATGTGGTTCGACGTAATGTATCTGAATTACAGGTATTAAATGTAAGAAGCATAATAACATATCAGAGAGATAGAATGAGAAAGTAATTTATTCCCGAATGAGATTTGGTGTATTGATACGATAATCTGTATCTCTAAAGAAGAAACATGAAGATAGGCTATAAGAATTTTAACTTTGATACTCCTTATGGAATTTATCACGCATCTCTTGGATCTGTAGCGTGTGGAAAAAATTAGTAATTATAACTCCTGGTGGTAGAAATTTTTTGAATGATTATCATTCAAACATAACAATGTATGGTATGTAATTTACTAGATATATTATAACGGTATGGAAATCAACTTTAAATAGACGTAAATGTGTTGCAAATCCCATGCCTTGAAAAACGAATGTCTTGTAACTTGGATTCTTAGTTGTTGCAACGTATAGTCTGGTAGTTTACCGACGTTTCAGAGGCACTTGCTGCCTCCACCATCAGGACTTATTGTCCTAATGATGGAGACAGCAAGGACCTCTGAAACGTCGGTAAACATATACTACAGAAGGCGCTAGATCCCATCAGACTAATCTTATATTTGCTGCCTTGGAAATCTGCAGTATCAAAAACTTCAAATATTTTATGTGCAGTCGTGCTTAAAATTTAATTTCAAATCCTATTACGGCGTTTTCTCGGTTTTAGTACTGCAGAAATGCGTTGTTGTAAATAAATAAGAGTAGGTACGTTAACATGAATGCATTTGTATCGCATACGATATATATTTTGTCTCTTTATTCCATTCTCAGGACGAATCGACTTTTATTATTTAAGTTGGCATCAAAACGGGATTACTCGGCCTTCTGAAGTAGCTTACGTAAACATGTTTAGGCCTGTCAGTAATGGTAACATTTGAGTCTGTGCTGTTCAGTGTGAGAGACACAGGAAACAGGACAGGCAAGTTTGTCCAGTGATCAAAGTTGGCGGTCGTCCAAGAACCCCGTCGCAAGAGAATGTAAGAATTATTTCATGGCTTGTTTCGCTTGTAAATTTCGATTCTCATATCAGAGCTTTTGGTTTCCTTTGAATTTTGATACTTTTGGCATTCCATGTTTATGGTTTCAATGCAGGCTTATAGAATTTTAAGTAAAAGTAAAGTAAAGTTTGTCCCACTATACGCCATGTAGGCGTTTGGGGGGAGTGGAGGTATAGCTCCTCTCTTCCTTGACCTCGGCACTAGATGGGGGTGAGTGGTCGGTATCACGCCCCGGCCGGCTTTACCCCCGGGAAAGGACCCCGGTACCCGATGGATAGGAGGGTGGGTGGGCCCCAGAGCCGGTCTGGACGCAGAGGCTAGAGGATAAATCCTCTGCCCCCGTCGGGGATCGAACCCCGGCCGTCCAGCCCGTAGCTAGTCACTATACTGACTGAGCTATCCCGGCTCATATAGAATTTTAAGTACTTATATAAAAACAAATTTAAAACAAATTAATTTTTGATATTTTCCAACTGCTTTTGTCGACGTAAATTTATGTTGTGATGTCCTAAAGAGTGCGGAAGGCCATGTTCGTAATTTACCCAGGGTCTACCGTTGCTTTAAAGCGTCCGTTACTATTTTGAGGGCAAGTAAATCAGTGAACGTTGAGAAAGGCTGTAGTGTTGTATTTAGGCCTGAATATTTTTATTCCTGCTGAAGATTTGGATACACTCCTAAGACCGATATGTTAAGTGTGTGCATGTTATGTCCTCAAATGTTTGGATTGTCAAGATACCCTGTAAGTATGTGTTATATGCAGACGCGAACAGCGGATAAGAGTTGGTTATCCAGTTCAAGAGCTATGCGTGGGGACTCAGCCCCACTGCAAGAACATTTGTTTAAGATAAATGGTCATATTTATACTGTCGTTGAGTTAAACTCTATGAAAATGTTCTCTGCTGTCACTTGGATGGGTCCAGATTCAGTGATAAAGTTTAAAATTCCAACGATGTTAACGAAGAATATATGATTACAAACATTACATACTGCCTTCATTATCAGGGTGATGAGTTCTGATTGACATAATGATGTAGACAGTATCTCTAAACGTTTGGTAAAATTCTATCAGACTGCACGACGCTGAAACCCGTGAGAACCTCATATTTTACTTGAAATATAATTCAATAAAAAATCATATGAATTTGCTAGCTGACATGAAGGATAATTATAATTTCGACAGATTTTATGGCGATAAATGCCGATATTTATATGATTTACTATTAGAACCCAATTTTTTTTACTGTATAACATTTACATTCAGTAATATTTAATGTGAAATTAATATGTTAAATTCAGCTTGTAACCTGATTACCTTAGTTCGTAGCGAGCAAAGACCATGACGAAGTATAATTAGCGCAAATGAGGAGCTTAGTATTTTATTCATGCAGCGATAATTACAGTGCACAATAGTCGTTTAGCGTTACCTTTAAACTCCCGTTGCGCTTTCAAACATTTAGCTATTCGTCTTAATGACGTCATGACGCGGGAGCATTAACCACCATGGATATATCAGGTAAAGCTATTAATGGGGCATAATTGTTTTGAATCCAACAGTCGATAACGACATTTCCGTCTCTCTTAGACCCCCATAAGACTGTGGAAAACTAAGACGTATTCTAAGTGAACTTTCAGGTTCTCACGGTGACGAGTATGGAGATGGTTGTCTCGAGGGTTGCTACGCCATTTAATATGGTAGAAGTGTACAAGCGTTTCGCAGGTATTTGAAGACTCTGTTATCAGGGCGATTGTATTGTGATTTTGCCATGCATTCTGTTGACAAGATATGATCGTATAGGACAATTACTTTTACTGATTTTATATCTAGATCGACCTCCGTGTTAGCGACTAATGGAGTTAGTGTTTTTATGATCCTTATAAATATGGGCATTAAAATATACTGAACACAACAAAATAAGTCAACCTCAACGGTTCAGTAGGTTTACAAGGATACAGCATTACCGCTGGATATACAGCGTGTACCATAATTCCGTGGCTGATAAATACGTAAAAATATCAAGAAAGAAAAGTTTCAAATCGTGTTTTCAGTCTCAAGTGCTGGAGTTTTCTCTGAGAGAAATTCGTTACGGGGATACACTCTGTACATCTTAGAAATTAAAATATTACGGCAGTGTTGCCAACGTTGACATGGCTGTTCGAGTGTCTAGACGTTTTCTTGGTTTGGTTCACTTCATATTTCAAATTTCATGTCGATGTGGGAACATCGCAAGATGTTCTTACTGTTGATAGTGCAAAGAGCATGGCGTCGTAACGGCGAGTTCAAGGTAAAGAAAATTTAAACAATTGTGATTATAAGCACGTGATTTATAGAAAAATTTCCCTTCCTTTTTTAATATTTTACCAGATAAGAGTTCTCCAATGGTTCCGAATACATTGGACTTACTGTGTATACTTTACGTCTTGTGTTTGGAAGACACCGTTTACTGATCTGAGGTGAATTACAGGAATCCTAAGTAAAATTTTCTTTGTTTCCTTCAACTTCTCCGTCTTAGGATAGTACGGCTATTATGTAACGACCGCCGATCTCAGTTCTTACCTACTAACCGTCTTTGATCTTCGTACCTAATTTGACCTCATATAACATTTACATTTTAAACAGAGTCGTCATATTAACAACAACAAAAGAGTCAGTAAATGGTTTGACAATATAAAAGGAGATTAAATAAGCTGTACTACATCGCAACGCGCAAAGATACACGTGGTTAGCTTAAGGTAAATTACGATACGTCAGTTCTGGCAGTAAAGCACTGACCAGGAGGTGTTACCGTTCACTCCTGGTCCACCTTGATGCTGGTAATTCTGCTCTGAACTTGACTTTGTGATTCAGAGCATCAGCACAGAACTTGATTTCGGAACGCGTGTATTTGTCAGCTCCATCAATGAACTTCGTGTACTGACATGAATTCTGCACTGTAACTGGTTTTGTGTCCAGCGTCCTTCATTTTAACGCTGAAGGTTATTGACCGTCGACAAAGGTTCAAGTAAATACGTTTAGAACTGGTTTCGTACATAAATATGTCATCATTTGTCGTATTTAAATTATGAAATATTAGAGTGTTATTATGAGCCGGGATAGCTCAGTCAGTATAGTGACTAGCTACGGGCTGGACGACCGGGGTTTGATCCCCGACGGGGGCAGAGGATTTTTTCCTCTAGCCTCTGCGTCCAGACCGGCTCTGGGGCCCACCCAGCCTCCTCTACAATGGGTACCGGGGTCCTTTCCCGGGGGTAAAGCCGGCCGGGGCGTGATGCTGACCACTCACCCCCATCTAGTGCCGTGGTCAAGGAAGAGAGGAGCTATACCTCCTCTCACCCCAAGCGCCTACATGGCGTATAACGTGACAAACTTTTTTTTTACTTACTAAAGTGTTATTACTTTCCTGTAAAAGGATAGTATCCATAATAAAACATGATTTTTATGACTCTTCTGTGCAAAGTGTAGAATATGAAGCCTAAATTTGGAGGTCATGTTCGTATGCACGTTATTACGTCACTTCTATTAAAAAATGCTTGAAGATATCCTTCAAGGAGTGTAAGTTTTATTTCTGTTTGCCGTTTATTTTTTGTTAAACAAATCTTTTAAACCACTCACATCATCTGCGCTCGTCTTTTACTTAAATTTCTCATAAGATAGTATAATTGCGTCATATTGTGAATCAAATATTAAATTAATTATTCGGTTTTGTCCGCCTAATCACAATTATATTTAAAATTTACAAATAAGATAATTAAAATATCATTTTATGTATAAAATAATTAAAATAATATATAATATATATAATTAAAATATCATTTTATACATAAAATGATATTTTAATTATCTTATTTGTAAATTTTAAATATAATTGTGATTAGACGGACAAAACCGAATAATTAATTTAAATTTGTCATCATGTTATTGTCTGTGAATAGTCTTATGATGTAAACGAAAAGTCTAAAAAGATCCCTGACTGATGACCAATTGAGGAAGACATTTTTGTGGCTTCTCTGCAGGTATTTACATTCGCTCTGTGACGGTTGTAAACGAGTCTAGATATGTGTTTTATTTTATACAGAGTGGAGGATAATTAATCACATGTAGGAAAGCGAGGGAAAATTCTATGCGCTTTTCAAGATCTCTTGATTGTAGTTGTTGCATCGTGTGAACCTTGTACGGTAAAATACCTAAGTCGTACGTCGAGACCTGTGAAATGTTCTCTGCCAGAAGGAAATCGAGCAGTTGTTTATGAAATAACAATCTAACAAGTGCTAGACGCTGCTGGGCTGTATAACGGTCCATAATAATTTCCCAAGCTTGTAAATTATTTCTGAAAAAAGAATGAAAATCGAATAAATAAATAAGACTAATCATTTAAAATGGGGTGATTAATTGTGCATCACTCTGTATGTGTTCTGTTCAACACGCGCATTCTTTCAGGAACTAACAAATCGGAAGAGAATGGAAAGAAATTAAAAGACACTGACGTAATGTCAGAGTTATTATGTTGCTAGACCTTTCACGAACAAGACATTTTTACTAAATTGTTCTTGAACGTGATAATGATACCAACTAAAAACTTCGCGTGATCTCGTCTGTCGTGTCTTATCACGAGTAAATTGCTCACTCCCTTGTAACTCTCGGCGATTCTGTACGCGTATTGAAGTGGTTTATTGTTTGAAGACGTGAATTGATGGGTGTTGACGTGTTTGTAGCGTCACAAGTATCCTCTATGTGGCATTAATACGCTCAGACGCAGACAGACTCTGTAAAGTACTTATTTGATATCTAGAAATTTATAAAGTTTGTAATATCGGTGCATTAAGATTCTTTAAAGAAAGGAAATTGATTTAGGGTGTCTGAGAACAAATATGGAATAATTTGGACAAAGAAAGGATATTCTTATTTGTCATCCAATATGATCTTTTCAATTAAAGCCCATATAATTTATGCAGTTGGAACAGAATCGTTAAATAATCTAAGAATCGCTTAGGGTAAAGAATTCCGTACACACTGCACAGGAAGAGAGAAAAATCCTTTCCCAATCCAGGAATCGAAACCCGACCTTTAGTCCATACCAAGTACCACTGGAACTTCGTTAAATGCAAGATAGTGTATTTTTTGTATCGGTTTTAGTTTTCTGGGTTGTAACACCGTGTAGTCCTTTAGGTGGTTACCAACGTTTCGGAGAAACATACAACCACCATCGTCAGGATTACGTCCCTCCAAAATGGTGGTAACCATCTACAAGACTACACGACGTCACAACCCAGAAAATTAAGTTTCACCACCGCGAGGATCTCAAATCTCACATTACATTATTTATCTTAAATTTTTATATCAAGTTGGCTGTCGTGTGTAATAAGTGATACATACCATATATTGCTCGTAACACATCTAGCAGTGTATGGTTTTACGCTGGGCATGCGTGCTAAGTGAAGACGAAACCACATTGACACTCTTACCTGTAACATATAAAGGAAAGAAAACATTAGAACGTACTCTTAGTATATCACTGCTGTGTCCTGAAGCTAGACTTAGGTTGGTTTCTGTTTAGAAAGTAACTACGTCGTTTGTGATAGCAGTAAAATATTACTGATTACGTTACATTTGTTTCTTTGCGCGAATATTCAAAGTAATAGAATAATTGTCGGTTATCGATCGATCATTTTATGTATTAAGATCTACACAAAGTAACGCAGTGTCTGCTAGCAACCAACCATCTGACAGACAGGACTGAAGGAAAGTAGTAGACTTAAGGACTTTATATAGGCAAGATTTATAGAATATTTTATTTTGTAAAATGTTAATTGCTTTCTTTGTATTCCGATTATTTTACTAGGCTCGTCTTATCATAGCGAAAATAAAATTTGTTTAACGGAATATACGCCTAAATATCCCACCAGATGGCGAAGTAATTATTTATTTAAAGAAGCTTTGAGCTTCGAATATAATAATATACTATTTTATATCACCAAACGTCACAAATTAGAAAGATTAAGGATTTTAATATTAGACGAGATAACGTGGTTAATATTTAGTACGAAAATGAAGATGCAACGGAGATAGTAAGGTTTGTGAGCTGAAAGAACACAATGGCGTTCCGATTTATTTATTATTCCTACATACGATTTAACCGTTAGAAACAATCTTATTGTTTTACTTTCATTACGTTTCATTTTATACAGGAAACAACTATGGAACATTAATTAAAATTATATCTTTAGTATCGAGATATGAATTTGCTTAGATAGACGTTTATCCCCGACGTGCATTTTTATACTAATTTGCATAAACGAACACGTATTGTTACATTGTTTTTTCGATATAGAATTTTGTTATCGCTGCAAATTAAAAATTCAGTGCAGGAAAGAACCGCTAAATGTCGAATGATCGACTCTTTTGTTACCTTTTATAATGCATAAAACATTGAGATACAATTCGTTTTGCTTTGCTTGGAATTCTTACAGAGCACTTTTACCGAAACAATCAGGTCATACGGCTAGATGACAGTGCATTCTCAATTTTTAGGCGCCGAGGAGAAATCACCGTGTAATTTGACTTTAGGCACATCTGTTTTATATTAAACAGCTGATAAATTCCATGAGTGGTAAGATGGAACTTGTAAAAACAGAATTACATACTAGGCTTTGTTTATAAAATAAGCTAGCAATTTGTGCGTTGATAGCGTCTCGCATAAAATACAAACTCGGAAGACAAGGAACATAGCTCTAACGATGGAGATATATTTCTTTTTTTTACAGAGTGTACCAATTAAAACGCAAACCAAACAGTAATCTCCTACTGCAGAACAAAAATTATATCTGTAGCTTAGATGCGTCATGTTTGTGTTGAACTAAGTATGTATTTATTATTCCAGTCTATACACAAACTTAATTTAAAAATGTTGTTGTTAAAATTACAGCGCTTTTCATCGTATTACGATGTTACATTTATTCGTAATGTTCTGCATGTCTACGAAGACTGAAAAACCTACAAAAGAAAATCTACAAAACAAATCAATAAATGGTTGCATTGAAATATATAATAGTTTTAAAAATATAAATAACGATAAAAACCTGAAGATGATGCAATAATAGCATCGAAACATGTCGTTAATAATAAGCGCCGAAGAAATGTAACATCGTAATACGATGAAAAGCGCTATAATTTTAACAACATTTTAAAATTAAGTTTGTGTATAGACTGGAATAATAAATACATAAAAATTATATCGTTTAATAGATTTTTTAACATCTTTCGTGACACTATAATCAAAGTCGCCTTAGTTACTAGGCCGCTACTTAACGCCAGTTGCGCAAAAAGCAATTCTGACGACTAATTTTGATCGGTTGCATCACAATGGAAGCAAATTGAAGGAAAGTGAAACCAGATAACTAGACAATAAGTTTGCATGGTTTTTCTGTACTGTCGTACCATAATGTGGTTGCACTCATTGGGTTTGTGCGGCTAGGAAAATGCAGTCCTGCAGAAAAAAGTACGGACAAGTATTTCAGAATTCCATGTAAACAGAAAAGTGTGGGAAAATAAAGTATTGTGACACAAACGCATTTCTCCATTAAGGTTCTGTAGTCTTGTAGTTAGGCTCATTATCCTTAAATAAATTGCAGAAATAACCTTACAAATATTTGCGTAATTTAATTCGCCAACTCCTGCCGGACGGTCATCCATTTGAAAGTATCTTTTATTATCCGACGTTTTGGAGACTGTCTTCATCAGCAACCTTGACGATGTAGGCAGAGACAATCTCCAAAACGTCGGATATTAACTCTATTCCAAATTAACTGATCGCCCGAGAATACTGCATCGCATTTAGTCGCCGTGAAAGCTTTAAATTTTACAGAGAGAAATCTCTACCCCTGTCAAGTATCAAAATACCATCGTCCAGACTTCAGTTATCCACTTTGTCTGATCATAGATGACGTTGTAACTGAAGATGTTAACACCATTGGAATGGAATGAATTTTTGTTTGTGATCATTTGTTACGAAGATTTAATACTTGTTTGAATTATTTAATTATGTTTGTTTATCCACATCAGTCTTAAAGAGCAAATTGTGGTTTCAGGATTAAAAATGTAACAAAGGAACATGTAAAAATAAGATATAGACATGTCACTGAGATTTAAAAGCCAACATTTATCTTGTGCGAAAGAACAATGGTTTGCATAAAATTCCGTTTCTAATAAATATAGACGTCTTGTAATGTTAAATGGATATGCGTGGTATTATTTACTCGTCAGCGGGTTACCAAAGCGTGGTTTTACATTTGAAGGTTATATTTATTTGTTATCGTGTTACCTAAGGCACCAATAATGTACGAGGTGCGATCGGAAAGTTTCAAGACTGTGTCAATAGAGGGCGAACCGGATGTAGTACGAGCTTCTGCCGCTAGGGGGTGCGGCCTACATTCATAGTGAATCAGTGTGCCAGCCGGCATCATCGAATTAGCATTTGTTTCTTAGTTACGGGCTGCTTCCAGGCTTGGCAGCGGCGCTGGGATCGTGGTGTTCACTCCCAGGGGAACTACTTCGAGGGTGATGGATGAATTTAATACCTGAGATAAGTGTACGGGTTTTTATAGGCGCAGTCTTGAAACTTTCCGATCGCACCTCTTATCTCGCGTCAGTGGTTGGTTAGCGGCCATGTCTTATTGAAATATCACATGGAACAGGGAGTTGGAATAGTTGTCAGTAAAGACACTGACTTACGAGCTTGATATACGGGATTCTCTACAGAGACAGTTTCTTTTTTTATCAACAGAACAGACAGAATCTGGAGTTCATTAGGCCTCCGCCACAATGTGTGCCGGAGACTGTTTTCTGCGAGATAACTCGGTCGGAAATTGTCTCAGTTCCCCTGTGTTTTAAAATATTTTAATCAACTGATAGAGTTTTGTTAAACTTAGTGTAGTTAAAAAGTCACTGTGTGACGTTTGTACCTTCTAATTGAAGCTTTTGTTTTCCGCTTTCCAGTATATTTTCTTGTTAATCGATGTACGAGCTTGTGGACTGACTTACCCACGTCATTTGCTTTTAAAGTTTTAACTTTTCTCTTGTGCTGCGAGTATGTAGACCTATTTCAGGCACTACCAGTTTCTCAGCCGTGATTCTGCTTTAGTAAGTTTTTAAGTGATGACGTGTTTAGATTCAATTAAGTTTATTCATTTGAGTGTTTGCCAACAGATAAGATCCTATGACAGGTAATCATTCATAAATATATGTTACCGGAAATAATCGAATTCCTTCCAAACTAGTTTTTACTAGGCAGAACTGGAATACCTAACGTAATTAAAATCATAAAAGCGACAGGGGTTTATAGTTTTGTTAAAAAAGTGAAAACAAAACGGAACTGTTTATACGATATTTAAACAAACTAAACATTCTCTTGTATAGAGTAAGTGACCAAAAAAAGAGACATTGTTTTTGCTGAAAATGTCCAAAAAATCTGTATATGTAATTTGCATCAATGATGTACCTAGCTGAAGAAGGACTATGCCATAGTGAACTGCTCACGCTAAAAGTGTAAAAATTCTCTTATTTGCCTTACAGGCACGCGAACACCAAGTGTCCGTAATAGAATGACAATTTATTTCGCCCTAACAAAAGTAATAATTAATAAATCATCGAGATATCTCGTTTGGAATAAATTGTTCTAAAATTTTAAGCAATTGGAAATTGAGTTGTAATTACGTCAAATACCTCTCTGAAAGAACGAAAATAACACAAAGAACACCGATGATAGTAGAGCTACGAGAATTTAAAATACCAAGGGGCAAAGAATGCCTTTATAGAACCTGTGCACTTCGGTAGGGACTCCACCCTCGAAATCTTGTTACACAGGAGGTTCCTCATTTCCGCATATTAACTTAGATAACGACTTGTAACTAACAAACAGATAAGGTCTGACATGTATTTCATTCTCCACGTAGTTACAGTGTTGGAGAAAGTTCTTTTTGTCTACTGTCACAGTTGCCCTAAAACTGTCATTTGTATTTTGTAAGGAAGCGACACTGAATTCCGCACTTGATAACTTTTAATCAGAATGATACAGCGAAGGTTCAAAATGGGCGAAACAGTTGGAATAAGCTTTCTCCTTATCGCTATTAATATTAGAGCTATCTGTTCCGGTAACCAAAGACAAAAGCACCCAGTGAATAGTCTAATGAGCTCAGTATCCAGGCCGAGCCGTCTCATTGTTATGCACGCATGCGCGTAGTAGTGTTTCACAATTGCGTTACATGTGATATTTTCTCAGTTCCTCAGTTTATTTCACATAACGATAATTCCATTGGATAGCACAAAGTCACGGTGAAACCTAAGAACTATTAACGACTTTATGGAATAGTCTTTTAGAGAATCTCACAGTCACTTGGCTAATTAAAAAATTGACATCCTTTCATAAAACCCGAAAGTTAATTATCCTGTTCACTAGACCTGTTTCTGTAACATTAATTTAAATTGATTATATCTTCAGCCACGAAGTCACCGAAGCGGTCTCTTCGTTTCAGGTTTTAAGAGTAAAACTTGTGTCTTCATAACTCGCCTTTTACTTGAATAACCAATTAATATTTAATGACGAGTAAACTGCTCGTCGTAGTTATTCGAGTAACAAGCCAGTAACTCGCATGCTGCGTGCGAGTTGGTGATTGCTGTGCGTTGCTGAAAATCTGTAGCAAACTGAGAAAAAACAAAATGGCTATTTTCCCAGAACTAATTCGTAAAGTTTGTTGATGCAACTTATATTACACCAACGAATGTTAGTTCAACAAACGATTGATCGTGTATAAAGACGAGGATATAGTTGAAAGCGGTTACAATGACGTACTCCGTCAGATGTTACTATACAATTAAAACACACAATCAACGTATGTCGAGAAAAAATAAGTTGAAGCTCCTAAGGAATTTGAATCACCAACAAAATAGAGTGTATAAAGCAAAATAAACGTAGTTTGCTACTGTACACGTTTTCTGTAGTAACACATCCGACAGAATAGCGGAGAGAAAGCAGCTCAAATCCGATCGATTGTGTTTCCCCCTAACCACGAACACCATGTGGACAAATACAAGCTAAAATTTATATAAATCCGGCTTCAGAACCGAATATTGTCATCAGAAGTGTATCAGATATCCTCAACCTATATTCTTCTCATATAATGAGAGACCAAGTTTGATACTCATATAAAAGATCAAAATCATACTTCTGAATATTTTAATCGCAGAGTTTAAACAGAAGAGGAAGGTTCTGAACTGAAAGAAACCAACACTTCTTAATGTAATTTAGTCTTAATTTCTTCTTGGATGTAATTTTGATTTGTTACTGTCTTTACAGTGTACTTTAACTTCGTCACAATTTAGAATGGCTGAGAAATATCTGAATCCTGCTGAAAGTACAGAGGCATATCGTAAGAAATAGTGTAGTAAGGTACACAGTTATATCAATATTGACTTACAACGCGTTTACCAATTCATCTGGTTATATCCAGTACCGCTGTGTTAATCCAATCGAATTTGGTATTGCCGTCATCAGTTAATTAGTGGCATAAATCTGTCATTGAACTTAATCACGCCTTCTCAATCAACTCTTAAAATGTAAGTGGTAAAAATATATACCACCTGCTTTTATTTTTTTTTATTTGTAGTGTTCTGTCTGACGACAGGTCCATATATTATGAACAGGATCCTTCCAACCTCTTCAGGTTGTCAGGGACCTGCTCATACATATATACATTCTTGGCAGAGATGATCAGAAGTGGTTTGCCATTGCCTTCTTCTGTGTGTGAATGGAGTAATTGTTGGGATGCCACGGAGAAACCGGGGAAGCCCCCGGAGGAAAACTCCGTGATGCCTAGACCACGGCCTTGCCCAACACAAGTTATAAATTTGAGCACCACCGGGAATTGAACCCGGGACCCCAGGCTTACAAGGCCAACGTTCTAACCGCTAGACCACCGTGGACCACCTGCTTTAACAAAAAATAATTTTCCATGTGCTTTTCTTTCGTGTGATTCTAGCTGTAAACGCCTTTTCCATAAACAGCATTAAGCAGTTGGTCTTTGAAATTGAGATGTTATATTTTTTTTTGCGGTATTTAAATTAATTTTTAAATATTATTTAGACGACTATCAGCTTCAAAGGGCTAAACCGGTATTTTCTAAAACCATCCTTAGGACTACACGTATATTCTACATGATTCATTCACTTGTGTTTAAATATTACTTTAACGTGGAATATCGGGTTAAAGTCATGTCCGTGGGGACACACTTACTTTAAGATCTTACCCCAGAGAGAGAAAACAGTAGGGCTGTGATTTATTCTGAATTCTTTGTTTTTATTTTATCGCCACACGGAACAGTGAAATCAATTCGACAGATCTAAATCATTGGGTGATTTGAAAGTCAAAAGGTGTGGATGAACAATGGGTACAGTGATGCTGACTGTCCGTGACCTCACACATAGTTGATAAGTGATTGATCATCATTCAACTGCGTCAGAATAAAGAGTGATCTTAAAGCTGTGTCTCAGATCGTCTGCGATTTCGAATTTAGTTTGGTTGTTACCAATTATTAAGCTTAATAATATATAGTTTTATTCAATGTGTGTTTCTTCATACGCCTGATTTTTACAGGGCAAGAAATTTATATGAAGATATTTAAGGGCATATATAGTTTTGTACCCCTTTTTGTGAGAAGAAATTTTATGGTGTTGAATATTGCGCAGTTTGAAAGCCGTCTTGTTAAGGTGTACAAGATCAGATAAACAGTGAGTTCCCTCTTGTTACTCAATTATATTTTATAGGTTAAATAAAAGGGGGAGTTTTACCGTTCTTTATCTTTTAACTTGTTTTAATCGATTTTTAAGCCATGTTTAACCTTTCTGTGACATTGGTGGCGATTCACACGATGAATTGCGAAATATTGGCTGTTCTCAAGGTCATTCTGTTGAAAGATTGTAAAGAAACTCAGTGAATGTTATTTCTTTTATAGGTACTATAAATTAATTTCGATGTTCTTTCTTCCGTTTAGTGCAAATTAAAAATGAAATAAACGACTTATGGATTGTCCATGACCGGCTTCACAACACATTTCCGTCGTGACGTGCTAATTCACGTCTGTTGTTCATTTGTAATTTATAGAAGATTGAAACACAAGGAAGTTGTCTGTACTGGTCCGCAGTTTGAGCAACAGCTCATTTCAAGCCATTCTCTTAAAAAATACAAGGGTCTCATAAAGCGCGTAATTAAATCACGATAATTTAATTTATTTATTTTTGGTTTGTTTAAGCTGTCAGTAGTTCACTTTGTGAAGCGTAGAATAATAGGTTTAATGAATTTAAAGGATGTGGAAGGAAGCGGTTGTGACCGAATTTGAGGTACTATCACGGTATTCGCCTGGAGGGTCTGAGGAAAACGACGAACCATCTCAGTCAGGACAGGAAGTCTCTGGGCAGAGATGTTCGTTGGCATCGATCAATAATTCGTATTTTTTACTATCGATATTGTAACTCCGCTAGTTCGAATGTCGTACTTGCAAGATTCAATTCAATTCAATTCAATTCAATTCAATTAATTTATTTAAGTGCTTGACAACAGCCAGATAAGGCCAATAACAGTCAAGCACTGAACAGCAGTACAGGATGAAATATAATAAAATAATTACATTCATTTCGATAATAACAAAAGTAAAGCATTACAAATACAAAATCAAACAAATTAAACTAAATATATAAATGTACCATATTATTATTATTAATAATAATAATAATAATAATTCTAATTAACTCTGTGTTTATGTTTGAACTTTGAATGTGTAAGGAGCGAATTTGTTTGACTGGAATCTTTTCACCCTTTAAGAAACCTGTCTCGGAACTGATCTACGGATACGAGGCAGAGTAGCAAAGAGGGGAGGTTGGTTTCAGAGTAATGGTTCTACATTTTGAGGTTCGTGTTTGTGAAAGCATGCCAAGCCCTAAATAACCTGCCCGTCTTTGACGTTGGAGGTTCTTGCTTTTGCCAGTGGTTTGGACCACCGTACGCCCCTCCCATTCCACAATGCTATGCTCATTGGACCCCCGTGAATCGGGGAAAGTGGCCGCAGACACCACAACTCGACTCTCTAAATGATCGATCAACAACGACTAACAGAACTTCCCATTAGCTGACGTATATAATTGTCTTGAAACATAACATTTTAAATAAGTATGGTGTAATTAAACGAAGTGGAACAGATTTTATATGACTGTTGGACTTCCTTTCACAAAATGCGTAGAATAAATCCACTATTATAACAGATAAGTAGAGTAATAAATGTTAAATTTATGAAACTTCATAGGCTTGCATGGATCGCAAGGCATTTGCCGTTCTTAAGTTATGGACGGTGAAGTCGGCGTACCGATATGGTGGGTAGTTATAAATACACTGACAGCTGAAATGGGGTGGTCAACCAGCTTTGGGATTGGGCGATGAGCTAACAAGCCCTTACAGTAAGATATTAGATTGTAACACAATGTTGTAAAAGGCCTTGGATTTGGATAGATCCTTAAATTTAAGGAAATAGAGTTCAGATCTATGGATTAAAATCAGCTGTCTCAGGATAGGGCTAATTTGTGGGTCCTTGTTAAGATAATGAACCATTAAGTTATATAGAAATCGGGGCATTTATAAACTAACTCTCAGATTTACAAGAAGGACTATTTTCCACGGAGATAGAGATTAACCGAAAAACTAAATTTGCCGACACCTTGTAGTGTTATCTCCAATACAGAATTGAATAAAAATGTTTTGATTACTTTTCTGATAAATTTTTAACGGATGGACACACGGTTTTTGATCTTGTACGTTAATTTTTTTTACATCGGGCAAAGACAATGAAATCGGCATTGACAAAATGTGCGTTCGGACATGCTAATTTATTTTCCAAGCGATATAGGTGGTTTTTGAGCGGAATCGCACACGATTAAGCTGGAGTCTTCGAAAGAATAATAGGACAAGTGTTGGTCTTGTAATAGTGCCTGTAAACCACTCCCCACGTCTCGTTGCACTTGTAATGGCAACTCCTCTCACCAAGTGCCACATCTTTTTGTTTCTTACGAACTTCACAGAGCCACAGCCTCCTCAGTGTAATGGTTCATTACTTTTTAAGGTTAAATATCACTACAAGTTGGAAGCAGCTTTCGTTGTCAGAATCTCTCGACCATTTCAAAATAACTGCTGCTGAATGGTATTAACCAACTAACCCTATGGAGTGGAACCATTATTCAGAAGCTGATCGAGGAATACCCGACATTTTACGGATCCTGACGTTTCAGTACCGTGTTTAAAACAACCCACAGATAATTTTATCCTGCTGAATTTTACTTCGGTTCAAAATTAATTTTATTCTTATTACTTCAAAGGGTGATTGGATACTTTGTATCTCATTCACAGATTCTTATGTTAAAGTAATTTCTTCATCAGATCTTACTCTACACTAATATCCCTCCTTTACCTCTGTGATCACATAGGCAGGTCATTTTAACTTTCATGTATTTTTATGGTTGCTCCTGTCAGTTTTAGCGATAATTTCTTTATATCGTAAACCACAGTTATCGTATGCAGTTGGACTTGCCTTATAGCTTTGTAAACCAGTCTCATTAAATAGGATTTGAGGATCTGACGACGGTGAGTATGAATATGGCTGTGTTTTGGGTTATAACTCCATGTATTCTGGTAGAAGTTTCAGATGTACCTTCTGCCCCTGTCATCAGCAGTCTTCAATCTTTAAACCTTCTGTATTCCCGTTCATTATCAAAGAATATTCACATTAAAATTCAATTCAATTCAATTCAATTCATTTATTATAATTGTACTTGTTTTGTATGGTTTTAGAACTTTGTCTCTTTCATCAAGATACTGAGGATACTTGATAAATTTGTTGAGGAGATCATTACCAAGATGGGAAAGTGACAAGAGGATATAGAAAGTTGAAAATTATGAACTACAATTTTTAGGATAATAAATTCACGAAGGATGCGGTGGACGGGTCAGAAGATGAATTTTATTACTAAGACGCAAGTCAGTCACTGGACCGCATTATGGCCCATAAACCCAAATGGTACGCTGACCCATAACCTTTAAAACCTCAACTCACAAAAGTAATGATTACGCTTTTCTTCTGGTTTTAGCGCCGTGTAGATTAGTCGGTACAGACCAGGTGCTTCCATCTTCAGGGCTGGTGGCGATGAGTCATCGCTCTGATGATGGAGGCAGCAGACATCCCTAAAACGTTGTTGAACTTATACCAGACTCCATAGCGCAACATCCCATAAGACAGCTCTTCAATTTTGATTTGTTACTTTTGTTCTTAAATATTTTATCTATGTCACGTTTTCCAAGAGTTCATTTGCTACATTTGTCTCTTGAAATTGTCCTGTATTCTGGTGACGAGACATGAACATACATTTTTTTTCTATACGTTTACTTCTGGACATAGGATACCAGGATCAAGTTAAGCGTTTGTGTTTATGATACTATAACATTTACATTTTCTTCCAATAAATTAACATATATCAGAAAAAAGCGATAGATAATATATATTTTATACAAAAAAACAACAACACGCATTGTCAAGAAGCAGACGAATCACGAATAAAAGAGAAAAGAATGAACCTGTATAAATGAAATTATTTTATATTAGATATAAATTTTGTTACATTATGAACGGAAATGCTAGTATACCACTACATGTTCTTAAAATAACGAAAACCGCTGTAACTGAAAAAGTTGCTTTGCGTCACTCAGTTCATAGGATAATTGTCACCCGGAGTTGCGCCCGCCATGAACACATCTTAAAGATTTCACGCTGTTACACGAATTCGTATGTAGCTCTTTCTTTTTAATTGGCTGGAGAACAATGTGTTCTTCAGTCAAATGGGCGTGCATATTATATTCCATATTAGGCCAGTGGCAAGAGCTGGACTGGTCTAATTTTTCCTTCTCACAGTGTGATGTTATCGACAGGTCTCAACTTTCTCACGAGTTGATCCTGACATGGGAGTGACAAGACAGAGTGACAGTGTGTGGTTTGAGTTATAATCAATGGAAGAACGGTTTGTCCTGTTTTAAGAGCCACTTATTTGCACGTAAGAAAGCCACAACACGTGTCTCTGTACACGATTCTGCTAGATGTTGTTGCCTTTTCTGATTCTGTCATTAAAGCTTAAACGCTTATCTATACAAAAAACCAGAAATCTTCAGACTTCGAATTATGGTAGGCGTAGCTGTGAAATATTTAGTTCTGTCCTAATTTCTTAATTCTCCCCGAAGTGTACATCTCTCAGTCATCGTCATGAAACGCATTTCTAATGATGTCTTCGCTTATTAGGCTTTGTGTGGTACATAGTTCATTATCATAAAATAATTTTGGTGTAATAATTGCCTCAGAGATTCGTATTCTTGTGTCCCAAAGGAATAATGATTGTTTGAGAACCTTAATTTACATCCTAAAGTATTTTCGACGCAATTTACAAGTTTTAAATTGTAGTAGATTTCTCCTTCACAAGAGACATTAGGCCTATATCCCAAATGGTTGAAAATATTAATATGTTCTAGTATTAAAAATCCCATCGACGATACTTAATAATAATTAGGTTCCAGTCCCCAAGAATGTACACTGCATTTCCATTACAAAGTTCAGTTATTTTAATGATGTTTGGAAAAGTTTTGATATTTATTCTGAGAAGCAAATAACATTAACAAATGGCTATGTGGGTAATATGTCGAAATACAGAATATTAAAGAAAATGGTACAAATATTTTCCATTATCGTAAAACATGTTATTAGCGCTTCGTTATTTAGCAAGTCTTTATATTTGGAAAGAATGGTTTGTTGAATCCAGATCTGTTTTCCAAAATCCTTCACACACGTACAAGCGAAGCATGAGAGCTGCAGGTCACGTGGCCTGCACAATTAGACTGTACCATTCTTCCCAACGTTACTTAATCATCTCTTGCATGTCGAAATAAAAATATTTCACGATTACTCTCAAAGTTGATATAAGAAATGAAGAAATAACTGTATAAGGGTTTAATTTATTAGCAAATTTTTACTTTATATTGTAAAACTATTAATGTTCCTGAATGATAATGCAAAATGTTTTTCACTTTGCATTTATGATGATAACCCTTTTGTTGATTATGGTAATCACAAAACATTGCATTTCTAAGGAAATTGTTTAGTTTGCTAGTTACACTCGAGGAAAGCAATTTTATGTAAGTGGTTCGTAAAATTACGTGTTTCTGCAGTAGTATAAGCTATAAACAGAGAGTTTATGGGAATAAAATATAGTTTTTGCAGGACTAGAATGTAATTAGGTAATACCACTTTTGTCCTGTGATGCGGTTTCCTTATTGTAGCTTTTCCTTGAATCCTGGTGTTACATTTCCTTTACATTTCGGTACCTGTCAGTGGCACGACACGCCTCAACAGCTCGTGGCATTTGTCTCTCTCGGTCCACACAAGTGGGAAAAGCAAGTGATCTCAGCATTGGACTGACCTCGGGGAGAAAGAATGAATCTAACTTCCCATCGCGTTATTACAAGATGTTAAAATGTGTTTTCTGCAATAGAGAAGCAGCATTTCTGAAAGAATGTCCTATTACAAACGTTCCTTTCTGTAGATACGACTACATTTTACATTCATTGTCATATGAACAGTAAATGTTAATAACTGTCATAAATTCCAATCTATGTAAATGGTAACCTCGCTGATAATTTCTGCGTGTTTTAGACTTAAAATTACTTGTTTTTTTGAGACTTTTTAAAAAAACTGTACGGTTCGATAGGGGTAATTAGCTTAACTGTCACAGTTAGTGCCAACTACTCTTAACAGTTGAACATTAACTAAATTATTCATGAACCGTGTTTAAAGGTACTTATGTGGCGCTTACCGATAGGAAGGCAAATCGTTCACTGGACTGGCTTGGTGTCTGCTCCATTTACATACTAAATAGACCACAGTAAAAAGTTTCCGAACCAATTATATGTAAATATTTTAAATAATTCTATTTATTTATTATACAATGTCCAGCAGACCAAGTTTTGACAAGGACTATTGTGACATTTCCTATAGTTCCCGAGGTGACGTAGAAATTTTTGAATGATTATCGCAAGAATTGCTCCAGGGATCTTTCGAATGTGCATCTCCTAAATTCTTGTACGTAATGAACCTGTAATATCTTTGCAAAATAGATGTCTCGTTACACTCAACTTTCCATGCTTATAAAGGAAGTGGATTTCGACGTCGTGTGAAGGTCGTATGAAGTCATCAGAGCTCCTAAATTTGAAAGGCTTAGTCTTCACTGCTTTTTCCGTTGGGGCAGAAAGGGAGTTAATTATTGTGAAAGCAACCATGTCAATCCTTGATGTTCAACAAAGCACATATAAGCTTGCCATTTGTCTGCGAGTTCATAATGAATCTTGCAGCACATGTGACGTGTTTCATAACGCTATAAAACCACCCAAAATGTCATGACATTTAATGACATTTTCAAAATAACAAAACCTAAATGGCTCTTCGTTAACCGGGTAATTGGATTTTGTATTAAGATGTTTTGAAGTTTTATAGCCGGAACACAATTGAGTTTACGTAATAAAAGGCATTATAATTTCTGATTATGTTCTGGGTTTTGGCGCCTTAAATACTCGTCGGTAGATGTGACGATTCCGAAGATACATACTGTCTTCATTTTTAGGGTTGAAGTTTTTTCGAAAATTCGTATCAACCGACGAGTCTGCATGGCGCCAAAACCGATAAAATATCATCATCATGCTCACCGCTTTCAAAACTTCAAATTTAGCATTATAATTTTTTTCAACACCAAATATTTTCCGGGTCAAATAATTAGAATATTACTGTCATAACTTGTAACACGCATGGAGCTGACAGATAAGACAGGAAGAGACTGCACGCAAGTGTAGGTGGGGGATAATATTAAAAAGACCTTGAAATAATATGGTGTGACGTTGTGGACTAGATTCATCTCGTTCAGAATATGACCCAATGATGGTTTTTTGTGAATACGATAATTAACTTTCGATTTTAATACAAAAAGGTAATTTCTTGATCAATCGAGATACTATGAGATTCAGGAAAATACCTTTTGGCCACTTCTCGATGTATCTAGTTCCGACAGACATATAAAAATGAATTTTTATATAATTTAAACGTTATTACTGAGAAACGGCAACTTCTAAATATCTAGGTGGATCCGTGAAATGGAAACAGAAAGACGGGTCTCTAGTCCTTCTTATCCTGCCTGTTTTATTTTTTTTAAACTTTTTTTCTCAGCGACCAAGACCTCTTTAGGAAAACGGCATTCTGCTCGCTGCCCGCGGACTGCAGATTACACATTACTGCATTAGACACTACAATTACCTGCAGAATACTCCCATTTACCAAGGCCAAACTAGTTTTTTCACTGAGTACATAAATTTCTAGAATTTTGGAGATTGTATGTAGAGTAGTGAAATTTAACGATGTTCTCATGTTTGGACACAGATTATAAACATCTGGAACACGAGCTAAGGGTATTTCATTAAGAGGAATGTTTATAATGCGTCAGTAGTCACACATTAGTTTTCTCGAAGAAAAACGTGATACGGGATTATTTTTATAAATAGAATGTCCACTAAAATGTTGTCCTGTCATTGTAATTGAAGATTTATTATCTCATTTTCCCTCACCGATTAGGTTAAAGCCAATTTTTTCTGTTACTCGTGTTCTAATTGGTTTTCTTGTGTGTCTGTTTTCTTGTTACTACTTGGAGTATTTTAGAGGCTACACTATCACAAAAGACGTATCTGTACACGTTGTATAATGGTAAATAAAAAATAAAGTTTTATTATAATTATTGACAAAATAATCATAGCTTTAGTTGTAATTGCAAATCAAGTGTTATAGTAGAGGCCAAATGCAGAATATACGTACATAACCTAAAATACTAATCCTCTTGTCAGTGTTTCTTCCAGCTTGTAAAAATTATGTATGCATTTAAAATTATTTTTGAGTAACTAGGCTATAAGGTCGCACAATAAGAAAATGAAGATAGGTAAATTAATAGTCTTTCCCTATTTTAGGACGCTAACAGCATTCCATTTCTTAAACCTCAACAGAACCAGGGATATCGAAAAAGCAGAAGACGAGGGCTGTATTGTAAAATGTGACTTTTGGTTAAAGTGTATTTTACGTATAGTTTCAGAAGTTAGAATTTGAGTTGTATAATCACACTTAAAACTCTACTTTTAAAAGTTATTTTTTTGTGAAACAGCATTTACAGATTTAGATGAATTGTGTTTCCGGGAAAAAATAAAAGAAAACACGCAAAGAAATTTCCAGAAAAATAATTTTAAAATGGTTTGCGTATTTCGTTAGATGGAGCGATGAATCACACCTAACCTAGCTTTCCTTATATCTCTCGTCATCGTCTGTACAATGCTCGCAAGCTAATTCTTGGCACATCTGTTATTGCATTGACGTATTAAAATATAATTGGCATACGTTGCTGCTACCAGTTTAAGTTCTTGAGAGAAGAAAGTCGACCAGCTGTTCTGACCAATCACAGCACATTATAATAATCGCGTGTGGATGAAATCGCCAATGGCTGCAGGCCATCTGCTCGTCTTCGTGGCCTGGCATTTTCAGGTAAAAGGAGGAATGACAAAGCAGAACCGAAAGTGTTAAGTAACAAATCAGGGATAAGTCTAAAATTGCGTGTCTCAGAATGGTTAATTTGTGTTATTTTTAAAGAAAATCATACTGGATGTCGTGTCAGTCTGTCTGTCCGCATGTATCATTCAAACTGCTTAACAGATTTCTAACATCAATCAGAAATCGAATTTTATCGATTTAAAATGAACCATCGTCGTTCAAAGAAATTGCGCACGGTATGAAATACAAAAATTATTAAAATTATAAATTTGTGTTTGAAACATTTTTTTCGATATTATGAATATTAACGAAATACAATGGAAATTAAACAATTTATCTGAACAGCGATAACCCATCTGTAACACGATTAAAATTGTACCAGTATGTTTTGTTCTAAAATAAATTAATGTAAAACCAACCATATATGAAGAATAGGAAATCAGGTACTTAACAAAAACGTGTACTCGGCAGGGTAAAGCTTTATAGTCTGTCCTTATCACTGAAAACTAACAAGATAGCCACCGAAACAGAACGAGCGCTAACAAATTGTGTAAATCCATTGTCAACTGACATGAATGTTGTAAATATTTTAAATATCGTGTACTTTGTAGAATGGGAGTGGACGCAGAACGACAGACATTTATCAGTTCGGCACAAAATGGAAAAGAACGGCCAGCTTTAGTTTCCAGCCCTTTTAATACCAGAGAGAAGTCTCCGATGATATTGCTACTTGTTGGAGGGTCTGGTGGGTCCAGTTTCAGGTCTAGACGCTGTTACGAGGATAAAAATCCCGTCCCCCCCCCCTGGGAATCGAACACCAGAAATCCAGCAATCTCGTTTTATTGGGTCGAATGTCCTAACCCGTTGCTTATCATCTCATCTCCATCTGTATTCGGTTAATACTACAGTAAGCCCTTAAGAGTGGCCACGAGCTGGAGGCGTGTGCCTTGATCGCTCAGATATTGAGATCGTGTGTTTGAATCCAGCTCAAGGCATGATTTTTTCCCCTCGTATTTCTGTGTTGTGTTGACGACGAGTTGATTACTCTCCAAGGTGTCCTACCAGATATCTAAATATTTTTAAAAATCTCTCCAATGTAAAGGGGCCAAGGTCCTTCATGGACTGTATAGCCACGTTTTAATACTATAGTAAATTGCTAACACACCAAACTCATTAATTTTTTAACACAAACCAAGAAAATAAATCCATATAAATTGTGCACAAGGAAGTAATGTATGGTTATAAGGAAATAATTTGTGAATATCTGAGAAAAAGTGTTGAGGAGAATATTTGGGTCTACTAGCGATGAAGTGACAGGGGACTGGAGAAAATTACAAGTTAACTAACTTCATAGAGCAGAGTCCTTCTTGAGTAGTATTCAATTAGACATACAAGAGTCATTCTACGGCCACATGAATTCGTCATAGCCTATTTCTTAAAGATATATTTTAATATTATTTTATCTATGCTTAAGTTTTCCGATAGGGTTCCAATCTTCAGGCTTGTCAGCCAATATTTTGTTCACATTTAATATATCCCCTTGTGTCATGTAGGGCCAATTTCATTCCCTAATAATATCTGCAGGGTAGAAATAATAACCCCCTTCATTATGCAATATTCTCCATTCTAATGTCACTTATTTCATCTTACGTAAACAAGTGGGGACCAGCAGTGTATCGGTGATAGTCAAAGTCATTGCCCTGAGGTCTCGCCTTCAACAGACGTTAATGAATAGCTTATTATACACTTTCAATTTAGGCAGGCCTCAGCGGAAAAGCCCTTGAAGTTTGAAAGATTAGCGTACCGTTTATAGGGGTCACAAGTTCAAGCGTTTCTAAAGGTACGGATTTTTGTGTACGCGTTATCATTCGGTCTTATTTACAAGACTGGAATTAGATAAATTGATAGCAGGTCACTGAGCGTGCTAACGCAATTGAAACAGGTTTGATTTACGTTGCGGTGACACTGGGTTTAAACCCTAGCAAAGAGGTCGATCTATCTCGACCTTTACTTTGTTTATCGTAACTTAAAAAAAGTTCACAACCAATCCCATTCACGGTTTCTTCAACCTTACTAATATTTTACAATCATGACTTTTCTCGTTTGGTCAATGCGATGTAAACAGTTAAATAAACCAAGAATTTATTAATATAATTATTTACCTTTGGGAGGCATTCAGATCGAGTCTCAAACTGGGCAGAAGGTATTTGTACTTATCTTTGGGATCTTTCTCGGAGATTGTAAGCAAAATTCGGCTATAGCTTCATTCTAAGTTCTTCTAAATTCATTGTGATACCGGCTTTCTCATATTAATCAACACAGCGATTGATACAGTGTCATAAAACTGCTAACCAACATAATAATTATTTCGTGAAGTGTCATAGAATGTCGAGGTTGAGTGGTTGGCACTCCTGTTTCATGTTCGGAAGGCACCGGGTTTGATTCTCAATCCTGAAGTCTGAAGTATTTCGTTGTTTTCCTCAGTAACTTCAGGCAAATGCTGGGATAGTACCATTTAAGACACCACTAACCCCTCATTCTACATCCACTCCAGTTCATCATTAAAATTCATCCACAGATTCTGAGCTACGAAGTTAAGATAATGTCGTTAAATAGACTAATAAAAGCTCTCTTTTATTGCCTGAGTAAGATAAAAACAACAACATATTAATGTGACGAAACTTTACTGAACAATAAAATTTTTGGCTATATATATATATATATATAGCAATTACGTCAAATGTGATCAAGGTTTTAAAGGATTGTCAAAAATATATAACCCAGATTTGTTGAACAGCCATACGCTCCATATCACATTTCGTTTGTCTTTAAATAAGTCAGTCAGTATAGTGACTGGCTACGGACTGGGCGACCGGGGTTCGATCCCCGACGGGGGCAGAGGATTTTTCCTCTAGCCTCTGCGTCCAGACCGGCTCTGGGGCCCACCCAGCCTCCTCTACAATGGGTACCGGGTTCCTTTCCCAGGGGTAAAGCGCGGCCGGGGCGTGATGCTGACCACTCACCCCCATCTAGTGCCGAGGTCAAGAATGAGTAGGAGCTATACCTTCACTCCCCCCAAGCGCCTACACGGCGTATAGTGGGACAGCTTTACTTTTTTACTACACTGATCGATATGAATTATATAACAAGCTACACAAAATGTCCACAAGAAACGAAACTTGAAACACGGTATTAGAATCGCACAACACTCGACCTTGTGGTACGTGAAGGGTGAAAGGTAGGACGCCTTACGTGTGACTAGAACCGCCCTCTGGCTTCAGGCAAATGAAACTTGACGAACCACACCTTGGTACGTAATTTTACCAAAGGTAGATATTGCATCCATCCTTCAGTTTGAATTCTGATTCCCTGTTGTCAACAACACTTAAAGTGAATCGATCCACATCCACCTATTGCAGAGTTCGATTAAAACAAGAAACCGTAATGTTGTTAGCACTGTCATTGCAGATTTTGCGTAACACCACGAAGTTTTCAGATTGAAATTAGTAAATACTTGCCCATACTTTTTTGTGTTTTATTATAATTTTAAATGTTTAATGATTATATAATATTTAATTAAAATAATACTACGGTATTGCTTTCGTCATTTAGAAAATAATAATGTTGGTCAAATATAATTTTGGTTTTGGCACAGAATTAAAGAACAAGTAACAAAATTACGAGACTATTTTAAATTCAAAATGGTTTATATTTTTAGTAAAAGACTTGGAATATCGTACGGTTCAAATCTGAGAGTAGATGTTCCAGATGAAAACAAATTCGACACTGGGAACGTTAAAATAAAAATTTCATGTCTGTCATTCATAAGACCTAGATTTAAATTTTGTATTTTTAAATGTAATATAATGTTTTTAGTAATTCTGTACAGGATCTGTATACAGTTTGTATCTCCAACCAATTTTTGTATTTTTAATCTCATTTGACTCCAATACCGGACTAAGAGAAAAGAACATAATGCCATTATGATTGGAGAATCTGATGGTATAAACTGTGATAGTGTTTATTTTAGACGAATATGAAATTTTGCGTTACACTTCAAAAACCATCGTAAATTGAATTTAAAAAATACGTGATGGTTTCAAGTTTTGTATTATTGATTTTAAGACTTAGGTGCATTTTTGCTCGAGAATTTATCTTAGTCTGTATTTGATATTGCATTTAGAATCATACGGAATCCATAAATACAAAATAAAGATTTATCGGTTGTTGTGTTACATATAGTTACCACTGGACTTTAAAGGGTTAATTTATCAAAATTTGAAAGAAGGTATACTTTCAAAAGAAGACCAAGTAGGACTGTCATTGTTTGTTTTACCACGTAGTGATCTGACACACTTCATGCTAAAATACGGTTCGTGTATGCGCCATTAGACACACCGTGTAAGAAGAAACAGACAACTGGTTGGTTTCTACGCGTGGTACAAAGACGCCTATTCCGGTTTCATTATTCTTGCACGACATTAACAAATGGGTCTTGAGGGCCCCGTATCTGTAATTTGCCGCTGGTGGACATTGCAATCATGTGCACAGATTAACAGCGCTTCAGCAACGAGATAAGTAGGGCACAGGATATGAATGAAAGTACAGACGATAATTAAGGGGATATTTTACCCATCATGTAGCATGTGGATATGTAAAATATCCCGCCCTCTCCAAGTTAATTATAATAATACCCACTGGATCTTATTAAGAAAGAGAAGTAGATTGTTTACGTATTTATTGGGGCATGCAACAGACCGCCATGCTAAGGTCGAAGGCCTTGTAGTACGAACCAGGTCTTTGGCGTACGAGAGACATCTCAGAACTCTAGACGGTGAGTTGAAAGGTGGATTACGTTTTGTGTTAATCTGGTTCGAACGGTAGTTGGAGCTATCAGCTTATCACGTTAAGTGCCTCAGAACATACAGCCATATTAGTTGCCCGTATGCCGATCTACCATTTCGTGAAAGACTTACGGGAGACTGAAGTATAACGCCACGCACTTTTAACATCGTCGCTAGATAAAGTTCGTGCTCCGGCATATTTATTTCCGGAGAAAGAACATTTAGTAGGCTATTCAGTGGAGGCTGAGTAGGATTCGGTGCTGATCTGGACTCAGTCGATAAAATAAAAAATATCTGCCTCAGTTGGGATTCAAACCCCGATTGCTTTGAACGTAGGAGGTCACTGTACTGGCTGAGATATATCGGTTCTGATTAAGTAAATGAAATAGAGGATTGAAAGGGAATGAAAGGGTTGGAGGGATTCTGACGGGAGTCGAATCTCGCTAGAATTTGAGATCTTCGTGCTGAACCACACTGATGTAACTAGGATGTATATTACATAGGCCCGTTTCTTTTAATAGATAACTTTTATGGTCACTGAATAACTTGAATTAATACAGCGCATATTGTGACAATGAGTGATAGGTACTATATAACCACAGTTAATTTCCAATATTCACGTAAGTTAATGTTATAAATAGCACAAAACCGTATAATTTAATCCATAAATCTTTGTCATAAAATCATTTTTATGGTAATACAGTATTTCATTGCGTATTGAGTGGAAAATAGTTCAGTATGCATACTTTTATGAGACGTTAATTCATGTTGGTATTCAAAACACTTTGAAGTCATGAGTTGAGTAATAATTGTTACGTATTTAGCTGATTGGATCCCAAAAATCTTACGTGTTTTTGGAGAGGCGCTGGCGACATGTTGATTTTAAAATATATTGAATACCACAGAAGATCAGATAGTCATTCTGTAGGCTTGCGTTTACTTTATTGTCAACTGAGAGTGGAATTTTATGCACCTAAAATTTAACTCCATGAGGCATAGCCGTTCCTTAGAAGCTGATAGTCGCTCAGTAAGTAGATTTTCCTGCCTTCTATATAACCCAAAGCTCCATCACCTTGTTCAAAACATCTCGTCATTGGCTGCAGTCATTAACCTATTTAATCCAATCCTCAGCTTCACACCCTAATTCTTTAACATTCGTTTTAATATTATCCTGTCTAAGCTTAGGTTTTCGAAGTTGTTTCTTCATATATTTTGACTATAATTTTTAAGTTTGTATATAGTCATTTTGCATGTTACATGCCTCGCCCAAATTATATTTCTTAATTTGATTATTCTAATGTTTGGCTAGTTTCTTAGTCCATTAGAACGCATACTAAAACTTATTCCACAAAATCTACCCATCTTTTAAAACTGTCTTTCAAATACTCGATCAATATCACACGTTTTGACATTGCTTGGACAGGTGGCGCGCTGTATCGTGCCATGTGATAATCCGGATAATTTTCAATATTTCAGCTCATTAATTGAGGACAATGCAAGCAGAAGGTACCTGCGTTATTATCCTATAAATATTTTATATTTATAATTCTATACTGGCATATAAATTTACCGTGTTCAAGCCTTTGGGAAAACATTTGTATGCTTCAAGGACATATTTACCTTGATGAAAATTTTAATAAGGTAGTATATTTGCGTCATATTGTGAATTAGGTTAATATTTTAATATTTTCCGTCAAATCACAATTTTAATAAGATAATAATTTTATACTTTATTATCTTATTAAAATTGTGATTTGACGGAAAATATTAAAAAAAAATAGATTTTTTTTATTTAAAATGCTGTTATTTCTACACTAATCATGCTGTTCGTGTTGCAGGCAGAATAGAGAGTTTATCTTTCTTCAGCTGACTAATCGTTTGGTAAAAAATTATAAAGAAATTATTATTTTAAGATCACTGATAACTATCCAGTTGTACATATTGTAAGTTAACTCAGCAGTCATCCACGGATCGCACACACACGTTTATTTGGGGGTCTCACATGTCACATGCGCAAACAAACTTACCTTTTCGGCCTCGTCTCGTTGGTCCTCCACCTCCATCGACTTCTAGGCCAGGAATTAGGACGACGCAGACTAGCAGAATCAAGTACCGTTGTAACAACTCCATACTGTCTCTGAAACTAACAGCTACTGTGGAAATCCGATAGTTGTCTCGCTGACCCACTGCTGGGACTGTCAGCGGCTTCCCTGTGGACGTCGTCGTTAGAGCACTTGCTGTCTGTCAGACTCGACTGACGACGGCTGCCTGTATCCTCAACCACAACTGGTACCGTAATCACAAGCGGAGCACCTGCAAGGCAGTCTATATTTTCACTTCTCCACATCAACTGTCCCGCTTACTTTACCACTATTAACTCTCCCTTGCTGTTTTGTGCCCGTACTCACTTCAAAACTCTCTCCTTCTCTCCATTGCTTTACTGTCTTCTTACTTCTATTCCGAGCCACTTATACTACACAATGCATTTCTTACGTACCCCCACTACTTCTAATAGTAACTGCATAGTGCAGGATGCCTATTGGCTGCTGACGTAAATCTATATCCTGTCAAACGCATAATCTGCTTTCTGTAATGTAAATTAATTCTATTTGCTTTAGCGTGGTTCAGGTGTTTTTTTTTTATGAAACAGCTGGTACCTTGTAACTCGTTAAGAACTTAACGTTTTCTTTCTGTTATAGAATGCGAATTTTAGAAGTTGATGTGAAGGGGATATTGACTTATTTGGTAAATTTTTACTATTTTAGAACGGTTGAAATTAAATTTTTATACATGCCTAGTTTCACAGAAAGACATCTGGACCATTATATAAGTATTTTTATTTATATTCGTTTCATGTAATATTTACTTTTTAATTTGCCCTAAATCACTATTTTATTGCAGAAAATCAAGAAGTTACAGTACCTAAGTAGGATTTGAGGTTGAGGGAGATTGATTTCGTCCTGGGTTATAGTGCCAGGTAGCCTGGTATAAGTTTACAGACGTTTCAAACGTAGTTTCTGCCTCCATCATCAAGGTTCTACACGGCGCTACAACCCAGAAGACAGCCATCTTAGTATTGCATTCAGAAGTGGCAAAATAATTAACTTTTTTACCTTGTTCCCTCGGGAATTTAAGATGATTCTGATGGAAATATTTCGATGTATGCTTATCAATGTTCAATACGAGTACATGCTGTTTAAAAAACAGACCATACAAAATCTGCTACTTCAGAGTGAATAGAGGTGTGAGATTCAATAAAATCAGACTTATAGTAATTAAGAATGTGGGCTGGTTTGGAAAATGATCTGGTGATAAACGTACATAAAGGTCGGGGTATTTCTCGACCACATTGGCTACTGTCAGTTTTCAAGTCGGCCTGCCATGTTCCGTGGAGGAAGTTACTGGTCTACGCTACTAGGTCACTTGAGTCGCTTTCTTTCTCAACCATTGACAGTGTTTAGCTCTCTCTTTCCGGCAGACATGTTCGTGTTTCTTCTCTGACCCTCCCCTCCACTGTAACTGCTGCTCATCGAGATGAGTGGAGTCCGGTCGGGTCATACAGCGTTCACCCTAGTTATAACGGATCTGTGAAGGTCGCTTGTACTGCAGCAGGTACTGTTCACACAGCGGGGCGACCTTAGACTACGCTTACTGTCGCTAACCGGTTGACTTAAATTGCAGTATTTTTATCAATGACACTGATCTTGCCCACTCAGGGCTAATTTTAGATTTCAAACTAAATATCTAAACATTTACGAATTTCTGGGTTTGTAAGCTAGACATATCCAGGGTGAATCTAATCGGTTTTCACAATTCTGAAAGTAGCTGAAGTTCCCGGAAAGAACAGACCTGTCATAGTCGTCTAAATTTGCCACCTGTTTAAAGAATCACAAAAAATAAAATTAGCTGGAATTAGATTATAAATTATGTTTGATACACACATCCAGAGGAGAATTTTTGGATCTAAACTAAAGGAAGTCACAGTAAAATGCTAAAAGTTAAAAATGAAGAGTTTTATAAATTATATTATCCACCAAATATTATTATGATAACAAATTAAAAGGAGGATGGCATTGGCAGGAGAACGTATTGGTGGATTGACAATTACACAAAAGAATTTTAGTCGGATATCCTGAAGGGAAGGAAGGGACGTCTTAGAGACCTAAATGCAAATGTAGACATGGTAAGGACCTTCGGATTCCCTGAAAGGTTAACAGGATAATACCTTCAAACAGGCCACGATCTCTGCTTGCTAAATTAGCATTCATGATTATTTACCATAAACACACGCAGTTTAAGCAGTGTTGTTAAATAAATTAATGTTGTCGGATGTGAAGTAATCCTAAAAACAACAATCTCAAACATTTCTTAAAGCGATTCTTCAACAGGATAAGCAAGAGACGGCCATGAGACAATGTTGCCGGCGGAAGGTTAGGTTAGACAATGTTGATTCTCATTTTCCTATTTGGTGTTGTCCATGCGATTTCCTCTCGTGACAACCATGAAGTAAAAGTGATGGAGAAGGAGACCGTTTTGGAACTGAAGGTTGGCGCACAGAGGCAGTCGTAAGAGAAGGAAAGGCGCTCTAGGTGGTAAAAAAACTCGTGGCTTGCCCCACCCTCACCCCTTCAAATACTTTTGCAATATAAACTGTCTGTGATTACAAGTCGAATTCACGAAATAACAAAAATGTCACCTTTTGACTATTTCTGAGTTATTTTATGTGTCACTTACGGATTGGTTATTACACAATGATAAAACATGATTGTGAGAATAATAAGGGAAGAATTACGAAGGTCACATTGCTGACAACGAACCATTTCGGCATTTTGAAGAGACTGAGGATAATCATGAAAGTTTGTCAGGTTAGCTTACACTGAAGATTCCTGTCTTCTGGGTTGTTGCGCTGTGTAGTCTGGTCGATGTTTACCAACGTTTCGGAGGTCATACTGCCTCCGTCATCAGGGCGATGAGTATGAAGATCTCTGTCTTCTGGGTTATTGCGCTGTGTAGTCTGGTAGATGTTAACCGACGTTTCAGAGGTCGTACTGCCTCCGTCATCAGGGCGATTCATCGCGTTTCGGCCATATTAGCTAGCACCGCAATATGGCGTCCAAGTCAGGAAAGGTTGTGTTATGTTATCTGTTGTGACAGGGCAGGGACAGTTTGGGCGTAACTGCCAAAGGGGATAAATCAAATAAAGCGTCTACGTTTGGTTTTTACAAGAACGCAGTTGCTTTTGTTAAGGAAAAAAAAAATCCGTACCGATCGGTGACTCGCACTAGTAGGCGCCTCAGAACAATTGTTGTGCACGTGTTTCGGAAGCGCTTGCATCTCAGTGCATGTCGGTGACAGATTCTTCAGGAACTAAAATTCACAAAGTGAAATGGCATGACTTACGATGATGTCTTCTGCGATGTTGCGCCTTGTCTGATTTGTTTACCGATATTTACTACCTCTATCAGCTATCAACAACATCCCACATCTTCGTAATCACCGCCGTCAGAACCTAGTGTCTTTCTGGAAAAACTTTTGCCTTCTGATTAACAGACTGTTCTTCAGGGTAATGTCTCTATCGGATCCTTTTGTTATTTCGACAGGTAAAAATCCAGGTTATCGTAAGATTATTTTTCGATTTGATCTCATGAAGAAATTATGAAACTGATGATGAGCTATATCAACTTGTTAAAGGTATAAAATGAAACATTAGTTTTCCGCTATTTTCACCTAACCTAACCTGAGCTGTGCTGACGTTTTGGGGGAGTTATATGCGGAGGAAGGACCCAGTAGGAATTTAATGTTTACATGTTACTTTAAATATGCTCCTGCGACAGCTTGTATCTGACATAATTTTTGCTTGAAATAATACATTTTATGGTAGTGTTTTGAAGTCGATTTTTATTTAGACCTTTCGGGTTAAAGAAAATAAATAATCTTTGTAACAAATTAACGAAAAATTATCTCTGACCGGATATGGGTCGCGGTCCGCCAGTTAAGATGACGCTGACCTAAGTCTAAGAAAATTTTTATACAATTAAGAACACAGTATGGGTGGAATAAAGAAAGTTTAATAGAAATCAGTTTCTTATAGCGTGCGATACAATGTATTGAAAGTTTATGAATTCCCCTTCTTCAAACGTTACGGTCCCATTTTACAAGTAAGTCCGATAAGTTACGTGACACGGAACTTCGTTTTCATCGGCCGCGACATATTGGAATGTGTCGATATTTAATGAAGAGAAGGGAACTGATGTTTCCGCCATTCACAATTCTCATACATACAAAGCACGCGACTGTGTTCGAACCAGCGGGCCTTTGGTGAGAGGCAGTAAACTGCATTAAACTTTTCCCTTCTTTGATATTCAATGAAGCAGGCAAAGAAAATATTATTTTTAAATTTAAAATCATAAATATATTCCTTTTGTGTTTAAAAAAATTTGACGTAGCTGACAAGTCTTACATTACGTGTTAAATGAATACTCAAACCTCTAACGACTGTCACTGATCAGCTTAGTCGTGTACTTGCGCTCGCCTGCCATGACTGTTACGTTAACGAGAATCGTGAATTACAGAATGAAAGGATTACGTAATTAATTTAGCCCATATAAAGAGATTAATTATCTACAGTTCGATCACATTTCCTCTCTCATAAGATATGGAGATCTGGGGATCGATTCCCGGCAATGGCAGAGGCTTTTCTTTACTCCGTCATCTATTTGCCATTAAATAACAAAAGCCTATATCATGCAGTACCTACAGAATAATATTAAAAAGATATTTTTCAAAATGTTTGCTTTGGGGGGCGGATTAATTTACTTCTTTGCCAGCTGAGCAACTGACAGTGTAACGTGTTCGTAGTGTTAGGCCTAATTGTTCATTTAGTTATATCAGTTACTTTCTTCTTGTCGTTGTCAGTGACTGTTGATAAAGCTTTAAAGCACGTGGCTACTTTCCACCAACAGTTAGAGATTCCTTTTCACGTTTGCTATAGCGGGCATTTCAGTTGATGATGTGTGTCCTGCATGATGACTTTTCGTCAAAGACTGAACCCATCTGAAGATGCCTGTGCTCCTGTACTCTGGTAGAAGTATTCATTGCCTTGATGATGGAGGCACGAAGAAGCTGAGAAACATCGGTAGACGTTTACCAGAGCACACGGCACTACAACCCAGGAGACCGTCGTAAAAACCTCAAATCCTACATATTAATGCTAGTCTATAACTATTAAATGTAAAGAAACTTCGTGATGTAGAACGGAAACAGCAAAGATGAGCGAAGACTGATGTAGAACGGAAACAGCAAAGATGAGCGAAGACTTTTCCGAGTTTCCACATCACCGAACTTTCCAGTTGCTACGTTAGCAAGTTTCGACAGCTGTAGTACATGGTTCCGCGTGTGAAACTCGCACAAACTTACACCCGTCAGGTAAATTGAGTGATATAGCACGAAAACTTTCCCCGTGTGATTCACAGATGAGCAACACAGGAATTCCAAGTGTAACATACACAAATGTTTGCGCAACACGCCATTTCAAGTTCCGAGTTCCGAGTTCAGAGAATTCGTCACACTTGTTTTGCGACGGAAATAGAGTAAGCTTCCAAAGACATTATTTGGTTATTAAACTAACGTGCGAAAGAAAATGTTAAAGAATATTCACTAGTTTAATGATACAACTTCGCCAAAAACATTCTAGACCAAGACTTCTTCCATTTGCATCTGCTTTCTATTTTATTTCAAATAGTGCTAATAGGCACATACTTCACGTCAGTTCCATTGCCACGCTGCACCAAACAGAACAATTTGTGATGCGATTTTAATGGTCACCTGCTGCGTAAATTAGTGAAGTTTACTGAAGAATGACAGTTCACGTTAATTTCAGCCTGTGAACCATAGAAGATTTCACTCCTGGGTAGAAAGATTTGGAGAAGGGTGGACTGATGTTGTTCTTTCACATTTTGAGTGTCCATCAAGCATGACGTATGTTAAAGCTAAGACGCTAATCGGTACGCCTATTCGAAGAAACAGAAGAATTACCTATGGTTAAATGTATCTTAAATGAGCAACAAGCATTGAAAGAATTAGTGAAATAATGGCTTTATTTTGGTGGAATCAGGAAACTTGAGAATCGTTGGTCAAAATGCACTTAAAAACATGCCATGCGTATATAAATGCAATAGGCTATATCTAACTACTTTAGTAGCAATAAAACTGTATTTAGTTGTTTGCATACCTTTGCATTCTACAAGTCTAAACCATCAGTCATGGTCTTATGTAATTACGTATTCACCATCAGCTCCAGTTAAAATTTTAAATTACTTTAGACAGTTTTGTTGTGTTGGATTTCACATTACTATAGAAGCGTAAATAATTAATACTCGCAAACAAGGCGAACATACAGTAATCGATTAAGAGTGGACAGATCGATCAAGTAAAAATAAATGTCTTCGTGGTTTCCGCGTGAAACGAACTCGAGACTCGATACAGTCCAGGCACGTTAGCGTTATGAAACAGATCACCACGATAAAGACCGGGAGATGAGAAAAACTGAGACGAAGTTAAATGAATGTCGCGTCAATTGGTTTTAGGAGGCGAAAAAGAAAAAAGAACAAAATTATCCTCAGACGTCACTTTTCGCAATTAACATTGTATTGCTCGTGAAGATTTTTACCAGGAGAAATTTTAAATTTTTTGAAATATTACGGAAGTTTTTTTTGACGTTTAGCTGCGCTTTTTAAATATATATTCAACTAATTCCAGATAACAGAGGAGTAATGCTGGATGATAGTCAGTGTAAAGAAATATGGGAAGAATATTTGGAATCATTCAGAATTACAATTAGAAGAACAGCCAAACGGTAAAATTTTCATCAAAAAGAGAAGGGTTGAAGGAACAAGACTTTATTCCAATGTCGTGATTTACGCCACATCCAGTGGATGTGATATGGATATAGTTCACATGGCCACTGAGAGATGGCAAGACGAGTATTTCATATGGCCACTGTTAGATGGCAGCACATTATTTGTAGCTGGCATACGCAACAGACAGACAGGACGTGTCAATATTGACAAGTGTACTATCTTAGTTTTCAAAAAAGGCAAAAATAATATAACACAATTACAGTGATGAAAATGTCGTATTTTATTTAGCGATTCTTTTACAACTGCGTAAACTATATTACGTCGAATGTGAGGATGTTCGCGAAAAATGAGACGTTAAGTGGAAGAAAACGGCGTGGCCTGCTTTAAGGTCTTGTGACAGCATTTGGCAATATGAGATATATTTTTTAAAATAGTGTTAAGTCGACAGATAGAAAGAAGTGGGAGGGACATGTAGCACACATGAGGAATTTTAGAAATATATAGGACATTTTACTCAGAACTCCTAAAGGAAATAGGCCACTTGTAAGATCGAGGCGTGGATTGGAGGATAATACTAAAACGAATGCTTAAAGAGCTAAGATAGGAGACCGTGGATCGGGTTCCGTTGAGAATGCAGTCTAGTGAACCAGATAACGAGCCTTTGGGTTTCATAAAAGGGTGGAAAGATTTATTGACCAACTAAGCAACTATTAGCTTTTAATAGTCTTTATCTTCTGTAGAGTTCGTGACTTTTGGAAGTATCCAGCACAGTCGCTGAATTTGGTGACGCCGATGATTAACAGGATCTTGATGACGTCACGGAATGACGTCATGTAGAAATGCTCGTTAAGCGTCAATGTAATTCTAAGAACTTATTGCTACATGCTGTTCCTTGAGTGTAGAAAGTGTCGTCCAGCCGTCGGTAAACTGACATCTTAATTACATTTATTTCTACAGGCTTCAGTTACAAATGCCCACTCACGATCATAGCAACCGCAATAAAAGGTATCGGGAGATCACACATCGAATGACAGTAATATTGACGTGAATGTTGCATACGCATTTTAAAAAATGGGGAATTTTTTTTTTGTGTTCGAATCTCATGACTGCCTCGGGTCTTGAAATAACGAATTAGAAATTTTAGTAGTTTTATAGGTTAGTTTTTGCTTGGCTCTAGTGTCGCCAAGTCAGCTGTGCTCTGTAACTTCGTTTCTCGTCCTAAGGAAGACAACAGACTGAAGGTTTCTGCGAATAAATTTCTGTGGAAAATAATATGAACCCAAGAGAGAAGAAAGATAGAGAAAGTTACACATTGAGGAACTTCATAACCTGTTCGCTTCACCAAGTTTAATTAGTGCAATAAAAATGTTTGAGATTGGCGGGGCATGTAGCATATTTGAAGAGATGACGATGCCATACTTAGTCGACCGGAAACTTGGGAGACCTAGGCGTAGATGGAGGATAATATTAAAATGAATTGTGTTTGAGATGTGGATTGCATTCAACTCACTTGGGATAGGATCGAGGTACGGACTCTAATGAACAATCTAAAACATATTTTCGTTCCATAAAAAAATTAATTTATTGAACGACTGAGCGACTACCAGCTTTTCATGGGCTCCAAGGAGTTCTTCATTCATACCGAGAGACAGCTGTCAAAATCTGTGTTTGTCTTGACGCACAACGTCATACAAATAGTCCCATGGCAAGGGCATACCTCCTAGTTATCAGGAGGGAAACTTTCATGACGTCTGCCCTAATCTATTTTGGCAAGAGCTTCAAATGCTAGGTCATTGCTAGTGTTTATGCATTGAAATTTGTATTTGTGCTGTTTGTATAAACCAGATTAGTTTCAATGTATGGAACCGGATATTGATAGAATGATACATTACGCGAGACGCACGGGTTGTAAGACCATATGTGAAGGAAAGTGTTTCACCTATGGCCCTAATTTGTCAAATATGGACACGAGAATGTTCAGGGTGGTTTGTCTGAAGGTAACTACAGTTGATATCTAGAGTCATAACTAGATGCAGTTTCTCTTCACAAAGTAAATAAGGCGAATGCACTGGATCCTGTGGTGGACAGATAATGAACCTTTGGGTTCAATAAAATACGAGAAATTTGATAATCATACGAGCGTCTACCATCTTACAAGGACACCGCTCGATGAAGTTTGTTGATAAAAGCTGTAACTAGATTTACATGAGACTTTAGGTTTTCGTGGTGATGCAAATTTTAATTGTGATTATCTGTACAATATCCTTCTGAAATATTGTAGATAAGCTGTTTATACAACTTACAAACTCCTACGTAGACCATCATAACCCATAAGACCACAGTCATAAACAATATTATATTAAGTTTAAGAAATTCATATACTTGTAGTATTGTCTGCGTACATTTCCATTAAATTTGTTAAATAAGCAACACACAAAGAATTTTTTTTATAGTTTGTGTTACGAAAAATGTTGGCGAAACTCTGGTGCTTAAGGTCATAAGCAGGTCAAAGATTTTAAATGCTAAAATGAAATATAGTATTGGTAATAAGATTAAATGTAACGTTCCTGTGGGTTTTGGTACCGTGTAGGCTTGGCTTCAACCATGAAGACGGAGACAATATGTTTCTGTGAAACATTCGCGTTTATCGACGATTCTACACGGCGCCAAAATCAGAAGGTTGTTATTCTTCCTACAGTGAAAATTTCAAATCCCACAAGAGTAAATGTGTGTTACCTTCTATCCAGTTACCTTTCTCATGAATTAAAGTGGGTTTATGACGAGTTTCTAGGTTATCATAAAAAACTCGTTGACTGAAAACTCTCGCAGATTACTTCAGTGATATGAACACGTGTGTAGTCTAACCTTCAGGAACAATAGAATTTACCAAGGGAAATCATTGTAACAATTATTGTCATAGATCTGGATTAAGTCCGGTTTATTTCACTTCTCCAGCTGTTTATTTTCGAGTCTGTATCTGACGTAAGAGATGTCAGAAATCTGGACCAGAAACCTCGGTTGCTGCAAGAATCCTACTGACACACAATACACTAATTATTACAAAGTGGAATAAGTTGTAGGTCTAGGGTGGTATTTCTACAAAACCGTGAGAAACACTTGCTCAAGATTGCTTGAATGGAAAGAAATTTCGCTGGCTTTATTACAAGTCTGCTCTTTAGTAACGAGGTGTAATCCGTAGCCTACTCCACGTTTTTAATTGTCCTTTGTTGTCTTTTGTATCTCGTTAGCTTATCAGTCTGTTACACACATAACTGAATATAGTAATACTGCATGTATCACATTACATTCAGACAAAGAAGATTTTAAGATTTTAGGTTTTCACGGCGGTGAGCTAGATGTTTTGTCTGGGTTGTTATGCCACGTAGTCTGGTAGAAGTTTACAGATTTCTAAGGTCCTTGCTGTCTCCACCATTAGGGCGGTCGAACGATTTGGAAAGAGATTTTAGGATCAGAGTATGAGCATTTCTAATAAATGATATATATATATATATATATATATATATATATATGTGTGTGTGTGTGTGTGTGTGTGTGTGGAGAGAGAGAGAGATAGATAGATAGAGAGAGCAGTAGATTAATACCTGCACGGAAAAGTGTAATATGTTACCTCTCCGTTGTACCTTATGATAGCGAAACGTAGAAAATGACAAACACATTTCCAAAAAACAGCTGCTGTAGGATTATCCTTCTATGTATGCTCAAGTCTTCTAAGTCAATGGTATTCAACCTTTTTGTTCGCGTACCCCCAGATATAATTTCTCTTCAACTTTGTGCCCCCAAAGTTGTTGGTGTACAATTCAAGTTATACGTAGTATATAATCTACATCTAAAATGAATTAAATAAATTACATTACTGATTATTCAGTGTTTATGATAAAATAATACATATATTTTTTAAATTTCACGTACCCCCTAAGATGTCTTCGCGTGCCCCCGGGGGTACGTGTACCCCAGGTTGAATACCACTGTTCTAAGTGGTACCGCACTTCAAATTTCTCATTTGCTTTTCTGTGTTTTAGTTCCCTTATTCGTACCATAGAGCAGGCCATCTCAAAAATCATGATTTTATTGTCTTAATAATGGGAGTACAGCTCATAAAAATTTGTTACATAAATTTCTTCGTTCTCCTGATACTTCCTCGTTCTTGTGTACGGCTATTCAGCTCATCGCCCCGTTCTCAGACTCAATTTCTACGCTCTTTTCATAGGCATAACAGTAATAATGAGAAGATACAAGTTACAGAAAGAGAGAGAGAGCTTGGAACCATGGCCTCCCCTGTCTGAGAGTTGCAAGGGAAATGGTCGGGTTTGTGTGTTGGCACACATGGAGACCAGGATATTCCTTCCATTTCCAAACATGGCGCAGCGTGGGTTTTTGTACCCAACCCCCTAACATCCATCAGCAACTCTCACTGTTACTAGAGAGCCAATTTTAAAATTAATAGGTTTTATCAAATAGAATAGAAAGTTTTGTTCTTATCCAGATGTGAATTGCTTTATTCACATAACTTACATAAATTACTGTTTGTTTGCGTCTGATTTAATGACGTTCGTATAGATCCATGTTGGTTGTATTATACCAATTCTTTCTGTACTGTGTTGTAACATAAATGAATACTGTAAAACTAGAAGAGTTGTAATTTGTGTGGTTGAAATTTTCTCTCTCAACGAAGTGTTTCCTTTTCTTGTCTTCTTTTTGCGCTGTGATCCAATTCATACCTCGGCTTCTTTGTGTGGTTTACAGTACTCTTGATTCGCATACAAACAACTGCAGGACTTTTCGGTTGTAAATCAATCATTCGCAATTTATTTACTGTTAAACATCAGAGTAAATAGGTCTGCCTTCTGTTGCCTATTCGGAAGGTAAATTTTTCGAATTTCGTCCAGAAGTTTTCCTATCCTGACAGATTTTCCTAAGTCCTTCTGCGCCTTATAAGTAGTGGGACAATAGAACTAAAACAAACTCCGTGGATCGTTGTCTTCGAAAAGCCAATAGCACTCTCAGCTAGTCAAGTAATCTCCCCCTTGTAAAATCTCTAACAATTATTTATTTTAATCCGTCTTATCACAATATTTAAAATTTCTTATAATTAAGATAATAAAATATCATTGATGTTCCATATCGATTGATCGATTTACATTTTGGAACATCTTTTACACAACATGTTTCAGTTTTTATAAAACCATCATCAGGTGTAAAATATTTACGAACTTAAAACTCAAATATGATTCCATTTGGTGATGTTTCATGCCATTTGTTTTTTCAATTTTGGGCGAGGTGTTGTCTTTTCTTAAATTTTATCAGATGTACATATCGATCATAGATGTAGGAGTGATTGTTCCGATATGTCCAGAAGTACTACTGTCTTCGTATAGGTGTGGGTCAATATTTTATTATCTTAATTATAAGAAATTTTAAATATTGTGATAAGACGGATTAAAATAAATAATTGTTAGAATATTCACAATATGACGCAATTACACTATCTTATGAAAATCTCTAAGTTGTATTAACGTGTTAAGAAGAGTCCACAACGAATTGCTATCCTGAGCCAGATTAGTTCAATCTACACCCTCCAGAAATATTTCTCTAAATACATTTTAATATAATTTTTCTATCTACGTCTGTTTCTTCCGAGTGGTCTTTTTCCTTGCCTTTCTGTATTTCTGGTCTCTACCATTTTAGCTTTATTCTAGTTCAGTCCCTAAAAATAGGAATTTTGTCTTCTGTTGATATTATTTACAAATCACGAATGCTCTAAATTATTTCATGTCAGGTGGACTACGTTGTAGGAATACCGCAGTTTAAAAACCCCAGAAGACAAAGTTTATAACGTAGGACAAAAAATCTGAACATCATTGCATGGAGTAGGACTCGAACCCGCGATTCAAGTTTTCGAGTAGCCAAACACCGCATGATGCTTTGCAGGTCTTCGCGATGCAACTGTTTCGTGATTTATGATTTAAATGTAAACGCGTGTGTGTTCAACTAACAATCTTTGTGCATCTTTCATAAACTTTGAAAACAATATAAAAAAGAACGAGGATTTGCTACTACAACCAAGATCTGCACCGGTGGCGACTTCAGGCGAGCTCAAGCCTGTACCCTTCCGCGCACACCGCTTGTCAGATTTATCATTTCAAGAATCGAGTTTTTTTGTTACCGAAAATTGAGAACTGGTTTTGTAATAAAGCATTCTCTATAGGTAATAACAAAAACTGTTATCATTGTTAATTATTTACTTATGGTTTAAATAACACTGCTAACACTAGCTCAGATAAAATTACATCGAATATTAGGATTATTTATAAACACTGGTTTGATAATAATGTGGAAAGAAGCTGTTGTGTCCTGTTTTAAGTTACTAAACTGTCATTTGCCTGGAAGCATTGAGAATATCACCAAAAATCTGAAGCAGGTAACCAGTCCTTGGGCCCATATTTTAACCCGACATCTCTCGAATACAAAGTAGGAATGCTAACCGCTTTTCCGAGACGTTTATTATTGCTAATTTTTATTGCTGTAAATTGAATTACAAGGTAGCAAACAAATTATTCTAGATGTATGTATGCATTTAAACATCACACGAAAAACATGAAACTACAACAGATCTTTTGAGAATGTTAAAAAATCTATTCATCTGGTATCAGAAGTAATAAATATACATGAAGTTCGTGCTGATATTAGGAGAAGATTAAATTGTGAAAATTCATGTTGCTATTCAGTTAAAAAGGTTCTATAATTCCACGTACTTTTCAGAAAAGTGGAGTCTTTTTGCCATCTGTTTGTATCGGTGTTTTACTTTGAAGGAATACGATAAATTCGAAGTGTCTGTGAACACAGTGTTTACGAAGTAAACGAACATGCGAAGAATGATTAAGCGACCATTTTACGATATTACATAATGAGGAACTCTAATGTTTATATAGGTTACCAAGTGTTGTTAAGTAAAGGACAATCGAGGACGCTTTGGTGATAAGAACTTGCAGTTCCATGAGCTGACAAGATGTGCTTAAAATTTTTGGTAAGAAATACTCTTGGAAAGCGTGAACTAAAATCGAAACAGGTAGAAGGAACCATTATGATTTCCCTTCCTCGCTTTATCTTTTGGTATAACCTTAATTAAGTCAATTAACTTGTGGTGTAGTTTATATGGGACTTTTTTTCTATTGTCAGTTCCGAAGAAAATATTGACTGTTTTTTTTAAACAGAACCGTTCTCATAGTTACGAATATTGTAAGTGTATAATGCTCGGCATGAAAAGAGTTCACAATAGCCTTCCAAAATTATAGCAACACAGAATATATGTAGGATTATTAAGTAGACGGCACAGAGGGGACAACTTTCACGTTGTCTCACGGACGAACAAATTTGATTGTTATCTGTGAAATCTAGATTCACGTGAAGAATAGTTTGGCCATACGTTTCAGTAATCAGCTGTTCGCTCTGTGCGTTCTTTCACTCGCTGTTGAAAGTGAAACATTGCACGCATTCTGAAATATTATGAATCAGTAACACGCACGCAATTTGTTCCTCACGTAGAAGCAATATGAAACTATGACGTCACTCTACAGGAACAATGAAAGTAGACGAAGTCTGAAGGTTTCTGCCTTTGGAGTGTTTGTTTGTGTTAAAGTATTCTTTTGGTCTTTTTTCCATAAAATTAAAGCGATTTGGAAGCCGGATTGTGCTTTCGCGATTAAACAAAAAAAAAAAAAAAAAACTTCCGTAAGACCCCGGAGGTAGTCTGAAGTTGAAAGAACATCAATAATCATGTAGCAGGTAAAAGACATTTGGACAACCAGTCATCTGCTGGGAGGATATAACTCATAATTACTATACAGAATGTTGAGTCTTTAGACCTTGTCTATCGTATGATGTTATGAAATAGTCAGCGTTTTAAGGACTGGATCTGTACTCGTATTCTGGTATAGTGAAGGAGACATCTGCTCTATGGTGTCCATTATAATTTTGTCCTGTTCAAATGGTTGACAAAATTCATGCTTCATTTCTTCTCGAGGAACTCTGCTGGTTAAGATATCCCCCGTCTTTTATGGAACTAAGTTTCATTACCATGTTCACAGGAACCCACAATCGAAACCTATTTTAAACCAGATTAATCAATCTTATTTCATACTGTGTTTACATAAGTTTAATTTTAATATACTCCCATTTAAGATAAGTGTTCGAAATTACTGTTAGAGTTATAAAACGGAGAAAATTAGATTGGCAGTTGATGTAGCATGCAAGAATAAAAAAGCTACATTGATAATTGTTTGGAAATCTTTTTCTGAATCAGAACACGTGGGAAACCAAGTTGTGAGTAATTAGTGATAGAAATGTGAACTATGTTGAAGCAGCTCACGATTGAGCCCAGTGATGAGCTTGTAAATGGCGCAAATATATCTTTGGCTCCTATAATAGAAATATATTTCTCGTTAACAACTAAAACCAGAACAGTTCTCGTAGATATTACTTAACATTTAAAATTTGCAGAACGTTTAAAATCAAAGATATTATATAAAACCTTTTATAATTAGTTACATTTGCCTGAAGTATCTTCCAGTAAAATTCAGTGTTCTGGAAGCTTTTGAGCTGAATCTGAATCGAGGGGGGAAGGTGACGAGTCACGGATTCACAAGGTTACTAGGTCACGGACGAGCGAATTAGACCCCACCCATCACCCACACTATCTGTATTCTCAGCGAATTCTCTACGTGATGACCTTTGCATTCTGCTAGAACATAACCCCTCAAGAGGTCATGGGTCGTGTCACGGGGAAACTTTGTCATCAGTGTAATTTATTTTGCTCTAACCCACCCAGAACAATACCACACCTAGAATATGACGCATGGATTTTTATACATTTATCTGTGCTATTTAACGATGCTTTGTCCCTTATAAACGTTACTCATCATCATCAACTACTACTTTCGGTTTAGGCCAAATAACCTGTTCTTTCCACACTGAAGTCTCTTCAAGTCAATCAATTTTTAAGGATTTTCGGTGTTCATTTTTCATCGTTTATCGTAACTGAAATTCCTTTTTGATACTACTATACTCCGTCCTCTCTATAAGCTTACACTATTTATTTATAAATTCTGGATTTCTGCCTATAATATTATTAATATTTAATTTCTTTCTAATGTTTTAACTCATCTTACGTGTTATATATTTTTAGTGATCTAGAAAATGCATTTTACAGGCATCAGTTCCTTTTTATATTATTTAAGTCAGAATATATTCTTGGCGAGATTCACGTTTGACGGCAGCGATAATAAAGATCACTGTCTTCTGGAATGCTGGGCTGCATTATCTCGTAGAAATTAACCGATGCTTCGGAGGTGATTACTGCTTCCATCATCAGGGCGTATCCTTTTGATTTTCATTCTTTAATGACTGGATGCTACGTACATTGTATGGTCTTCACCTGATTTAGCTCATCTTGTAGCTCGCTGCTACAAAACTTACACGCTACAAGCAGCGCATACACACTGCCAGAATGTCAAAAGCATCTTGAAAAGGAGAAAACAAAATATACCACACACGACTGAAAAATGTTCAGGTAGTTGTTAGATTGTCTGCTTGCACTGGACGACAAGAGCGCTCAGTGGACATAGTCCGAACCCGATTTTAGGACTTCGTGATGTGCTGATGGTCTGTGTGTGATAGTGTGCTTTAATACTTAGATATTTCCATGTGCATCTTGGTAATAAACAATTTTATAATAATGAAATTTTAACGTTTGTTGACTGAGAAGTGTTCTGTGTTGAAGGGAAGATTTATTTTCGTGTGCAGTGAATGTGTTGCTTGAAGAAATTTGTCTCCACATCAGCAGCCATTGTCACGTACAGGCAAGTTCTTAAAATAACCCAGTAGAATTATTTTAAACATATTAAAGTAGACGGTTAGAACTGTTTTATACAAAAAACCCACGGAAACTTCCAGTGAAGCGCAACATGTAAACTTAAATCAGGATGTATTTACTGTTTGAGAAAATCAGTGACTCAAACTTATAGTGTCATTTCTCGTTTGAGTTATTTGTGGCTGTTCAATGGACATTTGGTAGAAGTAAGGTTAAGTTACGTGCAGTGATCATGTCCTTGACTGATCTCGGATTGTGGGTGATTTGTGAGTTCGTATTGTCAACTCCCCTACTTCGCCTTATCCTCTCTTTCTCACCTGACGCTTTACGGAAACTTATATTTTCTCCCTACCACTCGCTGTAATTTGATCTATTCGCTAAACGCCCTTGTGAGAGAGTATGTCAGTTTTTATGAGAGTCAGCCCTGCCAACCTGGTGTTCTATACGGCACACAGCCTGCACTCAGAACTGGGGCGTTTGAGTTTGTTAACATTCATTTCATTGATAAACGTTGAGTTATGTTACTTTTTCTGTCTGTATCAATCCTATGCGTAGATGAACGGCCAATATTAATATTAATCTTATGCAAATATAATGCCAGGATATGGACTAGATTAATCTGGCTTAGGATAAGATTCAGTGGTAAACCCTTGCAAGTCTTCGACTTCAGTAGAAGTCGGGAAATTCCTTGACCAGCTGAGAGACTGTCAGCTTCTCAAGAAGGATTCTGATTTCTTGAGCATGGAATTGACTATCTTGACTGGTTGCTATTATTTAGCTTACGTATCTAAACATAAACGTATCAGACTTTTAATATTAATGAAATTTACATGTTTAAGGCAGTATCTTGGATAACAGTTCGCTTGTACTCTTAAAATAATAAAAGTCGTACGCTGTACTCCACTCTGGAGTGTACAGTGTCCAAACCAGGGACGGAGTTCATATTAACCCTATTAGTTCGGCTAACACTTTACAAAACGAAAAATAAAATGTCTTGCCTTCTTGGTTCTTGTTCCATGCATCGGTACACAGCAGAAGTGATCAGATACAGTGCATCGTTAGCCAGCGAGTGGCACAGTCCAGAAGAACTTTGTCAAAGGCGGCAACTTCACTACGAGCTGAAAGAACCGACTATAAAGCTTGCGTGCGTTCTAGAAATTAAATTAAGTATTCGGGAAATGCTAATAAGTAAAAATGTAATTATAAGGGGATGGGAAATCCTTTCTCCACGGAAGAGCGATTCCGTATGATTTCTTTTCTTTTTTTCAGCGTAGAAAACTGAACTTGTTTTTGCGCGTAGAATATAAGCACGCGTGTCACGTGTTCTGCTCGACTCACATGACCGCGGGCATATCGAATGATGCAAATTTGTTCTCCCAAGCTAAAAAAAGACTTCCCCATACTTTTTGATTTCAGGAGAATCTTACGACCAAATACGCCATTTTAATATAAACCGGAACATGGCGTAGTAAACAATTATAGACATGTTAGTTATACCAGGTGAAATCTTGGTGGGATTTCAGGTTCTTACGGTGGATGCCCCTTGGGGTGTTGCGCCGTGTAGTCTGGTAGGTTTGCTGACTGCCTCCATCATCAGGACGATCATTTCTCGTGTGTGTGTATTATTTAAAAATGCCGTTCATAACTCTGCGCGTCTCCAGTACAAATGTCAACTGGTTAATACTGCTACAACGGCATACGTCATTTCTTTTATGCGTTTTAGATGGAAAACTCAGTAAAATGTCTCAGATTTGTAGATATGCATTTTTTAAACATGTGTAGTTGGCAAGGATCTATACTTGAGCGTTATTTTTTATGTCTTGGTCCTGAGATTGGGGTGGCCAAGGCCTGTAATAGGCTGTAGAACCCGAGATGATGATGATCTTGAGATTTGTTTTAATTTAATAGCATTTTTAATACAGTCATAAACTTTAGATATTGTGTGTTAGAATTTACAGGAATTGGACATGACAGCCTTTCGCGTTTTCTGCTTTTCAGGACCAGTTATTTTGAGGCCCTGTTAATCTGCCTCAACATAATGAAAGAATTGTGTTATGTAAGTTTAGTACATGCACAACAGAAGAGCGTTCAGAATACAAAATCTAGTATCGAATATTTTATCAGTCGTTATACTTGTTGCATAACTAGCCAGGAAATGAAAGGACAACCAATGTACATGTGGCAGTTATGGTCTCCGCTAGGACGTCTATATTATGGTAGCGTGCAAGATTGGGTTAAGACACGTATTAATGGAAGCATGCTCTCTGAAATTCGTTTTACCACTCATCTCACAAAGTTATTCTAGTGGAAATTCGGAGATACAATCCAGATTTATTAGATTAATCGTTATTGTTTTAGTAGCATTTATATGAATGGGCAAAGTTTTGTTTGGCGATATCTGAGTAAAATTTGGAAGATAATTGTATCTTAAACTTATGAGTGTTTTTGGCTACAGGCTATTTATGTGAGTATCATTGTTTTTCATGAATATGATGCGTTGTTCGACAAGATTTCTGATTTAGAATGAAATTGTTTCATCTAAACGTAAAGCCAATTCTAACAAAATTTATTTCTCTCACGGACGGTCACATTTTATCAAACTTCGTACTTCGGTTGTACCAGATATGGTTATAATCGTTTCCTCTACCCCAACTCATCAGTCGAGGGTCGTCCAGAACGGACTTTCTTTGAATATTTCAATAGATTTATGAACTTTCTAGTGATTTATGCAGTTCCTGCCATACTGATTGAAAGTTTTCAAGGACGTTTGAAACCCTACAGACTGTGTAATAAAATTGCTCCGTACGTCTACGTGTCTGCATGAAAGAACTCTATAACGCCAAACCGAGTTTGATTAAATATGACCATTGGACAATTTTACGAAAAATCGACCCCATTGTATTTTTTTAAAGGTCGAACAGCTTTAATGACCGCTTAACGCAAGGGCATACTGCTTTTAGATCTCACATTTTCCTCACCACGGTTGACTTGGTTGGCTTGATTACCATTTTTATTTCGAGAGAGGAAATCCTCCGCGATGATGTAATCTCCCATTCATAAACTCCGCCCACGCAAATGTTACTGACCCCAGAAAATTTAGACGTTACTGGCAACGTTTAAATAGGTCATGGTTTAATTCTACAGAACATGCTATAATTTCTGGCATATATATAGAATTCTTAACTAGATTTGTGTTCATATCAGTCATTCAGCTGTGTTAAACACGTCCGAATTAGAGAAGTTTCGTATTCCTAATGCTCGCCATTCCTATCGACAAAGTTGCATAGGTCTATTTGTCGCCAAAATGGATGTAGTCTGACGACACGACATGGCCCACATATTCAATTTCCTTACTAAATGCTTTCAGGGCCCAGTGTTTGGTTTGGTTTCACGACTAATTACAGCCTCAAGTGTGTTTACAATATTCAGAGCACGCGCATTAATATTGTTGGGTTGAAGTAGTATGTATGTATTCGCTCAGATATAGGAAGTGACGCGGTCGGGACGAATATGTGCGTTCTACGTCGGTTAGAAATGAAAGGCAAGGTGATCAGAGGGATAGCAGACAAGGAAGAATATCAAGATTTCTGTCTTCTGGGTTGTTGCGCTGTGTAGTCTGGTCGATGTTTACCAACGTTTCAGAGGTCATACTGCCTCAGTCATCAGGGCGATGAAGATTTCTGTCTTCTGAGTTGTTGCGCTGTGTAGTCTGGTCGATGTTAACCAACGTTTCGTAGGTCAAACTGCCTCCGTCATCAGGGCGATGAAGATTTCTATCTTCTGGGTTGTTGCGCTGTGTAGTCTGGTCGATGTTTACCAACGTTTCAGAGGTCATACTGCCTCCGTCATCAGGGCGATGAGTATGAAGATTTCTGTCTTCTGGGTTGTTGCGCTGTGTAGTCTGGTCGATGTTTACCAACGTTTCAGAGGTCATACTGCCTCCATCATCAGGGCGATGAGTGTGAAGATTTCCGTCTTCTGGGTTGTTGCGCTGTGTAGTCTGGTCGATGTTAACCAACGTTTCTGAGGTCATACTGCCTCAGTTATCAGGGCGATCGCCCTGATGACGGAGGCAGTATCGGTTACTCTATATTTACATAATTACGTTATATGTCCGGTCCGAGATTTAAACCTAATACATGAAATGAATAGCATCCTCTGCGTCGCTAATGTAGGTTTCTGAACTTGATGTTTTGTTATGAAGGATTAAAATTATGGGTTGTCACTACAGCCGGTCGGTTAGCTCCAGCATTTACGTATGACAACATGTCCATGAATACAGTATTCAGGAACTTGTTTAACCACGGGGTGCATTTTCAAACATTCAATTTTGATATTTTAGTATTATAAGTCACGTGATGCCTGTAAATTTGGTTTTTATATGTGCAGGAACTTGTTTCTAGCCTCCCGCAGAGGTTAATTTCGATTTTTGAACACTCGACACGCGACAGTTTCTTGTTCCAACCCACTGATTCTCAAAATGTGTTCCTTGAGGGTGTGTATTCTGCGGGTTTCATTCAAATCCTTAACAGAATGAAGGTAACTTGTTACTGCAATAAGGTATACGCCGTGAGCCTGTATGTGAAAATAAAGGTATGGATCTATACATTCTTACCGTCGGCATTTGTCGCAGCTTAACGCCTCGGCCGCTTTAACCCATTTGATAGGAGGCTGGATGGTCCTTAGGATTCGCTTTGACACATCTGTGCGAAGAGGAAACTCTCTGTCATCGTTTGTCCATGTTAATTTGTGGTTTCGTGGTGGTAAAATGTAAGGTGCGTTCACGCGCAGATTATGTGACGTAAAGCGTGATCGTCTTTACCGTACGTATAGAACGGATAACTCGATTTTGTTTAATTTGGTTGTTTGCGAGTTTTACGAAAAATTACAAACCATTTCAATTTAGATGAGAGAATTCCTAATTTTGGAGCTCATATCAAATACTAACGAAAAAATGTGATTTGTTTGAGATATTTGATAAATATGAAGAATAAGTGTTATGAATGGGTTTTTTTACATCGATAAACATTAACCACGGTATTGATTGATTGAAAGTCATAATTAGGATCAAAGTTGATGTCATGCGCAGATTAGTTTGATTTTTGGTCCTCTGTATGGCGAACACTTGCTTTCTTCTTGCACGTGAATGGTGAACGCATTGTAAAGATCTGAACCTTTTTATGAATACTGCTTTACAGTGCACTACAATGGAGGAGATCCTGGCTGGAATGAATCATCAAAGAATAAGATGCCGCTTATAATGAAGGGTTTTTATAAAACTTTCCACATTGTATTTTGATATTCGATTTGCTGCCTTAGGTGATTAGAAAGACTTTGAAGACTAAATATCGTACGAACTTTCTACACCAGGTTCATTCAGGTTGGTTTAGAATACAAAGTGTATACATTTTATGTATAGATATATTTATAGTTCACAGAATCAAGTCCCGTTTTGTAGGTAGTCATAGACGAATGTACCACACGTGGAGCATAATAATTCTGTCGCATTTGTTCTGTTACTTTTTCTAGATTTTTAGCTAATGAATGCTAACTTTTCGAAGTTACGGAATGAATCAAATGGGTACCGGGGTCCTTTCCCGGGGGTAAAGTGCGGCGGCCGGGGTGTGGGGCTGACCCATCTAGTGGCCAGGTTAAGAATGAGTAGGAGCTATAACTCCTCCTCCCCCAAGCGCCTATATGGCGTATAGTATTACAGCTTTACTTTTACTTACATATTAACGGTTTACGCTCAAGATTAGCTCATGGAAATTGTCCATTATTTTCGTCGAATTAAAACCAAATTTTGGAACGTGTCGTAATCTGAGTGAAAGTGCATTTAACTGTTTAAGGATAAGAACCAATGAATGGTTCTAGTGGACACGGTAATGAACCTTTAGGTTTCATAAAAGTTGGGCAATTTCTAGACTAGCTGAGCGACTACAAACTTTTACCGAGTCCTTAGGTTTTTCCCTGTCAGTATCATTCCACTGCCACTTTTTAATCACCCAAGTTTCATCTCGGTGGTGGACAATGCGGCCTCAGTTCCATAGAGACAGTCTCACCCCATGTCTAGCGGTTAGAACGCTGGCCTTGTAATCCTGGAGTCTCGGGTTCGATTCCCGGCGGTGCCCGAATTTATAACTTGTGTTGGGCAAGGCCGTGGTCTAGGCAACACGGAGTTTTCCTCCGTGGCATCCCAACAATTAATCCATTCACACACAGAAGAAGGCAATGGCAAACCACTTCTGGATCATCTGCCAAAAACGTATATGAACAGGTCCCAGTCCGAGAAAAGGATGGAAGGATCCTGTTCATATGGACCTGTCGTCAGACAGAACACTAAATAAATAAATATAAATAGTGTTTAAGGGAATCATCTTTATTTCTTCTGAGGATCATACAAAACCCATAAATAAACTCTGTGGGCAAACTAAATTGTTACTGAATGTTAAAGCGAGTGGTATGTGTCTGTACCACAGCTTTAGAGGGTTGAAGAATCTGCCAGTGTGATTGAATCATTCATCTTTTAGACTAATAAGACTTGCAACAAATTGCGTCATTATAAGTTGTATGGGATCCGCTTGAAGGTTTCCGACAATGTCTAGACAACGACACGAAATTTACGACCTGTAATTACGGTGTTCGGCTGATAGAATTTTCAAGCGAGTTGAAACCAATCACTGTTCTCGAGCTGGTCTTATTGCTTATTGCTACGTCACACAAGGTCTGACAATTAAATAACCGGAATGGAATTTCTGCTGCATGTTGGATCATTGAATATATGATTTAGTAGTTATTTTTTACCAGTCATTGAAATTTAGTTTGCTTCGCGGCTATATTAGAAGTTTTACTGAATTAGTGTTGTTAATGAGCAGGAAATACATTTACCCAGAACTTCCAGAGAGATTGTTGGACAGACAACCTCAGGGGTAAAAAATAGTGAATGGTCTCCGGGACAAAAACAAGGCGAATATAAAAATTCAAGGCCAAACCATGCTATTTGCTTATTTGATATCGAAGTAATTATTAATTGCACTGCAAACAAGAAATTAAATATTTTATTTTCAAATATTGGAACGTTTATTGCAGCGTGTCGTATAGAAAGACGTAATATTTGAGAGAATATGTGGATATGGATCATGGCAAACAACATTTCCAGTAAAACAATTTTTGTTACCAGTGTTTTCTTCTTACATTGTACCTATAAATATTGTAAGTTGCCACCTTCATGGCGAAGATTCACGTTCAACGCCGTTCATCCCCTAAAACCGTAGTTTTACTTTGAACTCCAACCGAAAATACCTTTGGATAATATAAATGAGTAATTCCTTTCAGATTTCTTAAAAATTTCGCTTCATTAGATTGTGTCCTGCTTTCTTTTGCCTTATGTAATATTATATAACATTTTGTCATTAATTGAGCGGCAAACCGTCGTCAGAGCTGTTTAGAATGTGTTCTGATTATTACGATTCTGGTAACATACGTCTTTCAGCCACCAATTCCTCACACGTTGCGACTTGTCCTTATGTGGAAATAACAGCATCAAACCCGTCTCCACAGCTCCGTCCGTTCTCTTGTGTCACAATCATGTAAACTCTTTTCCTTTCCCATCACATTCATTGCTGAAAGTTGTGTATTAATTATACGCGTCATAAAACAGTATTTCACATAACATTTGTTAATATATTGTCATTTAATCATGCCTTAATTTCCAAATTTCTAAGTTATAAAGTTATATTTCGCCATTGTGAAGCTAAAGGATTATAAGCCAAAAAGAGTTTCAGAACTAACACCACCTTACCCTGCACTGGCGGTTTGTCCATGTGCTTAATTAAGCATGCACTAGTTGGTGTTGAGTGGCCGGTTTCAGGCTCCAATCGTTTAACCTCCAGCGTCCATTGGGCACTTAAGGATCATCTGGTAGGTCAGATGAGAACCCGTGAAAACGTAATGGTGAATTAAAAATTTCCTGATCTTGCCGGGAATTGAACCCCGGTCTTCAAGCCCATAGCCAGTTATAATGACTGAAATATGGCGATTCATAATAGACAAATTAATGAGCTTTTATGACAAGGCATATTCGGAAAATAGAAGTAATTTACATGTGTAATTGAAGTTATCTACAGGGGGTATGAAAATTTAATTTCAAGGAGTACATATTTCGAATTATGTAATGTATTGTTTTAACAAGCAGTAAAATATAAATGTCATATGTCCACGGCTTGAAAGACGCAAGACCAGAAATTAAATTGTAAAGGCAGTTAACTTCATATGTCATAATAGAAAGGGATTACTGAGATAATACGTGTGTTTTTTTGGATTTATAATAGAATTGGAGAAGATTTATTCATACTGGAAGACATGGAATGATCATGCAGAATGGATGGTGGACAAACCTGTTGGAGAAGGTTAACTTGAAAGACTGAGAAGAGGATCTGAGTGTAACATTAAGATGGAGATTGATTAAGAAAATGGGAAGTGGAAGGAACAGGATTAATTTTAATACGTGGGCATAATTCGCGATGTTTGATCTCCTGGTTCTGCTGGCACAGTGTTAGATGGAAGCAGTTGGTCGGAGTGACAGAATTGTAACGCTGCAGATGGAATGAGGGAGACAACGAAGGCATTAAACTCATGATTTTACTTCAGGCATTATCAAGTAGTCCAATCCGCAAGAAGGTCAGAATTGGTTAACAAGAGAGAAAGTTTAAAAACTTGTAAAGAAGACGTATTTTTTCGTTTTTCGTTCTTGTCAGTGTTCTTCGAATAATTTTGTCGACGTTGTAATTTTGCAGATGATTGGGTATGTTTTCAGTTTTTCATTTATGAAATTTGATCTACCTGTCAGCTAACCCCGATAATTAACTGGGCGTTTTATTATCTTCTCGTTACGATAGACGAGTGGCGTAAGACCACGCTGGTATGTCCTTCGTCTTATTGGACCACACTTCAAGCATTGGAAGATGAATAAGTAGAAGACGATGTTGTGAATGAACAGTAAACATTCCAGAGGAAATTTTCTTCTGGCCCAGCAAAACATCAAAATATTTAAATAATGTGTTGGTAATTACTATGTTACCGCACTGAAAACATCGAATAGGCGTTGCATAACTAGAAGGGGATAAAATAATACGCGTGCTGATGGCAGGAAAATCCTCATTACGAAATTCAACACGCGTATGTAAGACTGGAGTTGAAAAGAATAGTCTACAGGTTTCAAAGACGTTCTGTGTTTGTCTACCGACACTTTTAATTGCTCACAATAACGAACAGGACACTGAATTACAGAGGCATCAGAACAAACAATTCTTGTTCCACTTTAAGGAAAATTCCTGTAATAATACAAGGTGCCTTTTGCCGTAAAATCATATATTGAGCTTTCTTTGCACGTAGTGCACAGTGAGAACGCATTATGGGTTGGTCGTATCCGTCCGTCCGTCCGTCCAATCGACTGTACTCGAGAAGCATTGAACGGCTTTCAATAAAATTTGATATCGAAGTTGTGCTATTCCTCTCTCGTGTTATACCCGGAGTTTTACAGTCGGTAATCGCAGGATCCTGACCTGAATATCTGAAATGTTAAAGCAATAGAGACGAATGTGAAACAATGGCAGTAAACCAGAGGTGTCATGGTAAAAAAAAGCGGATCTGTTGAATGCAATTTCCTTGGAAAACGGAAGCATGCACTTCATACCGAGCTGGTGACACGGATTACGTAAGCGAGAAAAGACTTCCGGTGCAGAAATTTCTTAACTTCCCAGGAACAAATACTTTCGCGTGTTCTCTTTGCTGGCTGTTTCACTCTCAGTTTCTCTCCACTGCTCTTTCTTTTGTTTGTATCTCTGTCTCAGATATTATAACAAAACTTTTCACCCCTGCAGTTAATTAAAGTTTAATCCGTGTTAGTTTTGTTTTTGTCGTATGACATTAGCTCAGGAACTTGATATTTGGAAAGGTTGTTGTAAATGGCCGAGAATGGCACAGACTTTCTGACAAGGGCAGAGAGAAAACGTAGATAAATAACAGCAAGACAAGGTGAGAGAATAAGGTTAAATTCCTGACACGTTCAGTTGCAACATTTAGTTAAAAGTGACCCAAGAAGAATAAACGAGGTTATAAATACACATAAAATGGGGCTGTTAGCCTGGAATATTAATGCGAAGAGACAATTTGGGAAACGTAATTTTAGATGCACAGGTTAAAATTGATGTAAAGGTTAAGATTTTAAGCTGTGGACAGGATTAAGCTGGCTCAGGGTATTGTCCTATGGAAGGATTTTATGAACACAGTAATGAATATTCGAGTTCGATAAAGAGCCAGAAATCTTTGACCAGCTAATATTGACCGACTAATATTGAACATCAGATGAACCACGCCATATAAAAAACAATACCTTCGTTCTAATATATAAGAGTAATCTGATAAGAACATTTCAGTAAACTGCATAACATTGTAATTGATTGTAATTAGAGTTTTAAATTTACCAATCTAATTTATACCTGAGGACGGTTAAATATAACCGAAACATGTCGTAAGAGACGTTCCAATTTGTAAATCGATCATTCGATGCGGAACGTGAAATGATATTTTAAATATTTTATTATCTTATTAAAATTGTGATTTGACGGAAAGTATTAAAATATTAACCTAATTCACAATGTGACGCAAATATACTACCTTATAAGTAAATATCGGCTTTAAATCTGAAAGTCTGACCTACCCCCTCCTGAATTTATGAAATTTCCCTCCGTCAAGACAGTCTAAGGATGAAGGACTAGGAAATTTAAACCATGTAAGGAGAATATTTGGACCTGAACGAGTTGAAGTGACGGAAAACTGGAGAAACCTTACCCTTCATCCAATATTATTAAGCTGATTAAATCAAGGAAGATGGGCGGGCATGTAGCGCGCATGGGAACTTGAGAAATGAGTACAGAATTTCGAAATTCCTGAGAGTTAGAGGCCACACTCTAAAGACTCATGTGTAGATGGGAGGATAATATTAAAATGGATGTCAGTGAAATGGATGAGAATTTGACTTATGACTCAGGATAAGAACAGGTTTCTATAATACGTAAGGAATTTCTCGAATAGTTGAGCTTTTCAAATACTTTATTCCACGGAGTTAGATAATCAATTGGCACTTGGAACAGTGTTATAAATCATAATTATGCAAACAAAATCAATTAGTAAAATGAAGTGATTTAAAGTCAACAATTATAATTAATACTCGATAGCATAAATATAAATTATTTAATAATTAATTAGAAATTAGATTGAATTTGTACTCTATAAAGATTCCATCACTACAGCCACTCTTCGTCCAAGGAAGTAATCTTTTAGCAATAACTTTCACCTTAGCCACATTTCCATCCAGTTGATTATTTTACGTAACTCGTGAGTCGACACTGGCTGACTGCATTACCTGTTAGCAGTCCGAATATGGAGCATGGCATTGATGAACGGATCGTCCATCAGTGTCATCACACTGCCTTCCATCACACTCTACGCTGAACCATATTAATGTAATACAAGCATTTTATGCTATTCTGGGTTATGGCGCCGTGTAAACATGTCGATTGTTGCCAGCATTTCGGAGAAACTTACTGTCTCCATCTCCATGGTTGCGAACCGCGTCTCAAAACTTAACAAGTTTAGGTTTTGAATTACATCATTATAAATGAGAATATCTTGTAAAAAAGTTATATTGTATGTCTGTGTTAAACGTAGAATATGGATATCTGACGTAGATTTGGAGACCTATTTATTACGCAAGGTCTTGTCAGATATGGAAAAAGGTTAAATTCCCTTCTCTCTCATTTTAGAGTGTCAACACGTATACATTCTCTGCTTGTTTATGAGTTTGAATAAGAATTCATGTTCTAAGTTCTAGAGCTAGAGGCCATACGTCACTTTCATTTGTTTCATATCACTAGGATACGTGTTATTCTAAGAAAACAGATGTTTGTAGCGTAATGTATGCACACATAAGACAAGTAATTTGGATTGTCCATTTTGTCGTTATACGGAATCTCGTCTGCTTTAACGACTAAGGAAATTTACGCACAGCGAAAAATTTGGTCCCGTTTTCTCTGTTGTTCGATAGGGATTTTCACTTCGTGAATGCCATCTTATAAGTAGCGCTAAGCACATTCGGGAAGCTGCTTCTTATGCCAAGATATGACCATCGCATATCACGCAAGGAATGTCAACGTTTTCATGGGTCGATGACTTTTACGTCGTTGTGGGATCTGGTGTCTGCCTAACTGGGTGATGACTTTAACACGAGGATTCTTCGCATATCTGCGTGGGCGGAAAGTCTGTGGACTATTCAAGGTCACCCTTCCGAGTAGCGCGTGTAGGTTGTAACGTAATGTGACTGGCGGCGTTGTCTCCAACATAAAATTTTATGAGTAATTTCCTCCGCTTTTATACGACTTATTAATGTCAGATCAAGGGTTATCAGCTTTATTTATTAACATACGATAGATAACCATAATTAAAATAATAAAAATGTTAAATTTTGTCCCTACATATTTCTGCATATAGTCCCGGCTTCGAGTCTACGTTACACGTTAAAATATTAAGCGTTTAGGAATTTCATGGGCACAACTTCCCAGGAGACAGTCGCCGCCATGGAAGGGAGTGGGTTCACACGTGTTTAACCTTTAGTACGTCGACGCCTTCTCCTCGCTTTAGAGCCGTAGTAGGAAGTACTGCAGTTCTGCTATTAACTCATGCTTGTGCAGGAACGTCCCGAGTTCATGAACCTGCACCACATCTGCGCGCGTTTACTTTGCTGACGTGCTGCAAGGAGTTAACTTTCGTGTTAGTGGACGTCAATCACTGTCATCTTCCGCGTTTCCTTCCGTCTTGTCTGTCAGAATATATAAGGAAAATGCATAAAGCGATCAACGAACAGGGCTGTTCCCTCGGTAGGCAACTCTAAGCGGCTGTGCGAACAAAACGAGTGGTTTAGTATTCACATCGCTTGTTACCCCATAGCGGTAATCAACATCATGACACATATTTTCATTTTTAGAAAACAGATTTTTTGATACGTTGAAAGCCCGCTGAAAATTTGAGCGCTTACCTTACGAAAAGCATGAACTACGTACAACCTAGATCTATGTTATGCATGGGTACCAGTCCGGGGTGTTTTTAAAATAAAATTTATACTGAATTGCAATGTATTAATCATTAATTAATACTTGCAAGTACTTATTTAGATACTGCGTTAGTATCCTACATGGTTTTTGAAAAAAGTTTAGTAATATAACCCAGGAAGACGAATGTAATATAACGTTTAAGATTTCAGTTTTTACACGAAATTAAACAACGTGTCGGCATTAAAAGGATCAACTGGTGAAAATCATGTGTAGCTTATAAATACAATCTGTGAGAAACCTTGAAAATGACAACTGTAATGTTTGTCGAGAGGTCGATTAATACTCAGCATTCGAAGCGGCTGACACCCGAATCTGAATATTGAAATCAGCCGCGAAAACCAGAGGATTATACGCGGGCAGCACAGAACACGTCAGCGAGCCGTAGGTTGATATCCCCTAGTTTTAAGACTTGGAGCTTACACATTTCAAGCAAGAACACATTATCCAAGTGTCATGAGGTAGATATTTTACTGTGTAAATACGTCTGCAGTAGAGACCCGGACTGGTCTTGAAAGTGTGGTTAGGCCAGACATCAGATTACGAAGAGAGAGTCCCAGGTGAGGTCATGGCACACTAAATTGAAAACAACACACTATCATTACACTGTCTTCCTGACTGGGCGTGGGAGACTCGGTAACTTTAACAATACCTGGACAGCCTGATTCAATTTCCACGTGATCAGAGTTGTGGTTTTCGATTCGGTGTGGTTCGCCCAAACTGTTTGCGGAAGCAATTCCTATTAAAGACACCACAGAGCGAATAACATGAACATCATAGCGTACAGCCCTTCATGAGCAACTGATAGTCGCTCAGCTGGTGAAGAATATTTAATGTTTCGTGTAACCGTTTCCTTACATTATTCTCGAGACCCTGTCACCAGTTCAAGTCCTGATGAATTTGAACCCATGAAGATGGCAGTCTTGTGGGTTGTAGCGCTGTGTATTCAGGTAGAATTTTGCCGACGTTTTAGAGGTGTTTGCTGCCCTGATGATGGACGCAGTACGTATTTCTGAAATGTCAATGAACTTCTACCAGAGAACACGATGAAAGAGCCCAGAAGTTGTCCTGCTGTGAAAACCTCAATTCTCACAATTTGAATCAAATCTACAGAGTTACATTTTATTAAGATCCATTTTAATACTACCATGCGTGCTACAAGCCCCGTCAATCTTACCACCTATGTACATGCCAGTGTTATTAGGCCTACATAAATATGAATCTCTATTATGTATTTGTCTTTTAGTTCTAATTAATGTCCTTACATTTAGTTAAGAAAGAAACACTGCTCTTTTATCGCGTAGGACAAACCTCAGTTGCGATAGGAAATCTTGAGGTAGGAATCTTGCCAGTAAATGTAACTAATTACCACTCGACCCCGGTGCTAGATGGTTGTAAACTGAATGTGAGCAAATATTCCCCGAATTTAGTGTTCTGTTCGCTGTGACGTAACTTTGTAGGAATCAGCTGATGATGCGCGGTGTCTGTGTAGCCTTGACGGCAGCAGCTCGCCTTTCCCAAAGGCCGCTGGCAGTGATGGACCGTGATGTGTCGCTTCAAGTTCAGGGCTCTTACGTGCACACCCCCAACTCATCCTTGCAGGCACACAACGTGATTAGAAACTTTTTGGTCGCAATTTTTACGTTTGTTTATAAGGATAAGATACCATCACGCTGCAGTTTGGATTGTAGTAGAGGTAGAAAATGTATTTTTTTTTTAGCTTGGAATCGATTGGGTTTATTTTAATGTCATCGCGGTCCAGATAATGCGTTGATAAAGATTTTGAATTGAAGGAATAGTTAAATACAGTCTAACCTTTGACTCTGGCCAAAAGTTAAAAAAACGTGGAGAAATTGCGTCTTTAATGTTAGCTAATATTCACAGCAGTGAATATCTGCGTTCAATTTCACAACTACGATCCAAAATATTGCAGAGGCCATCCGTGGAGAGATAGGATTATTGCAGGTGCTGAGGTAAAGGATCAAAAGACTAAATCTAGGGCAGCTTATGGAGTTTTGTCACTATCAACTTTCGTGTTTTTACTGCTCTAGTCATACATCAAAAAATTAAAGCCCCTGGGGGATGTGTGATGTTAGAATTCTGGTGCTGACATAATGTATTGCGTAAAACATCCTTTTCCCTTTGAACAGAATCTACTAAATAAATTACGCAGCGTGTTAAAAGGTGCAGGATATATTGATACCTTATAAATACAGGATCACAACCCTGTCATTATACACAAGTTCACTTCTTTGTGATATAAACTTTGATTGATATGAGAAGGTTCCACTAAACATTTGAGACTAACTAGCACCATATTATTAATCTGCAGTGCACAATTTAATTAAGCCGATCGCTTTGTGCCCATACACGAATAATGACCACCTGTAACCTTCAGAACTGTAAAAGTTGGTCAGGTTTTATGTAAAACATTTTGTGAATGGCCATCATGACCTGTGAGCAGTAATATGTCAATCAAAACGACTCTTAAATGGCACCTCATTCCATTTTAAGCTGTTTTGTAATTGAATATTTGTCCCGTTCCGTGAAATAGAAAGGAAACCATATTTGGACTTGAACCCTTCGTTCTGTCGTGTTAAATAAAACATTAGATTCCGTACTTTCTTTTCTTTCAAACCTTGAACTGATTTAGTAGATTAAATTAAGTATAACATTCTATGATTTATTTCAGAACTAACGCACTTCGACACTGCTGTTCACTGAGCTGGATTTTAACCTGGTCATGTGTTATTTGTAATTGACAACGCAGAATATTAGTAGTAACAAGTGACCTGCTTTTACAGGCAACTTGCAACCGCAATTATTTTATGGTCATCATGTGCCGTTCATAATAAAAGTGTTCAAGTATTCCTCGTTGTTTACTTCGACTAGGTCATCGGCCAGAAATTACTTAACTCCACAACAAGAATTCAAGGTTTTATGCGACTAATGATTTCCTATTAAAATTCTCCTTGTTAGGAAGCTAAGACAAGTCGTAATGACCACTGCGATGCGTGCAAGAATGGAGCTATCCTCTGGATTACATCACAGATCATCGAACACTTGTCTAAGAACTTTGGTGCCGTGTATCCTGGTGATGAAACTGTGTCCGGCACACGTAACTCTTTGTTAACAGAAACAGAATTCTGCACTGTTAGCATAGAAGCTCCCCATCTGATTCAATCTTAGAGTATTTGCAAACCAACTAACATCCTAATAAAATTGTTTATGAATTATTTAAAAATGCCAGAATTTCTTATCGGTTTTTATCCTCAGAGATATCCCGCTAATGGATCCTATCATGAGCGAGGTGAATAAAATCCATATAGATCTATGAAGTTTATTTTAGATCCATTTTAATATTATCCTTTTATCTATGTTTACGTAACCCAAGTGGTCTGTTTCATTGAGGCATTTCTGCTTTCTTCATATTTCCTCTTTTTTATCTTTGGTTATTTAATGCTCAGTGTAGCTTGAAGGACAATAAGTTATACAATTTGTAACTCTTAAGCGTTTAAATGTTACAGGCTTTATTAACATAATTTTCAAACAATTGAAAGATAAAAAACATATTATGATACTCTATCTTTGCCGATACTTTTATATGGACGTGAAATCCGAAAAATGAAAGTAAAAGACAAAATCAGAATTAGAGTCACTGAAGTGAAATTCATAAGAATAAAACCGAATTACTATTGAATAGACCCACTTATAAAAGAACATGCGTTGGGCAACATTTTGAATACAAAGAGACTGACTTCCCAGGCGCTTAAAGTGTTACAGGCTACAAGGATTAAGAAACTGAGTGAGGTCGGAACATGCTTAACTCCTTAACTGGTAGATATTTTTCCCTTTCTTTTCAAGTAGAATCTTGAGGTAGCATTCGGGAAAATGAAGACGTGTTGTGATAATTATTTATCATTTCCCGTTGTTTTAATGCCCTGTTCCTTCCTGCTCGTTCACGTGTATTCGTATACTAATAATTTAAAAAAACTGAACACACATGACAATTCTGTATGATTGATGTAATAGATTCATTTATATGTAATAAAATATAAGGCAGTTGGTACGGAATGCTCGTATTACCTGTCAGATGTTTTGGAGGTCAGAACCTCATTTGCTCTTAACCTCAGCGCTCTTAATTTCTCTCCTGTTCGTGATTCTTTTGTCTGAACCGCTCTCAAGTAACTTAGCGGAACTGTAGTGCATGAATATTCAATAGTGGCATTATTTCAGTGTAAGGACATTATGGTCATTCTTAACTACGTTTTTTTATTGTTAAAATTAATTGAAACGGAGGCTTGGAACCAGACAAACAATAACAAATTTGTATCCGGGAACAGCGACGGTAGTAGAGTTATGGATAACATATCACGTTTAAAGTAGTCTTGGCACAGAAACATAATTGCATTCAACGATATTAACAGTAAAGTTCATAAATTACAAGTGAGCTTTCGAATTTTGATTTTAGACGATATAGACCTACCATATAAACAGATGACATATTATACACGCGTGAGAATATGTTCTGATAAATTATGTCCTGTAACAGTGTTGTTTCTTTTTGGTGTTAAATTTGTTAAAGTCTGTGTGTTGCTACATCATTTTACATAATGTATTTTTCCATATTAATTCAAGACCATTTCACACTAGAAATATTAATTTTCTATCGTGGTGATTGGTGTAAATAGAAGGTCATTGAGAAACGGAGATTTGTTAATTTAATCACGGAATTTTCTGTATTTTACGGAGCCTTTGGTTTTATAGCCGTGTTCACAAGAGGTAATCACTGAGCCAGATGAATCCAAACACCCACTAGCCTATCATATGCGGTGTTCCAAATGATTTCATACTATGGCTTTCCGACTAAAATGTTACATGCTTTTATCTTATTATCGGACCATGGTTCAGTATGTTTTCCACAAAGAAGTAAGAAATATTTTATAAAATAGCATAACTTGTGAAATGATATTGGAAGAAAAACCCTCGAAACTTTAGATTACCCCTTCGTAATGTACGTAATTCAGTGTTTGTTAATACTAGTGTTGTAAGTCACGTTGACTAAACAGAAAGTAAACAACGTTTTTCTAACAGGTACCACATACCGACATGTTAAGAACGTAAAATGGTAAACGTCATTCTGGTATTTCCTTCCAGTACCCTTTACACACATAATTTCAGCAGAATTTGTCACTACGTTAACAAATTGCTATAAAATGAATTTGCAGTCCGAATTACAATAGATTACTTCATCATTAATTATTTTACAGTCATAGAATTTAACACATAGTTGATTTAAAATGCGTTATAATTTATCTTCGTAAAATACTATTGAAGCACGAAAGCGTTGTTAATCCTTCTTAGTTAGAAGCCGAAGTTACTGAGCCAGCAACTTGAAGCACACTTTATCCATGAAGTCAGTAAGCTTATCGTCTGTCTCCAAACACAATACTTAAGCTAAAAGAAAAACACTCATAAAAGAGATTTCTTTTTAAAAGGTGGTAGTCATTCAGCTGGCCAAGAAATGCTATAATAGCCCATCACTGGAACCTGTACAGAGCCAGATAAATTTATTTTCATATCCACACTTAATTTCGTTGTTGAAAGTGGAACGAGTTAGGCAAACTTAATCTTATTTTATTATCCCAATGTTTGCCTTGAATGAATGACAAATACCTCGAAATACTTGTCTGTATAAGATGGTAAAGTTCCGTCATATTGTGATATAATAAGTATATATTAAATCTTGTCCGTCTAATCACAATAAATTCTTGTTAAATATTAAAATATTACAATAATTAACATTTAAAATATTTAAAATATTAAATGATGTTCTTTATCGAAATATTCGATTTACATTAGACCATCATGCACATTGAGCATGATGTATATATACAGAACAACATCGAGTGTGTTATTAAAAATGGAATAAAAATCTGAAAAAGAACATCGTTTGATATCTGGTAAAAATCTAATAAAAATGCACGCTAGCATAATGTATCAAAATTGTATTTAAATTATTTATCGTTTTGAAGCTTTATATAATTATATACACCTGAGGATGGTTCTTTTAGGAACTGAAACATGTCGTGAAACATGAAAAATCATGGTCTAATGTAAATCGAATATTTCGACAAAGAACATCATTTTATATTTTAAATATTTTAAATGTTAATTATTGTCTGCATAGCTGGACTCAGTACATCGAAACAGGAAGCAGAAACTCTGGCCTATAGACCACAGCTCTTTGTGCGTAGGGTACATTATCATTCGATGCCATACGTGGACTACGTACGTATTTAACTGATTTTAGCCTCCTGGATTTTGATCTGTTTTCCAGCCATAAAATAAAATAAAATAGAAAAGTAAAAATGTATTTAAAAATTTACGATATCAGTTTATAAGGAGTTGGGAATCAGCAGGAGATACAGTTTATTAATGTGAAATTAGTGGCATTTTGTTGACATTAGTGAAATCAAATAAACTTAAGGTGAAATTGTGTTTGTTTAGCTGAAACACGAGTGAGTAGGAACCTTCACAAGCGAAGAATAATAGTCATGAAACAGGACATTCTTTTTACAACACCAGTAGAGTTCATCGAGGCCAGCCCGCAAGAATAACTTTAAGCTTGTTCTAATGAGACATTTAGGATATTATGAAAAGATCGGAAAGTATGCAGTTTGGAAACCGCAGGTCAAGAACTTCAAAAACTTTAATGTTGATGTCGTAATATCAGGCAAGGTAAAGGGAAACACAAATCAGTAGCAAAATCTAAGCAATGAAACAGTTTATTAGCTGCTTGTATTGCGAATAACAGAAAACGTATTCCATAGATTTGTGCTGTGTTGAGAAAAGTGACCGACCTTACATTATGTGTAACATATTAGTTCGTGTCTTGTCTTAACACGTGTAGACAACTTTCGATAGATTGTTACTAACAGTGCCACGTTCTTCGTCGGCATATTCACGACTACATATCACGCGTGATTCATACAGAAATAACTATTATCTTTCTGACATGACAAACATTCTCTCTTCTAGTTTCCTTCCGTCCTGGCTGTCTGTTGCACGGTGTAATGCATGAAACGATCAATAACCATCGTCATTTCGACCCTTGGCGATAATATACGATGTAATGCATAATGCGATTTATTTATATGTATTGGTCTAACCTGAATTTATTGACAAGGACAATGTAGAGTTTATTTTTCAGTGAACCGACTTTGTATTATATAAGTCCTGTTATTTTTTAAATTATTTATAAAGTTTGTTATTGAAGACACGTCGTTTAGAAAAGCAATTTAATTATTCCAGTTGATATCTTTCAGTTATGAAGTAGAACAGAAATTACTTGCGTAATGTACATGTCACTTTAAACATAGGGCTATTATTGGTGTACGCAGTCTATATCAGCGTTACGCAATCGCTGTGCTGCAACGAGGTCTTACGCCCCGCGAATTTTTATAGGATATTGTATATTCGCATGTTATATTTATAAATAATGAATATATGATCTTTCTTAATTAGAATTCTTAATTAACACATACAAATTTTTCCATCGTCGATAGCTTTATTCGACATGTTACGTTTTGTTTTAATATGTCTGCATTCTTAGGGTTTATACGTAGTATACATATTTATGGCCATGTATAGTTTCGTACAACCGCCACGGTGGTCTAGCGGTTAGAACGCTGGCCTTGTAGTCCTGGGTTCTCGGGTTCGATTCCCGGCGGTGCCCGAATTTATAACTTGTGTTGGACAAGGCCGTTGTCTAGGCAACACGGGGTTTTCCTCCGGGGGCTTCCCCGGTTTCTCCGTGGCATCCCAACAATTACTCCATTCACACACAGAAGAAGGCAATGGCAAACCACTTCTGGATCATCTGCCAAGAACGTATATGAACAGGTCCCAGTCCGAGAAAAGGATGGAAGGATCCTGTTCATATGGACCTGTCGTCAGACAGAACACTAAATAATATATAAATAATAGTTTCGTACATCCTCTTCTTGAGGCAAATTTTGCTATGTGCTGTCAAATTATGGTGTGGAACGGGTGAAAAATGTTGCGGAACATTGATTGATCTATGTATCAAAATATTTATATTTGATTATTTGGAATTATAAGCAGCCCACGTTTAGGTATATTGCTGTTTCTTGAGCCCCTCCTATCCAAATGCGACTCAAGCCCAGAAGTTTCACATTTTGTTCTCGCAGACGAGGTTTCGACGACTAGAGTCAGAGCGATTAAACAATTATATCAGCATCTGTGGAGTTTGCAGACAGTAGCCCTGTCACGAGACTACTTACATTTATCGACAAGCTGGTAACTTGCCATGGGGAATTTACGATTAATTTCAAGCCTCAAAGACTTTTGGACGAATGAGGGCAGAACGAGTCACACGTATCCCAACTCTAAGACTTCGAGATGATGATGGTTGTAATTACATTCCACATAGCATTCCGGAGGCAATTTCTGTATTAAACAAATCTTGTTGGCGTAGTTACGGAACTGGATAATTTCTATCGTTCCGTCACGGATGAAACGGTTCGATATTCGCAAGAGTGTGTCGCTGTGAAAGTTATCGATTTCTGGGGTGTTTGCTTTTATTGTTTGTCTAAGTGGAGCGCTGAGTTTCGGACTGGCGGCGGGATCTTTTCTTTTTCTCCCCTTTTCTCGCACGTACCAGGACAAATTTCGCCAAGTACTTATTCATATGTTTCACGACTCAGTTCTAGGTCAGCAGATTTCCTCTGTCATTGTCAGATTTGAGTTTTTATCTGGAATCGGTGAAAATTCTTTATACAATTTGATGAGGCACTGATCCGAAACACTTAGTAATCCTATTTTGTTTTCATTTATAATCTGAAAACAAACTCTTTTTACTCTCTTTATTATCACTTGAGTAGTTACAGTTTAGTTGATAAAGTGACGACTCACGAAATGGACGGGTATTGGCTTCGAACCGCGATTAGTGGACATCATTTTTCTGTAGCCCAGATACCACGTCCAATGGGATATCAAGGTCGCTTTCCCCCGGGGTAAAGGAAGCCTCAGCGTAAAGCATCTAGTTCTGGGGTTAAGAATGCACGGAGCTTTCCTTGTAGGCGAAAGATTCCTGACAACGGACCGCGGTTTGGGAACTTCAGTTATACGTCTTCATGATTAGATGCGTATGACACGGGGATAGATTCATAATGTGTGTATGCGTGTACTAGCACTCCTCTGCAGAAATGTAGGTTTATAGGACCAGGCATTTTTAAACAGCATGTGCCGAATTCAGATTCCGACGAGGTCACCGGGTATCCTCACTGGGATTTATAGAGAAGATTGCCTAGAAACAGGCCTATACTTATTAAAAATGTGTTGTCTATTTCTCATCTCCAGTCTATTTTATAATATTTGGATTATTCTAATAATTTTTGGTGAAGACTACAAAGTAGGACCTCCTTGTTACGTAATTTCCACCAGAATCTTTTCATGTCATACATTTTAGGCCCAAATGTTATTTTCAGCACTATGTTCCAAAAGTCCTTTGTGTGATTTTCCTTTAATGTGAGGGACCAAATGTCACGTCCATAGAAAGCAACATGTAAAATAATAGCTTTTACATTTTAATATTTACGTTTTTATGTAGCACGCGTGAAGGCAAAATGTCTTCAACTACACGATAACAAACATTCACTTCATTTAATATTTTCGTAATTTATTTACAAATGAAATTTTGATTTGTTATATTCCTTACCAAATATCTTATCTTTTATACACTTTAGGGTTTATAAATCAATCTTTTCTTGTGGTACGTGGCAGGTAAACACTGCCGATCTCTTACGTAGAGGACTGTAGGCCATATACCAGCCTTAAGCGTAACGTGGGTCCTCAGTCTCTTCAATTAGACCTCTCCTCATGCCATGTGTAGTAATGTTTGAACTAATCAGTAGGGACCGCGGAGTCGCGTGTTGTATAAACGTTTACTAATTGAAATTAACAAGCGACTTTGACATCGTTCCACACAGAAGTTGGAGTGAATGTAAATACGTTTGTTAAATTGTCTTTTTGTTGCGCGTGGCGGAATGCGGTTCGAATGGCCAAACCGCTTACTGACCTGATACGTATTGGACCTCGGTACTTCTATTTGGACGGTGGAAGTGGTTGTATGTTCTATCGAGTCCTTTCATTTCTAGTTTATTAAATGATAGATCGGGCGGTGTAAAGCATGTGCCTTACATAACATTTCCATTTCTGTGTGCTGGGTAGGTTTGAGATTGCGTCACGCTCCTAGCTCGTTCTTTGTCTAAACGTGCTTTATTGCATATACATCTAATTAGACATATAAACCGTCAAATGTAGTTGCGTACTTGTTTCACAGTTAAATGAAATACATGGTCTGAAGAACAGATGTGTCCCATGTTAAAACTCAAAGTAATCTTTATTTATACTCAGCTGTTTAACGAATATAAGATTTTACATTGTCACTGCGTATATTTAATAATGCTGTAAGTAGCTGAGTGTACTAACTAACTAACTAGATGGCTTACCGAACCCGAAGGTTCATCACCGAATTAACCAAAGCCCTCCACCGGACCCTGTCCTGGACCAACAAAATCCAGTCTCCTTCAACTCCTATCTCCCATAGATCCCGCCTGAGATTATCTTCCCATCTACGTCTAGGTCTCCCCAGCGGTCTCTTCCCTTCAGGTTTCCCAACCAGTACCCGGTGCACACCTCTTGTCCCATCCATGCGCGCTACATGTCCCGCCCATCTCATTCTTCTCGACTTAATCACCCTGACAATACTGGGGGAGCAGTACAGATTTTTAAGCTCGTCATTGTGCAGTTTTCTCCACGCCCCATCGTCTTCCCTCTTAGGCCCAAATATCCTCCTCAACACCCGATTCTCAAACACCTGCAATCTTTGTTCCTCCCTCTGAGTGAGAGACCATGTTTCGCACCCATACAAAACAACAGGCAATATTATTGTTTTGTATACTTTAATTTAGCTGAGTGTACAGTGAAGCATAATTTTTAAAACTATGGAGTTGGAGAGGATGTGAAGGGAAATCATAAAAAATGTTATTCAGTATAGCCTGTGTCCTGGCCAAGATTTAAAGCAGAGGCCTCTCGAATACGAAGAAGATTTGTTCTGGGACTTGATTTGATAACGTAAAATTCGAACAAAATAAATTATATCTGCTGAGGTGTCTTTTAAATACCGGGTAAGTTAATTTTTAATTAACGAAGTTTTTACGGAATAAATTCCTTTGGAAAAATAGATAGTTACTATAGCCTGTTTCAGAATAAATTTAGTAGTAAAATTAAATTATATTTTTGCCAATCAGGGTTTCGAATCGATGTACTTCGAAGATGTGAAGCGAAGTTTATTGCAACGTTACGTGAATCTGAAGAAACATGGCGTGTAACCTGACATCTTACACGCTGTTTGAAAACAAAGGGTTCATTTATATTCAAAAGTAAAAGAAAAATGCTTAGCATGACACAATTCCGCCAGCATACGTTCTGCGTCTCTCTGACAAAGAGAAAGGCATGTCCACAGTCTTATAGCGTATATAACATGTTGTCCACGCATATATGTATAACTCCTTTCTCTCTTCCAAAACTTGAGGTGCTAAACTAAAAGTTGATCTGGAAACGGTTTCCTTTCACTTGATTCCAGCTGCTACACGGATTTAAGCAGCCCGCAGTGACTTGCTGCTTTTTATAGGAGAAGCAAATAAAAACGCAGGTGACCAGTAGTGTCAGGGTGTCTAGAGCGTCGAACGTGGCCCCAGGGGAGTTTCAGCTAACAGTATAGAATGTGGTGGAACGAAATGGGGATTTTAAAAAGTTAAGAGTGGTTTATTTGTTCAGCTTTTGTACTTTTTAACGAACTCTTTGGAAAATGCTCACTCACTTGACTTAGAGTTACGTGTCTCTCTACTTATCACTGAATATTTCGTTGCAGACACATCAAACAAGGTGAATTAAGTTACTAAGTTAACGTTAACGTCTAGCGGTTAGAGCGCTGGCCTTGTAATCCTGGGGTCTCGGGTTCGATTCCCGGCGGTGCCCGAATTTATAACTTGTGTTGGGCAAGGCCGTGGTCTAGGCAACACGGAGTTTTCCTCCGTGGCATCCCAACAATTACTCCATTCACACACAGACGAAGGCAATGGCAAACCACTTCTGGATCATCTGCCAAGAACGTATATGAACAGGTCCCAGTCCGAGAAAAGGACGGAAGGATCCTGTTCATATGGACCTGTCGTCAGACAGAACACTAAATAAATAAAATAAAATAATCGGTTGTGTGCCAGGTGTGTTAATTTTATCTAATTTGTAAATTACTGTGTATGTTGATTTATTAGTATCAATGCTGTATTAACTGAAGATTTTGTTTGCAAAGCATGGAATGTATAGGCAGACAATTTTAACCTAAATGTGGGTAGCGAGATTTGGAAAACGTTTAATTGGTAGACAAAGAAGTTAATGGAAAATGGAATGAAGATTCATGTTAGGAAATTAGAAAATGAGGGTGGATCCGACTTTAGATTTGTGTTCAGCGACGAGATTTAGATTAATTTATTTGTGGTTACCGTCATTGTCAATAGATCGTATGACAAAGCTTCGAGAGTTAGCATGAGTAATGAATAATGAATTTGAAAGGGTATGAAAGGGAGCGATGTGGCCTAATTTAAGTACAACCACAGCATTTGCCTGGAGGTACTGAGAAAAACTGCGACAGGCTGTAGTTAGGATAGTGGTCTTCGTGCCGAGATGTGAATTACAGACCTCTCAGTTACAAAGCAGAAGTCATAAGAACTCGGCCGGGACATGAAGTTGAAAGCTGTAGAAGTTTCGGCTACTGTACCACGGCGTTTTCCTGCTCCGACATTAACACAATAGCTGTCAAGCAATAGGACGCCTTCTGTGGGCGAGCCGACAGTTGAAAGTGCTTTGCTATTACAAGACAACAAGGCGCAAAACATAAACATTAAGATTACCGTTCATTTCCTGAGTGGGTTAAGCCTATATTTCTCCGATATTTATTGATTTCTTTTGTATCGTCAATGCACGAAAGCATTCCAGCAGTTAGATTTTTCGGTCACATTATTTAATCCTTTAAATCTTAGTGGTAAATACGTATTCCACCTGCTTGAAAAATCAACATGTCTGCGTTTTTATATAAATTTTTCGATGTGACTGGGGATCATTTCCTTAAACAGCATTAACAGATTGGTATTTGTAATAGTAAATTTGGATATTTCTTAGCGGTACGGACTGTATTATTAAATACTATTTAAGTAAGCTTTTTCCATTTACAATTGCCTTACCTTTACTAAACTTATGTCTACCAGAAGGACGAACGGACACTGCCTGGGAACCTTTGTAGCCGCTTCCTCCCTCTCCGCATTAAAAGAGTAATGCCTGTCTCTACTCCCATCCCTTTGTCTTCTGTCTCTATATTATTTGAAAAGAAACGAAATTCCTGCTCTCCGATGCCAGGTAATTGTCACAAGTAAGATTTGAAGTGATAATGTGCTACTTAAATGGGGGAAAGTCGAAGAATTCTGAGAGAAATTTACCCCTGGTGTCGCTTCGTAGACCACGTATTTAATCGAGGACTGAACTCATGTCTTCGTGGTGAGAAGCCAGCGTTAAGTCGCCTACGATACGGAACAACTTCTTAGTAATTATCATAATTACAGGGCAGTTGAATCTGCCAGCTGGTCTGAAGAAAACACGCCTACATGTGATTGTTGTAAGACAGGTTTTGTAACTCCAAGTGTGGATACTGTCTGCAGCTCGAATATGCGACGAGTATGTGGTGGAAATTTCGTTAAAATCCGTTGGTCGGTATAGGCTATCAACTGTATTACGATTCATCGTAGTCTAATAGATTTTTATTTTTCTAATAATACGTGGTGACTGTTATAAATCACAAAGTTTCCAATTTATATTATTTATATTTATTTATATTATTTTTTTTCAAATTGAGAGACCCGCTCTTAAGAAAACTACTGCGTTATTGTTTTACGTAACCAAATCTTACTAAGCGTTTCTGAAAGTACAGTCTTTCAAGTAAATAACATTTACGTAACTTGTTCTTATTTTGAGTTTATTATAAACTCACTTTCATTTGTCAGTGCCCTTCGCGGCTATATTTTAATATATTTATAAGATATTTTATAGTATTAATTTTTACTTCGGACTTCCTCACTAAAATTTTGTAATTATTTCGTTTTTCCCTATGTTTATATACGTCGTGTCCATGTTACCCTCCTTGATGCTACCACCTTAATAGTATTTTGTAAAGAGTCACATAGTATTTTTACTTAGTTATTATTCAGTGACACTTATGGACATACCACCACTGCCACCGGGTAAAAACACATTTGCAGTTAATAATAAATAAATAAATAAATCAGACCTATACAAAATCGAATGGAAATGATGAAGTGGGAAGGGCGTTGGTGTACAAGGAGGCAGCCAATGGTCTACTTTTGCTGTTATTGTCGACGAAAGTGCTCGACAGAATAGTCGAGCGGTACGACCGGCACTCCAGCTACACGCGTTGCGATTTCTGTGAAGGACTAACAACGGCAAGTTGCATGCTTACCAGAGACATCTTGTACCGGTTTCCACTGGTTTCGCTGTTTTTGTTAAGTGGTCTTTCTAGTCGCCCGACTGGGCTGGTTCAGTCCGCACATGCGCGCTGCTACCTTCAATGGTTTACTGTTCTTTTCAGTATCGTTAACTTATGAATGATCTGAAACGCATCTACTTCTTCTATTGTCTGTTTAAATCGGCATTTTTATAAGTGTAGTTGCTTAATTAACAAAGGAGGAGAAGAAATGTCTTAAAGTACGAACATGAGACCTGAGCCCGCCGTAACCAAACATGATATCTGTAGGACGTATCACTTTCATCTTCGGGGTACAAATTCCATCCTAAAAATACTGCGCAGCGTCACAACTGAGGAGACCAAAATCCACAATTACAGCGCCATGAAAACCCTCGATCGCAAAAAGTTGCTACAGAAGATCATTCTCGCCGCCGTTATAACCTTCTGGAATGTTGCGCCGTGTAGTCTGGTAGAAGTTTACCGAAGTTTCAGAGGTCCTTGCTGCCTCCATCATCAGGGCGATTCATCTATGATGTATTAATAGTGTGTTTGAATAAACGAAAAACAGTGATAATGATATTTCTTCGTATGTTGGTATCCGTGTTATGAAATTCAGTGACTTTTATATTTGTAAGTACTGAGACGCAGAAATTACCCTATGATAAATGATACATATATTGTTCTCATTTGTATCTTAGATTAATTGCAAGATATGCGAATAACAAAGCAATCATGAAGTTTAGAAACTAATCAGAAAATTATAGTGACTTGGCACATTCTACTATCCCACCTTCTAATAAACCAACAGCGTAATCCGCCCAAATAAATATGTATTTGTATTATTATGTAGTGACCAGCTAGCCTCAATGAAATGTCTTGTATGTTTTACACCTGTGTTCTGTATTGTGGTTTGTTGCGTGATATTTGTCCTATCTCCGAAGGCACTTATAAGTATGTAGACCTAGTGCAATGCAAGGTTAAAACTTGATATGTGACTCTGAAAAGAGGACAAAAAATTACTTACTGACATCACAGCAGCTGTAACCAGACTTGAAATATATGCAGTTTTTATAAAAACCAATGGGTTTATGACCATGGTAAAATAAACTATTTTTTTTAAAATTTCCAGAGTTAATTTAACCATGTTCACGTCTTCGAATACTCATATCGGGTTTATTTAATTATTATCGCATAGTCGAATTTATATTCTAAAGGATTTACGAAGAGAAAGTTCACATGTATTTTTTGTTTCATTTAAGCAGGCTAATGCTCCCCAATTTCATGATTACCGGTTTATTTACTTTTCGTTAATATTCTTATCACCCGGCGATCGTCAGTTCCTCAAGAAGAACATTGCTCCATGAAGTTATCTTAGTTGCCGATGTCACTTCAGCATTTTGAGCTCGTCGTAAAATAAACAATTGAATAGAGATGGTGATGTTTTGGTCAGAACAAATTTCTGTATGTGATTTGAGATTCTTACGGCATTGGTGATGTTGATATTTTCCTTCTGGGCTGTGGATCCGTATGGGCTTGTAGGTAGATACCACCTTTTCGGAGAAATATTGTCTCCGTCTTCTGTCTAGAAGATCGAAGCAGAATGTTTTCCTAAAGTTGGTATTTACCTAAGTCTACGAGGCTTCATCCTCAACTGTTATTTCTACCAATCGCTCTGTTTTGCTATAAGAATGAGGTAAGGATTTTGTATCTCTTTAAAATTACTTTTTACGCTGTTCCGCCCTGTCACGACAGAATACAAATAAGTGTTCGTATAAACTGGTCTCTCCCAATTGGATATTTCTCAATATTACACAGTCTCTGAGGTTAAAGAGTAAAGTTCTTCGTATATCTGATCTGCATCGAAGACTTTGTTTCTCAACCGGTGTGCCGCGAGGCGAGTATAACATTGGGGCGAAATTTTGATTAAAATGCATTTATGTTACATACTGCATATTACATGTTACGTATTTTTAAATTTACGTCTGCAGCAGGTAATACCTGACACAATTTTTACCTGGAAAACTTTTATTTTACGCAGTGGCGGCGAAGCTAATGGAGATTCTCTGGGTGATATTGGTTAGCAAGACCCCTTAAGAAACAATTTTAGGTGATTTCAGTTACTGTATTTTCTAGGTCTTATGGCGCCGTCGGTTGTAAGACGCATTGTAGATTGAGGTTCTGATGATGGTGGAAATATCGATGTTGGTAGCCTGAATAACAACGCCATGTGGTCTTGTAGGTAGATACCAATTTATCTACCCGGAAGATTAATATCAATATTATTTTGATTTACAGGTGTAGTGTGTGATATCCAAAGGCTGCCGGAGAGCAAGCGAAAGGTAGGAAAGTCTATACATAATAAAATTACTTATTTATTTAGTATTTATGTGGTACAGTTTTGCTGCATCTTTAGATAAAGGAACTATATGTTATTATACCATGTCTTTATAACGATGTTTTTATTTAGTATGAGTTAATGTCGTTTTTTTAATAAATGGAGAAACGTAGTTACGGAATATTTTGCTATTATTTCTTCTATAATATAATAATGAATTCAGGCAACAATAAATTTATTTTTTCTAGTGTTCTCATGCGTTCGTTGCGCGATATGTACGAAATGAACGCATAACAGAGTGACCATGTTTGTCCGTCTGTCCATACTATAGAACTTGAGAAACTATAGACTGATGCGAATTAAATTTATTCTGGATGTTAATTTTTCCAGGTAGCTACTTAATAACAATATAGCCAACTTTAATTATTAAACTGATTTCAGAGAATGAAACCCTTTTGCTGTAAAACTAAATAGTCGTCTGTCTATAATATTAAATTTTAGTTTCTTTCCGTCATGTTTGTCTACTTGTTTCTATGGGACCATATCCGTCATAATGCATAAAGCAATCTGTATTAATTTCTGTTTCGTTACTAGACAATCGCGTAGTTAAGAAGGACAAAGAGGTCTTTCATCGTTGTGTATAGAAGCTGAATTTAACTTGCCAGTTAAGAAATTAGTGTCTTGTTAGTGTAAATTTTCATGATGTTTATTACAGATGCATGAAGATTATACACGCGTAGTTAAGAAACATTAAGTACCAGTTTATTGAAGATGTATTTTATAGCAGGGAGAGCTTAAACTCTGTAATTACTCATGTACAGTTTATTTTATGAAAAACCATGGCGAAAATTGATATCTCCAGGTACTAATATTGTATATCAGCGGCGACCTGTAGATCCTGTGCATTTTTTGCAGTTGTTTCTGTTAACTGTATTTTATTACTTTCGCTTTGTCACATTAGTTTCTTTTTTACATTGCTTTACCTTGTTGAAATATACTTTCTGTTTTTCAATGTCCTCCTGCCAGCCATTCTGACAAATTCTTCTTTGTGAAATATATCTTAGGTTGTCGGATTTTGGTCTTCTGAGTAGTAACGTGATATGAACTTTAGCCCTGAAGATAGAGACAGTATGTTTCTCGGAATTGTTGATATCTGCGTTACATTTTCACATGAGAACATCAAATCTTGTCGTTTGGCACCTAATCCGTAGTCCAATTATGCCCTTGTTGCACTCAGACTTGTCCCTCCTACTGTAATGACTCTCTGTCGTTGTGTAAGTGATAAGGCATTTATTTAGCGAAAATGTTACTTTCGCCGGAACAAGTGTAAGGCGTCGTAAGAATTCGGATACAGGTTTTCAAGAAAAGGTATTTGCCAGCAAGTCGTCACGTGACAGATATGATGTAGTGATTTCTTTCTGAAGTTCGTCGAACTTGGCATGTTCGGGAAACTGCATATCGATTCTTTAACTTTCTTCCACGTCTGTGTTTCTGCAAAAGGCGGCTAACGTATGACAAATAGTCGAAGATTCTTTTGGCCACGCTTGTAAGTTTTCTCATTGGTCACAGCAAATTTCCTACCAGACTCCAGCACCATTCAGGAAGTTGAATAGACTTTGGAGTGATTTATGGAAGGGGGGGGGGGTTGAAGACATGTGACTGTTTTCATTGTTGTGCTTATTGCAAAATGTATACAGTTGTTAAACGTTTAACCACTTACATTACAACTGTTATTATTTTAATAGCGATATTTGCTGGCAATAGCAGCCTGTAGTGTAGCAAACTGCTTTAAATGAACCAGTTACACGTGAAGCCTTGAGTTACGTGAAACCTTATAGCAGCTCTCATTACCTACAATGAAGGGGCTTGTCCTTGGACACCACAAAGCCTTGTGTAATGTGAATACAAGAATAATGCCGAGAAGTTTGTCCCATGTTACAACTCTTTTCTGTCTATTGGATTATGCCAGTTGAATGTGTGTGAGTTGATCATACACAAAGAGCAGTCAAGATCGGATGGAGATATCTTGCGATAAACCTCGCATAATGTAAGAGTTCCCTGCATGGTTTCGAACCGGATACTTTCTGGGTAGGAGTCGAACTCTTTACCGCTCCATAATTGTTCGCTATCGTGTTTCCGTCAAACTCTACGGAGCAGAGCTTTTAGTTGCTCAGCTGTTCAGAAAATTGTCAACGTTTATGATACGCGATGGTTCGTTAGACCGCCAGTCAATTCTATCTTGAGTCAGCTGAATCCAATCCAAACTTAAGGAAATCGTATTTAACTCAACCTCTATTAAGCTTCGAAACTAGTTTTTTCCCTTTATGTATTCTGACTAAAATGTTAAATGCTTCATAATAATTTATCATTTCTCCACATCCCACTTTATTTCGTGCAAAATTACATTTCCTTATACCAGAAAGTGTTAAGTCATGCACAAATTATTCCTGTAAGGTCACATTTACTTAAATGAAACAGTTTATGCAGCACAAGGGCATTGATTATAGTTGGATTATAAATCAGGTAGTCTACTTTCACCGTCACTGGGGTTAGAAGGTTACACTTTGATAGCCTTTATAGATCCAAAATGTCTTCATAAGTGAAAGACCTATTTCTTATGTTAACGCTGACATTTTCTGCTAGATTTTCTTACTCCTTCTTAGATCATGTGACATTGCTTCATGTGTGATGTGATTTTATCGAGACTGGGCTGAATTTTGTTCTGAATGCCACAGTTTTGGTTATCTGAAAGAAACGCTTATCGTGTCACGTGATAAAGTAGTGGAGCGATATTGCTGTCTTATTTTTCGGAAGGTTGGATCGAAGTAAAGATTATGCATCTCCGTGGCTTGAAAAGTTGGTAACTTTCACAGAATAGCAAAACACCAAAGTCGAATCTCTGGAAATACATTTTTTGTTTTTACACCAGTATGTTCCAGAGCTTCCAGCAGCAAAACTCAGTTTAAATAAGCAATAAATCCATATGTTGTTATTTGTTTTTATACATTTTAAAAGCTTATTTCTTTTCATCGAAATTAAAATCGTATAATCTGTGGTCTACTTTGTGTCATATTTTGAGTTATTTTTATTTCTTCGTATTTTATGGTCTCAACCAGATTTATTTTAGTAAATAGATTCAAAACAGCTGATGCAAAAGCCAGCCATTGAAAGATGTTTTAAGCAAAATGATTCCAGTTCACTTCATGATAATATATCCTAAGGAATGTTTAAACATTTTCTTGCCATCTTCGTCTAAATCTTTAAATTGATTTCTCATTCGGTTAAATATTAACGATATCGAAAAGCATGTCAAATGAAAGTATCAGATCTTAGTGTCTTTATTGCTACTTTGTATAGAGCCGATGAAAACCAAAATTGAATTACTTCGAAGAATTTTAGGTTCTACATTCAGTACCAAATTTAATAAAAACGCTTGTAAGTATTTTCGATGATGAAACATGTTTCATAAAAGGGTGATAGGAAGAATTTTAGTGCATAAAAGAGAGGATTTGGCAGGACGATGCAGAATATTTAATAAATTGTATGATAAGTAATTTCATAACTTTACTTTTATCTGTTAATATTAGGGTTAAATCAAGAATAACGAGACAGTTTGAGCTTGTTGCACGAAAGAGAAGTGAGAAAAATGTACACGGTTTGTCAGAATCCCCGAAGAAAAAAGGCCATTTGGAAGAAACAATCGTATATGGGAGAATAATATTAAAACGGTCTCAGTAATTAATGTAAGAGTGTGAAATACATTTAACTTCTTTAGTTTCAGTAGCTGTTTGTTTTGAACATTATAGTGAATATTTATGTTGCATAGAAGACTGCAAATTTATTGACCAGGGAAGCGACTGTCAACTTCTGATAATGGATTCCACTGTATTTAATTTATGTGTTGGTGAAAGTTAAAACTTCACATTTCCAGTAACATGAATGATGTAGTTACATTTTTAAGAATACGATCTTAACTTTTCTCTAGTTAGAGGCGTGTCTTGAAATGGTGTTGAGAGTGGACCCCAGTCGGTCTTTACTCATAGCATGTGCCTCTCTGTGATCTGGTGACAACTACACGTGCATTGCTTTCTATTTGAACAAGGAATCTTTTACGATCTCTACGCAGTTAAACCTCTGTGTAGCCTTGTGTTTCATGTGGAATAATTATGACACACAGGCCTATTAAAAGGCGTGACATTATAGTCTTTATTATTTCCAAGATTTTCTGAGAAATTCTTTGATCCTTTTTTTTCAAGTACCACATGTTACACCCACTCACCCTGCATTACAGTTTATCGCTTAGTGGCAATTATACGTCCCACCGGCTTTAACAATTAATAAATCTGCATTTTAAATTTGTGTTTCGTGAGATTCTCTGTGTAAACGAGGATTATCCTCAAACAGTGTTGGCTAACTGATATTTGATGGAGTATGCTACAATTTAAAAAGTAACCAAAAAGTATAATCCATCTCCTCCTCCAACCGAAACTCCTCCCCCCACTCTCTGAAGGGTCCCTATTCAAAACTCGAGTGAGACATATCGAACATTCAAGGTCGACAGTAAAATGAAAGCAGGATATCGTACAAGAAATTAATAGCACTATTTTAAAAACGTGTAGATAGTACTGCGGGGGGGAGGAATTTATTTAAATGTTAAAAGATACGTGGATTTAAAAATGTTGGAAATGTGTATCTTCAAATTTTTGGCGCCGGTTATACAACAACGAGCAACGTTAATTTAAATATTTATGGAAATAACGCGGATAGATGGAGAGAGAGAGAGAGATAGAGATAGAGAGTGAGTGAAAGAAAAAATGGAAAATAAGTAGCAAACATGTATACTCAAAAGGTTGATAACTTTGAGACACTTCGATAAAATTTTATTTCGAAATGTATACGCAGTTGTTTCTATGTGCGGTAGAAAAGTTTAGGCTTGGGGTTGCATGGACAATAGCAACAGAAAGACAGAACTTGTGATTTAAGGCCTTCAAGTGGATACACAAATCAAGAAACAGTGGAATAGAATCAAAGTTGTCTTTGATAATATTGTTGAATATATTATTACAAGAATCCATGGAAGAGTGAGGACACGTGACTGAAGGTAGACTAGGATTAATAAACCTGTCATTACCATTAAATCTTAGGAGGAGACAGCCATCTTCAGACTAACCGCCGTGAAAACCTCGTCCTACATATCTAAGGAGATAGAGTAGAATTAAAGTATCGGTGCATTCATTAAGCTATCAGAAAACGAAATAACGTAATTGTGCTTTGAAAGTAGAAAATGTTGGAGCTAAGTTAGGCAATTCAGTGAAATACTTTCTAAGAACTGAAAGTCGTATGTGATTCCGTTCAGGGTCGCTGTGATGATCTTAGTGTTTCGTGTACACGTATCGCGGCCTGTCAGGCTTCGACTTTAAAGTTTTGTGGGGTCTGTGGGAACCCCATGCAAACCGTCTTCGGAGTGGAATCGACCTAAGAAGTGTTAAGTCGGTTACTAACCGCTCTATACTATGGAGAAGTTGTGAAGTTCAATACGTCTTCAGTTCTGGCTTTAGTATTGGAGGTGCTGAACCTTCGCATCTGGGTGCTCAAGAGTGTGTTTATCCTAGCATTACTTGGAGGAACTGAGGAAGACTTCGGTGGAACTCAGCATAGGTAGTTTTTTAGGGTCAAATTTCGAACCCGAATTGTCCCGAAAACGTAGAAGAATCCAATGTTACGGAATTCGTGGCCGATAATAGAAAGCATTCTTTTATTGCTCGAATCCTGCCCTGAAGGAAAAGGATTTCCGACACCATTGCCGCTATTGTGTGTTTCCTGTGACCTTGCAGAAAGCGTCCAGTGGTGTTTCAATCGGACAGCCTTTATGTTTTACAGAAACTGATACGATAGATCGCATTGGTCGTGGACACACCCCTGTCAGGAATTATGACACAGAGGTAAGAAAAGGTACCGCGTAAATGTAAGCCATTGTTACTATTGGCAACCTTAACCCAAGAACCTTCACTAACCTCAGTGCTGCCGAGACGTAAATGAAGATAAAAGCTGTTCCGGTTTAATTTAAAATTCCACACCGGATGAACAGTTCATTTAGCACGAAACGTTGCAAATCGTGAACACTTGGGAACGAACTAATGACTGTGCAGTTTGTTTCCAGTGAATAGACTCACGTCGGTTTCCTGCAGGGTGATAGGCTGACCGAACCGGACCGGATACGGAGGTGTCATGAATTGAGTCAACGTTTACCGGGCAGTTCGAGTTACCCCGATTTGTGTTTAGGGGGTAACCGCTTCGAGTCTTGGAGTAGGTGTCACGCATCGCGCTGTGAGTACTGTAACTTTCCAGGCGAATGTGTTGAGAATGGCCCATCGCCCTGATTACGGATTTAGGAAGTATCTCTGAAACGTTCGTAAACAACCAGACCACATGGTGAAACAAGCCAGAAGACAGACATCTTGAAGAAAATTATAAATGAAGGGAGAGATCGATAGAAGAAAGAGAGAGGAACATATAAAAGTAGGAAGGAAACATGGAATTCAAGCAGCAGAAATTAAGCTAAAAATAAATAAACAAAGAAAGAAAGAACGCTATGCTATAAGACTTGGACTAACTAACTAACTAGATGGCTTACCGAACCCGAAGGTTCATCACCGAATTAACCAAAGTCCTCCACCGGACCCTGTCCTGGGCCAACAAAATCCAGTCTCCTTCAACTCCTATCTCTCATAGATCCCGCCTGATATTATCCTCCCATCTACGTCTAGGTCTCCCCAGAGGTCTCTTCCCCTCAGGCTTCCCAAATAGTGGACCCAACCAACCAGATGGCTTACGGAACCCGAAGGTTCATCACCGAATTAACCAAAGCCCTCCACCGGACACTGTCCTGGGCCAACAAAATCCAGTCTCCTTCAACTCCTATCTCCCATAGATCCCGCCTGATATTGTCCTCCCATTTATGTCTAGGTCTCTCCAGGGGTCTCTTCCCCTCAGGCTTCCCAACCAGTGCCCGGTGCACACATCTTGTCCCATCCATGCGCGCTACATGCCCCGTCCATCTCATTCTTCTCGACTTAATCACCCTGACAATACTGGACTTGAACTATACGTCAAAAATGGATTAGTTAAGATACTAAACAGCAGCACTTATCAGTGGATTGGGGTCCACCCTATCTGTTAATTTGTAGAAATTACAAGGTTGAGAACCCCAGGCACAGTAAAATATAAAACAGGAAGGGAATGGAAGCGAGGAATGAAATAATAAAATAGAGAGAGAACGTAGAAACTAAAAGCAAGACAATAAACAGAGGAAAGAAATAGTGATAAAATCAAAGAGAGAAAGAGAAGAGGATGGAACTGAAACAAAAAGAAAAATGAGAGGAAATGGAACGAATACAGAAAGGAAGGAACGGGCAAGGAATGAATGAAGTTGGAAGTAAAAATACGAGTTACATTTCACACCTCACGCTCTTTGAACTCCGAAGTGTAACGTGTTACAAAGTAATCTATCTTGCATCGTCCGACCCAATTCTTACACGGACAGAGTTTCGGCAGTTCAAAGTCTTACGTAAAATGAAGTCACGTTGTTACATGAACAGGACACATGGACTTCCCAATTACGATTGTTACACTCTTACCGAATCTCCCTCAAGGACTACTTGCCTTTTCCCCCCTCATTATTAATAACCGGCTTGCTCCAATTATTATTTCTTAACTTTCAATATTTGGGCGGGTTACATTCTATTGGAATTCATATGCCATTCACTTTTGTGGTGTGACATGTTATGCAGCCAGGGTTTCACCGCGCACGCCAGCGAGACAGGTGACCCTCATATCGCATTTTCGACAAGGCCCAGTTCCATTCGGTGTTAAATGGGTCCCCTTCCTTTTTATTATTATTATTATTATTAACAAAAGAGTGAAATGTTTGGGTTAAGGCTGCGTATTTACGTAATTTTCTCGCGTACATTCTGTAAGACGAGCGAGTTTTGGTAACGCAACCGCTGACTGACATTGGTAATAACTGAAAGGTTCAATACCAAAACTCGCTAATCAGCACGAACATCTACTTTTCGAGCTAAGATCGACCTTAATGTTATCTCGTCATCTACTTCTCGGTCTTTAAAGTGGTTTCAGAACTGAAACAAGTCAGAAGCAGAATAAATTCTGGGAATATGTTCCACTATGCGGAATATTTTGTTTTATTGAAGATGACTGTCGTCTGGGAAGTTGTACTGTTTAGTCTCGTAGAAAATTACGGACGACAGTCAACTTCAAGAATTTTGTCTCCTTTTTTCTTAGTCACAAAATCTATTATTAAAATGAAAGTGAAAAATAATTTTATCAGTTGTTTCAGATGGTGTTATGCCTGGTCTCTGTATACGTAAGAGCGTACGTTGAAGGCGTGTGGGAACAGGCTCAGAACATTTGGTTTTAAGAGAGCAGAAGTGACATAAATGTTAGAGAATTCCATAACGAGGAGCTCCATTTTGCACTGTTTTCCATTTATTATTAGAATGAACAAATAGAAGTGAATTAGATGGTTGGGACACAGCCCAAATGGGGAAATGAAAACGCTTACAATAGTTTAGTCACGCCTGACAAGGGAAAACCAAGTGGGAAGTCTAGTTGTAGATGGTAGAATAATATTAAAATGGAACTTAAGTTAGAAGTAAACTGTATATAAGTCATCCAAGATAATGTCCAGCTACTGACTTTTATGCAGACGGTAATTAAAATTTTGTTCCTTATAAGGCGGACAGTTTCTTGACTGACGAGCGAATGGAACCGATCTACTCGGAAAACAGTTGAGGCAAGAAAGATCTGTGCTGTAACGCTGCTGAAATTCGTTTGTTGGTAAAGACGTCATTAGCTTGAACAGCGGATGTATAAACTGAATTCGTGATGTCATAATGTTTCAGTTTCGCGCTTGTGACTTTGCGTATTGAGAACGGTTCCGGCTTCTTGCCGTGTGACTGGAACAGACGCGCGCTGAGGACTCTCCAATGCCTTTATAGTTTGCTGCGTAACTAAGTGATTATATCTTTGTAAGAATTTCCTCCGTTTATTGTATCTACCATATGTTCATTCGTAAACTCTAGAAAATAAATCTCTTCGAAATGACCAGCAACTACTGAAATATCCCCAAAATCATTCAGTAATTTCTTACATCCATTGTTCCTTTTGTTAGATTCAAAGTTTTCTCTGTTCGTTTTCTTATAAAGAAGGTTACAGGAAGATGTATTGGATTAATTCTGTACATAAATAATTCTTGGTTATGTCGAACAAAAAACAAGTTACACGTATTTGGAAAATTTGTACTTTTCTTTGCTGATGACGTTAATTTGTTTGGAAAAAAGCTTTAAAAGTAACCTCGAATTTCGGCATTTCTGCATATTATTATTTATGTCCGTTTCTCAAAACACCGAAAGCCGGGATGCACAAAATGTTATTTTTTGTTTGGAATTTGTTATCGTACTTGAGAAGAATATATTATGCAGGTGGCAGTTGTATTATTACTGGGTATCTACGCTTGTCCGTCGACGACTTCCGAACTGAGCGAAACAGGCCCGGTTTACAAAACTTTCGGTTATGTTCGTAATTCTAGACGAACGATGCCCAGAAATCCAGCCGTGCTAGCTGTAATATAAATTATTATAACACTTTTAGGATGTTAAATTACAAGTGTTTGAAAACAAAATACCCCAGGAAATATTTATTGCTAAGAACGAAGTAGATGAGAAATTTAAGTATTACATTACAATGAATCTCGTGATCAAAACAAGTCATCTACTGTTGATAGGTTAGTAAAATATTTGGGGATAAAATGGGGTGGGAATATGGTTAGGACGCTTGAGGTAAGAAATGCATGCAAAAATTTGGCAGAGAAATACTTTAGCAAAGCAGAAACACCTCTAAGTTAATGAGGTTATGGTATAAAAGTTTATCTTAGGAGATAAATTATGAGGATGGGAGAAGGAGCTGCCAAAGGGTTTTATCCAATGATGGGCTTATTTTGTATTAGAAGTTAAATACTCTTGTACCAAAGCATTTCCAAGTCAATAGTGAACATACCACAGGACTCGACTAAGCGTGTTTATGTTATAAACTGGGACGTGTGATATATTATGTACCTCATTAATATCTGAAACTTTCATTCGATTTTCTGTCGATGTGATGTATAATTATTAAATATACTGGTATCAGTGGGAAGCTGCCTTTTTATTTAATAATGACGTTAAACTAGGAACCGGTCCACTGGACGCTTCCATTTTAGCCTCTAAAGGTACATAAAAACTTTCGCATTTGAAAATATTAATCTACCAGAACCACACTTACTGAAATAAATACTGTGCTTACGACAAATGAATCACTAGACGCACAGCAAACAATGGTTTAGTGGTTAATAATGCAAACATTAAAGCTGAAAATCCCTTAACAGCGTTACAGTGGCAACTGCTGTAATAAATTAAGCATAACACACACATGTGCCATATAAACATTATCCCACAAAGTCGAAAATCCCTTAACAATGCTAGCATGGCAGGGATTACAATAATTTATTATTCATAGCAGACACGCGTAGCCACGGTGGTCTAGCGGTTAGAAAGCTGGCCTTGTAATCCTGGGGTCTCGGGTTCGATTCCCGGCGGTGCCCGAATTTATAACTCGTGTTGGGCAAGGCCGTGGTCTAGGCAACACGGAGTTTTCCTCCGGGGGCTTCCCCGGTTTCTCCGTGGCATCCCAACAATTACTCCATTCACACACAGAAGAAGGCAATGGCAAACCACTTCTTGGATCATCTGCCAAGAACGTATATGAACAGGTCCCAGTCCGAGAAAAGGATGGAAGGATCCTGTTCATATGGACCTGTCGTCAGACAGAACACTAAATAATAATAATAATAGCAGACACGCAGGCGCAAACATTGTTGTATTAATATGTAAGAAGCAATAGAAAGTTTTGTACATCAACAGAAGGCATATCATTCTGTGTACCTAATTTTTGTTTCATTTCTGTCATGTGCACACCTACAGTGAAATGTACGTAAATAATTTCACGGTGTTTAGTAATTTCCAAATTACGAAACCGTCGTTTGTACAAATTGAAGTTTCCGACATCTTCTTTCTGAAATGTTTAATGATATAAACGCTAATGACTTTACATCAATCTCTTTTTATAATTTCTGTCAACTATAGTCAAATTTTTACTGCTCGTTTCTGTCGCAATATTATTTACAAAAGACGGTTATCACAAACCACACAGTCAAATGAACATTAAGGCCACATAAAAATGCGAATGTCCAATTCACCCATTTTGAAATTATGTGTAATACATTAAAGTGCGTGTTCAGCTGACAGTAGGTTTTTTTTATTTGTAGTGTTCTGTCTGACGACAGGTCCATATGAACAGGATCCTTCCATCCTTTTCTCGGATTGGGACCTGTTCATATACGTTCTTGGCAGATGATCCAGAAGTGGTTTGCCATTGCCTTCTTCTGTGTGTGAATGGAGTAATTGTTGGGATGCCACGGAGAAACCGGGGAAGCCCCCGGAGGAAAACTCCGTGTTGCCTAGACCACGGCCTTGCCCAACACGAGTTATAAATTCGGGCACCGCCGGGAATCGAACCCGAGACCCCAGGATTACAAGGCCAGCCTTCTAACCGCTAGACCACCGTGGCACGACGACAGTAGGTACTGCGAAAATTTTCCCGGACGGTTACTTGTAAAAATACAACGTGATTTAAAAGTCACCCTGCATTGCGTGCATAGTTTAAGGCTGTCTAACATTAGTCTAAAACAGCCATTGCCTCGGAGAACGCGTTGCATTATAAGCCACGCCTTTTATAAAAATCTCGACCTCCTGATGATAATATTAAACATTCTAGTAATTTTCTCACCAGAATGTATAATTTTAATATTGCATTTAAAATGCTGATTCAGTCATGCGTGTTAATTGTGATGTGATTTTTTTTTTTTTCGTATTTCGTGTTTAAAGCTGCATTTTATGAACCTGGCTCAGTATTGACACGGGATAAAATCTTCATTCGAACACAGTTACCTTAGAATAATTTTAAGATATTTTACTGAGAGGTTGTGGCAAGAGATAATGGATCAAAAACTTAAAAATAACTTCCATATTTAAATCACATTTTAAAATATATATAATGTAGTTTCACAGCAAATCTGTAAAACAGAAAGTGTTGAGCTTGTACGCATTTATATAATTAGGAATGAGACGGAGGTAAATAACTTCGCAACACAATGACCAATAATAATTCTTTATTTTCAATTAATGTTTTCAGTGAATTTTGTATGATTCATTCCGTAAAGTTATGCCGCGCGAGGTTCGTTCGATTTAGTAGATTTACGTAATGATGAATGCAAAATGTGAAAGTATTATAAGATCGATATCTCGCTGATTCATTGTCAACTGGAGGACAAATAATAAATATTGTTGTGTCAATCCTGACGTATGGAACAGTGTGCGCGAGCTTTGTACCGCGTTATAAGCGGAAGTGTTTCAGACTTGGCTTCCAGGTGTGGGAAGTTTTCAGCGTAGGCTTCGGTTCCTGTTACTGACAGTTGGGCGGTATAAGTGACATCCGTGTATCACCAGACACGTTTATGTAGCGGTAACGTTTTTCGCTTGTATTAAGTACTTTCTAGTTCGAATTTCGTCATTAAACGCTACTCCATCTCGTTGTTACACCTCTTGAATCGTGTTTGGGATGTCCCAATTTCAAATTTTGACCCGTAGGCGTGTAGGCTCTTATATTTCACAGTCAACAATATCATGTGGCCTAAACCTTGTGACCGAGTGGTAAGCACTCCTGTTTCGTATTTCGGAAATCCTGGGTTAAGATCAAACGATCGGCCTCCAAAAAATTCTGGGATAGAATCATAAATTACGTCACGAAAGCTTCCTTCCATATCCTTTCCGATTCATTACTCAGTATTTTGTGGCATATAGTCTGAATTACTGACGGCGTCGTTAGATAACAATAAATAAATAAATAAATGTTATGTGATTTATTCTTCGATTCGCAATTTTTATGCGAAAGTCCTTTTTTGGCAGGCGGTGGTATAAATTGGAAAATAAGTTATTAACTGATGAATTTATGTATTTGTGGTTTGAGAGTAACACAGAATATTTCGTCGAATGATAAGACTCTAAATAAATAATGAATTAGAAAGATGTAATGGGTAGCGTTCATGGTTTAATTTAAGTTACTCTCCAAGAATTATTTTATTTATTTTATTTAGTGTTCTGTCTGACGACAGGTCCATATGAACAGGATCCTTCCATCCTTTTCTCGGACTGGGACCTGTTCATATACGTTCTTGGCAGATGATCCAGAAGTGGTTTGCCATTGCCTTCTTCTGTGTGTGAATGGAGTAATTGTTGGGATGCCACGGAGGAAAACTCCGTGTTGCCTAGACCACGGCCTTGCCCAACACAAGTTATAAATTCGGGCACCGCCGGGAATCGAACCCGAGACCCCAGGATTACAAGGCCAGCGTTCTAACCGCTAGACCACCGTGGCGGTCCTCCAAGAATTAAATGCCCAAAAAGGAGCGGGATTTGGCCGGCGGCCTGAGACATTATATTTCCGAAGTTACTGGCTTATTGTTTCTTTGTATGTAATGGCGCAAAGGTTGTTCATGGGTGGATAGAAAGGCATTGAGTTAATAGGAGAGTGAAGATGGTGTAGCCCTGCCCCAGTTAGATAGGCCACGCGCAGAAGATCATGGCCAACGTTGATTGAGAGACGTTTCGTCACAGATTGACCTTCCCTAAATGTTCGTCGCCAAGCAACATCCATCGTTTTGAACTTGATTGTAGTATTAAGACACGTTCTGAGGGATGGATGCATTGTCTCGGAAATTTTTCAGGACGTCTTCGCAGCCCTGACAGTCCATATTGCGGGAAAATGAAGTACAAGGATAAATAATAATAATAATAAACTTAGATTGGGGTTTTGGGATGTGTGGCAGACCATTCCTAGTAATTTGATTTCTACACTCACACGCCAGCCTAAAAGTTTAAATTATTTGTTAATGTGAATTATGCATTGTTAGAACAGTTGGACCATCGCCACTTTCAAGTAAAGCTGCTTACAGTTTTAAACACATTGCTTTTTATACATAATAAAATAAGTTATTTTCAATAACAAAGAAATAATAAGAAAGTAATTATAGAAACATGTAACGAATATGGAAAAAATAGAACATGAAATATAAAGTAACTAAAGAGAAAGAACAAGGTCGGTGCAAATGATAAAGTATGGGAGGGATAAGGAATGGAATAAAGGAAAAAGGGCCCTAAGGTAGAAAGGGATAAAAAGAGAGAATGATGGGATAAGAAGTAAGCACGAACTTATTCAATGGTTCTCACTGAAGCTACTCTTTACTTCTGCCTGAAGACTTAGAACCAGCTACCGAAACGTCGTATACGTTTTGTACACAGACAGTTGATAAGTGCAAAAAGGTGTTGGTCCTCAAGTTTTCTCGTTTTCTTTTCTCCACCCTTTTATCGTTGCTTTCTGGCGTAATTTATCGTGTGTTGTTGCAGTGCGGAACGGTCCAGCGCCGATGTCCCCGTTCTGCCATTCCTTTCCAGTTTCACGTCTCTGTCGGTCTGCTGTTACATTTCCTTCTCCACAGACTGGGTCAACAGACTGACCGACCCCGTCACTAGAGGCGACTCCAACTTACCTGCAAGTTGCAGGCTTCCCAAAAGACCCACGACTTTTATAAGAACCAGATATGGCGGTCCTTCACCTGCCATTGAATTCAAGGCAGAATGAATTGCGTTTATTTGTAGGTTTTTGTCTTCGTTCTTAGAGCGGGAAGCAACAGACACGTGCCGGACTAACTTCACCTTCTTCAGCAAACTGATACAAACGTCTCTTGGATGACAGGACTCACAACAAATGAATAACAAGAACATTTAGGAATGGAAGTAACATATTAAAAACAGTTTTAATAAAATATGTGACTGTTTTCTGGGTTGCTGCGTTTTTCTTCAAGGCGTAGAGTGATGGAGGCAGCGAGGACCTTTGTAACGTCGATAAGCTTCTACCAGACTGCACAGCACAGCACCCCAGAAGACAATTATCTTTGTACTCACAGTCTTGAAACGTACATTTTCACAACTGTGTTACAAGATTAAGCATGACCAACCTTTGAATGTGTTTTGGTTTATCGATCCATCGAAGTATGATACAGTGGATGGTCACTCGCTAGATGTTGTATATTTCCACCTATTCGTAAACTTTTTGTGGTTCATACAATTATCGTCGTAATTAACTGTCATTCTTTGGTAAGTTTTATTAGATTTGACACCGTCTAACCAGAAAAGTTGGGTCACAGAACGTTGTTGTTCTTTGCCAAGTATTATCGATGTAGTAACTGTGTCGCAGTAAAACCACTTCTCAACATACAATGGAAATCAAGTAGGCACAGTGAGAGGACTTTCTTATTGTCTTCAATCTCCTTACAAATTGCACAAGTCAGGGTAAAAGGTCTCCCAGCCAAAATCTGAATCGAGTATCTGTCATAAAACGAGCATTATTTCCCAGTGTTTGACCTCAAGGTGAACCAGCATAGTATGATATTTCATAGACGACGAAATAACCTTCTTTGCGCTGAACAGATTATTATGGGAATCTGATTGAAAGTATATTTTTAATATTTTTTTACAGAGTAATTTAAATGTAAAAACATTTTTACGGCGACCGAAGTCAAAATCCTATCGATCGTACCAACATGAAATCGAAAACCAGACTCCGTCAGACCCCACAACAGGCTTTATCATTCCTTCGTTTGTATTTCTTGCTAATCGAGTCGTTACTGTTAGAACTTACTTTCATGTTTTTCCGCATCGTACAGCTAAGCGTGGCGGACATTGGCTGTTATATTAGTAGATAAAATTCTAAAGAAAATGTATTGAAATTTGTTTGTTGTATAGAGGCAGTGTCTACAGTTGCACTGAATTAATTCAAGTTGTCCCGAAATCATTCAGGGCCCGTGAATATTTGCAATGTATTAATCTGATCAAGTTACATTCCTACATCTTCCATAGCTTAATAAAAGCATTATCATCCCTAATGAAGCTGTTTATTATCCGCCATAATGTAACTGGAAACACGTTTCTGCTGACATAATTTCTCTATTCTTAACCTCACCGTAAAATATGTGGTTCACACAGTTCACAAGATTCACATTTTACTATAATTTTGTTGAATATGGTCATGTTGGAAGTTTCTTAACCAGTGCTAACACACCCAAATATTTATATGTTACTGGTTTCATAAATGTTATTTTCAGTTATGAAGACCCGCCTTATTCTCACGTACTTAAATATCAACTTACATCACTTCGAACTTTACACAGCAGAACGTTGGGGCACAGCCCAGATAATGACAGCGAATCCAAACAAGTCTGAAATTCTGGGAACATGACAAGACTTGATTCCCACTGCCTTCTAAGGTACGTCCTTTCCATGTTTGGAACTGTGCCATTATTAATATTTCCTCCGCATCATTTATCATACATCACTCGCTCACTCTATGGTGCAGAATATTCTTTGAAAAGTCGATTGTATACTCGGCTTGTCAAAGAATAGCTCACTTCCTTTATCGAACCCGAAGGTTCAACACCGTGTCCACAAATGCCCTCCACCGATCTCTGTCCTGAGCTAGCTGCATCCAGTTCGCTCCATAGATTCCAGTCTCCCTATGGTCTGTAACTACAAACAGACATAATAGATAAGTAGACTTATTATTAGATAGATCACGACTGTTGAGAATATCGGTCGAAGGATAAATCCAGTATATATTTTATATTTGGGAGATCCCTGGTTCACATTTCGACCCGGAGACCGGCTATCCTGAACGAGATTTTAGTGGTTTTTCTCAGTATCTCCTGGCAAATTTTGGGAAAATGCTTTAAGTGAGGCTGCAACTGATACCTTCCACAACATTTTCAGTTCATTCGACTCAAAATTCTGACACATTGAAGCGTCGTTAAATGAACTGTAAATATATATTAACATTTACGTTAATTCGTGGAACGTGCTTTTTCTTTCAGTCGTTGTTATCGTTCACATCAGTTGAAAAACGTTGTGTGGACCTGTCTGTTGGGCCTTGTTATGTAAGGTGTGAAAGACAATGCAGTGGATTGAGTGTTTAAGTAATTTCAGGCGAACACGAAACAGAAAGGCGAGATATTATTGCCCGGTATCGAAATCTGTAGGTTGTGTCTTCGTTTTCAATGATTATGTAGGCGATGGCTGTGAGGAGTTTTGAAACGTGTTATTTTACGGTTATCATGCTGGAATTTTGTAAATAATGCAGCTAAAAGTATATTGGCGGCATTTTGAAATCACTGAACACATAAACTGTTACCAGTATTAAAAAAAGGCATGAGCAAAAACGTGTCCTCCTGTTATTTTGTTTGTCTTGAGGAAATAGCAGGAAATGCTTCATAATTTGTACATTTGTGTTATTACGATATTCAATTTAAGGAAGATTCAGTAGATGTGGGTTAGGGGCATTTTTCACACAGTATAGTAAAAAAAATGCACAGAAATTCGATAGAAAACTTTAAGCGACAGTATTAAAATGAAAATACTTGATTCAGTGGCTGGCTTTCGTGGTCATTGTAAAGAAACTTAGGATTTCATAAACTGTGAGGAATTTCTTGACCAGCTGAGTAACTGTCAGTGGAGCTGGTTGACATGTCGTCTTACGGAAATATGTTCTGTATCAACATGAATATTTTATTGCCTGTCTAGAGAAACAGGTATACGTTTTGAAAATGTTTGATCGTGTGTTAGCTTAGAGACCTATTAAAATCGATTAATGTTAATCACTACTGCTGTTGTGCTTAAAATAAATCAGTCCATAGCAAGTGCCTGTTAAGGAGAATGTTTGTCCTTTGTTAGACATGCTATATTGATCTTACGTTGTTACTTGGCAGAAAATAAAAACTGAAACATTGCAAATGGGGCAACGATTGTGTCGAAACAATATCTATCGAGAAAGGTCGATACTGTACTGATAGTTTTATTGTTGTGATACTGCATAACTTTGTGGATTGTTTCTTGAGTAAGGCCGTAAACGACACGATTTGTCGGTCCAGGAACGTTTTATGATGGTCATTCCGTTTGGGTTATTTATTGAAGCCGTTAATAACCTTTCCTTATTCATTTCGTGATTGTTTACAAATTTAAAGATTCTAAAACTATTTACTTTATTAGACTCATTTGAAAGTATTATGATGGGCCCTGAGTTCTAAGAAAGGTTGGAAAATCTGTTTAACTGTTTTAGCAAAACACTATTGAATTGTATGAAATGTCAGAAGAAATATTAGACTCTAATTATTCATTACTCAGTTGCTAGAAGGTGATTTCTGGGTTGTTGCAACGTGTAGACTGGTAGACGTTAACAGACGTTACAGAGGTACTTGCTGCCCCTATCATCAGGAAATGGGTTGATGTTTAAAACAGTAACGTAAAATTTTTCGTTATCCCTGAGCTTATTTCATCGTCATGTCATTAAGATGAATGGGTGAATGGTGGTGAATCATAAACTTTACGCTATGGGTGCTTATCCTCGGGGAAGGAGACGCTGGTACTCATTGGATAGGATGCTGGGTGGGCGCCAGAGCGGGTCTGGGCACAGAGGTCGCTTCTTCCGGAAACTGAAACTAGGTCTCCCAGCTCGTGACATGATACTCAGTAGACTTACTGAGGTAACAATATAGTATTTTGAAGATGACAGCCTTCGGGAATGTTGGCGACGAGTGGTCTAGTAGAAATTGGCCGACGTTTCAGACGTGCTTAATGCATCCATCATCAGAGTGGTGAAGCATTCGTCAATGGGAGGTTTTGTGACCGTGGGCTATTCTTATGTCCCGCCCACTTTCACATTTGTTTACTCCCACCCCTCTATATTATTTACATCACGTGACCAGGGTCAGTATCCGACAAGGTCGTATACTACAAAGACTTGTGATCGTTTAGCTCAAGAAGTTCTCAAGTCAAAATCCTAATTTTTGTGTAGAGGTTATGTAATCTGTGGTGTTTCTTTACTCATCTCATCTGAACCGTTTTAAATATGTGTAATACAAATCATTTAATCATTTGAAGCTGAAGCTCGTCTAAATATTTAAGAATTCAGTCCATACCGCAAAGAAAACACAAAAGGTCACTATTACAATGATAAACTGGTTGATGCTGCATAAGAAAATAATTTCTGTTTACGCTGTGAATCCTACGAAATCCATAAATACACTCTGTGGGCAAAACGCAGAGCTATTGAAAGTTAAAGTAGGTGGTGCATATAATTACCATTCGGCCTCGAATGGTTAATCAAATTAGTAGCAAGTTAATGTATTCGTTGATCCGGGTTTATTGAAGTCTGTCACTACAAGTGTAAAGAAATTCCCTCAGTCTTGTCTTTCAATGTTTACACCACGTGATCAAGTTCGATGACTTTGTCATCATTGTTGATATCGTATGTCCTAAACCCTACCATTAACTCTATTTAAGTTACAAACACACAGTTCAGATTTTTCGGATATGTTTAAGAAATTATTATGTTCTGGGTTTTGGCGTCATGTGCACTGGTCAGTAGATGGACAACGTTTCGAAAAAAAAGTAATGTTTTTATCTTCAGCTCTGAAGATGGAGCCAGTACGTTTCTTCGAAACGTTGGTGTGTACCGACCAGTCCACATGGCGCCAAAATCCAGAAGAACATTATTTTTTCATCATCGTCATTAAAACCCCAAATCTCTCATGTTTCACCAAGTTTAATAAAGCTGACTTTTTGTTTACAGAGGACTTATATAAGTCAATTTTCGCTTTTTATGTTTAATATTACACTGAATGAAAGTAAAGAAACATTTACTATTGCACTGTATATATTTACTTTGTTTCGTTTTAGTAAATGAAAATGGCAGAATTCCTAAACATTAGAATTTTTATTTGTTGAATTCTCGAAAATGCTAAGTGCTGCAGAATTTTTATTGTCAGGTTCGGAATCAGTGGTATAAAATTCCATTCAGAAAGCTAAAGGAAAGATTAAAATTTGTTGTGTTAGTTTTTATCCTTCTTGTCACGTGATGTCGGAAGCAAAACCAACGTCCGAAACATTGTGCTTAAGTAATATTTCTGCGATGGACGAAGTCCAAAAAGAACAATTTAAAGCATCGTGTCTCAGCTTCGTCAGAAACCTTCAAGCTTCGATTAACATTTGTTGTCCATTGTAATTTATCATAAGTGGCGAACGAAGTGTCGGTTACGAAGTGGCTGTCTCTTTCATTCTGCGTTAGACAAAAGAGTGAAATGACATGAGAATCGTGATTTTCCGTTTCCTTTCACTTGTTGAGATTATGCTGGAGTAACTTATGGTTGAATTCGAACGTATTACCTTATATTGTGGTACATATATAATTTTCTAACATCTTCTGCAGCCGAAGTTATAAGCTAAAATTATTTTCCGACTCATGTTGTTTTTACAAGTACCCCCATAACATGACTCATGTGGTTATGTGTCTTTTGCCACGACTGATGTGACTTATTTATGTCCCTGTGAGTTTCTGTGATTTCTTTATGGTCTAAATCAAAGCCTAGTAGTAAAATTACATGGGTCCAGGACTCGTGTCGTTTGATTGGAACAGACTATAAATATGTCTACCCAAGCGCAGTAGAAGATTTGACTGATGTGATTTTTGTGGGAAATGACGCAGTTACCCCTAATGATTGTAATTTTAACAGCAATAGATCAAGTCTCTGGAAAAGTGGATTCATATGGTTTTGAATCTGACCGATTAATTTATGACTGAGGGATGTGATTGGATTGGATGTGGGTAGAAGGTTTAGTGTTCTATTTATGATAATGTTTCTGCTTTATGTTGGAAGGGGTCGTATTTCAGGATAATCGTTCTATCTGGTTTACTACCGACGACCTCCTGAGTAACAGTGGATGAAAACGATGGTACGTGAGGACGTCATAAGCTGGATGTAGAGTGGGGTGTTAAATCTCGTTGGCATGGTTTTCACTTGTTACTAGCGACCACAGACGCTGTTTCGCATGAATAACTCAAGCGATTGTCAGGCTTTATGTAATCCCTATTCTGTGAGACAAGCTCGTGAGATATTCAGCGAAGAAAGTGAATAATTCTGCTTACATAATATTTTATTTGGAACCGGATACAGAAGAGATTTGCTGGTTCAGCGACGAATCTAGACGTAAGTCGAAAGTCGTCAGACTGCTTGTAGTTTCCTCTGTGCCTAAAGTCACGATGACGTAAAGACGTTTGTTTCGTACAGGTAGTTTTATGTATTCAATTCCAGTGGTATATTAAGAAGTAAACCGTTGGCGATAATCGCCCTGATGATAGAGGCGGCAAGGACCTCTAAAACGTTGGTAAACTTCTACTAGATTGCATGGTGTTACAACACAGAAGACAGCCGTCTCCGTGCTTTTATGTGACTAGTCGTATAAAATATTCCATAAACGTTTAACAGTGATCCTTGTTCTGTAATTCGCTAACGGTCTACAAGTCTTTTCGGGCTTTCGTCCAAAGTCCTCCTTTGGTCTATTTTCATTAGAACGCAAGTTTCGCTTCCTAGAGCGGAGTAGAAACCGTCAGTAGCCATCTTTATGAAAGATAATTTGTGTGAAATAACGAGATAACAAGTCTGCTTAAGACATCACAGATGTCGCGCGCGGTGCGGAACGGGCAGCATATCACAGCTGGCAACCACATTCAAATTTTGTTACAGTCACTGGAACTCTTTGTGTTCGAATGTAATTGATTACATGAGGCATCTTCTTGCTTCACGGATTAGGCGACTGCGTATCTGGGCATCAGAGACTTGTTCTCAGCGTCTCTCTGCCCTTCCTGCTACACTCAACGTTGTATGTTATAATTCCACGTTAATTTTGTCCGCATTTCTTCGGCAAGAATATAGTGTGGGATGCTAGAATGTGTCATGAACCGCTTAAAAGTATTTATTTGAGCGAATAATTGGGAATTCTGACTGAGTTTTAAACCACGAAAAAAGAAAGATGTGTACACAATGTTTTAAACCCCAAGCAGCCTAATGGTAACATCATATCCCACTTGCTCTAACAATTAATAAGTCTGTGTTTTGTTTGTAATTTCTTCGATCATAATTGTAAACAGCGACTATATCATTAAATAAATAGAGATAACAAATTAATCTTTGTAGTGGTGAAGTGCTGTGTTTTCTTTGCGGTAAGGACTGGATTATTATTTATTATTTTGGCGAGCTTAAGCTTTAAAGGGTTGGTTGTTGAATAGAGCGTCTTTATTCTTAGTGAAAGCCCTTCTTAATAAGATGATTGTCAATAAATGCCCCGCTTTTATGAAATCCGAAATTTTAGTTTTTTATCAGCAAGCACTTTTTGATGGTTAAAGTTTCCTGATAAGAGAACAGAAAACCTGGCAGGGCGCTGACGTTAGAACCGGAAGCTAATTAAAAGTTAAAAACGCGTTTTTAATTACTGCAATTATATGGCAAGTATGCGAAAATACTGGCAGGTTTTTTACTTAGTTATACGTTATAAGGGGCCACATTTTAACTACTAATGATTTAGTGACACGAAGACAACACGCAACGATTTTTCTGCTGTGGTATGAATTACTGCAACTCCAAGATGCATTTTTGTAAGGAGTAACAGGTTCTGCTAAAAGTTTCTTTGGAAAACTGTCGGACTGCTATGCGGTTCTGATTTATCCTGGATGTTTCCAGACACATAGTATCGCTGTACTAATAGTTGTAATGTAGTAATATTACTTTTCAGGAATGTTGTCACCTAGGGGACCGAATTTCCGCGTGTGCTAAACGTCCTCAGAGGAAACGTTATTTAGTGCGATGCTTTCTCTTACATCTAAAACTGTATAATACAGAGTTTTATGTTATTTTATCTAATAAGTACTTCGAGATAACATAAACTTCGGAAAAATGTATTTTCAGTCACAGTAATTAAATCTTCTTCTAAATATTATTTAAGAATTCAATTCGTAACTCAAATAAAAAACAACACTGTCTATTCTTTATATCCTATTGTGGTTCTATTACAAATGTATAGACGAGTGTTTGTATTCTGCCAATTATAACTAATTTAATTTTAAAGCTTGGATTGTACAAGATCATTATTTGGCTGTATAGATATTACACCTAAAATAGATTGAAACATAAGATGCATTCGATTTACATTGTAAAGTGTTTATAATGTCCGTCACCAAATAGCACGCTTCAAGGCCATGGAAGTTAGAGGCTTTAAGTCAACAGGACAACGTTGATTGTACGATTTTAGGTTTTCTCTTATCGCTCTGATGATGAAGGCAGCAAGGACCTCTGAAACGTTGACGCATGAGCTTTCTTGACGGCTACTATCACAGTAGCAAGCCAGAATAATAGTAACAAATGTACAAAGCCCGAAAACTAGTGTGTGACTGTCATAACTGATATAATGTAAACAAGGTTCTGAAGTGTCGGTGGATGGAAAGTTTCTCTATTGTGATTCATGAGGTCACAGGTCGTGGATCGTTAAAATGCCCTCGTCACACAGTGCGCTGAAACACCGGTCTGATCCATTATATTTTCTCCGCATGATTTGGTTTCAGCTGCAGGCTGTTTCTTACCGCAAACGTCCAATTCTTCCTGTCGCTTGTAGTTTAAAGACAACGAAATTCGTTTTTGGCACGTGTTCTTATTAAATGATTCGATGTTCTGCGTTGATTAGTAATATGCCATCACTTTCTCTTACCATAAATGAAAAGTTGGGCACGCTCTCTTATGATTTCTCCTAAGATTATAAGGCGGATTCTGAGCTTTCAGACCATTTGGAAGTATTGAATATTCTGAAGCAGGTTTGCATATTACGAAATAAGTGCCAATTGTTTTAAGGAATAGCTTATCTATGATCATTCTTATACAGTGTCTAGTAAGGAAAGGAAACTCTATTATTTGGCAAAATATAGGGAAATATAAAAAGAAAAATGTTGTTACAAATAATGCGTTTCCATCTTCATGTGTTCGAATTATTTATCTGCAAGGAATCCCTTACGGCACTAAACTCTTTACATATCAATACTAAAGAAGTTAGGTTATGTTGCCACTTTTGACATGATGGTTCGGTTGTTGATAGGGTGTTCCTGGGTTAGTATACTTCGCGTTGCGTTTGGTACCTGTGTAGTCTTCGTTATCGCTCGCCTCTGCTCTGGAAATACACCCTTCTTTTTGCTGTTGTGCCAACGTGGAAAAAATCCTCGCTGTTGACAATGTAAATAGAGCAGCGGCTTGGCCCAGGTAATCATTTCCCACATTTGAAATTGGGAATACGAAATCTTTCCCTCTTTGTATTTTTTCGTGTTTTGCCAAATAACAGAGTTCTCCTGTAGTCTTGATTTTATGGTACAGACTATAAGTGAAATGTTGTTCCTATTATGACGAGGAAACTGAAGAAAAACTTGCTCCTCTCGAATGGTGTCTTCGTCACACTCTTTTTTTTATTTCCTCTTCAGAAAAGTGTTTGTTTGTACATTTGAACCTAAATAACCTAATCCAAGGTGCTGAGTCTCTTTTGAAATGTCGACATCGCTTAGTAGACCAAGGAACCTCGATATAACGCGGGTTCGGGGGACAGCTTCAGTAACCGCGTTGTATGTGAAATATGTAAAAATATACGTAATAGTTGTGGGGGATATGATCACAGCCGCGGTATATCGAGGTTTTACTGTATATATTCTGTTTATTGAAACCCGAAGGATTTCAACTGTCATATCAAGTGCCCGTCATTTCAGATTTTCCTGAAACAATTAACACTTTATAGCTGAAATTTGTCCTAATAATTTTATTAAGAATTTAGGCCGTACCTCAAATACATGTACATAATAACCTTACAATCACATTTTCTGGATTTTTACTTCAACACTTTGAAGATGTATTTCTTATAAATAACATTTAAGAATTCAGCCCGTATCTTACCATTACAAGGATTAACTGATTAATGACGTTTAAAGAAACAATTCATGTTTACACCGAGAAACATTTGAAACCAATAAATACAAAATGTTTTACTGATTGTTAAAGAGGATTGTATATATAGTTACCACGTGGCTTTAAAGTGTTAAGTATGTACGCACTTCTACCAGTTCTAAATGGTACTTTCCCTTCAAATAACAAAAACAAGAGGGCAAAAATATAAAATTAATTCGAAATTCTTATACACTCCTATTCTTTCATGCGAAGCTCAGTAGAACCGAAGACATTTCTCTGAATTAATGAAGGGAGAAGGTAAATAATATACAAGACAAAAACACTAAACACCGCACGCAAGGACTAAGTTGTATTAGACAAGAAATGTGCTAGTTATTTCGATAGTACAATAATGTGTGAAAGTTGTAGCACCTTGTAAAGTGTTGGAATTTTTTGTTTCATTTGTCCTGCTCGTGGTTAGTTTCTTGTATTCGCATTTCATTTGAAGACAGTAAGATTGAAAGTATATGAAATATTCAACAGCAGAACGTAGCAGGATTGTGTCTGCTCTTAGAATTGTATCAGGAATTATAGGAAATGTGGGAGGATAATATTAAAATAAATCTTAAGGAAGTTGGGTGGAGGATGTGGATTGGCTTCATCAAGCTCGGGACAGAAAACTTAACGTGCTGTTGTGAAGACGATAACGAACATCTGGATTCCTTAAATTAAGGCAAATTCCTTGACTAGCTTTTACGTACTTTTAAGATGGGTGTTTCCTGGGATGTTGCAATGTGTACTCTGGTAGACATTGACAGACATTTCAGAGAAGCTTAATACCATTATCTTTATACTCGTAGCTGCGTGAAAGTAAAATGTCGCCAAACGTACTATTAACTTATAAAAAAACGTTGTATGGAGTTAGTTCGACTAATACAGACACGAAGAAGGTTCCAGAATCTTACAAACTTCTCTGTTTAAGAAAGATTCCACAATATTGCAAGACGCTTAAATTTATGAAGGTTTAAGTTTGAAGTGAATTCTTCATGGGCTACCAGCCGTCTCCATTAAACCATCTGATATGGCTGATAGCCCGAGAAGAATTCATTATACTTACGACGTAGAGAGTCACTAAACTGCACTACAACAGCGAACCTGAGCGGAGCCTTGCACCATTATAATGAATATAAATTAAATGTAACCATACATGTTTATTAATTTTGCCGGTTATTTTCCTAAGTCAAATGGAAACTTGTAAAATTTGTGAATTATCTGAAGCTTTCATGGCGACTAAGTATAATGTGATAAAAGACCGGGTTTCGATTCCTGGCAGAATGTGGGACCTTTCTCTCTTTCTTGCTACCTTTTAATGAGCTGTTGTTAATTGCAATTGTCGCTCCCCCTGATAGACTCGTTTCGGCTCGATTGATCCATCAGTAGTGTCGGATTACCAATGTCAGATTCTTCGGTTCTTTGTATGCTATTCGCCGCTCACTTTCTATCGTCAGTTCATTAGTTTAATGCGAAACTTTTATAGAACAGTGAATTTTAACAATTACGTGAATGTATGTTGATAGTAAGAATACAGAATATAAGCTTATGGTAGGAAGTAAGTGGTGGATATTGTGTGTGTGTTGTTGGAAGACAACTGATCGAATATTGGTAATTAATAAGATAATTATATGGTATAAATAAATCCGAAATTCGTGGACGAAGAGTAGTAATTGTGATTAAAATTGGTGGTATTAATTATAACAATTATAAGCCTGACGTCAAGAGCGGTACGTTTCTCTGAAACGTCGGTAACCACTTTCACTTGGTATGTTTTTATTTTTTGAGTAATTGATAAGACTATGATATTTTTAATATCTCCATTGATACAATGCACGAAAGAACAGCATGGATAGTAATTTGATTTTTGTGGTCAGAGGATGTGATAACTTATCAGATGTACAAAAGAATGACAATGCAATATGGTGATAATTGTATGACACAGAGGAACGTTTAAGATTTGGAAATATTGCTGATGATGTGAATTTTGGATAGCTGTCGATTATAACAAATTATTAAAGTTTAGATGTCGGTCAATTAGCGAGTCCAGGAAAATCGATTAATTCCCATTAATAACATAGAGTTTATGTAAAATTCAGGAGACACTGGGCATTCCAGACTGGAAAGATGCATCATTGTGGAAGACATGTTTATAAGGGCACTAATTAAATACGAAAATTGTAAGGATGAAACATAATTATATGCGTTTTATTTCAAGCGTGTTCTGACTGTAAAAAGTAAAGTTTGTCCCACTATACGCCATGTAGGCGTTTGGGGGGAGTGAAGGTATAGCTCCTACTCATTCTTGACCTCGGCACTAGATGGGGGTGAGTGGTCAGCATCACGCCCCGGCCGGCTTTACCCCCGGGAAAGGACCCCCGGTACCCATTGTAGAGGAGGCTGGGTGGGCCCCAGAGCCGGTCTGGACGCAGAGGCTAGAGGAAAAATCCTCTGCCAATCCTCTGCCCCCCTCGGGGATCGAACCCCGGTTGTCCAGCCCGTAGCTAGTCACTATACTGACTGAGCTATCCCGGCTCATGTGTTCTGACTGTATATCTCAAATAAATGAGAGGCCAGTGCAAAGACCTACAGAATTTTGGAGAATATTCACTTCGCAAATTGGAAAAGAGATGAGTGTGTAATAATAAGACATCTTGTGAAAATGCGTCGTAAAGAGGCAGATAGAAGTGGCTTAGGATTGTTCTATTGCCGTAGTATTAGTTTTGATGCACTAAAAAATTGTTAGATTTTTAAAACGCGGTCGATAATTGATGAAATATGTGTTGAAAACATTGCCCGCTAATTCACCTGTTGGATACGCTTTCTTTCCGCGCCACAGATGTTTTGTCTTTTAACGAGCGGTTTCAGTGAACGCCATTTCTAATTACCACTGCTGCACGCTAACCATTATATCATCGAGATTCACTAATTATAGCCGCATTCTCACCGCAACTAATTAATCATTTCCTTTTAAGAAGATCCCCCAAGTACGAACACGTTTCGCACTTTCCTGTTTTCAATAACCATGTAGAACGAGAGCCATTAAAACGAATTTTACGTAGTCGTGAAATTACGTAAGGTTAAAAATTGAGTATTGTAGTTCTGTAATACAACTGGGCATGCTTCAGTGTATACCGTAATAAAGTCACTGGATTTTTATTTAAACTAAGAGGGAGGATGAAGATGGCGTATCAAACTGGTTATTGAGAATTTTAATAATCTGTAAAAAAGATAGCGTTAAAATAACTCTTAGTGAGAACGGTTTTGGGTTTATAGTCTCGATTGATCTGGCGGGATTTTGTGAACAAGGTAATGAGATTTCAGATTCCAAAAAATGCGTAGAAATTCTCGACTTTCTGAGCGTAATATTGGCCTCTGAAAAAAGGACTCTGATCTATGAATTTAGTTATGTGTCTAGCATATGTCATGTTTAAGTACGTAAATTTTAATACGAGTATTTTTCTTTCTTTTTTCTGGTTACCTGTTACTGGAATTCCGTTTTTGCCCACAAGAAGGTAACTGTGTTATTTATTCGTTTCACGAGTATTATGATCGTGTCTCCGTAAAGCAGTTCAGTAAATTATGTTATAACCTGTTGTTGTGCAATGGAATGACATCAACTAATATTTTTATTAGGACGGAGAAAGAGTTTGTCTTTTTTATGTCACACTTATCGTCTGATAAACGAGTTCTACGTAGCTCCTGTATTAAAGCCACTGAAACACCGAAATATAAAGACCGGAAGTTTTGCAGTTGATAGCGGTTTCTTCTGACCATCTTGTCACGTATGGTAAGAGTTTCATTCGTTAAAGGAAAACAAGTATACGCGCTCGACTTCTTAAATTATCCCGAGAAACTCGCTTTCTGTTCACTGTGACGTTACAATCTTCCTGGGAAAGCAGACAATTTCATAACATTGTCAACCTAGGAATACAGAAATATTACTGAATAAATTTTAAAGTTGGTCGTTCGCCAAGACAGGAACAGACAAAGTGAGTCAGTCTTTGCGGAACCAGCTGGAGAATATATCCAGTTCGACCGGCAGGTGTCCAGATGTTACTATCAACAGTGAGTGAACTTAATTTATTTCCTCATGTAGATTATATAGAATCGCCTGAATCTAGTTAAACGCACACTTACTTCATATATTTTTACTTGTTTTAATATTATCCTCGCTTGAAGACGTAGGCCTGTCTTCCAAGTGGTCTTTAAAATGCAGTTTTTTTACTAAAATATCATATACAATTTTCATCTGCTTTTATTTTTTAATTTGGGATGTTTTGACTTCGTTGTCTTAATGATAGTATTTATTAATTATTTTAGGCTCATACGACTTGGCACATTCATACATTTAGGATCATTCCGGCATACTACTACTACTACTACACGTAATATTCTAGACGACATCTCGATGATTTATTTCTCGTTATTGTTTTCAAGGTCGATATAAATTTCCATTCCGTCATGGACACTGTTGGTATTTGTGTGCCTGCAGGGCAAATAAGATAATTATCAACTTCCAGCGTGAGCAATGCATTAAGACACAATCCTTCAGCCAGGTTTATCACTCCTGCAAATGATTTGAGAGGATTTTTTGGACATTTGCAAAAAATTGTTGTATTTGAGGACTTCTTTTCGATACGTATTTAGATGATTGAATATATTCAGCTCAGTTTTTGTTTCCACCATTATATTGTTTTCTGTACTTTGTGTAATATTCTCGTGTTGGCTGTGTAAATGGTTCTGTAGGACTTCAGTTAGTACGTTAAAACATAACTGAATTTAATTGAATTATGATTGGCGCTTAGAGCTGTTGAGCCAGTACATTAAAATAAAGAATTTAATTATTGCTAATATAATTTGTGCTAGGAATATTGTTTCTGTTGTGTAGTAATTGTGCAGTCTAACGTAGGTTGTGCCTACTAACGCGAGAGCTCTCCCCTTGTTCACTGGACACGTCTCTCAATCCAATCTACATGCTGCGTGCGATTCTGAAATTGGATTACTCGTCTTTGAATGCTAAATGAGAGCTTATTAGGATATCCATCAGGATGCAGCATAGAGCGTGGGAGTCAAGAGAAATCTGCATGGAATGCAGTGATGGTATTTGTAGCATTGTCCAAGTTGTCCATCGTGCCTCGTGGGTGAGAATATCAAAGAGGCAACTCGTATGAAGTCTTATACTGGTGTTCGTTTCGAAAGAAACATTATCGCATTGTATTATGTTGTATTGGAATGGAATATCCTACTGTCGCTTTAGAATGGGATATTCTGGTTTGTTGTAAATGAATATTATTCATTCCTTTATTGTGTTAGAATGGATTAAACTGTTATCGTGTTGAAATGGAAAAATTTGGTATTATGTTACAGAGAAATATGTTATTATTATTATTTTGGAATAAAACATTTTATATTATGTTGGAAAGAAATATTTCGCTGTTGTTTTGGAATGTATTATCCTGCTATTTTGTTGGAATAAAATATTTCGGTATTATATTCAGCGGTGTTGCAGACTAAGCGTCTGGTAAATTTGCAAGTGTTTTTGTGTAAAGTAAAGTAATATGTTGAGGGGTTTTACGCTGTGAACATGACAATTTGATTAGAAGATTTATATCATTCATGACAACCATGCATTTTGTTAAACCTTCTCTTCACCTAGTTGGCTTGCTTGTTTTCCTATCTGTATGCTGTTTACGAATAACAGATATGGAAAATAGAGTAGATATTTTGGATTTCGTACATTGTCCTTCAAACATTAACACAGATTAGAATTTGTATATATGGTTTGTAGGAATGGAAATTTGTTATTTTTAAAGGAATGGTATTAAAGGTTCAAGCTTCACTGAGTTTTATTGTTTTATTTTGAATGGATAGTAACATAAATAAAAAGCTTATTCACATTTTAGAAAAATAAGTGAAATAAAAATAATGTTTGGGGCTGTCATAGTAACTAGAAACGATATACCACTCAGAAATACACCCTATCTACAGTAAGCGACTGTAATCTTGAGACTTGCAAGGAATGCAGGAAGTCCGAAGTGTTAAAAGCTGACGCTATCTTTCCCCATTTCTCCTTAACCCCGCAAGTCTCAAGATTACAGTCGCAGACTATACTTGTATTTCTGTTTTGTTCGCTTTTTTAAGGTTATGTAGTAAAATAAGGTCAGGGTCGTATCGCGAATTAGACGTTTCGCCCTTTTGCGGCAAAGACGTTCGCACATCTAAGTCATTCTACCCCTTTGATCGGGAAGATCGTATCTTACGACCAGCAACGAAGTCGTATTTCAGTCACGGATCGTGTTTTTACAAGAGCTGTCACGGTTACAGGGTCATGTGAGCATGTTCAGAATGAAGGAACTGTTCCTCACATTACTTCCGCGCAGTGCAGCCATGTTGCAGTGACATCGCTTCTCGAATGCGCCAGATAAATCATTTCTTTCTTGAAGATAGTTTCACTCCATATTCTATAAGGAAATGACATAAGTATGTCACATTTGCATGGATACTTATACCTTGACCTAGCCTCAGTTGAAATATGAATATATTTGTCTCAAAGAATAGCCAAAAGGACCTAATTTAGATGTAAAATAATATTGAAGGTATTTAAATATTATACAATTTCTCTTTAAATACAGAGTAATCGTATGACAGTGAAAGTTTCTTAATGAGTTGAACTCCTCGCCAAATATAATTTGAGTGCTCAAGTAAAGGAGAATGAGTTGGAAAGGGCATAACATTTCAGAACGCACAGAATACAAAAATATAATATCAGCAGATATTATGAAAAGCGGAAAAAGATAACTAAACAAGAATTGAAGAGGGTCTTTGGAAGGATCCATGTTTTCTTCAGCTCACAGATCTCTTGTCATAATGTCTGTTACAAGTGACTGGGTCGATTTGTTTCATTTAAGCCCCTTTTAACGTGTCACATCACATCGGCTCTTGACACATAAGAGAAAATTTAGAGCCGGGTGGTAAGTACTTGTTCCACCTGCTTTAACAATGAGTATAACTCTGCATTTATGTGTTTCGTATGATTCTCAATGTAGAGACGATTATTTACTTAAACAGCGTTAACCAGTTTATATCCGTAATGGTGAATTATGGTATTTTCTTTGTGGTACGGACTGAATCTGGGGCTTCAAAGGAATAATATTTATTTTATCCCATAATTTTACAGGTGATGAATATTGTAATAGAATTTAATATAAAAATGTATGTAAATTAAATCAGGTGCTTGGATGTGGATGGATTCGTCTTGCTTATGTAAAGAGCAGTGGCTAGAACTTTTAAACACAGTAATGAATCTTTGGTGTTTATAAAAGACGAGAATTTCTCGAGTGACCATTAGTTTTCTTTGTGGGGTTATTTCTACATTATGTGAAAGAACCATATGCTTTTTATTGCCGAAAGTTTGCTTATTAGAACTCCACTCATTTTTATTGGAATGTATTAATGTGAAAGATTGTTCATATTAAATGTAGCTTGACATTCGCAATGAGATTCTGCACCAAATTAATTCACTCAGTTCTTGGTCACTATTCTATGCGGAACATAGACATTAAGCCCAATACCCAGGAGGAGATGATTTGTAAATCAAATTAGGCGTATGATTTTTGATCATCCTGTAAATAGGAGAGTCAAGGGCGTCACTGGAATTGCCTAAGCAGCACCGGTGTAACGTCAGCATCGGGTTTGGAGCTCGTGACCTTCGAGTTCTGAATCAGGTACTGCTGTCTCTCCCACTGTACTTTTAACTTTTCTTTTAATCTTTTTTCCCTTGTGTTCATAGTCGCTTGCATAAATACTATGAACACTTGTCTTGCTACCGTTTGTTATAAGATGCTTGTTCTTGTTTAAACAGAATTATCAAGTCGAAATTTGTGACGGTGAAGTCACGTGTTTTCTTAGCGGTATGGACTGAATTATTAAATGTTACATACGCGAGCTTCGGCTTCAAAGGCTTAATGATATCTGGAAAAACAGCGTAGAGTAGACGGTGCGAATCTGTGCTTTTCACTACCGTTAGAAGAAAAAGGCAGTGGAATCAGAGGCGGCGGAGGGGTAGAAGATAACGAAGCACAGAAATTAGCTACCCACATACACCCACTGTAAAATGAAAATGTTTTATTGGTATCTGGATCACGGAGACTTGGTCTTTCTTATGACTCGGTCCGTTCGTGTTGCTTTCACTTACAGATCATAAAAATGCATCAGCCCAGGTCTCTCAGCAAGTTTTACTAAAAACTGCATTCGTGTATCACATGTGTACTAATGGCCCTTTCACATTCCGTGGTAGCACTGCTGGAAATGGTAACCCCCAAGCCATGACCACGCCTCGCGCATGTATCAATAGCTGAGTGTTGAATAGCGCGCGCTCGGGGTGTTACAAACAGTGTGTCGATGTCCTCTCAAGTTTCATAACATTTAACATCATAACATATACAGTAATGTTTTTTACAGTTGATTAATTTATTAAAAAAATTAGTTGCTAAAATGATATATTATTCAGACATTACGTTTTCCTGTTTTGTATTTGTTATGCTTTAATCTTGAGGAGTTTCAAATAAATTATCTTAATTCCTTACCAAAGTATAATGTTGTCATGTAAATAAAGAATAAAAAGAAATTATTTACTATTTTATTATAGATCATGGCATATGCAAAGTTATCATCAGGGCGATGAGTGAAGTATCATCTTGTTATCTAACATTCCTTTTTTATATCAACTTTGTAATTTTTTCTTATTTTTCCAAGAAACAACTTTAAAAAATTAGAATATTCCCCTGTATAAATTTCTTAAGCATTTCGTATTTCATTCCATCCGACCTTGTACATATAAATTCGGCCACACTGACTTGAGAAATTTAGTGTTTTTAAATGTACTGTAAAATTTTTAAAAAATTGTAGTGAATTGCCCTCAGTGAAAGTAATTATAAAACTGAGTAATATTTATGTGACTTGACTTACGTTGTTAGGAAACGACAATAAAAAATTAAAATTAAATTATTTGGTTATTCCGTCAAATCACAATGTATTTAAAATAAGATAATTAAAATAATTAAAATATCATTCTGTGTTCCATATCGAATAATCGATTTACAATTGGAACAGTTACAACATGTTTCGGTTTTATTAAACCATCATCAGGTGTAAAATTATATTAAATTTAAAACTCAATTACAATTTTTTACAATTTTTCGTAGTGTAGTTTTTTGGAGGTCGTGTCCAGATATTTTCATATAATGGATCAAATTTTTTGTTTGAAGTGATCCATTATATGAAAATACTACACTACGAAAAATTGTAAAAAAAATTGTAATTGAGTTTTAAATTTAATATAATTTTACACCTGATGATGGTTTAATAAAACCGAAACATGTTGTAACTGTTCCAATTGTAAATCGATTATTCGATATGGAACACAGAATGATATTTTAATTATCTTATTTTAAATACATTGTGATTTGCCGGAATGACCAAATAATTTAATTTTAATTTAATAAATCACAATATGACGCAACTACACTATTTTATGACAATAAAAAAGTTAAAATTGCATTCACGAAAATATTAATAACAGACTGAATGTGGCGAATGCTTGCTTCCACAGTTCAGAAACATCTCATAATTAAAAACCTGAGGTATGTATGAGGTTAATTTTCTGAGTCCTTACAAATTCTTTAAAATCGGCCACATCCACGTACTTTAAGGCTCTTTTAAATTCAGCATTTTAACCACAATCCTAACACTTTTCGATGCTACATAACCTAAGTAGCTACAAAGTATCATTAAATACTCAAAGAATCAGTCCGTATTTTTACGGACTGGAGCAAATAAAGAAAAGGGAGTGTCATGTGACTTCTTCCGGGTAAATGTCGATGCTTTCCGTTTGTCACAGACGTCTGCTCAGCCGTAAGAACCCAGGTAAGGTTTCGCCTTTCTTTCTTTCTTTCATTTGCTTGTTTTACGACCGTGACTAAAATTTCGCCCGCCTGAATGCGTTTATTTGCTTCTTCTAACAGCCACCGCGTTGAGTTCCGGTTTTGGTACTACCAAAAAACAGATATAAATATTGATGATTAAGAAAAAAAACTAAACAGTTTAACTACGGACGACGACCAACAACCACAAACATCGTTTCGATTTTTTTTAAAATGCGTTAATAACATTTTCTCTGGAAGACCCCTGCCCTAAACAAAATCGATTAAATATCAAATATTCGGTTTTATTTTCCAGAAGACTTTGTTTACTCGAACATTTGAAATCCAGTTGCAAGTATATGTACTTCTTGATTTTGTCCACGTAATGTATGTAAGGGTGTCACATGATTATCATAATAAACAGCGATTAATATTTTAATCAGGACTTCTATTATTATTGACGGGCGATTTATTAGTGTTTATGCATTATTCAGATGAGCTCGGATGGAGGCTGAGGTTTAAATCCATCCAGCTTACAACAGAGTCCAGAAGAGGGTTTTGTGAAGTCGACAGTAAAACGTCTGATGGTGAACACGTAATTCTGGTTTACAAAAAGTATCTGAAAACCAAAATTGCAGATGCAGTATATTTCAAGTGTTTGTTTCATATTTAACTTTTTTTCTGGCGTCATAATCCCACAATGTTGCGGTGATATGCACCTTTCCTCACAAAAGGCAACCACAAATGCCGATTGCTTTGTACTACGCAGAGATGTCTCGAGTTGCTGCCTCGCAGATATCTGCATCATTACACGCTGAGACTCGAGCGTAATTGTAACGAATCGATAGTGACGTACTTTGGTGTAATATATTTGCCTACAGGGACTGCAGAAAGCCACGAAAACATTACAAGCACAATTGAAATATTTCTCGAATATTTCTGTCTTCTGGGTTGTTGCGCTGTGTAGTATGGTCGATGTTTACCAACGTTTCTGAGGTCATACTGCCTCCGTCATCAGAGTATGAAGATTACTGTCTTCTGGGTTGTTGCGCTGTGTAGTCTGGTCGATGTTTACCAACGTTTCTGAGGTCATACTGCCTCCGTCATCAGGGCGATGAGTATGAAGATTTCTGTCTTCTGGGTTGTTGCGCTGTGTAGTCTGGTAGATGTTTACCAACGTTTCAGAGGTCATACTGCCTCCGTCATCAGGGCGATGAGTATGAAGCTTTCTGTCGTCTGGGTTGTTGCGCTGTGTAGTCTGGTCGATGTTTACCAACGTTTCAGAGGTCATACTGCCTCCGTCATCAGAGTATGAAGATTACTGTCTTCTGGGTTGTTGCGCTGTGTAGTCTGGTAGATGTTTACCAACGTTTCAGAGGTCATACTGCCTCCGTCATCAGGGCGATGAGTATGAAGATTTCTGTCTTCTGGGTTGTTGCTCTGTGTAGTCTGGTCGATGTTAACCAACGTTTCTGAGGTCATGCTGCCTCCATCATCAGGGCGATGAAGATTTCTGTCTTCTGGGTTGTTGCGCTGTGTAGTCTGGTAGATGTTTACCAACGTTTCAGAGGTCATACTGCCTCCGTCATCAGGGCGATGGTAAACATCTACCAGACTACACAGCGTAACAACCCAGAAGACAGAAATTTTCATACTCACCGCCGTGAAAACCTCAAATTATACGAAGTATATCTTCTTGTACATCTACAGTTTATAGATTTTACACCAGCTTTCTTTGCTTACAGAGTTTAAATATACCATAACCACCACAGAGTAGGATTGGACTCGAAAAGTGTACTCTTTAGAGTACACTGAATTTCGAAAGGAGTTCTTTACGACACATCTTGCAAGTTACTGTTGAAATGTGCACTCGACCTTCGGGTGAGGATGAAGTGAGAGTTAAGACGTTCGGGTAATAATTAAGTGAGATCTTGATAACAGCGATGGCGGAATTTTGATTTGCTACTTAGTGAATGCTGAAGCTATAATTTGGAAAGTTAAGGAAGATATTAATTTAGTGGCCTCCACTATAAGGGGGGAAGTCTAGGGCTGTATGAAAACCATTGCTCCTATGCACGTTAAAGAGATTTTTGTGTGCGTCGCTAATATAAAATTCGAGTGAACAAATATTGTTGTGTGTAACTGCAGATGGAAGACAAACATTTTATATCGTATTGTCTATTATGATCAGCTGACTTCAAGATACTTATATTATGTAAGCTGTCATGAAGTTAACCACAGAAGAACGTACTTACATAACGGCATATTAATAAGAAAATAGTTTGAAGACGATAGTTACACTTTTAGAGAGGAATTAAATTATTGTATTTAGAAAAATCGATACAGCTGAGGAGAGACATTGCTTTTGGTGTAGTAACTGCTCGCCTTATAAGGTCACGCATGGGTTAACGAGGGAAAGCGAACTACATTGCTTATTTTATAAAAATTATTTGATTTTTATGAAGCTTTAAGGTTAAGCTGAAAGTAGCACTACATGTTAACGGTATATAGTGGGCCTAGGGCTTAGTGTTCCGTGGGTTGACACTTAACAGCCAAGCAAGTCACGGACTGACGTCATTGGGCAACGACATGACTGCCTTGGATTACATTTCTTCCAAACTTGGCACACTTTACTTTAATAATATAATGTCAAATGCTGTCTTTGACACAAGGTTGGTGAATTTTTGAAGAAAAACTTGGGGTATGTTTCCAGGATAAGATCTTTGGCAACGTATGTGATTTGACAATTAAATAACAGGATTGTAAAAATATATTATTACTAACCATTAGTGACTGATGTGTCTTTAAAGTTCGTGACTTTTGACTTCAAAGAACACATTCTGGCGTCATTGTCATGTGCGTAAAATTTGATGAAAATTATTTTCCGAAAAATGCCATATTTCCTTCTCAAAGTTACTCAAAATGAAACTCTGTAAGGTTTTGGGAACAGGAGTAAGTCACATAGGTTAAATCAGGGGAGTATGGTATATTTTCATACATTATTACCTATTTGCCTTTAAGAAGAATTTGAGTTTCTCACGACGATAAAAATACATGAACAGCTTTGTTAATAATGTACAAAGTGTTAAGATACGCATTAAGTCTAATCTAGTGTGGGCTCAATTTTCTGCTGATGTAGATACTTTATTTTAATTTATTTTGTGTCTACAATATTTTCTTTGAACATTTTTTGAGAGATTTAAGCTTAACAGCAGGACTGATGTGTGTTTCTGGTAACTGCTTTTTGACGTTTGCTGAATCTAGTTACTGAGCTCTTTTCTCGATTATCGAATTCCAATTGTGTATTTAAATTTAACTTTCGATATGTATACCTTAATTGATTTCTGGTAACATAAATACGATTACCGTTTTACGTTTATATAAAATAAATTAACTTATCCACAAATCAAAAGTTCCTTCATGGTTCTTGAAGTGACTCGTGTTTTCAAATTAATAGGCCCTAAAGATGCATCTATCAACCCTAGTGGGTAAAAATAAATTAACTTTCAATTATATATGCAGGGAGATTCCGTGCGTTTCGGTGCGTTCATTCAGTAGAAATTCGAAGAAATTCGGATTTTGTTTACATTTTTACCTTTCTGTAATCAGTGAACGTGTGTACCATATTTTATTTTACTATTAATTCAATTACTATGCCTTAACTGTTCCATTCTGATAACACTTGCAGTTTTAACTTATTTCTTCTGTAATTCGTATTTAACTTTACTAAGCTGATGAATCATTTGTTAATAGTTCTGATGTCTAAGAGCTAGGCCCAAGCCATCTTTTGAATAGTTTCCTTGAAAATGAGGACAGAGATGGTCCTCGAAACGTCGGCGATTAATCAACATCTAACACGGCTGATAGCCCGAGAAGACTTTATTAATAGCTTATTCTGATTACATGGGTTAGCCATTTGACTCTGTAATCATGTCGTCCGTTCACCAATAAATATTTTCTTCCGAAAACTGTTTTCATTGTGTCCAACATATTACTCGTTTTATAGGTGGTCAAATTCAATTTCTGATTGTTAAATTGATTAAATTTTGCAGTATTTGGAATTATTTCATTCCGTCAGAATAAATCAGGAGCAATTATGTAAATCTTTAAGCTCACAAACCAAATACCATGGCACACCCATTCCGTGGTGACAAATGAAAAAAACTCTGGGCGTCTCCTGTTTCTATTGCACTGCATACAGAGCTGGCGCTGTTGGCAGTAAAATATTCTATCTCCGTAGGTCAATAAGGTTCATGTTATGGGCTACACGGGTAATGAGATAGTACTAACGGTTAGTGGCTACGTTGTAAGTTTTCAAGAAGTATCTTATGAATAGATCAAGGTCGGTGCAGTGAGTGGGTTTGTTGTTTCTGCAAGATGTTGATCAGCTGCATATCCGGGCGCCAAATGCAGGGACACATCGTACGTACCCTAGCGGCAAACTTGTAATGCAAAGGCTGAACCACATCTAATGCAAATTCGTTAGTTGCGTAACAGACAGGGATGTACAATCTTGTAACATAGTGGACCGCATCTGAAAGCGCTTGAGAGTAATTATTATAATGGGTGATATTGTTATTTTGGCATTAAATATTTTATTACCCCATATTATTTGTTGTAATTGTCTTTTACCCATGTTCATTTTTAACGCTTTGGAGTATTTTAAACTCCGTGACGTATGAAAGACGAGACGTCGCCTTGAAGCAACGTTTCGTATTGAAGTTGGTGAAAGACGTAGACCGCTAGAGGATCTGAGAATAACATTATTATTATTATTATTATTTATTATTATTTAGTGTTCTGTCTGACGACAGGTCCATTATTCTGCCCAAAAAGAGTTCGCCAGTTTTCCCTATTCTCAGCTTCTCGTTTTAACTCCGAGAATAACATACAGGAAGTATAAGGAAGAGGCCCATATGGTTTGTCTAACAAATCCGGTCAGCCAACCTAATTTAGGAAATTTCTCCGATTGGGATGGATTCCCCTCACTAGCCATGAGCGTATCAACTCTCAAGGAAGGTTAGTTTTTACTTTAACACTTCTGAGTACTTTCATGACTGTTTCAGGGCTGTATTCTTGGACCACTTATGGCGCTAGCAGTAGATATAGACAAGGTAATATTTCGTAATTCCGCTGCACGAGGTTTCTGGATTGGGTGGTTTTTGAATTGGATTGATGTATTTTAATTTATATTTCCACCCCTGACCAACGTCTTGAAATTTATCGGCCTTCTTATAATTTTAATTGTAAATCTGATGCCAGGTGCTTATATACTTCGAGTCGTTCTGACCTAGATTGCTAGATTGTCGAGTGATTAGGATTAGCTCATTCTAACCGACCCCACAGAGCAGGTGACCCCCCCTTCACCACACCTGTAGACGAGGACAGATCCAGTCCTCTAAACGTTGTGTAATTTTCTACCATCAGACGATGGACAGATCAAAAACAGTAATTCAGGTTGGTTTGTGTGGTTGGGATAATTGTAATAATCTAAATTAATGTTTTTTAATCGGGGGACTGGGAGTTGAGTAGATTTTTACTATATAGGATTTGAGGTTTTCACGGAGGCGATTCTGAAGATGGCTGTCTTCTGGATTGTACTCTTATGCTATATTTCTGTAAGTTTTAAGCTTTGTTTATATATATTTTTACTTCGACATTGTACTGATAAAAAGACAAAAATAATATATATCTTATCCTTATTTTAGTTTGTTTTCAGACACCATCGATATATATGCTTCCTTATATGATGTAACTGACAAAATTCCACACCAATTCATAAGAGAGGTAGAATATTTCAGTTATAGTTTTGTATATATTTGTGTGTATTTTATGTATGTTGGTATCTACAAACAAGTCCACGTAGCATTAAAACCCAGGAGACGAACATCAACAAACATTTCTTGTTTTAGAATATATGAATCTGTGGGCGTAGAATGGAAGATATAATAAAAATTTGAAGAAGAAAAAAATCTCCATAGTCAAGTAATACTTAATTATTCAGGGAATCTCATTCCACATTCAGTTTAGTTTTTAGTCCTTCATGAAACTCCAGAAAACCACCAAAAACAGAAATTATCTTGCAGCAAAACAGTTCAGTTATGTCAGAAATATTTTACATCCGCAACCCGTCATGCTCGACTGAGCCTTCTTCAAATTGCATGCTTCAAGGTCGCGTCAACTTCGTGCGACATTGCAATACGAACAGAGGAGCCCTGGCGAATGAATACAGTTCAGACCTCACAGCACAACAAAACTTGTAAGGCTGTGCTGTAGACTTGGAGCCTCGCGGTAAAGGATGTTAAGTCCTTCCGTGGCCTTGAAGCATACAATTTGGTGAAGGCTACTATAGCTTACACGTCTTACGTGTGCAGTCAGAGCTTACAGACTGCGCAGCGCATGAGTAACCCTATTGGTTGTGAATTACATATTTAATGCGATCGAAATGTTTCTAAGATCTCCAGTAATATTTTACAGCTTCCAAGGATGACCGGAATTCGTTCATATTAATCAGTTGACTAGTTTTTCTTGTATCCTCCTCAATTAACTGGGACGAAGCCGACATTGGCATAGTGTCTCTTCCGTCTCTGTAACAACCATCAAGTTCAAGGCCATTTAACAGAAGCAGGTACAAGGCGGACCATCAGTAGACTTGTTTTCATTAGCCTGTGGAATGTTGATAATGGTTAGGTGAATGAATTATTCAAAGAATTGCTGTAGAAATTAAGTAGTTATGGTAATTAACAATGCATTTTAAATGTCATAGAACCTGATGGCATAAAAGAAATGTCTTTGAAAATCTTTAAGGATTTGAACAGAAGATTGGATTCAAGTTCTTTGACAGTTAAGAAGTTGTCAGCTCTGCGATGTTGAGTGCAGGCGTGTTTTGTATTTCTGAGCAGTGTATCTCGTGGTATCCTTCTAACGTGTATAAGCGTTAACAGAAAATCCTGGAGTAAATGGGCCACTTGGGATCTCTAGGCAGAGGAATTGGTATAATATTAAAATTACTTTAAAGAAGTAAGGAATGGAGAAACACTTTTAAAATGTGCATTCATTTCATTACACTCTTTGAATGTTGTCTTAGCCCTGTTTTTAATCATGAATTAATACCATCTTAACAGGGCTGTTGGAAAACACACCACTTTGTAGAACTTGTAGACTTTTCGAAACGATATGTCGTAACAGTGGCTACGTTCCAGACATCTTTTCTTTTGTTTGATTGTTCTGTTGTCAATAAATATAATGAAATATCTTCGTATTTGAGAACAAAGTAGTTGCTCGGTTAGATACCATACTTGGTAATAAAATGATGTATTAAGTGACAAAAAGCTGATAGTATTCAACTGTATGGCAAATTCTGCTTCTTGTCACTGAAGTAACAACTGATGTATTGTGTCAATTTGTGTTCGGATAAGTGAGTAACAATGGTAAATTTATCATTAATCATACAAATTGATTCATTTGAGAAAATCTGTCATTGTTTACTGCTGTTAACGTAATGGATCGCCACATTCCGTACCTTAATCTCTTTTTTACTTTTGATTCTCCGATGGAATAAATGTGGACATTGTTATTACAATTTTTCTTTTTACCAAGCAAGATTTCTTACGTTATATTGTTGTACATGTGGAATTTTCTCTATGTTACAAAGATTTGTACACTATTAATGGAGTTAATGTGAATAGAAGAAATATTACTAATAGGGAATGTGGGAGTTATATGGGAAACCACGTTTCCTCACAATGGAAGAAGCAATTTGAAGAAAGAGGATTCTGGCTATTTTATGGGAGCGAAATGGTATTTTTAATTGTCCCTTATCAATAACGAAGTACAAGCTTTGAAAGTTTTGTCATTGTCCATTTTACTCTACTCATTCAAGAATGTTTTCCTGCAATAAATTATTTTATTTCATAGAATAAATATTTAGATCTCGTCATATTCATATACCTTTATTTTTAACGCTTTCAGATCTGGTACCTGAATTGACATTTTGTATTTCTATTAAACGATGCTGTACTATGCAAAAGTACTCGAATTATTTTTCTAGACCTGACGGCCTGCTGTAGAAAAATTAATGCTCATTAGTTGATATGATTCCTTTAAGTAACTTGAAACCCAAAAACGTGAGCACGAAATTGATAAAGAAAAGTAACATTTAATAAGAGAGTGATATTCTGATAATTGAAAAATAATAGCATAAAATGTATTTCCAACAAATGTGTTATAAATATATATATATATGCATTACATAATGTTATAAATAAGAATATTTTAATATATCGAGTGAATCAAATTTATGTACAGATCGTGCTTTTCTATTCATCACCACCTGTCATGATGTCCATGAATTCTGCAACACAGAGAAACAAGAAATAAGCATTGAACCTGACATGTAGTAGTAATCTGTAACAAAACAGACACAAAATCAAATGAAAATTAGAAAATAGTAGAATATTTGTGCAGAACGAAGTGTTTTCTGAAAGACGCCTTGTGGAAAAGTACTTGCCTAAAGAGCTGCTTTCTCGCTGTAGGCTTACATAAATTAAAATAATAAAGTTCTGTGAATAGTTGGTATTTCCCACTTGTTGAAATATTTTATGATCTTTGACAAATTTCCTCAAGTATTTTCTTTCTCTAAATGCAATGGACTTTTTGTTAATATTCTTTCCTTTTCTGTGTTTACCTCCACAGGATTCTTGTAGGAATTATTGCAATAATTTGAGCTGTTGAATGCCACGAAAAGGTTCCTCATCTATTTTAACATCAGTCTGAACCGGATTGAAGTAAGTTTGAGGGACCATAAATTTTCGAAATGGGAATGCTACTTCCAGTTTATTAGCCATTATATCAGACGATGAACCTTGACATTTTCTTGCTACTTTTTCTCAGAGTGCAACTTAAATTTAGCTAAACCTCGTTTTCGTCACAAATTGCTTACGCCTTTCCACTTGTTACAGTATACATTTATTATGTCTCCACGTTTTCTTTCATATAGTAAACGTAAATTATTAAGGCCATGTCCGTCTGTCGGTACTTTAATTTATTTGTGGTTTATTTAACGAACTGTCAGCTTAGACTATATTGCGTCGAAGGATAGGATGTAAAATGAATAATGTATTGGGATGAATAAGGAAGAAAGCCATCCTGACATAATTTAAGGCACTATCCGGCATTTTGCCGTAGGAACTAAAGCAAATCACAAAAATCTGCTAGGATAGCCGCTTACCGAGCCGACGTTTCAACTAGTGACTACCAGAATACAAAGGAGAACTGGTAGCCACTCACTCATTACGTTCTATTCGTCCGAAAGTTTTACTCTGAAAATAATAGAGTAGCTTCTGTATTATTTTTAGTATTGAGTGTACACACTAAAATGAATGTAACAAATTTAATATTGAGTTCTGTCGGACGAATATAAACATTACTTCGTATTTTCTGATACTGTTTGTGTGGTTTAGCTTCTTGATGTTTGTTCCCTCCTCATAAATCTTTTTCGTACTTATTTACGTATTGATGGTCTCCAGAACGTTAGCATTTCCAAAATACTGGTCAGAATCACAGCCATCGCCTAAAAAAGATCGGACATCAAATTCACTTGAATGCCGTTTTCAGACGATCAGGACATGAGCAATGTGACTGTGTCTCTTTGATCACGAAAAGTCAAAGTTTATTTAAGAATTTGTGGAAACATTTTACTCTATACAAGAGGATTTTTTGAAACGCAAAGTTTACTACTCTAATCCCATTACCATTACATTGCCAGTTATCTTGTTGTAAATATTACTTAATCTAACCTTCCTCACTTTGTAACTTCGTTGGTGTAGGCAAATTCACAAAACTGATAATACACAATCGACCTCGTAATACATACGATATCCTATCATTAACCTTACCTAAACTAACCGCTGACATAATTTCTTTTAACAACAAACTGATAATATACATAATGCAGATCTAGTAAAAACTCGAAGGTTATATTTTGAACAATTTTGTTATCGTAAATAATTAGTAAATTACAGGGAAAATAATTTCAACGCGAGTGATGCATAGCTCTGAAATTTTGACACGACCACATGACTTAACACTTCCTGAATTTATTTTGAAGTTGTGATTTATAAGATGCAGCCAACAATATCGTAAACTCGTTTTAAAATGGCTGCAACAATATGGATACCAGCTGTTGTTCTAAAGTCGTACTTTGAGACGGGAAGAATACGACAAAAAATTATTTTCCTTCATCTAGTCAATCAAAGCGACGTGTATTTTGAATGACTAAGTATAATGAATTATTCTCGGGCTACCAGCCGTGTAAGTTGGTTTAATGAAGTGTTTTCAATAGTTTATTCGCGTCAATCCACCCGTCTCTATTAACGTAGAAATCTATTAAAATAAATTGATACCCGATGTGCAGTAATTTTATCAGAGGTCGAACCACGTACCTTACAGTGAAGCTGGTGGAACAGTGCTGGGAATTTCAAGAAATTTCAAAATACATGAGGATTTCCGTCTTCTGGGTTGTTGCGCTGTGTAGTCTGGTTGATGTTAACCAACGTTTCAGAGGTCATACTGCCTCCGTCATCGCCCTGATGACGGAGACAGTACGACCTCAGAAACGTCGGTAAACATCAACCAGACTACACAGCGCAACAACCCAGAAGACAGAAATCTTCATACTCTGATGACGGAGGCAGTATGACCTCTGAAACGTTGGTTAACATCGACCAGACTACACAGCGCAACAACCCAGAAGACGGAAATCTTCATACTCACCGCTGTGAGAACCTCAAGTCTTCAAAATACATGTTTTACATCCCACAGTTTGCTTAATTTTAAATTATTTTGATTCTGTAACCTGAAATCGTGTTTGAAGCGAACTTTGATTTTCTCGTCCTAACTGCTGTATATTTTTGCTTCGTTAACATTTCTGTTGTTCTTGGCTCAACAGATTTGCATTCAAGCCGCTTTCTAAACTATCCAATTTATTTCTAACCCACTGTATTTAACGCCCGTTTCTATTTAAAGTTTATTATAATTTTATCTAACTCGTGGCAGTTTCTGCCGACCCTTTGGTTGCTTGTTTAATGTTTTTCGTACAATTCATTGTTCTTTGCGGTATAAATATTTTAGTTGCTTTGCTACTCGTAAATAAATTAGTCCAAGCGTACAGTCTCTTTTTTTCGTATTCCTTGGCTGACACTGGTAAGGGCATACACAGTCGTAATAATAAAAATGATATAACGCAGAAATGGTCTGTAACGGGGATATACAATTATTTGATTTCGAAATCCGGATGTGTCTATTTATAAACAACGAGGAACCAAAGAGACAAGTAAGAAGCAGTTTGCTTAAATTGGCCGGACTTCTACTAACTGAACGTGGTTCATGGGCATAACACAATGCATGAGCAAAGTATTAGTAATAATTCATTTCACTTAATTGCTACATGTGTCTCATTGTAATTGATTTAATTACAAAAATAGCAACATGCATTTGGTTAATTAAATTAACGCACACGTGTTGTAGTAATGTCTTGTTTATAAACCATCTGATTTTTTCACAGAAAAATTACTCTTTTTTGGAAATGATGTTGTTTGTTAATAGAAACGTTTTATCATTTGTCGGAAATTTAAGTTGTAAGATAAATTTATATGTGTTTCTTTCTCAGTCCAGGTCACTTAGTAGCGTTAGTGACTTTTAATTTATCTGAGAATGTAATTTATCATATTTTATATAATCTTATAATTAAGGAAATCTCGAGGCCTGGGCGAGATAGATTAACGGGGTCCCGTAAGAAAAAAATACATGTAAGACATTTTACGCTATTTCAATTATTACAATTTTAACGATTTAAAAATTACCGAAAACTTTTACAAATTAATCCTTATTTTTGTCGGTCTCGGACAAATGTGCATGCATACGACATGGTAAAATTGTAAGGGCGATTATGATGATATGCTCTTATGCCCTTCTGACATTATGCAATAGACATTCTTGTTGTTTGATTTTACCCTCCATGCCGATAACATATTTAAAAAACAGATGCAAGGAAACTAGAACACTGAAACTCTTCTGAGAACAGATTACATTCTATCTTACCTGGTAATTACAAGGCATGCTGAGGATTTAAGTAGATCTGCTAAGTGATGTGAAATTATCACGGAGAGACAAAGGTAACACAGGATATTGTTCGTGTAAAATGATTTCCACACTTCATAAATAATTTCGGAGAAACGTTTTAATTAATTTTTTCTTGACAAACCGGTGGAAAAGATTTTGGACGGAAATTTTAGGTCTCAAGGAAACAAAAAGTAATTATTATTTATAATATTTTCACTATGACTAAAACAAAACTGTTTTAGACTCGTGTGTAAAGTCCGTACAGTAATTATGAAGAGAAACTTTGTATTATAAAATAACCGGAATTTTGTGCTGGGGTGGACAATCATTTTTCCGTCGATCTGAGAACCTCATAATTACATATTCTTAAAAGGTAGCAGATGAGTTGCAAAGACTGAGTAATCCTTATAGGTTTACAAAAAGAAAACACGATTTAATAATTATTTCGGACACGAGATTCTAAACTCTGGTTGGTGCTATCAGGGTGTTAAGACACGCGCTAAGCTGAGATGTGTAACATGAATCTTCGTAAATTTAATTTTCTATTTAGGCCAGCTTAAATATTCGTTTCATGCGTAAAATGTTATTTTCCTGTAAGCCCTTATATACTACGACGTTTCGGAAGCGGATGTTGCTTCCGTCTTTATGTAAATCTCCAGCTCTGAGCCTAGCTCAACCAGGGAGTCATCTTCCCCATTTTCTACCTGAAGACGGAAGCAGAATCGAGTATCCGAAACGTTGTTTCATAATCTGACGATGGACAAAGTCCAAAAGAACAATTTTGCATATTATGACGCACTATCGTGAGTAACTTTCAGACTTTGGGTATTGGTTTAGTTTTAAAATAATAGTTTTTCTTTTGACTGAGAAAGTACATACAGGGCCATGTTATAATAAACATACGAACATGCCAAGGGTCGGATTTATATTCTTCGGACTGTACTTCTCCCTTCTTTGACTTTCTATATTTATCGGTCAAATAGCAGAGAACGCAAATTAATTTATACAGAAAGCTTATTTCAAATATATTTTTGGAATAATCAAATTATAATTACATTTTAGCGTTATTATTACGTGTTCATGACCATTTATATTACACAGTGATCAGATAGTTCAGTTACGTAAATGTTGGTCGTTTATTCTCAGTTACATTAATCATATTTGTGGAAATGAGGTAATTTTACATTTATAACATTTATAAAAATTAGCATACCGGCATGTTGTACAGACTAATAGACCGAAAATTGGGTAATACATCTTACTTCACATATATACCAGTATGCTAACTTTATGTAACTAGTTTCTACAACATTTAGGATACATTAATACAGAGGAAGTGGCACATATAATATATATCGTACAATGATGACAGGTCTTTTATTTCACATGTAGAATAATACTGTGTTAGAGAGAACAACATGTACACATTACGAGGATCCCACAGACGGTATAACAACAACACATGATATGTATAAAACAACGATGCAGCTAGTACGATGAGCATAATAGTGTGCGATAAAAATATAGACACTTTTACTGAAAACATAAATTTGTGTTTAAATGTGGCCTAATGCTCAGTAGTGAAGGAGGTAGGCCAAAGAGTATAGTCAGTTGATATGAAATAATGTTTCATTCTCCTGTCATTACTTCCATGAACTCTGAAAAGAAATAAAAATGTAACGTTAAACTTCACTTGTCTGTATAAATCAGTGCTGTAATTGAAAATGTTTACACTGCGTTTTGAGATTGTGAACTTCGGGATTCTTGCACAGAAAACTCAGGCTGTGAATCAGGAAACAGAAGACAGAACACAACATATTAAAATCGGTGTATATCAATTAAAATGCGGTAGCTGCGAGCAGGTCTAAATTGGGCAAACCGGTAGGGGATTTAAAATCATATTTAAAGAGCATATCCACGACATTAGATTCAACATAACAAAATCGAAATACGCTCAACACAACTTCGACCGCGGACAAGAATACGGCCCCATGGAATATATATTAATAATAACCTCAAAAGGCAAAATGATTGATATTTTAGTAAAAATTCTACATCTATAAAACCAGCAAATGCTAAACATCATAAATGGACAGAACACCCACGAATCCAATGTGTTATTTGTTCTGGCAGTAAACAGAAACAAAGTTAAATTTCGTATGCAATAGATGACCACACTGGTTGGTCAGAATGATTATAAACCATGCACAATTTTTTTAGAACTGGCAATAATACCCACGCAAAGTTGAAGGTCACAATCCAGGCACAGACAATGCAACCACGGCTTACCGTAGACCAACAACGGAAACCTTAATTTAGGCCAGTAGACATTAAGCTAAGTAACTCAACTTGGATAATACACCAACTCATGTGCAATTAAACATTCGCTGTGATATTACATGAAGTATGGTTTTATATAGTGCGACCTTCTTATCCTTCATAACAAATCATCGTCTTATGAACTGTATGAATTAATAGACAGAAATAATGAGTTTTTTGCCACTGATGATAAACTCTTGATGTCGAAACGCGTTTGGTACTAAGTGCTTTTCAAAGTGTAAACAGTTTTGTTTGTATGCATGATTTTATATACTTTAGATAAAATTTGTAGGGAAATAGGGATTTCACAACACTTGTCCACTGGCGTGGCTTACCGTCGAAGTCCACGGTGCCCGATCCGTCGGAGTCAATTTCCTCGATCATGAGGTCGAGGTCCTCTGAGGTCAGCTTGTCGTCCAACTCCTTCAGAATCTCACGCAGCACAGTGGTTGTGATATAGCCGTTACCTGCACACAGATACGCGACAGTGCTCTTTTGAGCTTAATGTTTGAAACCTGAATAATCATTTCATTATAAGATTGATATTACTGACATATTTAATTCGTTTTGAGATCCTCACATTTTGTTGAATTCATTAAACCGAGTGCAAAATATATCGCATTAGGACATTTACATCAGTTTCCGACTTCACCAACCAAAACGAGTGAAGAAATATGATTACAAAATGGTCGTCAATGAATATATCTTTGTGTCGAATGTTTGACTGAAAATGGTGCATCTAACTCGACCGTTGAAAGGTCAGATTTCACCGAAAGAATATTTAAAGATACAATTTCTGTCCAGAAGAAAATACTTCCCATCTCTGGCGCGGTTAATATTATTTATTTATTTATTCTCAGCACTTATGTAGGTTTAGCCACATAAACTGCGGATGAAATTACGAATTATTGAATTCTTTTCTGTACTTCATCTGTTGTTCCGTATTCTAAAGCGAGACCACTTCTTTTCGGGAACTGACTCTACTGTTGTCTTCAGATAAAATGCCTATTCTGTTGGGCCCGACAGGAGGATATAATCCGAGTTCCTGGAAAAAATTATTTTTAAAATTCTGCACGATGGATGAAGTACAGAAAATCGTCAATATCAAATATAATGAACCACGGTTAGAAACCTTTTAGTAGGATCAAAATGGCTACCTTCCTTGTCGTACAACCGGAAAGCCTCTCGAAGTTCTTGTTGCATGGCCTCGGCGTCTTCTTCAACCAGGAACCTGGATGACAGACTGACGAACTCCTCAAATTCCAGTTCACCGGAGCCTGCGCAGTACAAAAAGTCGGTTCAGTAAATAATTCTTAAGCACACAGCTCTAAACAGTCTTTGAAGATCACAGGTTTGAATCTACGAATTCTCGTTTGTCTTTAAATTTCACATTCTAGTCACATTTTATTAAATAACTTAAACCAAATTATTCATGACATATTCACGGCTGTGAGTACGAGGATGGCTTGAGCCGTGTAATTTGGTAAATGTTTACCCGCGTTTCACAGTTTCTTGCTACTTCCATTTTCAGGATAATCAGTACCCATCGCCCTGATAATAGAGGAGGCAACAAGTACCTCTGAAATGTCTGTTCTGAAGACAGCCATCTTCAAATTGCTCGTGTTTCAGGCCTATGTTTTTGCGAAGAAATTAATATGTTCAAATGTAGTGGAGCGAAAGTTTAGGACACCAAGTGAGCCCACGGATGTTACTTGTTTATTGTTATGGTCGGATACCTAATAGAAAAAAGCTTACTCACGTGTTTAAACTGACTCTTCGTGATTGAAGTCTTATTAAGATTGTAGTTTGAAATGCAATAACGTTGCCCAACAGGTACTGAAAATGTATGTTTACTAATGAACGTGGCTTCCGTGGTTAGGTAACACATGTCACCGTCAGCTTCTTGTTTGCGTTAAAAAAGAAGTAACATGGTAATGGTTTGAGACCAGATTTCACATCCACGTGTATCAGCAGATTAAATTCCGGTTTTGTGTATGTATTGGCACAATGGTAATCACAAAGTATCTTTTTCTACTAAGAATTATTATTTTTACCCACACTCGTCTTAATAACCGTAACCTGTCTCAAGGCATGTTAATGCAGGTTTTGCCCCGAGCAGATGACGTACCATCAGCATCGACCTCGGCGATGATTTCAGCCAGCATGTCGTCATCCAGCCGGTGACCCAACATCTCTAGGATGGTCCCCACCATCTCAGTGGAGATGCATCCCTTCTTTTCACGATCGAAGGCGTCAAATGCCTTCTTCAGTACTAAAAATACGATACAGACCATTCAGAAAGTATCTGGGCTAAATTAATGCTAGTAAATACATTTTGAGGACAAATGCACAATTAATTTCTCCGAAAGTTAGGATAGCTTATATTAAGAAATTCATGAGCCTTAATTATATAATAATCATCTTCACAGTTAAGCTCTTAACCTGTTAACAGTTAGTAAAATTGTTCCTTAGATGTTTTTGTTTGAAGTCACACCTTCGTTTATATTAATGTATTATGTTAAATGTAATCTGATAAATCTTAATCTATATTACTTACTTCGCGCGAGGGATTAAAGAAATCAAGTCAGGTTTCTGTGATAATTATGATAGGTTTGTAACACGTAGTAAAACATCGTTTTTTATTTACAGAAAAGCTGAACACTGCCTGTTACTAATCGAGTTTTTTTTGGAAATAATGGTCGATTAATTTAACTCTTATGCTGCGACATTCAGCTGCAGTCGATTGTATACGCATTACCTCGATCTGAGAAACATGATTTTGTCCGAATCGAAGAATACGCTGTCATATTAGACTTAGTCTCAGAGCTTAAAAATGCATTCTTGTTAGTGTTCGCATTGTTGCCATCTATATTATGACACGCAGCAATGATTTTTATGGCCCCAAATATTGTTGGCTTATATTACAAAGTCGCGAACACTTAATTATTTTTCCCTCCTGTTTATCTATTTTTAGACTCTTATTATATAATTAAAATTAAATTATTTGGTTATTCCGTCAAATCACAATGTATTTAAAATGTATTTCAGTAATAAACCTTCATAGGATACGGTAATACTTCTGGATCACCTCCAGACACAACTGTGTTGTCTACTATTTCATCTATGACCGATGTAAACATCAAAAGCATCACTTCAAACAATAAAGTTGATCCATTATATGAAAATATCTGGACACGACCTCCAAAAAACTACACTACGAAAAATTGTAAAAAATTGTAATTGAGTTTTAAATTTAATATAATTTTACACCTGATGATGATTTAATAAAACCGAAACATGTTGTAACTGTTCCAATTGTAAATCGATTATTCGATATGGAACACAGAATGATATTTTAATTATGTTATTTTAAATACATTGTGATTTGACGGAATAACCAAATAATTTAATTTTAATTTAATAAATCACAATATGATGCAACTACACTATCTTATTATATAATTTATGTTATTTCTCTTTATGTATTCGCTCAGTTTCTTGCCGCCCTAGACAAAGCCGCTATAATGTTGCGTTATTCGAACATTTTATAACGTGTTTTAAACGAATCTGTTACTAAGAAATTGGTTGTTTTTATATAATTCAAAAGTTGCATGACAGTATTTAATCTGATTACTATATTTAATTAAGGTTTACTGTGTATTTCGTGATGGTAGAAACACAAATACGTTTCTTGATTACGAAATTTAGTCTTTGGTCTATATTTAGGTCAAACAAGCAGTGATTAATTGTACTTACGCTGAATCTGTTCTGCTGGAAGCTCATCCTGTAAAAAAGGGGAAAAAATGGATTAATGTCATATAAGTAGTATTCAGAGGCTCACGGAGAATGTAGTTCTAGCCCTTAACATTGAGTGGGGCTTCTGTCGTCTTGGGATTCAAAAGTAATTGTGAATTTTGATTGGTCCATCACGAGGTCTTTTACCAGGTAAATAGCATAACGCAACACAAAACCGCGGGCATGTTTGTACCCCTGCAGGATAATATGGTCCATGAGGTTGTGATCTTCTTCAGAAGCTAATAGTGTTCTCAGTTATTCAAGAAATCCCAAATCATTTACAAAACCCTAAGATTTATAACCGTATGCACAAAAGCTAGCCAACAGTACATATTGTAATTCATATGAAACCTTATTTATCCAAGATCCGTTTTAAAATTTTCCTGCTATCTTCGTCTGTCTTCCGAGTTACTTGTTTGACTAAAATGTGCGTATTTCTCATTTCTGCCATGCGCGGCGCATGCCCCATACATTTTTTCAAGCGGTTTTCTGTGCCCTCTTGAGTCATCACTCTTATGTCCAAATATCGTACTGAGCATCCTGTTCTCTGTAATAATATTTAAAATCAAATTTTAGTAAGATATCCGTCTTCTGGGTTGTTGAATCGCCCTGATGACGGAGGCAGTATGACCTCTGAAACGTTGGTTAACATCGACCAGACTACACAGCGCAACAACCCAGAAGACAGAAATCTTCATACTCATCGCCCTGATGATGGAGGCAGTATGACCTCTGAAACGTTGGTTAACATCGACCAGACTACACAGCGCAATAACCCAGAAGACAGAAACCTTCATACTCACCGCTGTGAAAACCTCAAGTCTTACAAATTTTAGTAACGTCGATTGTGGTCTTCCGGAAAGTGATGCCGTGTAGACTTGCAGGCGGTTATAATCCTTTCGAAGGAACGTACTATCTCCATCTTTAGAGTCAATAGAAACCTTACAGAAACGTTAGTAACTGCCTACAAATCTACACGGCCTTATAACGCAGTAGACCATAATTGACGTATTGATGACTGTCAGAACCTAAAATATCAAATTATAATCTTATTAGCCTGTGTTTTGAGGCGAGTGGATACACAGAAATTTTAGTGCGATATTCGTAATGATTTGGACGTGGATTTTTTTTTGTTTAAATGTAAAGTTATTGCTTTTGTACGAGACTGCAAAGCGATATTAACTATATTTAGTTAAGAATCGTCTCCCGTGGCATGTCAGTTCTTGAACTAACCCAGCGTCGTGATTTCTATTATTAGATGTACTCGTACCCTCCCCTTGTCAGAGCTGTATTCCATCAGACAGACATTTCGGTGATCTAAAAACGGAATCATAAAACCCCAGATAAACACACTTACATGTATGCTACAAACATTTGTTCCCACCACAAGCTGCAGAAATGTTCCTTGTTCCTACAGCTTCGCGTCTGGTTCTTGGCATTGTGACGGACATTGTCTTATTTCAGGTTCAAATCGTCTTTCGGTCTAACTTTAAAGTCGCTGTACAGCTGTTACCATTCTCTTACATTCGATAGGCTCCATTTTTGAACCTCAGCCATGAGGTTCGCTTAACAGACTGAAAATCGTAATGCTTACGCACTGAATCCGGATAAATTCTGTAATAATATCTTAAAGTAGATCACAACCACTTTCTTCCACTTTATTTGTTAGTATACGTTAAGTATAAGCCACGGTGGTCTAGCGGTTAGAACGCTGGCCTTGTAATCCTGAGGTCTCGGGTTCGATTCCCGGCGGTGCCCGAATTTGTAACTTGTGTTGGGCAAGGCCGTGGTCTAGGCAACACGGAGTTTTCCTCCGGGGGCTTCCCCGGTTTCTCCGTGCCATCCCAACAATTACTCCATTCACACACAGAAGAAGGCAATGGCATAAATAATAATAAAATACGTTAAGTGTTGTGTTTGTCGTGGGATAACGAGGAAACACAACACAATTCAACTATGCTACTTGATAATCAGATATTCCCTAACTAATTATTGTGGTTAGTTTCAAACAATTATGACCCTAAATTTCTGGTGGAATATGAGAACACTATGTAGTCTCTAACTTCTGAACTTGTTTTAAGTGCATTCAGTTTTACGAGGCATTCTAGTAGCAGGGATTCGAATCGGGGATCCTGGGACGCATGACCAATGATACATAACGAATACTGGCTGTGATGTTTATAGATTTAAGCGAGATTGTGATTCTTAACACTGGGATTATTACTCTTTGGAAGGTGGATCATATATCCTCCTTTCCCCTCACAGAAAGACGCCGTCTGTTAGCTAGACGAGATTATAATTTAACTCGCGATGAAGTATGTAGAGCGGACATCTATCTGGTTTTAACTTATGAACTCAAATGAAATAAAATCTAATTTAATGATTACATTTAAAGTACATATCATTAACAAACCAGGAAGTCTGTTATGCGGTGAATATAATGCGGTTGGTGGCAGGGTGACCTCCATGCTGCAACAAGACATCAGACTTGCATTCAGGGTTCGGCCACATGGAAGTCATTTCTAAGTTCAGATGTTATTGCTCTTGGCTGATATTGACATTTTTAGAATATGTTGCATTCTTAACGGTACTGAAAGTTTCTCGTTTCTTTTATGATTCAGCTAACACGTTATGAAGGTTTTATTTTATAACGCTTGCCCTCTGCTTTGCCGTACTTAAGGTTACCTCGTTTACATCACAAAATTATCTGCACATATTAATAACCATCTAGTGGAGCAAGTATTGAGTTTTCAGTGGACAAATTTCAGTTTGCAGTTTTAGTAACTTGGTATATACCACGACGTCACAACCCAGACATATTTATCCGTATTGCTATTGGATAACCCTAATGTTGTAAACAAGTAAATCATCCCATGGAACATAATCATATTTCAGAAGCTGATAGTCACTTAGTTTGTTAAAAAGTGCCAGCTTCTTATTGAACCTGAAGGTGCATTATCATATTCCTCGCCGCCAAACATTATCCTAATCCATTTCATAACATAAAAAATAACTGAATAAAAATTTTCTTGGATATTATCCATCGTCTAGTAAATATAAAACGTAAAACGACGTTTCGGAGATGGGACTCTATCTCCGTCTTCAGGTTCCTACACAGTTGGGCCCACTAGATAGAGCTAATCCCTATCTCCGGATATCTATCTAGTGGGCCCAACTGTGTAGGAACCTGAAGACGGAGATAGAGTCCCATCTCCGAAACGTCGTTTTACGTTTTATATTTACTAGACGATGGATAATATCTAAGAAAATTTTTATTCAATTGACTCTTCACCATCGTCAAGAAGTTTTAGATTTGATAAAAAATAACCATTTTAATATTATCTCCTACCCACGTTTCCATCTTCTATGTGGCATCTCCTTACAGGAATTGCGTCTAAAATATTGTGTGCCCCTCTCACCTCCCCGTACGTGCTACATGATCCGTTCACCTCATCCTCCTTTGTTGTGGTGGCCCTCGTAATATTTGGTGCAGGCTATAAATTGCGATGGTGCGAATTAACACAAATTACTGTCACTCACTGTACACGTACCATGTCGAGCGCTGCGGTAGCTGTGGTAAATGTCCAAACTGCGATGGAACTCGAGGCCTACAGGGAGAAACCCGCCAAAGACCGCTCACTTTATACCAGCCACTTCATAGTAGTTTTACAAAGCACATCCCGTCTCAGTCCCGCAAAAATAGCTATATTTAGCCCCTACAATTTCAGAATACTACATTTTGGAAAAAGATAGTAGAACCGTGTTGTAGGTATGGAGTAGCATAATGTAGCTTCAGGAAGACGGAGACAGACTGAGTTTGGTTAAAGCTTTATATCTTGGCTTCCTGGGAATAAATTTCGTGTAGCTTGTTTCTCTTTTCAACTATAGTGGTCGGGAATCACAGTCGGTAGTTCAGTTCAAAGGTTTCTCCCTAGAAAGCAGCAGGAACAGATCTGCGTCCCAACACATTGCTGTGAGATAGCAATTGAGTTTGTAACCTCGTTACCTAAGTTAACTCTAAATTATATTTCTAGATATGCACATCACTAAAATTACTGTCTGAGAGAATCCAATTTGAGGTTAAATGAAAAGTATACATTTTTAAATACTTTTTTTAGCGTGCAAATGAAATTGTTTCATCTGTGCATGAACCTAGCTGCTCTTATGGTATATTCAGTGCTCTGTGAATCGAGCGTGCATGAATTAGATGACTGTTGATTACAGGAGATATATTTAACATTTTATTAATGTGAGTTTGTTAGTAATTTTTTATATATCAGTGAGTTTATGAATACCCAGGAGTAAGACATGGGCGAGACTTGTAACACGCATGGAAAATATTAGAATTGCGCACAGAAAGTTTATTCAGGAAAACTAGAAAGGAACAAATGTTCATAAATCATCTTATAACTCGATGTTAAATTACCAGTTTAGTTGAAAAACTTTTGTTATATGAACAAAGAATCAATCGATCTTTAACGGGGAAGGTCGAAAGGATATTAATCGAAAAGTACCATGTCACTTATAGATTTCTGAACACTATAGTAAGTTGGAGCCCTCCTGCAGCAGAGGGTGGAGGGGGAATATGGGATGAACATAATCTTGATGGAGACCAAATTGTTGGCACCTGAAAATTCCTACCAGACGTCCAGCGAGCGACGTTATTGTTCTGTTGCCAGGCCGAGCTCTGAAGCTGTGGTTATCACGGTCGGGGGACAGCCCAGATTTCCGTGACGTCACCTCTGTGTGATACAGTCGCGTTTCTGAGAGACCGCGTAGTGGGAACCTGTTCAACAAGCGGCTCGAATATTGTATTTCGTTTAGTTTTAGCATTTGGAAGTAGGAACGGAGGATGGATATTTTAATAGCCGTATATCGCCTGTTGTATTATTTTCTATGTCGATAAAAAAGGGCTCCAATAATTAGCCGTTTTTTAATAAGAAGCTCGCGTGACCCCCTCTCAGTGGATTAATATTAACACATTTCAAAGACTGAGATGCATAGGACAGAACTTGTGAGACCCAAAAGTAAATGAGAGGATAAAATTAAGTATATCTTAAACAGATTAGAGTTCGGTCGACGTTCTTCTGAGCTATGATGCAGTGTGAACTCGTTGGTAGACAGATACCAAAGTTTTTGAGAAATATATTAAATACGTTGTCATACAGCGTGGATCAATAGGACAATTAATGAGCAGTGAATTGAAAATGATATGGAAGGAATCGGGTCTAACTTAAAATACTAGTCCATAATTTGCTTGGAGGGACTGAGAAAAACCACAAGGAACCACGGTAAGAATAGCCAGTATCCTGGCCGAGATGTGAATCCGGGACCTACCATATACAAAGTAATGCTAACCACGATACCAATTTTTTTCACCCAGTGGGGGGGGGCTGGTTACAAGTGAAACTGTATTGAAACTTTGTGTAAATTTATAAAATACGCTACTAATTTATTGCCTTAAACGAGTTCGCATGCTAGCATAGAATTACCTTCATATATTATCCACTTGAAAATAAACATTTATATTCGGGGATAATTATTTTAGTTATTCAAAGTGGTACAGTATTTCAAAAAATGTAAACGGGCCGCGAGCTGAGATCGTCTTACGCAATTTCTGGTCAGAACTTGTTGTCAGTATTTCGGTTTCTTTTTCTGATTACTTGAGAAAGCAGTCATGTCAACCAATAAGTCAGCAGACACATTTAGTAGTCTGTTTGTATTTGTAGGTAAAAGAACCACACACACGCAATGGCTTTCAAACTGTTCGCGTTCATTTGATAAAGACTTTTGCAAAGAAGTAGCACAGTTTCCATTACTCTTTACAGTGCAGTTTATTTAGAACTCCTATTTGTACAGAGGTTTTATTGTGCTCTTGTGACGTCATTGAAAAGAATCATCCCAGACTGCATTATAATCGCTTTCCTACAGAAACACGCACGCACCCAACACACACACACACACACACACAGTCACTCACTCACTCGCGGGACGTAAATAAGAGGAGTTTGGTGGGAGAATGAACTAAATCTCATACCAACTGTAGTGGGAAGTTACTAAATGAAAAATTCTGCCTGATCTTTGGAACAGCCACAAAGAAATGTTTATTTGAGCAGATACCAAGAGTGTAGAATTTTAGGGACATGTCCGTGTTTTCTCAGTGGTTTTTTTTACAGCTTTTCAGTTTTGATTAGAATTAGCAACAGTGTAACGCTGTGGTTCATCATCACAAATATTTAAATCTGTTACTGGACACGAGGTACCTCCATCAACCTCCCATCCTCACAGCTTATCCTCCTATACATTTAACCTGTCTTCAAAGTTGACGCCTTCAAGAAATTTTTTCGAGCAAAATATTATGTTCACTCTTTGCTTCTCCTCAACGTGGCACCATATTCAACCCTTCCTAGTCATTTCTCTGTTGTAACAAAACCAGGTAACCTGCTCCTCCTTGTAAAATATTGTTGTCCAGATTTGTTGATCCGCTTTACGTTATATTTATAAATTGGGGAGGTTTTTTGAACAAGAAGTCGTTAGCTTTTTAGTTGGATATAATTAATATCAATGGCGAATTTTTCATTTGAATCACGCTAAATGCTAAAGTTTGGAATCAACACTATTTCTGTGTGCCAATATGTTTCACGTTACATGAAATCCAGTCTTAACCTTTGCAAAGAGTATTGTCGTCGGTTTGCATTTCGATATCCTTATCAGAATCACGGAAATGGTGCTAACTTTATTTGGTAATCCTTCAGATCCATCGGTTTAGCCGTAGAAATTTGCATAATTTTAATTTGGTGAAAAAGTATCTTTCTGAATAGATTTTAACGCACATTTACTAAAAAAAGGTGTCTCTTAATTTTGTCGTTATGAATGTCTTATATGACGGTTCATTTTGAGCGATCAAGAAGGCTGTAATACACGTATATAACGAGACGTCTTAACTGTTATTATTATGTGGAAGTCAGAGGTTTTAAGATTCTAAGAAAAGGTTAATTACGTTCGTAAAAATACGTACTTACAAGACATACAAGGTTTCTTACAGCGGAACTAAAATACTATCCCAGTATATAAAAAAAGACCAGCCATTTGCCCCTAGAGAAATTGGAAAATATATAAATTTAGCTGTTCCTAGATAAATATTTTTGTACGCTTTACTTGCTATAGCAGTTAGTCGAACAATATCTGATGTCTTAGTATCTAGTGTCTGGGTATGATGTTATTGATAGATACAGATGAAAGCAGCTTACATCCAACGTGATAATACTGATATGACATGAAAAGCTAAAAGTGTTCATTCGGATGTAGATGTCATTGTCACTGTAGCCAGATCTGACCACAGCATCCGTGCTCCCCACCCCCGTAACAATTTGCTCCGGATTGTATTGTTTAGAAATCAGCTGCAAGCTGTTGTAATGTGGGCCTCTGCATCGAGGTTATTCTAAAATAGACAGGCTTGTACTAGGGCCAGTTTCTTAATTCAGGCTTCCTTTAATTTCGTATCCACACGACTTGATCAGCTGACGTTTCGTCCCTATATATTACAGAATTATTAATCTGTTTATAGTTAAGGCCCAGAATTCTGGCTTGCTGTTTTTGAACGTGTTAAAATACAGAATCGTGTAGAATTGCAGTCAGAGACCCGTGGACTGCTCCATCGTCACTATTATATGTAAGACACAGACACCATTTTAACATGTCATCCCGTCATTCTTTGATAGAACGAGGAGTGTCATGTGATTGCCAACGGGATTATTATTACAGGATGTGAGGATGTTGATTCGATTAATCTGGCTCAGGGCGGTGACCGATTGTGGGCTTATATTAACACGGTAATGAAACTCCATGTTCCATAAAATACGTGAAATGTGTTGGTCAACTGAGATACTGTCAGCTTCTGAAGATGGACTGTTTTCCATGCAGTTGATTCCATTCGTATTTCATCTGTTACTTAGTTAGGATGGCACAATCTAGGAACCTACGATGTATGTAATTAGAATGAGGAAACGAGGAATATATACATAATTTTGGTAAGGAAATCTTTTGGAATAATAAGATAGAGATTGTTGGGTGATATTAAGATGGTTGTAACAGAAAGATTGTGAGGCTGAAAGGTATATGAAACTGACTCAGGCTTTGGTATTAGTGCTTTCGAACATTCAGACTTTATTATTATCTCCATTATTATTAATTGATTTGCTACTGTGTGCCAACAGAAAATGTATTGCGTAATGGTTATGAATCGATAGCATCAAATCAAGTAAAAGGAAGTGGTTGTGGCCAATTGTTTGAAAATATCAGTCTTTATCTGATATGATTGAAGAAAATCACTTAAGACCTACCTGGTAATCAGCACGAAATTTTCTCTAAATGAATATGAGACGTATAGGACATGCATGTATTTAGAAGAAGTATGTCAGATGATAATATTAAAATACTGCCCACTACCGAGTTTGGTGAAAATTCGTTCAACCATACTCGAGTTCTTACATGCGGACAGAAAGACAGACAGGGCGAAACTGATTGGTGCATTTTGGCTGCCTTCTGTCACGGACACCCCTAAAACTGAAATAATAGAACGAGGGTGTGGATTTGAGTTATTTAGCTCAGATTCGGTTCCACCGACGTGACCCTGTGAACTAGAATGAATCTTTGGGTTCCGTAGAAATAAGGGAATTTCTTGAAGTGTTGAAATATATATAAACTGCAGAAGGGAGGTCCTAGTGAATACTCGTTTGTATCAACCCTAAAGATTACACTGATATAAGTGGCTTGTCTGTTCTGTGAAGCATGAGAAGACAAAAGCTCCATTGTAGATCAGAAATTGACTTGGCACGTGTTTATAATAGTAGTTGCCAGTGCGCTGCGTCACCACATCAACTCGAGGCGACGCGATGAACGCATTGTTCCTTTACATCTCGTCTCCAGGTTCAGACAATTTAAGCCAGAGATAGTTCGTCCGTCCTACATATCTAAATTTATATCAAGGTAAAGAGTAAGTCTTATCCGTACGATATTAAGTATCTGGCTGACAGAACATCAGGCCCAACTCGTTAGCGGGGTTGAACATCTCGATTTCGATTATTCGCTTAAAAATTAGTGGAAATATTTGTTCTTCGTGGCGTAGATTCACGGTTCGGCGCACGGAGCAGGCCATAGCTGACTACCAGTTATCTTAAGAGGGGTTTGTAGACGGTGGATGAGGTTGGAGAGAAAAAGACTGTAACCCTTCGAAAAGCGAGGCTGTGCTGCACGATAGAACCGTTGGTTAGTAGTCTGTGAATAAAATGTAATTGCGTTCGAGACAATTGTGATCCCGACCACAAGACGTAATTACTCCTTTATCCGAACATCAGCTCATGAAGGCGTTAAGAGGGGTTGGAAGTGACTTTCCACACATTATTGATTGTATGCTCTGGGTTCGTAACCTATGTTTCACGTCTGATGCGAGATAGGATAGTACGTGTATTCAGATCGAGTCCTACCGGAAGGAGAAGCGTCTGTCATAATATTCGTAACGATGATTTATCAATTAAGACATCTGATACGAATGAGTCTATTGTTTATAAAGGAGAAAGGAATTTGAAGTGGTCTGTGAGAAAATTGTCTTAGAACATTTTAAACGTTTTCTTTTTCGCGTACTCTCGTTCTTGATAATTATAAATACATTAGATACCATAGCATAAGTGAAACACCATAAATATTACATCGCCGTGACAGAATGTTGTCGGTCCGTGGCCCTCGGCTTCACTGGTGACAGGAAGTTGCCGCATCGGGGGAATCCTCGAGGGACGAGGGGCAAATCCTCGCGGTCTCCAACGTGCAGAACGACGCTCATTCCAGTTGCCAAATGGTACAGGAAGTGACAATGGAAAATCCAGTAACCTGCACGACAAACATTGTAAAGCAGAGCATGTAGTCGTTTCCTACCAGAAAACTCTTCAGCATGCCAGCAAAACTAGAAAGATGTGCTCAAGTCTGGAGTGCAAGTGGCTTAGAAGTAGTTTGAGGTTCTAACGGCGGTGATTACGAAGATGGTGGCCTTTTTTTTAGAGGACCTCTGAAACGTTGGTAAACTATCACCAGATTACACGGCGCTACAACCCAGAACCATATTCAGCTTCGTAATAGATTCAGACGTCTGAGCTCGGTGTTTCATCGAAAGTGTTTACCTGGATTGTCGGCTCTAAACCTGATGACGCCGTACCCTGCAGAAGGGATGGCCATTGTGTCCTTTGCTGTGGGTCTAGGTGAAGCCTGTGGTATTATTCCCGCCTGGAGATCCGCTCGCAGCTGGCTCAATGTGTGTCCCGCCCCGAACACACCGACACCAAGAGTGCGGAATGCGAAGCCGTGAAGATGGAAAGGGTGGTGCAGTGTCCCAGGTACAGTCGCTGGAACAGAAAGCCTTTATTTAAAAAGTTTCCAGGAAACAGCTTCTTTCAAGGGAGTTAGTCCCTCACTCACTCTTCTCTTCGTCACCCCGGCGCAAAATATATCCGAGCTTCGTTGACAGCAACAATTACACGCGTTGTTGAACGGGGAGGCAGAGGAGCGACAGTGCACAAAACATCTTGCTTTGCACTTTGACCTTTCCATTTCCCTCTTACTGTGTCGTTATGCAACCAGCCAGTCTGTCGGTTAGGTAGAACAGTGGTATTCAACCTGGAGTACAAGTACCCCCGGGGGTACGTGAAATTTAAATATATATATTATTATTTTATGAAAAACACTGAATAATCAGTAATGTAATTTATTTAATTTATTTTAAATGTAGATTATATACTATGTATAACTTGAATTAACAACTTTGGGGGTACAAAGTTGAAGAGAAATTATATCTGGAGGTACGCGAACAAAAAAGGTTGAATACCACTGAGGTAGAAAATATAAGAAGTTATCAGAACCGCGCATGGGCTGAACGAACGGCGTATAACGTGCGTGGTTTGAATGTTCCTAAAGGATACACCAGGATAAACGTTAAACACAGACACACGCGAATCATGACTCTTAAAGGACGGCGTATGACTGCTTCTGTTTTGAAACGGAAGAGTTTATTGTAATTGGAAACAAAAAATCGCGTTTATTAGGGGGGAAAAATGCTTTTCTCTTATATTTTTGTAGCCATATGACATGAAACTTGTCGTCATGTCCGGCAGAAGAATAGTCAAGATTTAGTATAGATCCATACAGCAACGAGGTACTGAATGTAACATTCCTTGTATTAAGAAATAAGATTGATTGGATTAAAAAGCAAGCAGTCTGGTGTGTGTTGCAGAAACCAAAGAAACTCCCATAAAAACGTCGCGATATATTGGCGCAGTCTGACCTGGATGCCATCCAGTTGGCTCTCATCTCGTGATAGTGCTGGTACTAATGGCCAGCTGTTGGCCTGCGTAAGAGGCAATAAAGAACAACAAAGCACATAATTTAGTTTCGCTAACACTGCGGAATCCGTGAAGAATACTATAAAAGCTTAAGTTCATACCTCAAACATAAAATAGTAAGAAAATGTAGTGAACGTAAGCCAAGAAACCTTTAAAAAATAATGGGATTACAGTTGCTTTCACGAATAAGTTAAAGGAACAGATCAATTTATTAGAATTTGTGCTGTAATTCAGTTTATAATATTTTGTCTTTCTGTCTAAACTAAAACAGTAGGGATTAAAATGTACAAAAATATAATTTAACCTGTTTTTTTTAATCTTGTTCCTAAGGAATGAACATAAATTGAGGATAAGAAAAATATTTAAACACGAAACGGGGACGTGACAGAAGGATGGAAACAGATTACACTGCGAACAATTTCATAAGTATTTCGGTGATTAAATGGAGTACCTAGAATTATATGGGTATGATATTTGGCGGGTGTGGGGGGAAAATAAGAACACCTGTCTAAAATCAGAAAATGTTTACGTGGGACATCTAAGCGTAGATGAGAGGATAATATTGGAAGGGTCTTAAGTAAACAGAGTACGAAAATGTGAACTTATTTCAGGGTCCGGTGGCGAACTTTGGTGAACAGATAACCTTTACATTTTATAAATTCCTGACAGGCTGCAGAAGAACGAGTCGCGTGTGGGAGGGGATGAGGTTTATTAACAAATTATGTCCTAAGATTAAAAATTACGCAATAATAAATATGAGAATCTATTCAGAGTAGGTCTAGTCTACTTGTGTTATAACAAATTTACATATTTCTAAATGAGTAACAGACTTACGTATTATTTGTCATACTTGGAACAAAGTTTTACTTACACGTGTCGACCAGAAGCACCTGTACGATGCTTCCCAGTGGTACTTGGATGACGTTGAAGCATTCACAGTAGTTGCTTCCGCACTTTGGAACACCGGTAGGTATTGCAGGACACAGGGATTTTGTAGGGATATCTTGAGGCTGACTCAGGATGGGAGAAGGTGGGAATATATTCGAGATGTTGTTGACTATGCTGGAAACAATAACGGGCCCTGGAGGTTCTGAAAAAAAACGAGATGCAAAGTGAATATCATCACCAGCTCTTTTACGGAAGTGAATGACTTCTTGCACTGATAGGGAGTCGTGATTTGGCGTTCTTTGTAGAGTGTGGAGGAAGTGGATATATGTGGAAGAGAGATCGTGTGTGTCTTTCATCGGGTTTTGCAAACGAATGTACACAGATTTGTCTGAAGATTGGCAATCGGAATTTGCGCTTAAAATTGTAGGGTGAATTTAATTTTCGCTCTTGTCGGTTCGTAGAATCCAGATACTTGAAAACTAAATCAGAAGAAATAGTTTAAAACATTTGAAGTGTATTTATTTACTGTATGTTTTATGTCGTGTACCAACCAATCTTTGTATGATGAGCCGGTTTAGAGAAAATGTATTCGTTTAGACGTTTATGTCCGTTTTGAGCTAATAAAGGCTAAAGTTAAATTCGTCTATTAAATTATAGTTTAGACTCCTCACCTCCCCTGACTCAATTCAATCGAAACCTGTTTAAAGTGTCACAGATTAAATATGTTAACCGAGGAAAAGACGGGACATGTCTTCTCATTAAACATTCATTTTATGCTCTTTGCATAAATCATAAGTATTATTATGTTTGTTCGTTAAGTAGAAGAGTTTGCTATCAGTTACTTACGAAGAAAGCGGTGATAGGTGTTTGAAAGAAACAATTCTGCAATGGAGAAGGTGTGAAAGCCAAAGCCGAGCTCCAGATGGACATCTGGAATAGGCTTCAGTACGGCAGAATCCACGGGGAAGTAGCTCCTGAGTTCCGGGATGCAGATCCCTGAACTCCCATTGTTGCATGTTGCTCCGTCGGGATTCAGCACCTGCGCAGTGCAGTGTCAACGTAAACATGTTCCTTCGGCTAATCGCCACACTGTAACGGAATAACTAACTAACTAGATGGCTTAAGAAACCCGAAGGTTCATCACCGAACTAACCAAAGCCCTCCACCGGGTCCTGCCCCGGGCCAACAAAATCCAGTCTCCTTCAACTCCTATCTCCCATAGATCCCGCCTGAGATTATCCTCCCATCTACGTCTAGGTCTCCCCAGCGGTCTCTTCCCCTTAGGCTTCCCAACCAATCTCGCGTGCATTCTTCTCGACTTAATCACCCTGACAATACTGGGGGAGGAGTACAGATTTTAAGCTCATCATTGTGCAGTTTTCTCCAGACACCATCGTCTTCTTTCCTAGGACCAAATATCCTCCTAACACCCTATTCTCAAACACCTGCAATCTGTGTTCCTCCCTCAGAGTGAGAGACCATGTTTAGCACCCATGCAAATCAACAGGCAAAATTATTATTTTGTATATTTTAATCTTCAGGTTCTTAGAAATCAGACGGGAAGACAAAATATTTTGAACTGAGAAGTAGCAAGCATTTCAGGAATTTAGTCTCCTCCTAACTTCCTCATAAAAATCATTTTGATTTGTTATTGTTGTACCCAAATATTTGAACTTTGTCGCACTTTCAAATTATTTATTAGTCACTCTAAGATAATTCAGCCCGCCTCTCTCCTGACGAGATACTAACACGTACTTGTCACAGCTTGTCGGGTCTCTCGGCATGACGATTCTGTTTCCGGTCTGTTACACGTAGGTATATGTTTTGGGTCGAACATAAGTCCTGGTATAGATTAATTATTAGGACAGTAAAACGTATTTCAGATTTGGGGGAAGCTGTAAAGAAGTTTAATTTATGTAAACAATTACTGGTCCTGCTGAGTTGAATCCATCGTAACCGGGTTTTCGGTTTCCTGGTTCCTTCCTCCTGTCTCCTATGTATCGTAGGACGGCCAGCTGATATGGCTCGTCCGCGGTACAAGGGCCGATCCCCTTCACGTGGATCCAGTACGAAGCCACAGCTTGGTTCGCCTCAAGGACCACGTCGTAGCGCTCCCCTGTAAAACAGTTACAAGCCAAGTTCAGTAATGCATTTGATACTGGAGGTTCTCAAGGGTGTGAAAATTTCCATGTTGTTACTCTGGACTGTAAGGACGTGTGAACTTACAGGTAGATATCAGCGTCAGATCTTGCCTACAGCAGGAGACGTACAGGTAAAGATACGAGGTGCAATCGGAAAGTTTCAAGACTATATCAATAGAGGGCAAACCGGATGTAGTACGAGCTTCTGCCGCTAGGTGATGCGGCCTACATTTATAGTGAATCAGTGTGCCAGCCGGCATCATCGAATTAGCATTTGTTTCTTAGTTACGGGCGTTTTGGTAGTGCATTACACCGACCCTCCTGCGATTTCGGAATGGCGTGTGCATCAAATTTTGCCAAAGACTCGCCAAAACGGCTATGGAAACCTATGAAATGCTAAAGCAAGCATTTGGGGAGTCCGCAATGGGTCGTGCACAAACTTTTGTGTGGCATTCACGTTTTAAAAATGGCCGAACCTCTGTCGATGATGACGAGCGTTCTGGACGACCATCTTCGAGCACAACGCCCGAAAATGTTACGAAGATTCGGCAGGCCATTCACGAAGATCGACGTCGTACCATCAACGACTTGTGCGACATTGTTGGGATAGGCTATGGGACCTGTCAGCTGATTCTAAAGGAAGAACTCCACATGCGACGCATCATGACAACGCGCCAGCGCACACCGCCCTCAAAGTTCGGCAGTTTTTGGCCTCAAACACCATGGCCGTCATCCCGCACCCTCCTTATTCGCCGTGTGACTTCTTCCTCTTCCCAAACATGAAAATTCAGCTAAAGGGAAGGAGATTTGAGACGATAGAAGAGATTCAGACAGAATCGCAGATGGTGCTTGACAGGCTGACAAAGAAAGATTTCCAGGGATGCTTCCAGGCTTGGCAGCGGCGATGGGATCGTTGTGTTCACTCCCAGGGGAACTACTTCGAGGGTGATGGATGAATTTAATACCTGAGATAAGTGTACGGGTTTTTATAGGCGCAGTCTTGAAACTTTCCGATCGCACCTCGTAGAACAATTCTCAATCTGCTCTAAACTTCTTTAAAGACGAACGCAGCGTCTGAAAGCGCTCGATCAAATCACAAGTTCGTCACACTAATGAGACGCTTGAAGGGTGTCTTTTGTTTACTGTCGCAAGATATCTCCGAGCTTCGTTGACTATAAATGCGTCGGCTGTCAAGCAGTCGTGGTACGGGAAGGGAATGGTGCATTACCCTTCCCCTCTTATTGTGACATAGCTCAGGCTCACAGATATTTAGCGTCCAGTATAGATGCATTTACCTGGGTAAAGTACGATGGAGTCCACGCGGACGGGCTCAATGGGGTTGCCATCTGTCGCGATGAGGAGCAGACTGTGGCTCTCTACGCTCACCTGGGAGGGACACACGGTGCACGTACCTCCCACCAGGCGGAACCGGTAGCGCTTGCCTCGGGACACCCGGAACACCGCGTATGGCACCCCCAGGGAGGTTCTCTGTAGAATTTGTCGGCGTAGCCTGAGGTTCCTGTGTTGTTGTGGGATGGCAATGGGACCAAGGAGAGACGATAATGCGAGTATGCTACCCAGGGAAGGAAAGAGACTGGTTTTCTTTAGGGTCATGTGTTTATGGTACCGGAACATAATGTTATATCAGCATGTATGAGTAGTTTCATAAGATGTTTTATATAAATTTGACCCGTCTTGGATTTCTGTGGGTAGCCTAAGACATTTTACTGAAGGAACAGTTTTTAAATTTGACGTCCTATTATTTTTGGTAATGTTATCTTTATTCCCTGAATCAGAAATCGGTATACTTTGTTTCGCCTATAATTCAGCTATTATTATAATTATTTTTAATTTATGTTATAAAAAGTGTGGAAATACCTGTATAAAATGAATAAGAATGAATAGACATATGGAAATTACTCTCTCTTTGAAATTTCGCATTTTAACATTTTTGACAACAAAGAATTGAGATGTCTAGTAGATCGTGATTCCAGAATCACTATTTGAGACTCAAATTTCCGCTACGCATTGATTTGTACCAGGGTTTCTAGTTTTTAGTGTGCGGCCCGCGTACATTTTTGAAAAAATATTGCACCCTGTATAATGAAAAAAAAATATTTGCTGTTATAAAACACGATTGTCGACGTCGTCAGTATTTGAGAGTGGAATAATTGTCGCTTTGAGCAACTATTCAGCATGAATATCAGATCAAAAATTAGGATGCGGTTTACGGATAAAGACTTGGAGAAGAGTAATAGTTTAACCTGTTTGCAGTATTAGGCATAATTTGCTCACAGTTATAATTTTAATGCAATTTCAATAAATTTCCCTCATATAATTTTGGGTTTCGTGTGTCTGGAATGAATTGAGAACACTTGGTTTGCATTGTAATACGCCCACTTACTACAAACGACATTCATGATACTAAGGATGGTAAAATTAATAGCCTGCTCATCGGCTGGCTTTGTAACAATTGCAGCCGACAAGAAAATGGTCCAGTGATGTGTGAGGTACTGCAAACTCTTTCCGATATCACCCACCGCACATTTACCCTGCCCGTAGGGATTCGAAGTTCAGAACGGAACCTTACATGAAGATCAGAATGGAAGAATCATCATAAAAGACAGGCGTGAAAGCGTCTGTTTTAATCGCTTTATAATATCTTACATGAATGCGGTTCACTTACCAAGTATCGACCGAGGCCATTGACGAGGAATGTGTCGGGGTTCTGCCCCTGGTCGTGAGTCCTGAGACCGGGGAAGTGTTGGTCGCCGTCCAGATGAAACCAGTCCGTGATCAGAATTACATGTGAAGACAGGTCATAGTCGTACAGGTGGCTGTTCGGGTCGTAGGACCGAGGTTCACGGACCACCAGGTTCCCTACCAGGCCGTCCATCTTCTGCAGACCTTTTGTTAGACAAACAGCAACTTTATATCGCAGTTTATTTATCAATACATTCAAATGCCTACTTGTTATCTTGACCAAGCTCCCTTATGTTTTATTCTGTGTCGAAAATACAAGAAATCATCTCACTTCAACCATACTTCCCAAATTATTTGATTTGTTTAACGTTTCATACAGTGTTTTAGTTTTACTTCCAATCTGCTCAGTCCACTCATCAGGGCATTACAACTATTTAAATATACCCAGTTCCACCCCTGCCCTCTATGTAACTATCGGTAGTTCCCGAAATCATCCATAAGTTCATCCAATAACAAGTCCATTATTCAATCAGTAAAGCAAGTACTTATCTAAACAGAATTTCTTCCATTTACCAGCCATTTGTCCGCCTTTCCATCCATCCACCACCCACCTAACTCGTCCTCAAATTAACCCCCTTACCCACAGTACTTCACATTAGCTGCTTTACAATATAAGTTCTTGAGGAACTTACCATCGTGCGAGTGCCAGAAGTGAGTCCCAGCATTCTTCGCCACGAAGTCATACCGGAAGATTTGGCCCTCGTTGATGGGACATTGAGTAACCATAGGCACTCCGTCCATATACGGCGTCCCTTTCTGGAAGATTCCATGCCAGTGGATTGTGGTCGTTCGTGCCAACATGTTATTCTTCACATCCACGATGATTCTGTCTCCCTGGCACACCTGTTGACAACAGGATAGGCTTGGTATTCAGCAACATGATTCTTTACTTTTAATAGCTGATGAAGCGTCTTCATTCATGTTGACTGATATTCCACCAGTTTTGAAGCTTGATATTTATTCAGTAATATATTTATTTATTTCCGTCTATACACAAACTTAGTTGTTAAAATTGGTGTTATTAAAGCTAAGACTTTAAAATAAATATATTACTGAATTAAACACAAACATGACGCATTTAAACTACAAATTTGATATTTATTCTCTTACCACAGTTCTAGTTATCTAAGTTCTTCTCAGTGTACTTGTAATTGTGGAATCAGACATACCTGTATGGATGGTCCCGGAATTCCTCTGTTCACAGTTAATATTCCTCTTTCGTATCCGTCAGCTGTGACGCACTGGGGGTTGAAACACGAGGTCTCGTTCAGCGGACACGCTCCACACGCCCTAGAATACCATTGCTTTCTCTGAAAGGTCTTACCGAGACTGTGACAGTTACATGGCTGCAGTTTTGTGAGCTTCGCAAGTTTATTATAATGTCATTGTAATTACTTGAAATAGCCCGGAAGTGGCTGGTCATAGAGAGACAAAGTACATGCGAAAATCAAGTACAGAAACCTCTTTTGAGATGAATCTGAGTCAGACACATCAAAACACATGGGAAATGTCACTCACGCCCCGAGGGTGTTGTAATCTTCGATAGTCCAGCGGTAGTAGCAGGTCATGGGTTCAGCGCCGGCGATACAAGTTCTGTAACACCTGTTACTGTAATTCCTGCGTCCTTTGATTGCAATTTCATCGTTCAGAACACTGTCTGGCTGAAGGAACTCCTCAAGGTCCACCAATTCTGTAACACCAGTCGTCTAGTTATGTACCACCAAAATCGTTTTGAGTACGAGACGTTGCATTTCTAGTGGAACTTAAAGAAACACTAATAAAGTAGATCTTACTAATTTCATTTACAAATTAACTTCAGTGCTAACATACAATGAGTCAATTAAGAAACTGGATGTGAGCGTGTGTACTGGATTCCGTACGAGGCAGCGTAGGTTTTATGATCTCGATAAGTGATAATAATTGAGACTGCCATAATCTAAATTTATTATATTCCTTAATTAAGGAATGATAAGTAATAGTTTTAATTTTATTGTTATATTACATTACGTGATTTTAATATTTATTACTCTGTGGAAAAAATGCACTGAAATAAAATGCTGTTTACTCATCCATGGTCTGATATGGTTACGTACTTCTATGCAACACTCGAAGTACATATGTGTACTTGTTAACGCTCGCAGATTTCGTAATTAAGTAAATTTACATATTATCGTCTTTTTAATTTTTATAAGATACATTCTTGAACTTTTCAATAAAAATATTTTAAGTATTACTCTATATTTCCTCTTTATTTTGACTGTCAGTTTATAATTATAATGTTTTAATTAAATTTTATTCGCTCCCTGCTGTAAGAGTTCAGTGATTTAGAAAATAAACCAGTTTACTATAGGTTTGGACATGTGTGTCCAGTTACCTGACTGAAGTTCCTATTTATAAGCTAGTACTGATATACATATCACTTCAGTACACCATTAGATATTCTGACAGGTACTTCTAAGATGGATTGTGGTTAAACTAAATATAGATACTAAGTGTGTGAAGGTCAGCCTTCATGATTTACCTTTCCCATAATAAACTTTGTATAAAAAAATCATAAAAAGAAAATGCCTTTGTCAAAATTTTAAAAAAAACCTTAAAAATCAACTAGTTCCAGAAACCATATATTGATTTATTTATGTAAGCTAAATGTCCTTGCAAGAATTACTAAATTTTCCTTTACATATGTCAAAGAATATGAACAGTTTAGAAAAATCCATAAACTGAAAAAGATAGAAAATTGGGATTCCATCATATGTGTAATTTCCATATATGTATATTTGTGTTGTAAAATTTCTGTTTCGCGCCATTGACGTTCGTAATTGTTAGCATGAAAACAATATTTTATGCTTCATTTATAGTACATTTGTGATGTTTCTACATACAGAAAAACTCATGTATATCTGCTTCATAACTTATCACAGTCAGCTCAAGAAACATGTTTTTCTTCTCGATGATAATTACCTAGAAAATTACACGTTGTAACAGACCAGAATTCTAGAATCGACATTTTCATAGCAGTGATATCTTCGCATAACGTTAGAAGAGATGTCATCTCACACAAGTTAAGAATCAAATGAGAAATGGATACAAATTTTAGTTTGAAAGCATAACTAGAAGATGTCACTTGAGACATCTAGATTTTTATGGGAGAATGGCAATATTTCTCTTAAAAAAGAGTTTGTGAATATCAGAGGTCCTTGCTGCCTCAATCATCAAGTCAATCGGTCCATCATCGCCCTGTTGATGGAGAAAGAAGGACTTAACAAAGTCTTGTGCTACCTTACCTGCAAGTGTTGTGAACCCAGCGCTGAGCACCGTGGATAGGATGTAGTACCTCAGTGGCCACATCTCTACTCGTTAACGGAACTAAATATATTCTGTAATAACCGGCGATATTTATACAATACACGTCTTAAATAGCGGTAAAACTACGATACAGTTTGATCTTATCCAAACGAGTTCCAAACATAGTTTCCTCAATGTTAAGACATTGCCCTGACAGAATTTGCAGTTGGTACGTTTGGTAAATAGGGGTACTTTCAGTACATTTTAATTATCTGGTTAGTTAAATAAACAACCATACAAAGATATTTTAGTACTTTTCATGCATTTAGCACTTTTCCTCCGTATTGGTGTTTTATGTAAAAACACTTGAGATATCTACATAATTCACTAACGGTGTTTCGACTAGGATTTGGTTGAATGCACTGCATGAATTTTTGTCATAAGCATCTGTTTTGTGTATAGTAAATATGACATTTTTCCTGGCGTTAAGGTGAACGTGTAATAAATGTATTGATTTTGACGACTGTAAGGTTTAATTGCGTGTCTCTTTGACGTGATTAGTTTGTCCTTCGTTCTGAGACCGAAGTTGTTAAGCGAAATTTTATGGTAGACTAGATCAACGGGAAATGCTTTTAAAATATTAGTTGGAAATTCTGAAGGGATTAAATCACTTTCAACGCAAAGGTGTAGCCTAGATGGATGGATACTATTAAAATTATGGTAAAATTAAATTTGCTTTTAAGCTTAGTTAAGCACTTCGCCATGAAGTCTAATAATAAAATGTATTTTAAACAAAAATGGTTTTAGGTTAAGACTGTATTTACTTGCTTCATGATATAGTCAAACCGATATATTTATGTGTTCTGTTTTGTTTTGGTTTAACAGCTACAGATAACCCAAAGAGCCCTGTATTGGTGATGAGCATGTGAGGTCTTTATGAAGGTAAATAACAGAGGTAGCTAGGAATTCTAAGACTTTCTTCAACCAGAGAGAAGTCATAAGCTTGTTTTTTGTGATGAGGGTATAAGCTGTATGTATTTACCAAAGCCTTTATACATTTGTGTTTGCGTTTTTAGAGGTTATCAACATGTCATTCCATATTTACAATTCGACAAACTATGTCTTCATTCGTCATACGAAGTCACTAACCAAAATACGTGTATTGGTCTTCAGGAGAGTTGTTTTAACCACGGATTATATTCGAATAGTCTTCCAAATATGGCGTGGGTTGGTAATTGCCGCATCTCGGGAATTTCGGTGGTACAGGAGGCCAGTCACCATCATTTCCTACCTGCATAACTACAGCCATACCAGTCGCCAAATGGTACATAAAATGACAATGGAAGAACCACAGACCTGCGGGAAAGACAAATACATTGTTGTCAGAACACATAACAACATTGATATTAATATTGTGAATTAGAATGTAAGCTACATGTGTCGGATATTTCGTGTTTCCGGGTCTTCGTCGTGAGTCGCAATATCAAGGTCAAAGCTTTTATCGTGAGTAAATAGAGAGTAGATTGAGAGGGTTTCTGAAGAAAGTGCGTAGGAGAATATTTTAACGTAGACGAACAAATTGCACAATGAGAAATACATAACAATTTGTACTCTTCGCCAAATATTTAAATTTATGCAAAGTTTTGTCCAGAGACAAGAAAGGGCTACACGGAGGAACATATTAAATGTTTTTAAAATGAATTTAGTGTACAAATGTAGATTGGCTCTAACTCGCTAATGAAAGAGTTTAGTTTCTGGTTGTTGTGAACGGTAGTGGACGTTTGGGTTTTATAAAAGTGAAGAGATTTCTTGGCTAACTGAGCGACTGTCAGTTCTCAAGAAGGAATTAGGGACAGGGAAATAATGTGTGAAGGTACGTACGCGCGCTTGATTGGTAAGAGCTGGCGAAGACGTGTCAGTAAAGGGGCTGGTTATGGATTGGACAACCAGGGTCCGATTCCTAGCTGGAGCAGAATTTTTCTCATAGCCTCCAAATCGATTCGGACTGCCACCCAGACTCCGATTCGATGGGTAAAGCTACCGTAGATCTACGCTTCTGTTGTACCATACGATACGGCGTCTTACCTGGATTATCGGCCCTGAACCTGATGGCAGCGTACCCATTGGAAGGTACGGTTATTGTGTCCTTAAGGGCGGGCAGTAATGAACGACTGAAGTTCGTTCGCAAGAGTTCCTTACTGACACTCTGCAAGGTTTCTCCGTTCCTGAACTGGTCCATGGCCATGACGTAGAAATGGTACCCATGAAGATGGAAAGGGTGGTGGAGATCAGCAACTGGTACTGTAGCAACAGAAGCCCTTGGTCACTCAACTCAAATAATGGTAGCAACGCGTGTCTCTGGTTTGGCCACGAGGGCTTGTCGTAGAGCTCAAGGGCTAACAACTTCAAAACGAAATCGTGGTGCGATTAAGACTGCATTTCTTATTCAAACAAAAATATAGAGTATCGACAACTGGTAGTATATAAACAGAAGTCATTGGTCACACTTGAATAATATCGTATTTCCTCGATTTTATAACGTACGAGGTGCGATCGGAAAGTTTCTAGACTGCGCCTATAAAAAAAAGTACACTTATCTCAGGTATTAAATTCATCCATCACCCTCGAAGTTGTTCCCCTGGGAGTGAACACAACGATCCCAGCGCCGCTGCCAAGCCTGGAAGCATCCCTGGAAATCTTTCTTTGTCAGCCTGTCAAGCACCATCTGCGATTCTGCCTGAATCTCTTCTATCGTCTCAAATCTCCTTCCCTTTAGCTAAATTTTCATCTTTGGGAAGAGGAAGAAGTCACACGGAGCTAAATCCGGCGATCCGGCAAGATCTTTGAGCTCCTGACAAACGAGAAGTCGATTCTGCTTCTGGTCCTCAGACAGGAGCCTTGGCACAAACTTGGCTGCGATGCGTCGCATGTGGAGTTCTTCCTTTAGAATCAGCTGACAGGTCCCATAGCCTATCCCAACAATGTCGCACAAGCCCTCTATTGACACAGTCTTGAAACTTTCCGATCGCACCTCGTACTTTTTCTACATTTCATAATTTCTTAAATCTGGGTGCGTCTTATATTTGATGACGACTAAGAGTCGATATAGCGTCTTTCTTCATGAAAACCTACGTCTCACAATCGATTGTATCTTAAAATCGAGGAAATACAGTAATAGAACGCGCATATCTTTACTTTTACCATTGAGGATTGTCGAAAAGTCAGTGTTTACCAGTTAAAAATGTTTGCGTGTCTTATCCAAAGCCGTAGCAACTACAGTTGTTACAGTGTTGTTAGTGTCATGAAATAATTGTGCTCGTATTTTTATCTTTCAAATGCGTGGTGCTTTCGTAACGATTTATGAATTACAAAATAGTTGCGGTATAGATTAGCAGTTAATGCTCTGTCACAGATATAGGGCCTCATTCACTATTGCTTATAGAATCGCGTACAGCAATGTTATATCTAGGTCTTAATGTATTTAAACTTTATGGTAATTCGTTAATTGTCTTGTCACAAACAGGTTCATAATACTCAGTAGTTGTCCGTAACAAAATCAGTAATTATTAAGATAATATACACTACATTTACTTGAGTAATCCTTCAATATCCTCTATAATTTATGTTTTCTTCAATTTATATGCAACCCCCAAATTTCTATTAGTAGGGCGCGACCTACAAGACCTGCTCACACCAGTAGCTACTGCCAGATACTAACGACATTAATAAAACGTATTTTGTCGTATTAGGTAACTATTTTTCGTCGAACATGGCGACAGAAAATTACAAAACACTTCGGCTGACAGCGGATTGATATACTTTAATGTGTAAAAGCTGTTTCGTATTCAGAGACCATGTTACTTACAGAGGTCACCAATGACGATTTGAGTGACGGCCCCAAGTGGTATCTTGATGACGTAGATACACTCACAGTAATCGGCGGAGGTTGTGTTAGTGGGGCATTGAGGGAATCCATCTCTTCCAACGGGGCAGAACATTTCTCTTGGGGTATCTGGCCCCTGGCTGAGGAGAGGCGATGGCGGTGATATGAAGGAGATGTTGTTTATCCAGCTGGTTAAAACCGTCCTGTCCGGGGCCACTGAATACACGAGAAATAGGCAAAATATAAACTTATTTTATTTGTTGCCCACAATAGTAATTATTTTTCAAATATTTGTTATCACTTGTATTTGTGTATGTAATGCTTTCCGATTTGTCGAGATCTTCTTGTATTTCGAGGATAGTCAAGTACACGGGACTAAGATTGGTTGGGCATGTAGCTAGATTGAGGAAGACAGGGAATGAAAGCGGAAATTTGTTGGGAAATCTTTTGGACAGTTTGCACGTTGAGCGATTGTAGTTATAGACAGAGATCATTATGCTTATGTCTCGGAAAGCCAAGGCTGATGGAATCTGGAATATACGAGTCAAGTATGAATATTATAAGTGGTTTTATTAACTGCATACCAAAAAACCGTTCGTATCTCCCCTTGTTGAAAGTTTCCTGCAAATTGTCGAAAATGTGGAAGCCGAACGATAAGACTATGTTGAAGTTAGGCGGCCTGCTCAAGACGTTGTCATTGTCAGGAATCAAACCCGTCAGTTGTGAAACGCACAAACCACCTTGTCCAGTTGCACATGAGGCATTTTGAGGGTTTAGTACCTGAAACAACAGTTCAGTGACTCTTATTAATGTCGGCTGTACTTTTTTTAGAATTATCTGACATGTTTTTAAACAGACTCACTAATTTTTTCGTATTTGAATGAGAATACAGTATGTAAGATTTGAGGTTTTCACAGCGGTGAGTATGAAGATTTCTGTACAGTATGTTAATTTTATGACCGAATTATCGATTGGCTGGTTGTTGTGCTATTAGCTTCCCAAGAAGGACTCTGCTCTATGGAGTTAGTACTTTTTACGTTAAAATTTTTGTATTTTCCACAAACCGTTCCGCCATTGCCGAAACCACCGTTGTATCCTGGCGGGTCGTTCCTAGCTTGATTGGTGCCAAGGTACCTCAGGACTGCCAACTGATATATTTCTATACCAGGTTCGGAACACTCTGCTAGTCCCCTTATGTGAATCCAGTACGTGCCTGGGGTCTGGTTTGCGTTCAGTACCACGTCGTATCTCTCCCCTAAAACAGCAACAGCACAGCATCGAAATAGTTTGCTGCTGTTTGCGACGCATTTAGCAACGGGTATTGTCGTAAGGACGTACCGAATAACACAACAATACACAGACTGATAACAGTACTTCGGGATACAGGAAGAGTTTGGCTGTGACAAATGCTCATCGAGCGACAAAACAGCTGAAATTACGGCCGTACCGATCTGTTGAGTTTGTACCTGAGAATAAGTCGATGGATCCGATATTGACGGGTTTGACGGGAGCGCCATCTGTAGCGATGAGCGTCATGCCGTGGCTCTCTATGGAGATTTGAGCACCACACACTGTACACAAACCGCTCACAAACCGCAGGCGGAACTTCTTGCCTTGCTCCACCCACACCTCCTTATACGGGACAGGCGAAGCGTTCTGCTGACCTGGTAATAGCTGCACAGCAATGAAAGCACGTAATTAGAAACTGCTGGTCATGGCGACGACGAAACAGACATGAATGTCGACACCACTCCTGATTAGTATTCATAAGATTTTCGTCTTGGATTTCGGAATCACGGCCGAGGGTAACTGTAGCCACTGCCTCCCCCCCCCCCCCCCCAAGTTCCGACAAATTTTAGCCATTGGTAGAACTTACACGGAGTCCTTGATGTACCCTCAAAAGAAATAATCAAGGGAAGTCAGGTCAGGAGAATGAGGTGGCCAAGTGGTGGGCTCTTCCCTACCAGTCCATTTTTTACGACATTGAGATTTAAGAAATTCGTCACTTGTTTAAATGTGGGGGACTCTCCTTGTTGGACTAGTATGCCACGGGTACCCTCTTCTTTCAAAGTTGAAATTCCTCTAATTGTGGCGACATTTTAACAACTGTGGAAGCACGAGGGTTATACCAAGTCGTATGATAGTATTTCCATAGAATACCTTAGGACGTCCTCTGCCGTCGAGAAGGAATGTTATTGGCATCTGCCCTGGTTCCCGTTGACGTAGACCTGGGAATCTCTCTTCAGCCGTGGTATTCATCCAGTCCAAAATCATGAGTGTATGTTCGGGGACATCGATATCATACAGATTTCCGTTCGGGTCTTTCGCCTTTGGTGTGCGGATTACGAGGTTGCCCTGGATGCCGTCCAGTTTCTGTAAACCTGGTAACATACGTATAATGCGGTCTTTGTTATGCGTTCTTTGCACGATGTGCACAGGGAAGATCGTGTCTGTGTGTCCGCATGTTTTAACTCGAGAAGTGCTCAGGAATCTTTTTATTAAATTTTGTATGGACTTTATACCACTGGAAGCCACCCCAAATTCGTACTTTTAGATTTCCTCCACTTGGAAATAAAATTGCGGACGCACAAAATTTGAGTTGGAAATGACTCTTATGCCACTTAATATAGGATATTGAAATTGTGAATAATAAATTATTTTCAAAGAATATTCAGTTTTAAGGTCGATTTTAATAGTATACTTCCATCTGTTCCTAAGTATTCCAAATTGTCTGTTCCCTAAAGTTTCTCGACTAAAATTTTGTATGCATTTTCTCCTTTCCCACGTACACAACATGTTCCACCCATCACATTCTTCTTCATTTGACCGCCCTATAGTAAAAAATTATAAATCTCATCTTTTTGTTCCATTCTCGCTTTTGTCCTATAGGTCTTCTCCAGTATCCTGACCTCGAATACCGTAGCACCCACTTCGAGAGTTACAATACTTGCCGTCATGGGAATGCCAGTAGTGGGTTCCTTCGTTATTGGCCAGGAAGTCATATCTGAACACGTCTGCCTCATGAATTGAACACTGGGTCACCATGGGTACTCCGTCCATGTACTGCGTCCCTCTTTGAAACACTCCGTGCCAGTGGATAGCCATTTGGCCTCCAGCGATGTTATTCTGCAGGTCGATGATAATACGGTCACCCAGACATACCTGAGTGAAGGGCAAATTGTTTGAAGTTACAGTTACAGGTTATTTAAGGTCTTTCATGATCTTCCGTTCATTTGTTGTCAAGGATTTCCTTGTCGCAAAACTTTATGGAAACAGAAGTGTCGTTACTGTCAGTATTCTTTTCATTAGTATGTAATCTGGTCACTAGATTTTAAATGTTTCTGGAAAATACAGCTTTGTCCAAAATGTTACTGAACTGATGTAGGCTGATATGCAGAAAGAACATAGGAATTTCTGAAGCAGCAGCTCAGGTTAGCCGTTCCATGTTTTCGAACTTGATTTTAAGTTTGTATTTAATCAGTTTTTGCGACAGTATCCTAGTTAAAGCTTTTGTGTTACTGTAAGATTGTCTGTGAATAGGCAGAATCTAGGACTGGCCATCGACTCCAAACAGTAGTTGGTGGGGTAAGATAACTCCGTCGGGCAGAGTCCTTCTTGAGAAGCTGGCAGTACGCTTAGCCATCTAAGAAATTTTCCGTCTTTTATGAAACTCAGGAGATTTATTAGTGTTCACAAAATCTCTCTCAAGTCTGGGACTACGTAATGTTATGTAACATGCTGGTCTTTTGCAGTGGAGAGCTGTTAGCCGCCGGCCGTACCTGAGGGTTAAGGATGTCTCCTTATAGACTCACATCGACAGCTTTTCACTATAGAGGTTGTCCTAGAAAGGTATGTACAATCATTAAATACGTGAGCATTGTGTAATCTTTTGGGTCACCTATATTTGCCTCTGTTCTCCATATCTGGAGGCCTTCTGCTTTGTGTCTACTGACAGGTTCCTTCTGTAATATATAACGTAGCCGAAAGAATCCGATACTGTTTCCTACCTGTATATTAGGTCCAGGTACCATTCTGTTGATTGTGAGGACAGATTTTTCATAACCGTTCGCAACCACACACTGAGGTTCGTCGCATGCAGTCACGTTAACAGGGCAGTTTCCACAAGCCCTGAAATCACATTGATCGCTACAGAGTCTCATACTTAAGTCCAGTTATTAGTATTTAATATCTGCTTCTTATTCAAATGGCAAAGTATAAAAATTGTGATGTGCTTCTACAAATACAGAGTTTGCAGTGCGTTCTCTGACATAGTTACAACTCTCGTTCGCCGGCTATGGAGTTGGTGTAAATTTAGAATTTATAGTTTTTCCTTACACCGATATTTTCGCAAAATTGCAGTTTCGTTATGTTGGTGTGAATATGCGTTAGGTGTGACATAGCCTATCCCTTGCTGTCTGTTGCTTCGTTGTGAACCTGACCTTCAGTTCATATTTTTACCGATGAAATCTAAATATTTCTGACGACAATTTGTTATCTGCAAAATTCTATCTTCAGGTGAAAAAGTAAGAAGCTAAGGCTATCTCAACCGGGGTGAGGGGGTTAACAGATAGAAATTTGTCCCTTTCTTTCTTTACCAGAAGTCGGAAGCACAATCCAGCTTCAGGAACGTTGTGTGTTTATTTATAATTCTACGATGGACAGAGCGTAAGAAAACAATTTTCCGTATTTTTACAATCTATTCCTATCAACATCATTTAAATTCATTACTAAAATCCGTGTCTTGGTCCCTATTTATACAATGGATAAATTCACATGTTGAAGAACTTCATTAAATTATATTATATGTCCCTTTCTCTAGGCCTACTTCTTAGGTATGAATGTGATCTATATTATTTGTGAACCCTCAGCTCTTTCTTTCGTTAAACAAAACGTATTAACGGTCGGGAGTAAGCATGTACTCACGGTCCAAGTGTGACGTAGTTCTCGGCAAGCCATTTGTAGTAGCATATCTTGGGGGCTTCCCCGTTCACGCATTGCCTGGCGCAAAGACTGCTTCCCCGAGGCGGGCTTACAAACTGTTGGCGGGTAACTCGGTCCGGCTGCAGATAACTATTAAGATTGACTGGAAAACAAATTGTGCGTGGGGTATTAGTTATCAAGAAGAGTGATATGTGATGGGCATTACTCGCGTGGAAGAAATGAGAAACGTATAAATGTCGAAATGGCTGCCTTCTGGGTTGTAGCGCCAGGTAGTGTGGTAGACGTTTGCCATCGTTTCAGAGGTCCTTGCTACCTCCATCATCAGGGCGCTAATGATGGGTGTTCGTAAACGTCTACCAGACTACACGGCCCTACAACCCAGAAGACAACCATTTTCGTGCTCACCACCGTGTAAAATCCAAATCCTACCTAATAATTTACGTTTGTTGAAAAGTTTAAAACTGATGGTATCACTTAGAAGATGTAGGAGCATATATCACGATAATATTAAACTTAATCTTAAAGAAGGAAGGTGTGAATTTGTGGCAGGATGGGTTCTATAACAGGTGAAATATTTCTAATCAGCTGAGTGAAGTGACCAATGGTCTGTCTCATCCAAGAAGCTGGTTTTACAAATGCATTCTCATAGAAGCGAGGAGAGTTTGGACAGCAAACTTTTCAAAATTGTTTGCTGTGAACCGTTTTTGTTGCTATGCAAAATCTGTATCTCAGTTTACAAGCGGAAGGTTTACAGAATTATTACTTACGACGTGTCTGTGATGAAACTACACCGATACCGGTGGCCAGCAGAATCCAACGAAGATACAGATACATCACCTCTGCTGTAAGTAGCTGGAACATCACCAATAATTGATATATTTAAAGTTGTTGACAGAGTACCCCTGTGATTGTAAATATTTCACTTTGTCTGGTAGTCCTCAGAAGTCTTTGGGTCTACTAACGGACCCGTAGTTATTTCCGTTGTCTGTACACAGATTATTCGGTAAATCTGTAACCATTTGGTTCAGAATCATTTATTTGACTAATTCACATACATTTTACGTTCTTTTATGGCTGAAATATAGGCCGAATTGAATTTTAGCCGTAATATTTTTTTTTGTAGTGTTCTGTCTGACGACAGGTCCATATATTATGAACAGGTTCCTCCAACCTCTTCAGGTTGTCAGGGACCTGCTCATACATATATACATTCCTGGCAGAGATGATCAGAAGTGGTTTGCCATTGCCTTCTTCTGTGTGTGAGTGGAGTAATTGTTGGGATGCCACGGAGAAACCGGGGAAACCCCCGGAGGAAAACTCCAAAATTTGCTGTTATTTTGAGGCAATTAATAAGTTACTTTTAAGTTAACCTTGGCCTATGTAGACATTGGTTAGAATGTTTCCTCTAGCAGAAAATACCACCAAGCAGGATCCATCTATGTTATATCTCAAATTTAAAAAATTATTTGATGTATTAAAATCGAAATAGGGTTGATCTATTTGTGTTTCAGTTTTAGAAATTTAAGGCAGGGAAGATCTGTTTTTTTTATATAATGAGTTTTGCAAGGTAATAAAATCCAGACATTGCCTATCAAATTCGAAATATGATCCAGCTGTGTGTCTTGTAAAGTTTCAGAAGTCTTATAATGTCTTCGAATACTGAGTTCTATTTCATGCGTCCATGTTTTCGTAACAGTTCGTTTACTCTGTGACTGATTAAATGTTATCTTTTTTCACTAATGACTTTCTGAAGCGCAGTTAGCACTTTGGCGAATACTTAATAGCCTGTGCAAATGGAAGTCTGTATGTGAAATGAGCTGTAGCACGAAGCACCACCTTTCAAACAAGAATTTCTCGTATGCAGTCTACTTAATCAGATGCATTTTCTCGTACCAGAGTACCAACAGAATAATAGACCTACGAGCTCCTATTTTACCAATTTTGTATCGTATTAAAAATATTTAAGTAATTCAAATTAATTCTTGAATAGAATAAATGACTTAAGAGACATGCATTTGTTATTTCAGTAAATAAATTAAGAATTTGAGAATTGTTAAAATTGTTTAAACAGTACAAATTTTATTGTTTTATTTCCAAACCTAATTTGTTAGTTCAGACTTACCAGTGTTGTTTGCCCGGACTGGTATCTGGAAGGCGTCAGACAAGTTTACCACCGGATTGCCGCCTTTAAGTACTATGACTTTCTGGAGGAAATTTTACGAATATCGGACATTTGAAGGCCTTCAGCATAATGTCCATAAGGCGCAGTTGAGTAATTTTACCTTATCGGTAAGTAACTGATAATGCAATAATGAAAATTAGATAAGCCAAGTTATATTATTTATAAAAATGAGATCTATAAAATGATTAATTATTCTTACAATTTGTCATGTGACTACACGTGGAGAATTTTGAGCACTATTATTTATTTTGAGGTCACTAATGGAACGTAATACGTAATAGGATTCGTGACATTTGAAATTGATTTTCATGTAGGCCGATGTTTGATGTTATACCATAAGATAGAACATTAAAAACGCACATGAGTAGTGCACCATTGATCGTGTTACCTGCCATGCGTTGTGTTAGAATTCCATATATCAGAATTCTTCCTGTACAGCTGATGGTCGCCCTTGGCATAGCTTAAGCGCTTTGACCCTGGTCTGTCTAACTCCAAAACGTGTCTAAATGGTGAGCAAGAGAGAAACACATTTAATGCACCAAAATACTGCAAATAAGTTTTGAAATAAGTATTTAAACAGTGACTTGTAGTACGAAGTGACTTTACGGTGTCGATTGGCATAATCAATCGATCCTGAGTATTATAAATGGGGTTAAATTTAAATAAATTTGAGAAAGCATACGTCAGAATTTGGCTGGTTTCAAAGAACGACAGGGTTTCATTGAGTCAGTGAATGCTGGATTATTCTTGGTACAATTTCTTCGTCTGCTTATAATACGATGCTTGAGACTTCACTGTTCTCCGATTTCGAACCATACCAACCATTTATTCCGTTTTATTTGATGCTGTAATGTGAAGGGGCTCTCTTCGACGTTTCACGGGTGCTCACTGCCTCTGTTATCAGGGACATGATGACAATTTATACCAGCCTATACGGCGCTGCAACCCGAAAGATAGCCATCATCAGACTCACCGTCGTGAAAACCTCAAATCTTACTAGTGGACATTTCATTGCGAATAAATTACTGACAAAGTTATTCAATAACAGGTTGAGTGTGATAAACACAGGATGATCGGAGGAATGCTTTGAGGTTCATAATGTTACCTCCTCCGCAAAATCAAAATGAGAAATTTGGGATGAGATGTTTGGGGTATGTAACTTTAATGACAAGTTGGAAGTTTTGAGACAAAAGTGGGAGGTTAACATTAAAACAGATCCTAAATAAATAGGCGGTGAGGATTCCTTTGGCTCAGAAGAGAAATGTTCCGCTGAAAACCCCAAACCCTACACATATTTTAGTGTTTAGAAAATTGTGCCACTGGAGCCGATCCTCTGTCAGCTGAATCTACCTTACACCGTCAAACTATGTTTGTATTTTTTGAATATATTTTAATATTATCTTACGATCTACCCGGATGTTTCGGAAGTGGTCACTTAGCTTCTTACTTTAAGAAGCAGAGACCCTCATAAGTAGCTGATACTACGCTAAGCTACTCTAGAAATATCCAGCATTTTTTCGGAAATCGAAGATTCATTACTATATTCACAAATACGCCTCACCTGTCCCACTCCCGAGCCAGATTAATTCAATCCACACTTTTAAACCCCATATACCTATGATTCATTTTAATAATATCCATGTACAGCTATGTCTTCTGAGTGGTCTGTTTCCTTCAGGTTTCCCAACCAACATTTTGCAGGCAGTTCTCACGTCCCTCATGCTCCGTCCACCTCATCCTTCTCGGTTTGTTTTTCCTAATAATATTTAGTAAAGTGCAAAATTATTGGGCTCCTCATTATACAATGTTCCAAGCCTCCCGTCACTTAGGCCCAAATTTATTCCAAGAACCCTGTTGTTAAACATTATAAATGTGTTATATCTTAATATAAGAGACCATGTTTCACCAAGTAATTTTTTTTTATATTTTAATAATTTCGTTCTTACAAGGCAGACGGAATGCATACGATTCTGATCTACATTCCCCAAATTTAGGTTAGGTTAAGTTAAGTTTGTCAGAGTTCCGAAATATATAAAGTCCGCCACGTCTTTAAAAGCCCTCACTTAATTCAGGTTTCTCAACTAATATTTTCTATGCATTTCTTTCTTTGTCCCCATATTTCGAAGTCAACCGTGCGGAAAACGAAACCTGTAAGAAATCCCCAGATGTTTTTTCTTCTTAATCTCTTTTTGCCTATATTTTCAATGATAACAGTCGGGGAAGTATATGCATATTTCGGTGTCCACGTCCCTGTAATTGTTTTAACCTTGCAGGACTAAAATAATATAAGAGCGACTCAATATTTCAAACGCACTTGATACGTCAGCAGCGTAACAGGGGACAATTCACTGAATTGGACGTACGTTTGAGACGTCAGACTTTATCACTTTCCTATTTGGCAAAATAAATTATCTCTTTTGTGTGATACAGGAGAAGGTAAAATGGTTATCCGTCGCCAATAAGTCAGAGAAAGTCCAAGTGACAGTTCTTAGAAATGTGTGATAAGCGACTTGTTTATTAATAAATAAGTGATTATTAGGGCGAGCATTTTGCAGGTAACTTCGCCTTTCGAGTGTTAACAAGTTTGTCTGTTTATAGTAATCACAAGTTTCCTTCTGTCAGAAAGTACTTTTTTATGATAAAAATTAAATTAATAAATGTGCCTGGGATTTGATAAATGCCAATAAAAGTCGAAAATCTGATAAGTGCTATGATTTTGAATTTGGAAGTTAAAATTTTGATATGTTTCTACATGTAACGTATTCTAAATTAAATATCGCGAGTCGGTTAGGAAAATGAGAAAAGACAAATTAGTTTTCTTTACTTTGTGTCTGAAGAAGGAATACACTGTTGAAAACTCAGAATTTTTCATAAATTATCAAATGTGTGACATATAATTGTATTTTCTATATCAGGGGTTCTCAACCATTTTAATATCTGATGCTTCATATTTTCTTTCGCATCGACTAGCGAGCTGCCGTGTTGTGACAAGCTTATTGGAACGTTATGGAAATTTATTAAAATTCTAATTTGCGACGATATGCTCACGTATCAGTCAATTTACCTTAAATAATTTGTTAATTTATTATTTTAAATAATTACTTTCGGATTGCCCGCAGTGGTACATCTGGGAAATTAGACAAATGTTTATATTTCTTATCAACCTTTTTTGTTTGTTTGAGAGATTATCTTAAGCATGGTCATTAGACGGGTATTGTTTGTTGAATACCGAAGGAAAACTTATTATCTCTCAACCCAAGAACATTTGTCTTTACGTTGTCGTCTACACTAATTAGTTTCAAAGATTGTCATTAGAATTTTACTCGTTACTTCTGTATAAATAGCATTTGGTTCATTAATCCACCTCAGGGTTGTTGCGACACAAATTTGTCGAATTCTGAAAGGAATATGCATACGTCATGAAAGCTAGGTTGGGTTAATTTTCGTGAGGTTGGGTTTCGTATTTTTCGGTTGGCTTACGTTAGCTTGTGTTGGGTTAAGTTGAATAAAGTCGTTAGGTTAGGATGGATGAGGTTGAGTTAAGTTTGCTTAAATTGGGTCAGTTCGAATTAGTTTTGACTAGGTTGCTTTCGCGTTGATTACATTGGGCGAGATTAATTTAAGCTGGGTTAGGCTAAGATAGTTTAAGGTGGGGTGGAATTGGGTTGTATGAGGTTTATTTAAATTGTATTAGTGTTGTTACGTTGGGTTCATTTCCGAAAGAGAAATGTCGAGACTTCTTTGCTTTGGGACGCTGAGGGATCTGTCTGCACATAAAATTCTATGCTTTAAGGCAATGTCCTACGTAAGCGATAACAAGCGAGCTATGCGAGCTGCATAAGCAGCATGGGGCGTCATATGAAGCGGGGAATCGCTTGTTGTGTCCTTCGTGAGAGACCGCAATAGAAGCCCACGGCCTTCCTGCGCATGCGCCTTCCGTGTACTGCACGGTCAGAGCTTTCTTGCGCATGCGCCTTACTGGCCAGAGCAGCGACTAGCGCGAAAATATCAAAATATTTGATCTCAGACTTTGGCTGCTTTGCTGGAACCTAGGACAGCGCCACACAAACAGTCAGTTTGATATTTCCGCTTCACTCACGCAACTCGCACCGCTCGCATTTAATCGCTCACGTAGGACACCGGGTAACTCAAACGGTTTACTGAAAATCCCCGTCAAACCGGTTTCTGAATATACGCCTACATTTCATGCTTCAGGTAGCTTGTTGATTAGAAATATCAGTATTGAAAATGTGGCTTCTTTGTTTCCTTATTTGTTAATTTCTTAACTGTATTTATCATGTAGCGTCTACTTACACAATAATTATTAATTGTGTTAGATGTTTATTCTGTTTTGGTCTAGACTTATTTAACGACGTATTCAGGTACTGAAATTATGCTCAAGTTTGACAGATGAGATGGTGAGTGAATATTGAGCTGGAACGAATGTACGTACAAGTAGTTGGTCGTGGTGGTATAGTGGTTGTGCAACATTATTTATCTTGACGGACTGTATGGAAAGCCTAAGTAAGGTTAACCGGTCCCTATTATGAAATTCAAACCCGGGATATCCGAAAGACGAAGCAGATATTCTAACAGCTTGACGTAAAATTCGGTGTTGTGGTAGAAGATATTCTAATGAACTGCCCTTCAATTTTTGTATGGGATAATGAAAATTGCAATACATGTTATTATATTTTGTCTCTGGGTTGAAATTTGAACCCGGGATATCCTGAGAATGATACAATCGCGTTGTCTAGATGGAGTAAATGGATATTAGTGTTGAAGCAAGTCATAGTGAAACATTTGGCAATTTTTGAGCAAGTGAAGTATTTAATTCATCTTGAAACTTATTTTTATTTATTTTACTTGCTATATATTCTACAAACGTATCAATAATATTATAGGTTTGCAAGGTTGCTGGAATTTAGTTGGTATACACTTGAGGCGTGAAGCTTCCACATTTGGGGAAACCGGTTGGTGGAGTAGGGACATCACTTTTCTCTCCCACTTGGAGGACGACAGACATCCCGGTCGCAATATGGTACAGGAAGTGGCAATGGAGGAACCAGTATCCTGCAACAGAACCACGTATTATTGGAGCTTACTGAAGATATGGAGGATAGCAGAAAACTGGAGGGCTTGATGCAGAATGGCTGAAGTTCAATAGGATCTCGCTAATACGAAGATTTCAGCCGAGACATCTGTAGTGGCAGTAATATAAATAGTGACGGCACAAAGACGAAAAAGTAACAGCGATGAAATATCTATTGAATAAAAATTTTCTTGGATATTATCCATCGTCTAGTAAATATAAAACGTAATAATGGATAATATCCAAGAGGTCCGGAGATAGGGATTAGCTCTATCTAGTGGGCCCAACTGAGTAGGAACCTGAAGACGGAGATAGAGTCCCATCTCCGAAACGTCGTTTTACGTTTTATATTTACTAGACGATGGATAATATCCAAGAAAATTTTTATTCAATTGACTCTTCACCATCGTCAAGAAGTTTTAGATTTGAGATGAAATATCTGCCGGTAGTTTAATTAATAGAGGTCCCGTTATCACGTCGGTAGGAGTGGCAAAACCTTACCGGGGTTGTTCGCCTTGAACTTGATGACCGCGTAGCCTCCGGATGGAACAGCAATGGTATCTTTAAGAATTGGCGCAGTTGAAACTGTTCTGACGTTGCTGTTCAGGTCCTTAAGAAGGTTTTGAGGTGTCTGCCCTTCTGCGTACTGACCCATGTCCATAACGTAAAATGCATATCCGTGTAGGTGGAACGGGTGATTCAGGTCAGATCTGGGTGCTGCAAACGGAAGAAACAGTCGCCAGTCGTCATCACTTTGTCTACAAATAGTATGTTATATTTTATTTTATTTTATAAAAATAAACGTGGTATGCAGCACGCATTGGGAAGACCATAAAGTCAAAACTTTTGGCGGAATACCTGAAAGTAAGTAAGTAACCGCTTTGGAGACCTAGTAGTATATGCGATGATAATATTAAAATGGATCTTAAAGTAATAGGATGTGGACTGGATTCATGAGCCTCTGTATAGGGTCTGCTGATTGTAATGAACATTCGGGATCCGTAAGAGATGGGTAATTTCTTCACCAACTAAGCGACCTTCAGATTCTTAAATCTCTTGCTGCAAGGAGATGGTAGTTTAGTGTAAGAGGATGTGTTTCAGTTGTAGTTAACAGAAATTAGACTCCTAAAGGAACAGCAGGTCAAAAGTACTAATGAATAGTAATGAAGCATTTTAACATTTTGAACTTACAGTCGTCCGACAGGATAATCTGCACCAAGGCACCGAGTGGAATTTTGATAACGTGGACACACGCACAGTAGGACTGTCCCCCGGGACATTGCGGCAGGCCGTTAGCATCGACCGGGCAGAGCGCCCCGGCTGGTATGTCTTCGGACTGGGTGAGAGGCGGTACTGGGGGTGCGACGAACGAGATGTTGTTCATCGTACTGCTGAGTAGGTCGAGGTCTGGGCTCACTGTGGGTCAAGAGGTCAGACGTAAGTGAGAGAGAAGCGAAGTACAGAGAAAAAGGAAGCAATGAATGCAATGAGATAGAGATAAGAAAGAGGAGAGAAAAAGCATGGAAAGAGAGAGAAATAAATTAAAATAAGGACAGAGGAAGAAGGGAAGAAAAATAAAATGAGGAAGGACGATAAATAAAGGCAGAAGATAGAAAGAAAAGAGGAAATGAAAGAATAGAAAGGAGTAAATTAAGGCAGAAATAATGTATATTTCATTATCTATGGCTAAATTGATTTAAATTCGCTATTACGTTACCAAAGTATCGGTCATATGACTTGAATAAAGCGTTTGGGTTCAAGCTTTCGAACCCAAACGTGAGAAGAAAGTTGAAGTCCGGGAGCTGCTTCAGGATGTTTTTCGGCACGGGGAACGGGTTTACAAGCTGCGTGTTGCACACTCCGTTCGACCCGCTACTGCAGGTTGCATTCTCGGGGTTTAGGACCTGCAAACGATTTCACAAATTTTAAGAAGTGCAATGAAGTGCCTTAAAAGCTATGAAATACGGTATTACGCGTCCAAGGCTGAAGGTAGGGTGTACATATGCAACTAGGTATTTGAACGTGACTTGCCCTGTAGTTTGCTGTCGGTGGGAAACCGTCGTATCCAGGATCATATGGCAGAGCACGCAGTTTGGTGGTTGCGCCTTCGTACTGCAACACTCCCAACTGGTACACTCTTCCGACAACGCAGGTCGCAAGGCCTTTCACGTGGATCCAGTAGGGTCCCGGAGAATTTGTTGCTTCTATTACGACGTCGTATCTCTCTCCTGCAATATATTTTATCAGGAGTTATTATGGGGAAGGCCCTGGAAGTTTTTAACCGAGAATTTTTTTGTGGTAGAACACGTCTGATTATTTAGAAGGTAGCTGATTTGATTACCGCTCGGGAACGAAACATTCTGTGATTTGTAAAGGTTTAAACAGCCTCTTTGTGTGAAAACAGGAAGAATGCTTCCAAATAGGCTACGGTAATTCCATATACAATTTCAGACGCTTTGTCTTATGTTGTGACCACGAAGTCTGGGAACGGTCAGCTGCCACACTGAGAAGAGTCCAATCGGAGAGCTTGTTATTTTCAGTGGATGGTAGATAACTCACCTGAGTAAATGTTGAGAGAGTCGACCCGCATTGGCGCTACAGGATTGCCGTCGGTGGCTATAACGAGCATTTTATGGCCATCAACGGTGAGCTGAGTGGGGCAGACGGTACACAGACCGCCGATAATACGGAACCGGTACCTCATACCAGACTGCACGTTTATCTGCGCGTATGGTGTGATGGTTGATTGAGTTCCAATCTGCATAAAAACAGTACCAGACCAATGGGAGATTCATAATTGGTAACATCCAGTAGTTAAAGCATGTATAGTCCGCGACTGTAATCTTGAGACTTGCGGGGTGAGGAAGTGGAGTGAAGGAGAAAAGGCGTCTGCCTTTAACGCTTCGGACTTCCTGCATTCCTTGCAAGTCTCAAGATTACAGTCGCGAAAAGTACATCGCCCTCTTTCGCGATCCTTTATTTTAATCAGTTCTCAAGCTTACTGTTTCCGTCATAAATTAATTCCGGTTCAACCTTACATTTTCCTTTCGTCATTTCTCCCGTGACTGACACCCGTTTCTCAAGAATGTCGTCAGATCCCGATTCTTCAGTTAAACTGATTAAGAAATTGTTGGTGCCACACAAGTGCATCTTCGTAATTTACACAGAAATCACAATAATATGAGGATATTGAGTCAGAGAGAGTACGATGGACTGGACACGTTGTATGACAGAAATATTCACGTACCAAGGTGCGTCCTTTCCCGTTAATGAGGAAGGAGTTGGCGTCTTGTCCCGAATCTGCCCTCAGGAGACCTGGGAAGTGGTCGTCTGCTGGCAGGTGCAGCCAGTCGCTGATAAACAGTTTATGTTCCGGCAGATCGAAATCGTAGAGGTTGCCGTTCGGGTCGTAATCCTTAGGTGACCTGATTATCAAGTTACCTTCCAAACCGTCAAGCTTCTGCAAACCTAAAACAAATGAACTTGCATTATGTGCAGCTCGTAAGAAAGTACCGAAGGGAAACATATTGGAAATCAAATAGAAGAAGAGACACGAGGGTGGAAATATTTATGTAACGAGGAACTTTTTAATTATCAGGGACATATACAGGAAGATAATATTAAAATAGATCTTGAAGAATAAGTTGTCAGGATAAGGACTGGATTCAGCAGGTTTTGGTTCAGTAGAGGATATTCATATACACGGTTTTGAACCTTGGGCTTTTTTAAAGGCGTGTTATGATGGTAAGGTTAAAAATAATGGCGGTAAAGTATTTCATTTTACCCGACTGTTTCAAATGGGAAAAATTCGGCACAAATAATTTGCTCGTACGATCCATAATGCAGATTTATTTCGAACATTTCAATTACCGTCGTGGGAATGCCAGAAATGTGTGCCCTCGTTGTTGGCAATGAAGTCATACCGGAACGTGTTACTCTCGTGGATGGTACACTGAGTTAACATGGGAACTCCGTCCATGAATTGGGAGCCTTGCTGGAACACTCCGTGCCAGTGGATGGCCACGGTTCGCCCAGCCATGTTGTTCGTTATGTCCACAATCACTCGGTCACCAAGACATACCTAAACAATTACAAAAGAATTCCACTCTGATAAACATAAACGGTTTTCAAGTTGCATATCCGGGCTTCGATTCCAGGTAGGGCCATGCACTTTTCTCTTCACCATGGAATACATCCAACCTCCTGACCATGAAGTATAATTTCTCGACAGACCTTTTTGGTATGTATGCTACTTGGAGGAAGGACATTATACGAGGTGCGATCGGAAAGTTTCAAGACTGCGCGTATAAAAACCCGTACACTTATCTCAGGTATTAAATTCATCCATCACCCTCGAAGTAGTTCCCCTGGGAGTGAACACAACGATCCCAGCGCCGCTGCCAAGCCTGGAAGCATCCCTGGAAATCTTTCTTTGTCAGCCTGTCAAGCACCATCTGCGATTCTGCCTGAATATCTTCTATCGTCTCAAATCTCCTTCCCTTTAGCTGAATTTTCAACTTTGGGAAGGGGAAGAAGTCACACGGAGCTTAGAAAGGAAGTTGGGGTCGGTTCTTGCAAGATCTTTGAGCTCCTGACAAACGAGAAGTCGATTCTGCTTCTGGTCCTCAGACAGGAGCCTTGGCACAAACTTGGCTGCGATGCGTCGCATGTGGAGTTCTTCCTTTAGAATCAGCTGACAGGTCCCATAGCCTATCCCAACAATGTCGCACAAGTCGTTGATGGTACGACGTCGATCTTCGTGAATGGCCTGCCGAATCTTCGTAACATTTTCGGGCGTTGTGCTCGAAGATGGTCGTCCAGAACGCTCGTCATCATCGACAGAGGTTCGGCCATTTTTAAAACGTGAATGCCACACAAAAGTTTGTGCACGACCCATTGCGGACTCCCCAAATGCTTGCTTTAGCATTTCATAGGTTTCCGTAGCCGTTTTGGCGAGTCTTTGGCAAGAGATTCAGGCAGAATCGCAGATGGTACTTGACAGACTGACAAAGAAAGATTTCCAGGGATGCTTCCAGGCTTGGCAGCGGCGCTGGGATCGTTGTGTTCACTCCCAGGGGAACTACTTCGAAGGTGATGGATGAATTTAATACCTGAGATAAGTGTACGGGTTTTTATAAGCGCAGTCTGGAAACCTTCCATCGCACCTCGTACATCATCTGACTTGTGATTTAAAAAGTCGTAAGTAGAAATTCTTGATAAATAATACTTGATAAATAATATTCTACGTAAGAAAGATTATACAAGTCACAAATTGTTCTTGCTTTATACTCATCCACTGCACAGTAATTGCCCTCTCTTGTTCATTACATTTCAGAAATATTTATTCGATATTCCGCTTACCTCTATAGACGGCCCTGGGAACTTTCTGTTTATGGACAGAATACCCCTCTCATAGCCGTCGGCTGGAATGCATTGGTTGTTGTAGCAGTCCGTTAGATTCTTGGGGCAATTTCTGCACGCACTGGAAACGAATAAAATTAAGAGAAGGATCAGATATATTATTTTCCAAGTTCTGCTGCCTGTAATTTATAAAAATGTATTTTAAACGCCTTGTGTTCACTTCATGGCCATGGTTTGTGATGTATAACTCAAGACTATAGAAGTTTTTTTTAAAAAAATAAGTAGTTCCTGAGTTACTGCAGAAATGCGCTGATTTTGTAGAATCGGAAGATTAAGACTTTATTACACCCTTAGGGCCAAATATTCTCCACAGTCTTCTGTTCTCAAACATTTTGTCTGCCAAATTGTACTTTAGCGCCATGCTGGGAATGAACTTAAGCTTCTATATTATCCTCATTGTAAACAATCATAAACAAATGACCTTCCTGTATTATTTATTTAGTGCACAGAAATAACTAATGTGAATGGGCGTGTAGGCCAATTACCACAGGAATTTCTATTCTTATGGCACAAGCATTAGCAAACGTTTCTAAGAGTTCATAAAGGTTTATTTCATTACGAATTATTAATATGGTACGATATTAAATTTTCCAAACTAAGTACACGCCTTCATATAAACTGAAACACGTTGTTGTTTAATTTTAACCGTCTAATCACAATAAAATATGTTATTAAATATTAAAATATTAAAATATTATTACTACAATTAACATTCAATATTTAAAATATATATATCATTTTAAAGTATTTTAAATATTTAAATATTTTAAATATCGAATGTTAATTGTAGTAATAATATTTTAATATTTAATAAAATATTTTATTGTGATTAGACGGTTAAAATTAAACAATTATCTCATGAAACACGTTGATTTATCTGAACATAAAATCTTCTAATGAATTATAGTTTATATTTAAGAGCATAGAATAGTCAAACTATTGATAAAATTGTGAATAAATATACCTACTCGGAAAGAGTTGCGTAATTTTCTACCGTCCATTGATAGTAGCAGATTTTGGGTGTCTGTCCTGCGACACATTCACGAGCACAGATAACGCTATCTGCTGTATAATTCAGGAACGTGGCTCTATCAACATCATCATTTGGTTGAAGGTAGGATTTCAGGTACACTGCAACATCAAAATAGACTCTTAATTATTGCTGATATAATGATCCGCGTTGTGTGGCATACACGTGCGAATCCACATAGAGTCAAAACCCAGGAGACCATAATCCTCTTTACCACCGTCAGAATCTCACATTGCTCTTGATAAATTGAGTTGCCCCACATTTTAGATTGGAGTACGAATGGGGCGGAAAATTACGTGACGGATTTGGCAGGTCTCAAACCCGAAATCTTTTGCGGGAACGTCCGTCGCCTTGCACGTAAATCAGTGCAAAGAATTTCTACAAATAATACCGGTATCTAATATTTAGATGTTTATTTAATTTTATGTTATGGATCACAACAAACTGCGAACTGTTTATGAGTACGTCGTTTCATTTTGTGTGTGTTAATTTGATATGGATTCAGTCTGTAGCTCGTCGTACATCATGAAACATGTAATTCAGCTGTTGTCATGTACGCTGTAATGTATTTTTAGCAGCTGTAGCTCCTTATATTCTTCGTCGGCGTCGCGTTTGAAGAGTCATTTCGTCCTCATACATAACCCAACAAGTTAATAAATGCAGCACAAAGTGATGTTAATTTCCCTAGATTTTCAATTTGTGAACGACTATATTGGATTTGGGGCAGATGGGGCAAAATAAGAATGTAGCGGCCTTTTTAGACATGAGTTGTTTGTGAACGCATCTAGCACAAACTTCGTCTGCCCTGGACGTTATAGCCAGATCCTTGACTACTCTAGAGCAGTGGTTTCAACCTGGAGTACGCGTACCCCCGGGGGTACGCGAAGACATCTTAGGGGGTACGTGAAATTTTTAAAATATATATATATTATTTTATGATAAACACTGAATAATCAGTAATGTAATTTATTTAATTTATTTTAAATGTAGATTATATACTATGTATAACTTGAATTATACACCAGCAACTTTGGGGGTACAAAGTTGAAGAGAAATTATATCTGGGGTACGCGAACAAAAAAGGTTGAATACCACTGCTCTAGAGCACTCCGAAACAAATCATTGTACACTGTTCTTCTTTTGCGTATGACAATTGAACGGTCAAAGTCAAACACATGACTAAAACAACAGGGAGGTTCCGCGCATTCAGCAGCGGGGCAAATCTCAAATCTCGAAAGAAAGATCGAAAACTTTGACTTACCTTCTTATAACCTGTTTCAGTGCAAACCTACCCATCTTTCCTAACGCTGTCCTCACCTGGATTTGCAGCAGAAACCATTCCAACTGCACACGCAAATAGGACCGAATAAAACATTCTGTAGAAGCCCCAGCTGTGAACAAATGATTATTTCTTAGACAGTGTTGTTTGTTACGTATTTGTTTGCTTAAAACAGTCAGACTATGCTGCAATGTTTAGTATCCTGGAATTAATAGGCCTATATAACTCGTATAACTCAATGGAGTAGAGTTCTTCTTGAGAAGCTGCTAGTTGCTTTGTGGTCAAAAGTTCTTTTATGAAACTCAAAAGTTTATTATGTGTATAAAATGTATGTTGTAGGCACCTTTTAACGCTTGTGTTCTACAATATAATGTTTTTACTTGAAGAAATATTTATATTGTTAATATAATAAGAACATTATAATGTGATTAGTACGGTGTCCGAAAATTATGTTCAGTAATATTCCGCTTTGTATATGTTATAAACCGATATAAATTTCATAAGTTTAAATAACGCCGACAGACAGACGCACTGATGTGAGGTACAGTAATACAATTTCCTTAACTTGTGGTTTCCATTGCTACTTATTATAGATAATTTTGAGATTTTATTTCATAGTGTATTTCTTCTTTCTGAAAACTTACCTTAGACTATTATAAGCACTTTTTTCCAATGTCTTACGTGTCCTTTCGTCCGTTCTTCCACATATGAAATGACAGTCGAGTGTCAGCTGTATTAAGACTTGGGCTAACACGATCAAGACCCATATAAAGTTATTTCCTTGTTTTCAACACACGAAGATTTGTCTACGTGTTCACACGATCATATTTAGAACTAACGTAAGAAGACGGTTTTGCACCAAATCATCAAAAAACATCCAACGTTTGGTTACATTCACACCTTCACACTTTCCTGAATTTTTTCCTGTTAGAAGACGTCAATATTGAAATTAAAATTACGTATGAGTGTAAGCAAACACAGGTGCATACAGTAACTATTAGTCGAAAGTTGTTTCTGTTATGAAAGACCGGTATCATTATCACAACGTGAGTATGGATTAAAACTGTATAGCACCTGTCCCTGAACTACATTTGCTATCAATATGACTGTCTTCTGGATTCATGCGCCTTGTAGTCTGGTAGAAATATGCAGACGTTTCAGAGGTGTTTGCTGTCTTCATCATCAGGACGATGAGCACTTCCTGATGATGGAGACAGAGAGGATCTCGGAAATGTCGGTCAATTTCTACGAGACTAAACGACGCAAGAATCCTGGAAACAGTATTCGTCATTCTCGTCGCCAAAAGATCTCAAAAATTTCATTATTTTTTATGTCACCTAGTATTGTTAACAAAGTAAAATTAAGGAGGCTTATCGATTTCTCGAAAGTCACTTATCGAAGAAAAATAAATTCGCTTACTTTTGTTTAAAACATTTTAAACGTGTTGAAATTTTAACTAAAAAAGTTAAAATATTTTCTATGTAGTGTGATAGTTGTTGTGCAATTAGCTTTATTATTACACATTGATATCTGGAATTAATAAACGTAAGACACATGAGATATTCAAAGTAACAAAGAATTTAAAAAAAATAATTGTTTTTATTATTAAAATATTTAAAAATCCTTAAAAGTAATTCAGTGAAAAGTTTATATACAAAACACCAGATGATGGCTATATATAGCCGAAACATGTTGTGTAAGTTCCATATGTAAATCGAGTACTCGATAGGGAACGTAATATGATATTTTAATCTTTTAATCTTTTAATTTTATTGTGATTGACGGTTATTTTTAAATATTTTAATACTATTAATTCACAATATGACGCATCTACAATACCTTAACTGTTTTTATGTTATAATTGAATCATAATCACACATTTTATTTAATAATAACTAATTAACTGAATACTTTTTGTTTATTCAGCGTCTTTAGACTTACGTTGTGAAAATTAAATTAAAATATACGTGATGAAAATTCCCACAATTGAACTACATTTCTACTACCTACTCAAAAAGTTTGTTACTTACCGCACAGTAGGTTTGATATTGGACGAAAAACTATCAAAAGACATTTATATACCCGGTCAGAGCCGTGTGAAGTGTTCCTTTCCTCCATTTTACATCGTGCCGTGTGAACATAGTATCTGAGATGATGCCTTTATTTCCACTGTTTGAACAAGAGTCTTTATTCAAACACCTGGACCCATTCTCCGCCAACACCTTGTGTCAGGTTATGATGACGTATGATGCCTGAACGTCATTAAATGTTAAGGACGCCGCATGGTCGGTTAACACGCGTTCCTTGTGTTTGTAGGTGTTGAATTAAATTATTATTTTGCATCTGTCTCAGGAATTCGCATTGACGTTTGGAAATAAACAGAGGACAGACATGTGAACGGTGCAGAATGAAGTATGCACTTACATGCACGAAGGAGAATGAATGTGATGAACAAGGAATGAATAAAATAAAGCAATAGGATGAGGACGAAGATAATGCCAGATAAAATAAGAAAATGGATAGAAAAATATTGACAACAAAGATCTAAGACCTTTATCTGAGAGTGGTAAGAATAGATACCATTTAATTTTAGTGTAATTTTTTTCGGGCTGTATAAATTTATAATATAAAACAGTCAACATTTTTCAGAATAAGGGTTATGTGGTCTTTGGAAATATTCGTTTTGATGTCGTCGTACGAAGTTCTTTTTAGAAACTTCACAAGCAGATACTAACTTTGTTGCCACTAATTACTTCCTGCCGTTGAACTTGGATTTTGTTAACGGTTGTACGCAAATTATAGAGACACTGCTCTGCGTTAGGAGTTCTGAAATTGTTCTATTGTTTCTTGTTTGCTTATTTTATCTGGGGGATTCTCAGTCACTCATGTAACTCTAACGTTACCATCGCCATTGGCAGAGATAAAAGATTAAATTATGGCGACCGTAACAGAATTGTTACGCAGTGCTTAGGCTTGCTGTTTTTATACCATGAGAAACTTTTGAGTTGTAAACTGAAAGGGATGTAGAAGGAAACTGCCAAGCCTTATTTGAAATTAACATTCCAGTGTTTACCTGGAGTGTTAGGTTAGTAAGAACTCGTTACTGTCAGAATTTTCCGGCTTAAACTTTATCGTCAGACACGGAATTTCCAAAATATAAGCACGAATCGATCGACCAAAACGGTATTTTCATGGTCAAGGCTAATGAATGATACCCTATCTATTGCCGGTTTCTAGTTAACAAGGAAATTGATGTAAAAGGAATAAAATATTCCATAATTATGGAAATGTGCCACTTTTGCATAATTAAGATATTGAAGCAGGAAAATCCGCATAACAACAGAAATAGCAGCAATGAAGCCATTTTGTTTGTCTTTTTGGGCGTTAGGTTCTTTTTATCAAGGAATTACTGATACAAATTAATGATGGGAACTTGCAGTGGAAAAGCGAGAAATTCATATAATATGATGGTTGGATAACCTCAAGAGAAAATATCACGTGGAAAACAGGCATAACTTGAAGGATAATATTAAAATAGTTGTTAAACCAAGTAAGGAGCTTGCTCCACGGGGCATAACTTCGATTCTTGATAAGCTTACAGCCTCTCACCTGCCGAAGAAATTCATCGTCTGTTATGGAATCCGAAGGTTTATGACCGTCCACTGCTAGTAACTAGTTGAATCCATTTTTTTTACTTCCCATTTTTTTTAAATTTATTTATTACAGTAATGTCGCTTTTTCGCTTATAGGTTTCCCACATGGATTTTCGATAAAAATTTTGTATGCATTTTTCATCACCCCTATGCGTGTTACGCTGTCCCTCACCATATTCTCCATAATTTGATCATTCAAATAATATTGTATGACTCATAAATTATGAAGCTCATCATTATGTAGTTGTTTTCATCTTTCATAAAATTTACATATTATATCTTATAGAGCCAAATAGTGCCCTAATTGCTTACCTTATTGTGGTGAGCATACAGGAGGATATTTTCGATACAAGTAGTAACCTTGATCGGGTTCAATCCCGAAGTGAAATTCTGGTGTACGAAGTGGCTCTGAAACAGGGTTTTCTCCTAATTCTTCGGTTTTCCTTTGCTGATGATCATTACACTATTTTTCAGTACTTTCATCACCTCTAGGGTTTGTCGGATTTTAAAAACCGGGTTTAAAAACAGTTTTTTTTGGATAAATTTGTAAAATTCGAAAACCGGTTTTTAAAATTTAAAAAACCCGGTTTTAGATACTACTATATGTAAAAATTAATTAATTGATTAAAAACGTTAACATTCTGATTTGAAATCGCCTCGGGTACAAGAATATTGTAGTAAAACTAATCTTCATGAGTCAGGCGAATGTTTGACACGCAAATCCAGTGAGAGAGTATTTTCTATTTCAGGCAATTCTATATCTAGAATAAGAACAAGATTAAGGAATCGTTCGGTGGACATTTTATGTTTTTTGAAATCATATTTCCTGAAGAAAAATACTAAATGAAATAAAAATTTATAATTTATATTTTGTACGGATTTTAGTTACTTTAGTTTTCGTTTATTTGGTTTTGTATGGAGTATATTTTATTTTGTTATATTTTTGTAGTTCCATAAATATTAAATAAGCTGAATTTTTTATAATAAGTATAAATATTTTTTACTGTTTAAATTATATTTTCGTTTTTTTGTAAAAATTCAAAAACCGGTTTAACCGGGTTTTTTTGGGAAATACTGGAATTCGAAAACCGGTTTTTTCAAAAGTCGGTTTTTGTATACACTCTAATCACCTCCCAACTACGTGACAGCTCTTACCATAAAGTTAATTATTGTAACATTGGCCCCAATTTACGGGCTTCGCCTTTGACCCGGCGCTTAGCTGGTCTCAGAGAAAAGGTAATTTCGTTTTTATAATTCAAATACAGGAATTTCACTAAATGATCGGAAGTGAAGGCCCACTGCTTCTTACATAGTAATAGCAGTATAGACTGAGTAAGATAGTGTTAGGCAACAATTAAAACTTTAATTTTACGCTATTTTGTCGTGTCACACAACATCTAGATGCCATGGTCTGACCACCAGCCTCGTTCATCATCCCATTTTAGTACAAGCTACGTATCGTAACATCCGACCACAAATACACAAGATAGCTGATTCACATAAAGATTTGATTCTGTTGTGTTCAAGGAAGGAATCGTTTTATAAGAAAGAAAATTGAATTAAATAACAAAAACGTGCTTAAAGTTTGTCTCTTTCTTTTATTGTTCCGATTTGCTTTCATTAACACAAAATTTGTACAAATAAATGCCATTATGAACGTCACACTGACGCAATCTCACATCGCCTCTGTAATATGAGGACGATGTAAAATTTGCTTATATATAAATAAATCGTTACACTTCATAATTTAGTGTTTAATAATAGATCTGAACGAAACAGTTACATGTCCGGTTAAAACTGTTCAGTTTCTGCCTCCTTCTGTTCTATTCTACATTAACATTTTTCGTCCTACGAACGAGATGCACCCGTTAAAGACATTAGTACTACTTATTTGTTACGAAACCCCGATTTTAGGTTAAACATCGAAGATTTTGTCAAATTTGGGTGTCATTTCTGTAGTCCCAGCCGAAGCATTGCGTATCAAATGTATTATTTTTCTCCATTTCGTGATTCTCAATTTAAGGAATTTAATGCGTTTTTCGTCCTATGAAAAAAAGATCGTCTCCACATTTATTTTTATTTAAAAACTGTTTGATTTTATTCAAGAATAGAGATTATACGTTATTATGCAAACACATTAACAGGAATTGATGGAGACCAGTGTTTAGAAGGGCGAATAAAGATTAACAAGTGGTTTATTATATAGTAAAAATAAGCATGTCATAAGTGCACTTATGTATGTCACAGATATTTTCGAATTACAAGTCCCAGACGACTTTGAATAACTAACAGAAGGTATGTAATTGCCACATTTGGGGAATTCTTCAGGTACAGTTGGAAGATCTGTTCTGTTGCCAACTTGAAACAGAATGAACATGCCTGTCTCCTGATGAATCAAGACATGGCAGTGAAACATCCAGTAACCTGAAACATGTTTCGATATTGTACTATCAGGACTTTGCGACCTGCAACATATTTCGTATTAGTGCTTAAAACACGTGGCGTTGAAGCATTCAACAATATGAGACTGTTTGTAACGTCGTAATGGAATAACCAGTAGTTAACCAATAAAATCTTCTAGAGCAATCAGCCTCGTTAACTGGTTACCGCAGTAACAGGATTCTGATGATGGGGGCAGAGTCGGTTCCCGAAACGTCGGTTTACTACGGTAACCAGTTAACGCGGGTGATTTCCCGAGAAGATTTTATTGGTTGTACTCGCCGCTAAAGTCTCAAATTCTAAACCAGTAGCTAACTTGAAAAATATTTCCATGTACTTCTCCAGGATTGTACGTCTCCTTACCTGGATTGTCCGCCTTGAAGCGAACAATGGCGTATCCCTTACTGGGGACACCGAGGGTGTCAACAAATGGAGGGACGGTGGACTCACTCAGGTTGCGCGCCATGAACTCCTTCAGCACGGTGTCCAAATTCGACTCATTCTTAAAAACTCCCATAGCAAGAACGACGAACTTATGGCCATGCAAATGGAACGCATGGTTTACGCCTCCATATACCGCTGAAACATAAAACTTCAAACAATGGCGGGAGAACAATGCATACGTCCCTTGACGTGGGTATATTTCGGAAATTAAAAGTAAAATTTTAATTTTAAATTCGACCATAACAGAATTTATTTTCATGCATGTGGCCAGAACAAATTTCTGTTTTAAGATCGCGGTTCTTCTGGCTTAACTTAAGAATTGGGCAATGCAATTAACTCACACTGATCAAGCAGTACGATTTGAACTATTGCCCCTGATTGAATGCGTCTGAAGTGCAGACAGTGGCAGTTGGACCTGTTACAGTGTGGAGCTCCATCAGGTGTCAGGGGACAGAATTCTTCTGGTGGAATGTCTTCCCATTGGCTCAGCACCGGCGACGAAGGGAGAACGCTTGATATGTTGTTGATTTCACCTGTCAGACGTCGATCTCCACGTGCTGGCTCTGATGACAGTTACGAATGACATTATTTTATAGAACACAGATCTTTCGGGTCGTACGTAGCAACCTAAAACTATATTCTATTAATTATAAATTAAAGAACACTCAGTGACTTGACATCATTCTTTTACATATAAATACTAAGGGTTCTGCCCCTTCTCGCCTTGGTCGACAGCCCCGCTGGGGGGGGGGGGTCTTTTCCCTTACATGGTTTTCTTTAATTTTACTCCCATTGATTCCCATCATTTCAGGGGTTTAGAGACGAAAAATTGGGGAAATTAGCAGCCGTTGAGAACATTTCGTCCCTTTTCATTGTTAAATGGAACAGAAATTGATGAAGGTCAATTTAAATTCATGTAAAGTAGGCGTAACTTTAAATTGATAGAAACCAAATTATGTTCTGTGCCAGCATTGATATATATACACTCCATAATAGGAAATTTAATTAAGAACCATTCTGTACGAACCGAATTATATTTATTGACTAAATCCGTGCAGCAAAATCCTTCTTTAGTATTGAATAGTACACTCAGATACTTAAGAGATTTCTCGCATTTTGTTGAACCTAGGGTTTACTACAGGGTTCACAAGAGCACGCCACCGGTCTGTAAAATGAGATAAATCTAAGGTTTACATGCGTCATGTTTGTGTTTTTGATTAAAATATATAATAAATTACAGGTCAATACACAAAACTTTATTTGGATGTTAAAATTTAAAATTTAAATGTTAAAATTTTAAATTTTAAATTTGCGCCATTCACCACTATAAGGATGTTACATTAGAGGGCTTTCATTCATTTCACAACATGTTTCGATGTAATACATCATCTTCAGGTGTTGTTTTTTAAAACTATTCTATATTATAATGCATGTTACAATAATGAATTATTGAAAAGCATGCATTATAATATAGAATAGTTTTAAAAAACAACACCTGAAGATGATGTATTACATCGAAACATGTTGTGAAATGAATGAAAGCGCTCTAATGTAACATCCTTATAGTGGTGAATGGCGCAAATTTAAAATTTAAAATTGTAACATCCAAATAAAGTTTTGTGTATTGACCTAAAATTTATTATATATGAGATAAATTTAGTCCACACCTGAAATCTGAATTTTTCCTACGCTGACGCAATCCACAATATAAAATCTGTTTAAGATCCATCTGATATAAATCAGACAGTTTTGATGCATACTTTACAACAGGAGATTAAATGAAAATGCATCTAAAGAAATAAATTATATTCCGTGTCAGATTTGATGCATACTCCACAATATTAAATTTAATTAAGGTCCATTAAAAGTTTGGGAGATTAAACATGCGGACAGACAGAATAACCTCAATATTAAAAATTAATAACATGTACTTTCTTTAAAGAATGTAATGAATATGAAAATAAACAGAGAAGTAAAGGAAACTTCAGAGAAAAGAGGTTAGAACTTCTTACGCTGATATCTGTTGTATGTTCCTGAGCGAAATAGTTCGTCAGAGGAGTAGTAATGCATGTCGAACTTCAAGACCAAATTCAGGTCTGGCTGGGGCTTGAGGATGTCTTCAGGGACAGAGACGACGCCTGTTAGCTGGTGAATGCAGATCCCTTGTTGCCCAGGGCCGCAGGTCCCATTCTCAGCGTTCAGCTCCTAATCAAACAACGTGCTCATATTTCCCAAGCATACGAAATAAGTCATTGCTGTTCATAACGACGATAATGCACAAAAATTGTTTCAAAGTTTAATTCTGGTTCGTACTGTATAAGAATTTGAAATTAAAATTTGTTATATTTATCAAAATAATTTATTCCACAGATAAAAAGGCATGCATTACAAAATGTAATTATTTACAATATTCGAACTACTTCTGGGATTTGTAATCTTAGTCCGTGGAGCAAAGTTCTCGAGAAGGTGACGGTCAAACTCGACATGAAATGTAACGCCTTTTACAAGACCCCAAGGTTCGTTACCGTGTTTACAAAAGTCCGTAACTCGACCGTACCCTAAACATTTGAGTCCAGCCAACAACCTGTTTCCTCAACATACGTTTGTAATATTATTGACCCATCTATGCGTACGTCTCTGAAGCGGTCTACTTGCTCCAGGTTTCTAACCAAAATGTATTTCCGTTTTCTGCAAGCGTGCTACAGACCCCCACTCATGCGAAAGCCTGTTCAATAGTACACATCTTTTCACTTCGGCGGGAAGTTACCTTGCTCTGTGGAAGATAAGGCAGTTTCACCGGCTGCCTGTCTGGTTCCGTTGTGTTGGAGCCCTCATATATCAGCACTGCCACTTGCTCCACGCCCACCCAAGAGCACTGTGCCAAGCCCTGCACGCGGATCCAGTAGGAGCCGACTGGCTGAGAAGCATCCATCACCACGTCCACCCTCATTCCTGGAATCAGAGGTCATGCGCTCTCCAAATTTATATTTTAACAAGCCGGTTCTTGCAGAACTTGAGGCTTTAATGCAGTCCAATGTTACATCGATAGCGACAAAGAAGAATCTCAAGATTAGCACATCCATCGCCCTGATGACGGAGGCAGTATGACCTCCGAAGCGTTTGGTAAACATCGACCAAACTACACAGTGCAACAACCCAGAAGACAGAAATCTTCATCGCCCTGATGACGGAGGCAGTATGACCTCTGAAACGTTGGTTAACATCAACCAGACTACACAGTGCAACAACCCAGAAGACAGAAATCTTTATCGCCCTGATGACGGAGGCAGTATGACCGCTGAAACGTTGGTTAACATCAACCAGACTACACAGCGCAACAACCCAGAAGACAGAAATCTTCATAGCGTAGATAACTTAGAAAGAATCGCCCTGATGACGGAGGCAGTATGACCTCTGAAACGTTGGTAAACATCGACCAGACTACACAGCGCAACAACCCAGAAGACAGAAATCTTCATCGCCCTGATGACGGAGGCAGTATGACCTCCGAAACGTTGGTTAAGATCGATCATACTACACGGCGCAACAACCCAGAAGACAGAAATCTTCATACTCTGATGACGGAGGCAGTATGACCTCAGAAACGTTGGTAAACATCGACCAGACTACACAGCGCAACAACTCAGAAGACAGAAATCTTCATACTCATCGCCGTGAGAACCTCAAATCATACAAAACAAGAATCTGATTAGAGCACGTATAGAATACGTAAAATGGTTGGGATACAGTAAAAAACTATCTCGTTTTCAGAGTCCATTCTGAGAGACTCAGTACGTCTACATTTATAAAGGATCGGTATTTAGTACTAAGAAAAAGTTGTGGCGGGATTTAAACTCGGAACCATAGCTTTTCTATTTTTGACTACTTCAGGAAAGTCACATAAAATGTCAAAATGTCAAAATATCATTTCATCAGAAGCGTTTTCCAAATAGCACACTGCAAATGAATAATTAAATATATAATATAAACCAAAAGGCTGTTTAAATAATAGATTTTTTCGTGAAACGTAAATCGAAGTAAAATATTTTACAGAATTTAATTTTCAGTCATCCGTTCTATACAGCAGGACCCAACGCTTAATTTTACAAGATCGGCCACTGGGTTGCTTAATAACATTTTCTAAATCGTGAATGGGGGAGATGCAAGGAACAAAGAATCTTGTTTTTGTGAGCAGTTTAGTTTTCTTTAGATATTTGAAATCGTCTGCATCGTTTGTGTTCATCTTGCAGCCAATACGCAAAAGTTACTAGTACGAAGCCAAGTGAAATATTTATATATAAGCTCAACAGCACGTGGAAAGAAGAGTCTTTTAATTCTCTGCTGAAGATTTGGCACAGGCGCACTCCCATAGAAGCAGAAATGAATCCTACCTGCTTCTAACACAACAGAATCGACCAGTATGGGCTGCACAGCGTTTCCATCTGTTGCTATGACGAGCATTTGGTGACCCTCAAATTTCACTCTGACGGGGCATTGAGAGCAGAGGGCTCCGATTATCCTAAAACGATATCTCTTTCTTCGGGACACCCGGTATACGGCGAGGGGGGTTTTCAACCCTTTCTCTGACTTCTGTAACAATAAAACAAGACACACGTATGGGACCATCTGGATTGGATATAAAATTTTATCCGGAAACCCTGAATGGAGAAGTTCATTTGGAAGATCTGGACATACATGGTGGCACAATGAAAATATATCTCAAGGAAATTGGGTGTGATGTGGGTTCAACTGATGCATTATAAAGCAGGCGTCGTTACATTTATATTACTCGCCCATTGCAAGTGCAGAATTACGCTTCATTTGAAGGCACAGCAGCTTCTAGCTGTTCAGAATTTGTCATATCCACACAATAACCATCAGATTCTCCTGTTTTAAGCCCCTCATATTACAATGCTTGGAACGAGCTTAAACTGTTAGCTTATAAAAACCAGACAGGATCATTCCAATCCTTTATATTACTGAAACAAATAACCGAAAATGTGTCACAAGATAATCTCTGATCGGTCATCATCGACCACTGTTAAGACGGATTCAAACGTAATCCAAGAAAATGGAGGTCCTATTCAATATGTTCTCATTAAAAAAAATAACACTGAATTATAATTGAAATGCCAATTATATTGATTTAGTGTTAGTTACAGAGTACAAATTGTGTGACAGAATTTGGAAACATACCTTGTCACGCCCTCGGCCACCTATAAGATACGAGTTCGCATCCTGCGACTTGTCATGGGTCAAGAGTCCTGGGAAGTGTTGATCGGCATCTAGGTAGTACCAGTCTAATATCAGCATCACGTGACTCGGTAGATCATAGTCGTACAATTGGCTGTTGGGGTCGTGGACCTTAGGTTGTCTAACAACGAGGGTCCCTGCCAATCCGCCCATCTTCTGAAATCCTTGAAAAAAATAATCAAGATTACTTATAGCTAACGCTCAGAACTTACGTTTTAATTTTTTTAATGTACAAAATATACCAAGCGCGTTAGCCCTTTAAAAGGACGAAGAATTTTTCAGGGTTGAATGAAAATGTATATAGACTTTATGTATGAAGTACACGTGAAATATTGTAAGGAGTATTCTTTACATTTAATTATAAGATTTTAAACAATCTTTGAAACAAAAATTTTTAACATTTAATCAGATTAATTATAGATAAACATTGTCCAGTGTACACCAGCAGAGTAGTTAAATGAAGGCCTCAGATGGGTCTGTGAGCCCTAAACATCTTATTTAACTAAATACTGAGACAGGAAGAGATAGTTTGTTGTGTAAACACAGTCAATAATTATATATCTACATTCCGTAACATGACACTTAAGTATTTTCTCATAATATGCACCTTTAATCGATTCTTATTTATATTATTCAAGTGTTTCATTGTTTGGATGTGTACGACCCGCTCTCATTCATGACCTCAGGACTTTAAGCTACTTCGTGTTCAAGATGACAATAAAATAGTTTACAAAATACCTCGCACACTACGCATTAGCCTTAAACATACGTCACGCACCGTCGTGTGAATGCCAAAAGAATGTCCCTGCGTTGTTGACATAGAAGTCGTAGCGAAAAGTTTCCTGCTCGTGGATGGGACACTGCGTGATCATAGGAACACCGTCCATGTAGGGCTGGCCCTTTAGGAAGATCCCGTGCCAATGCAGAGTCGTTTCCCTTCCAGGCATCGTGTTTGTGACGTCTACAATGACCCTGTCTCCCAGACATACCTGCAAACCGGCATTTGTTACAGTTTCTGCTTGATAAGACTGATTTATTGTTCGACGGAGCTGTCACAGCATGTGAACAGGATTAATATGTCAGGTTTCTCCTAGAATGTACGAGGCGCGTCCCAAAAGTAAGTTTCCCACTCGTCCCACAGCTAGCAAACCTTATATTGAGCGAAGCGACTGTGCATACGTGATAGAGCAATGACGTAGCATGGCGCATGTACTAACGGTACTTCCCGCGTTCTCACAGTAGCATCGTTGCAGCTGTTGAAGATGGAAGTTCTTATTCCAGCTCCCGCGGACTGTGAAGTGCGGTCAGTGATAACGCTAGGCCGCACACGGCTCGACGGACAGCAAGTCTCCTGCAGGAGTTCAGCTGGGAGGTGTTTAATCATCCACCCTACAGCCCGGACCTCGCTCCCAGTGATTTCCATCTTTTCCTACACCTCAAGAAATTCCTGTCCGGTCAGCGTCAGCGTTTTGAGAATGACAGAGAGACGGAGATGGTTGTCACACAGTGGTTCCAATCCCAGGCGGCAGACTTCTACGACACAGGTATTCAAAAGTTGGTCCCACGGTATGAAAAATGTCTCAATTCCGGTGGCGAATATGTTGAAAAATAGCTGGACACTTGCTGTATCTGTTGCAATAAATATTTCCATGAAATTGTGTTTTGTTTCTGTAAACGGCCCCAGGGAAACTTACTTTTGGGACGCACCTCGTATGTCAATGACATTACAACTTCTTTCCAGTTGTTATCCATAGAATTTCACGGCAGAATTTTAATTTACATATAAATTTGGCTTTCGAGATAAACCGCGTCGAATGTCAAAACTTTTTCAAGTTTCTGTATCCAAATAGTCGTTGAAATTTTCTTCACCTCTTTTCCTCAACCACGTAATCACTTTATTTTCGATAGCACCCCTGTACTCCCAAATATATGCTTCGCCTGTCACTCGTCGTCCACTGCCAGATTTATATTACTAAACCCGCCAAAGAAATTCGCCCTGAAGACAAAAACTCCTTTGTTATGTGATTACTGGAGAACCTTCAGTATTCGGAGCGAATATCACGGAAAGCCGAAGTTATGCATTAATATCTTTGTCTCGCTAAGTCAATGCACCCGGTTATAGAATTACTGTTTCTCCGCTCTCATGCCAGCTGTCGGCCCCCGAGGAAACCAGGATAGGCGTAAAGCGAACCACTTACCTCATCCAGTGTCAAGATTAAAAACAGATGGAGCTGTACATCCACCCACTCATACCTGTATACCTGGTCCCGGCAATCGTCTGTTCGCAGTCAGAATCCCACGCTCATAGCCATTTGCAGTCACGCACTGTGGCTGGAAACACGCTGTGATGTTGTCTGGGCAGTTTCCACAAGCTCTGGATGAAATGAGACGAAATACAGGTCAATTTCAGTGAGACAGCGGTAGCAATGCAGCGACTAGCTAAAATGTCCTTTCTTTACTCTGGTTGTTAAAAGTGAACTGAGGTAGCGCTCTCTCTCTCTCTTTCTTTTCTCTCTCTGTCTTGACGACAGGTTCGTTTCCTCGCCAGATGATCCAGAAGTGGTTTGCCATTGCCTTCTTCTGTGTGTGAATGGAGTAATTGTTGGGATGCCACGGAGAAACCGGGGAAGCCCCCGGAGGAAAACTCCGTGTTGCCTAGACCACGGCCTTGCCCAACACAAGTTATAAATCTGAGCACCGCCGGGAATCGAACCCGAGACCCCAGGATTACAAGGCCAGCGTTCTAACCGCTAGACCACCTCATCTTATTATTATTTAGTGTTCTGTCTGACGACAGGTCCATATGAACAGGATCCTTCCATCCTTTTCTCGGACTGGGACCTGTTCATATACGTTCTTGGCAGATGATCCAGAAGTGGTTTGCCATTGCCTTCTTCTGTGTGTGAATGGAGTAATTGTTGGGATGCCACGGAGGAAAACTCCGTGTTGCCTAGACCGCGGCCTTGTCCAACACAAGTTATAAATCTGAGCACCACCGGGAATTAAACCCGGGACCCCAGGATTACAAGCCCAGCGTTCCGATCGCCAGACCACCGTGGAGGTGTTATTTATCATATCAAATTAACTAATGGACTAATTTCTTGTGAATCTAAGAGTAAGATTTTCCGCATTATTATTGTGTTCGCAAGACCCCGTCACCAATCTTTGCTCCGAGCCAGATAAATCCAATCTACAACCTCAAACTCTATTTCCCTATAATCCATCGTGGTTTGCTGAAACCAAGTTTTGGTAGCGTCCGGTGTAGTTGTTTAGTATGGTTTCAAGTACCACTATTCCCTTGAATGTAGACACCACACGTTACTGTCGCGTTCTATTTATTTTGAATAGGATCATCATTTCGACCATGTATAACCACAGAAGGATAATATTTGTCGCCATTATATTTTGAGAAAAATGGATAATGATAGACGAAAATAATTCTCTGTCATCTAGTGACGAGATCATACTCAACGGAACCTTTGGTTTTTAGCTTTATCAAACTTTGGGGTTTTCATTCTATGTGTTACTTCGTAATGAAGTTCCTCACGCGTTCAGGACGTTGTATTGTTCCAGCAGGAACCGGTAGTAGCATGTGCGAGGTGGTTCGTCTTCCACACACTCCCTGACGCAGGAAACGTCATTAGGCGGAGGGAAATCGTGGTCGTCCACGTCGTCAGGCTGCAGATACTGATTCAACTTATTATCACCTGAAAATATTTCATCATACCTCGTACATAATCTGTATCTTGTAAATGTGTCTTTGAGAGACTAATATTTTTATGTGTTAATAAATTTTCGTGTCCTCTTTTAAGAATCGTTCCATAATTTTGATTTTCACACTGTAAATCTCAGGTATAAAATATTTATTTTCCTCCGATGGTTAATGTTAACCTTCTGTGGGCAGCATTCTTAAGTGTCCAAATAACATAAATGATAAGTCCGTACCTAAAAGAAAACACAACATTTCTCCATTGCGAAGATAGGTCAGTTAATGTTGCTTAAAGACATAATCGCTGTTTGCTATGACATTTACACGAAACCCACAAGTACAGAGGTAATTATCTGTAAAGCAGGTGGTACATGTAGTTACCATTTACCTTTAAAGGGCATCGAGTTGTTTTCTTTCATCCCACTTATCTATCGATGAGGCCAATTCACCAACTACATTGGTTTCCAGATAACAGAACACGAATCTGATAGAATGCTTTTCAAAGGTCTTCCGAAATTCAGTACTGCTTTCTTGTTTCCATTTTACGACCTGCACATTCAGTTCATTCTTACGACCTTGATTTTAGTCACCTGATAACTTGCCATGAATTTTCTTTCACAAGAGAAGACCAAGTTCCACAGTTGTGTCCTTCAAGTTGTCCCTTTCCTTAAAGTCTTAATCAAAATTTTATAAGCATCTCTTATTTGATCCATCAATATTATAAGGCCTAACTGTTTCAACTTCTTGATTTTATCTTCTTAATATCTTCTGAATGGTGTTCAGTGAATACACTATTTAGGCTTTACTCTGTTGATATTTACACCTAACACTGTCAAAGCGTAAAGTGTCCCTTAGCCGTCAGTATGTTCGCTAATAGTAAATAAAAGCGATATTTTTTATATTTGCCAATGAAAATGCTCTTACCTAGGCCAAGTATCGTTAAGAAGAAGAAGATACCGAGAATCATTCCGACCCGGATACAGTTCCCTCTCGCAAGCATTGCCCTGTGAATAATCAGATTAAAACGCAGATTGTAGAACGTTCTAACCGAAACAGAGTGGTTAGCAATTCTACGTACTCGAGAGCTCGCGAGTTTAAGTTTCGGCTATGAGAAACGATTCTCTGACTGAGATTATAGTTTTTCTCAGTCCTTCTAGACATGTGACGTGGTAGTACCTTAAATTAGGTCACGATCACTTCACTCAAACTTACAAATTTATTAATTATCTTTCTTTTAACGCTCTATATTCTAAGTCACTGATGGCATCCTTAAATAAACCAGAAATAAATGAATAAATAAATATATGATCACTAAATATGTACATTTGTAAAATACTTTTCACTTTCTACCTGTCAGTTCAGTCCAATTGGATTCACAGCACCTTGGCAACTACAGGAAAATTGAACTTCTATTCTACGTGAAAGTTAATTTATGCAAGTTTTTTCCCACCTGATAAGTAACAGGATGGCGTTTGTTAAAACAACCTATTTACCAAGGTTCTACGTTATTCAGTCATGGCACGAAAAGTTAGAAACATCGTTGGTAGCTAAAAATTCCATTTAGCAACAGAATTTATAAATGTTTTGAGAAGGCAGATAGTCTATTACAGTGTTTCTCAACTATTCTTCTCAGACGACCCCTTCCTTTGAGAAAACCGTTGTTGTTGTTGTTGTTGCTACTGTTCACAGCCCCCTTCGGGCAAAAGAAATTATGTACATGCCATCGCAACAAATTTCCTTGGACTAAAAATATGTTTTACATAAAAAACATTTGTGTGACCTAACACGACATCCTTCGTGATCCACTGGGGGTAGCGACCCACCGGTTAATAACCACAAGTCTACTTGTAACTCCATGGAGCACAGTTTTTGAGAGGCTTGTTAAAAAAATCTCTTCATATTCCTTAAAGCAAAGGTTAATTGAATCTGACTGATATTTCAGACATCATTTAGTGGTCACAGATATGTCAAGGTTATGCGAAGGTCTCAGTATACACTCAGTGCCTAAAAAAAGGTTCCTGACAGAGACTAGCTCTTTCTAAGGGACCCAACAGAGTAGGTACCTCTCACCTGAAGACGGTGGAATAAATCCTGACAACAAATAATTTTAAGTTTAAACTACCGTCGTCAAAACCCTTTAGAATTGAATTAGTGAAATATCAGCCTTTGAAATGTGCATTGTAATGAAACGAAGTGGTTTAGCCTCAGAAAATCATTTGCTGAAGTAAAGACATCTCGTTATTGAAAATGAGAAACTGAGCTTACTCTGTGGATGTTAGTGACATTTTATTTTTGAACCTGTAAACTTCATGCATTGGTAACCCTGCCTATTCGGGATGTTGTTTACAAATGGCTGCCTGTTGGTTACCATTTTTGATGCTGGCATTTGTAAACGATTACAGGGCTGGTTATATTAATATTGTCATGGGGTTTGTGGAGAAAATATATTTTCAGATTATATATTTGTTTTGTAAGTAACTAGCTATGTAATTTTTCAAAATAACAATGTTGGATTTTTGTTATTGTGAATAGGTTAACTCTTACCAATTTTTGTTAAGGAAGGCTTTCTGTTATGTTATGTTGATATAAGGTCAATTATATACAAACTTAATGATTTCAATTGTCTCAAAATTTCAGGTTTTACAATCAGTGTATGTTACCCAAATGTACATTACATAAACTGGAGTTTGGCAACTGAGAGAGAACTCTCTCACAAAGAAAGAGATTATAACCACCTGGCATACATTGAAGTAGCAGTGTATCCCTGTGATCTGACAGATGATTCATGTGATATAAATTGTTGCAGTGATAAGGTATGTTATAAGAAGATCTGGGAATAATAGTAGAATAAAACATTGTTATTGTTCCTATTGAAGGTTTGAATGCCATGTTTCTTCTTATCTACTCCATGCAGCTCGATCACATTAATGTCTATGCTTTCTAACTGCCATACTCTCATTTGGCACATGTTACCTCTATGTGCTGTTTGTAGAATACAGGATGATGGACAAAAGACCAACAGTTGTAGATTGATTTTGAAATGCATTAGCTTGCAGGCATACATGTCCCCATTATGCACCAGTTGTATACACAATGTGCAGTGAATGCCTAACAAAAATTAAAATATTGATACTTTGATTTAATTACCCATTAGTGTACTTAACAATTTTTGTTTCAGGATTGCTCTCCAGAGCAGAAATCTAGTTTCACCTGCTTGGAAGGTTTAAAGGATGGTCAGAAAACTGGAAGTTTGACTGCAGGGAACTGTTATCATCTCTCAGAGTGTTCACACAGTGAATGGCTTTATAATTTTTGTTATGTGATTACAAATACTCCTTACCTGGGCCAGTATTTTGTTACACAGAAGAAAGTTGACTCTCTTGCAGCATTTAGTGATGCAGTGGTGTATAAGAACATTTTTTATTTTAAAATGAGAACTGTTGGTGAAGCAAGTGACAGTGGTGCATTTGATCATTATAAGTATGGCACTTTAATAAAGATTTTGCTCTTAGATAGTGAAGGTTTTTTGGGCAACAGGCAAAAACATCTTCTAATGCCATCAAACGTGTTTTATCCACACGGTGACATCTGCAGCGACTCAACTCCAGTAAGGTTCCTTGTGAACCACGAAGCCCGTTGTGTAAGAGAAATCTCAAGAAATCAGTGCAAAGAAGCTGCAAATTCACCGTTTAGTGCACAAAGCTATAATATTGGTGATTCCATGACTAAAACTTCAGACATATTAGATTTTTTTCATGTAGCTAAGGACAGTCGTGGACAGAATTCTGTTCAAACTGAATTTAAATTTCTGTGTTTCAATAATGGTTCTGATTACGTTACATTTTCAAACAATGTTTTCAGATCTAATGTGAGTAACCTACTGTTTAATCAACAAATATTTGAAGATGATCTTTCTTTGTGTGAGTGTTCTGGATCTGTTGAAGATATTCTAATGACATCTTATGATGATGAAAGAGAAGTTTGTCATAACGTATTAATTTCAGTATCATACGACTTTGTTTGGAAAGGAACAGATATATTGAATCTTACGGCAACATACGTACTTGCTGATGTGCCAGTATCTCCATCTGGTTTCATTGCATTAAAAAACAATATATCAGATTTGCATGGCAATGTGACGAATAATTTCATCATGCCCAGATATGAGGCTATGGACCAAGTGAAACTCTTTGTGTCACAACGTTTTTTAGCTACGTTTAGACATTACAAATCTGTTCGTATGTCGGATGTTAATATAAGTGCTGCGGAACACAGTGGTACCTACTCTGGAAATCACGGCTATGAAATTGGACACCCAGTACTGGCGGTACGCAAGCATGGTACATTACACAGTTGGGAACAGGTTGTAGTTGCAGTCTGGGGAAATGGTAAGTACATAACATATGAAACTGATTTAATTTATATTTATTTTATTGTGTTCTAATTTAAATGATAACGTATCATCTGACAACTACATTTAAATAATAATGAGAGGACTGATGCTACATGAAATATCAGTGCCAATGGGCAGTGATTCTCTCCCTTTTTTGATGCATGACCTTGAAAGAGTGGTTGGTTTTTCCAAGGTCATTTGTGTACAAATTAATTATCGGTAATGTTGTGGGATATTTAAATGGAGGAGGTGTTATAATGATTCACATGTAACAATTACTGTTATAGTTTTTGCATATGGGCATATGAAATATTTAAAGTTGTCAGACATATCTGTCTTCCAAGGATCTGAGGCTGTAACAAGCCCTGTCTCCATATTCCTGAAGGATAGCGACTGTTCCAAAAATTATATATCCTCGTCCACATCACTCAGCTGGTCACATCGAACAAATGGAAGATGTAAAGGGATTATGCTTGACACAACTGTTTATTTGCAAAAGTAAACAAAAAACCCTGAAAGTAGCTGTTGGTTAAAAAATACTAGTTTGTCAATTTACGAAGAATATGCAACATAAGGCTTACTAGAATTTGTAGATCACTGGTTGAATACAATGCTAACTAAAAATTGTGGAGTGCCGGTTGAGTCAACTAGTGAAGCCGGTGCCATTTGCCAATTGGTCATAAACTATTTTGCCAGTCCCATGGCTTTTGATCCGTTGAGGTGGTCCCTGCTTCTTGCTTGCTTAAATCTCAAAAAGATTACAAATTATAGGTTATGCATACTTGAATTTACTCTGTCTGTAGTTTTCTTGCTCAAAGTCAGGTATATTTGTGAAATTTAATGTGATTACTTAGTATGTTGTATGATACATGTTTCTGACGGCCTCAGTGGTCCTAACTTCTGAAAAATATAAGTTGGATTTGGTTTAGTCTGGGTAGCTTGTTTCCTATCGTAAAATTAATTACAGAGAAAGGCACATACTTCTTTATTTTAGTCTGTTTGTTTACAATAATATTAGTCAAATTATATTTATCTGTTTATTATTCATTTGAGTAAAATGATTTACATCAGTTTTTATGAGTTTGTGATGAATGTCTAGGTATATATAATAAAAATTATCTCTTGGTTATCCGTACAGTTGGCGGTTGAGTTTAGTTTGTAATGAATCTCTGAAGATGTTTGTAATATTCTCATCTTGTTATCTGAATAATATCTGCTTTCATCGGTATATATTAATCTAAAACATCGTTTGTCATTAAATAGGTATGATAACTGAGAGCTGCACGTAATTAATATGCATAAACTTATAATTATTCCATTCAATACTGCTCAGTGCTGTAGTTAGTGTTCATAACATGTTTATTCATGGTGAGGATAAATATTCTCATTTGAATAATTTCACAGCCTTACAACATGATTTACAGGATTTTGTTAATCCTTAGAAGCATTAATTTATCTAAATAATACTTAAAAATGTAGTTCGTACCTCAAAGAAAACAAGACATTTCTGTTACTAAAATCAAGTTACTAGTGCTGTATAGGGAAATAATCACTGTATATTCTGTGATATATGTAACCTGTAGGCAAAAAAGCAGAGTTATTGAAGATTGAAACAGATGTAACATATAATTATCAACTTCGCTATAAAGAGTAGACACTGTGGCATTTCTCAAGTATACATTCACGTTTATCCTTAAACGTTTTTCAGTTGGTATCGCTATTTGAGAATTTTTCTTTCTACACTCTGAATACATAGAATAAACTGTATGACTACTTACTTAGAATACATGATGGTCCTCATCAACCCATGAGCTGCAGTTCGCATCTCTATATTGCAGAGCACGTGAAAATTATGACGAATAAAAAAAGCCTAAGTAGAGGCGATTGCTTTGTGGTGTAATTACACTACTGTCGTGTAACAAGAATTGCAATCACGTGGAAAATTCATTTCACATGAACTTTTAAGTGACGAGTCCTTTGGGTATGGGGGCAATGGAGGTGGTTCCTTTGGAGATGTGGATTGGTTTGTATTTTCCTTTTCACCGTTTGCCATCAGTCTGTCCCACATCCGGTTGAACTTCCAGGCAATCAGCTGTACTGGCGTAGGTTGAATGGCTGTCACATAACTGGTTTTGCTAGTTCGTGCTGTATAATAACTTGAATCTGACATACGGCGAAATCCTGCGTTATCCACGCTATATTCTTTGGGCATTACAATTACTTCTCCTGCACGATGGCCCACAACAATCACTCTTTTGTTTCCCTTGATTAGTCTTGGGTTATGTCGCACGGCAGTGTAAATTATTACCCCACCGACTATTAGGCTGACAGCTAGTGCAGAGCAGAATATTGCCCATATCATAATTTGTTGGTTATTCAACAACCATGGGCGATAACTTTCACTTGGTAGGGTTGTGTATGCTCGGCAGTTCAGAGGGGAAATTGTGATATCCTGAGATATTGCACACATTGTGTAAGATGTATTTGGTGTAGTTGTAAATTCTGCACTGAACGTATTTAACGAATCACGTTTTTCTTTCATGAAGTAAGTGTAATTACAGCGTATATTATTAGTGTCATCAGTGTTCATCCAAAGCAGTACATGTTCGTCGATTGCTTGAATTTTGACTTTCAATTTCTTGTTGTGGTCATCTTCTACAATCTCAAAATTTTTAATACTGTTGAATGAGACAAATGAATGTTCGTCATTGTTCCTTTTTGTTAAAATATGAATTCTGTCTTCACTGCATGTTGTGCAGGTGCATTTTATGTCTTGGTATGTGCCAGTGGAGTCTGTTGTGGATGGAGTAGTAAAATCATCTGTCACAGCGTCTGTGGTTGAAACTGAAGAACTGGAAGTTGTTTCAATTGTGGTTGGAATGGTTGACTCAGTTGTAATAGTTTCCATTGTGGATGAAGTAATGGGCTCAGTTGTGGTTATTTCCGTTGAAGATGAAGTAATGGGCTCAGTTGTGGTTATTTCCGTTGAAGATGAAGTAATGGGCTCAGTTGTGGTTATTTCCGTTGAAGATGAAGTAGTGGACTCAGTTGTGGTTATTTCCGTTGAAGATGAAGTAATGGGCTCAGTTGTGGTTATTTCCGTTGAAGATGAAGTAATGGACTCAGTTGTGGTTTTTTCCGTTGAAGATGAAGTAATGGGCTCAGTTGTGGTTATTTCCGTTGAAGATGAAGTAATGGACTCAGTTGTGGTTATTTCCGTTGAAGATGAAGTAATGGACTCAGTTGTGGTTTTTTCCGTTGAAGATGAAGTAATGGGCTCAGTTGTGGTTATTTCCGTTGAAGATGGAGTAGTGGACTCAGTTGTGGTTATTACCGTTGAAGATGAAGTAATGGACTCAGTTGTGGTTATCTCCGTTGAAGATGAAGTAATGGACTCAGTTGTGGTTTCAATTGCAGGTGATGTAGTGAAGTCAGTTGTGGAAGATACAGTTGTAATCGTGCAGGCACTGAAGTCTGCATATTTGAGCAATTTTCCCGCATTGTGTTTTGGTGACTGACATTCTGGGAAGTCAGTAACGTTGATTATATTGTTTTTTATTAATTGCTGCAGCCAAGCTAAATCACAGTCACAGTCCCAGTTGTTATGTGCTAATGTTACTGCCACATTTTTACTTCTTTGTATGGCGATATCAAATATTCCTTCAGGCAATGTTTTAAAGTTATTTTTATGCAGAGAGACTTGGAAGTATTCTCTGTATGATGATATTTCGAATACGTCTGCAGGTAAGGTTTCTAGGTTATTATCACCAAAATTAATTGTTTGGAGTTTGTTCGCTGATGATGCAAGTATTCTGGACTCTACGATCCTTAAATTTGAAGACATCACGTCTAGTGCTACCATATTAGTTAAACCATTTAACATGTCAGATTTCAGTCTTTCTAAATTGTTGTTGTTTATACTAAGCCTTTGGAGACTGTTCATATTGGTTTCATGTAAGAACTTATTCAAAATGTCATCTTTTATGTGATGTGAAATTTGAAGTGTAAATAAATTTGGTACATCATTCAAAATTCCTGCTGCAACAGATAGAGAATTTCCGTTGATCGATAAATCTAGTTGCTCAAGTAGATACAGACCTCGAAAACAATTTTTCTTGAGTTGTACTATTGTGCCTTCCAAAGTGAGATAAGAAATGTTTTGAAAGTTTTTGCTATAGAATGCATTTTCTTCAATAGTTGTTGCGATGCTAGTTGTAATTTGCAGTTTATCTATATAAATTTTGGTATTCAAAGGCGGTAGCCAACCATCTTGCAGAGTGTATCCCGGGAAGATGCAATCTTCTATAAGGAGCTTGTATTTACCTGCAGGCAACTGTAATCAGAAATCGGTATTCTTATCAGACCTTGAAATGTCATAATAATAATTATTATTATTATTACCGCTACATTAATTTAGTTTAAAACATTTAAGTATAAGAACTAATATTATTTGTAAGATTTGAGGTTTCTGGGTTGTTGCGCCGTATAGTCTGGTAGAAGTTTACCGACGTTTCAGAGGTCCTTGCTGCCTCCATCATCAGGGCCTCTTTGAGCACGCTAGGCGATTTTACTCTGTCCGAGTGAATTCGCTAGAGAGTAGTACGTAAAATTTCATAGTGTAATTGAGGCTTCACTTTGAGTAAGCTCTTATCGCTCGTCAGCGTCTGCTTATTCAACATATTCCAGCTACTGCTCATATCTGGACCCCATCTTCCCCAGCCGCTTCCTGAGGGCGCGCTGGGTCAGGTAGACGAAGTATCCACTTGACATGAGAATGAAGCTCTAAGGACTATATTTTAACCCAAGAGAGAGGAAGAAACAAAAGATTGGAGAAGCTTTATAATTTGTATCCTTAGTAAAGTATTATTAGTGTAATCAAATTAAGCTTTGCTTCCTGTAATAAGTATTCAGATCGGAATTCAGTATTTTTAGTTGGGAATTTAGTCTTTCCATGAATAATACGCAGCTGTGTCAGTGCTAGACCCAATTCCTTGCTTGTTCCGGATGCACTGATCAGTGTGCTCCTCAACTCCAATACATGTCACAGTCAGTGGCCAAACGTCATACCTTTAATTTACCCGTCTTTCCTCTACTTATTCGCAAGTTTCTTCCAGCTCGTAAAATCATTGCCAAAGTGAAGCACTGTTTTCCCACAAATTGTCACACTTTGTGACCATAGAAATTGAAATTTGAATTGTCAGTGGTCAAGCCATGTTAAAACGCTCTTAAGACAATAAAAACTAACTAGGTGAATGAAGGAACGTTCATTTTTTTCATATCCTCCATTTTTATTAGTGCTGCCATCATCACTTTTATAGCGAACTAAAATGGCCAGATCTTTCCTCAGAATGATAAATAAGAATGCCCGTTTACTTACACTGTTGCTGTTGATGTAATTGGCCACGAATTCACCTGCATTGTCGGGAATATGGGAACATATGATCTGTCCAGACACTTGTCTGCATTCTCCATTGTTCTGTGCTGTCCGAAGGGTGTCGTTGCTCTGGTTGTTAGGCGCCTCGTCGCTTGGCTCTGGGTCGTCCTGGGGATATGCATACGCGCTCACGAGGACCAAAATGATGAGGATCATGCATACTAAGCTGACCAGGCCCCTTATCAGTTTCGAGTCGAAAGTTCGGCCACGACAACTGCAATAGGAAAAATCTGTGTATATAATGGTTGGTGATCATTTGCTGTTAAAGGATTTTGAGCCATGGGATAATATTTATGGTGTGGGGGGGGGTATTAGCCAGCGTAGCTCAGTCAGTATAGTTCCCCGACAGGAGCAAAGGATTTTTCCTCTAGCCTATGCGTTCAGACCGACTCTGGGGCCCACCAATGGGTACCGGGGTCCTTTCCCCGGGGTAAAAGCACAGCCGGGGCGTGATGCTGACCACTCACCCCATCTAGTGCCGAGGTTAAGAAAAAGTAGGAGCTATACTACCTCTCCCCCCAAACGCCTTCATGGCGTATAGTGGGACAGCTTTACTTTACTTTACTTTTTTTGGGGGGGGGGAGTGGAGTCTGCACGTGTCGGGCCTCATCCCGAGGTCTGGGTCTGGTGGTAAATATGTTCATGGCCGGTCCGATTTGGGGCTTGGTTCAAATGATAGCAGCCGAACGTTATGTAGAATATTTAGGGTTTTCTTTTGGGGTTTAATGCGGAAGTGCGGCGTTAAAAGTGTGTGCCCTGGCAAGTTGTTTCAGGCTAAAAGAAAGAAATTAACTTGAATCATAATATAAGGCCGTTCTCGTTTTGTTTTAATGACAGATTTTTATTTTAAACGCAGAATTAAACAATGAACAACGCACAAAGAGCAAATATGGAAATTATTTTAGTTAGATGATTTTAGTACTAAAGCAAAGAATGTAGTATATTCTGTGGGTTTTTTTCTTTTATTTGTATAGAGGGACGTACTTTATCCATTACATTCCTTGTGGTTGCTGACAACCACCCTTGCCCTTAGGCTACGCCGTCTGTATTTGGCCATGATGGCGACACCACGGCACTCACATCGCCACCGGGGCACTGTCCTGGCTGGACTCCGGTCCCAGGGTTATGTAAAAGATAAAGTGGGTACTCTCAAACACGAGAAGTAAAATAAACTGGAGGCTGAACCTGGTTATCCAAGAGACGTCAGAGTGCACATGGCAAAAGCTGAGTTACTGGTTTGATATGTGCTTAGCTAAAAACGGAGCGCGTTTCGAAATGATGTACACTAAAACGTACAGCGCTTTGTTGTTCTGTCTTGTCACATTCAATAATTATTTTATTGTGAAATACCGCCATAATTTTATGGAAACCGTTTGTCCAATCGACTGTTGGATTAAGTAGCAAACATATGAACACTGTTAGGTACAAATTTTTCTTTACTGCATAATAGTTTAGATTAATTGGTTGTTTTTGCCCCAGTACTAAATTTTGGTATTAAACAGACCCGCATTCATCATTGCTGGATATATAAGACGTGATATCTCATTTTTAATTTACAAGTATCGAGACTTCATCCTACGCGTCTACTAAACTTTGAATCGGGAAAAAATTTATACAGAGACTGATGAAGTTCAAGAAAGAAACCGTATTTTTTAACTTTCAAAATAAGTTATTTATCCGAATTGTGGATCTGGGAAAATGAAAGAAACACTGGTGCCCCCTCCCCCCTATAAAAAACTTTTCAACATCAGATCTCGTTAGTTTTAGTTTGTTAGAATTAGATGTTTCGGTCTGTCAAACTTTGCAGTTCGCAGCTTTGTTTGGTTTCGACGTCTGCTGTTACGACTTGTATGGCTGCTAACACTGGTGGGCTACGTTACACAGGTTAATCAAAACTGCTCTGCTCTGTTGAAGGTAGGGCGCTGTTACTCTAGATATTTACGCAAAACATTATCTTATATTATTTCTAGTCAATAAATTCCCCACCTTTTACGGAACACTAAGGTTTATAACTCTGTCTACAAGAGCCCGCCACTGGATTCTTTCATTAGCCAGTTGAATTCAATCCACGACTTCACATTATATTTCTCTGAAATCTGTTTTAATAGGTCTGTTATCTTCCAATCTGGTGACAGATCTCCCAACTGTTCTCTTCCATTCACGTTTTGTGAGTAAAATTTTGTATGTATTTTGCATCTGTCCCATGCATGCTACATGTCCCCCCTGTCTCATCCTCCTCCGTTTGATTATTCTAATAATATTTACTGAAGAGTACGTGTTGTGAAGTTGATTATACAACTTCCTCTGTAATCCTCTTTCTTAGGTCCGAATATTCTCCCCAACACTTCTCTCAAACGCCTTGAATTTGTGTTCTTATCTGAAAGAACAGGTTTCACACACGTATAAAATAACGGGCAACACAAGTAATGGTAGTGATTATTTTTTTAAGATCACTACTTCTCCTATATTAGATCGTTTTATGTTTCTTTCATTAGCAAATACAAAGTAATTACTTTAATTTATATGTGCTGCTTGTTTAGATGTGTTTTTAGGTACTGCTTAGACTTTTCCTTTTTCTTGACGGGTAGTGCACCAGTTTCGTACGTGTAGGTGCCTAAGTTTATATATACAGGGTGTCGTTAAAAGATGCATACACATTTTATTTCGAAATATTAAGTCTGTTATCGATTTCCATGTGTTATGTTCTCGAGGAGAATGTAGTGTGGTCTAGACCTTACAGATTGGAAATAATATAAAAGATTGTTATTTAAACTGCTAGAAGCGTTGTAGATAACAAATTGTGGTCCACCCTATACCTGCAGCTCCTTCCGAATTGTATTGTGTTGTTCTATCTTAAGCTATTCTAGCGCTTTGCATAAATTAGTTTCTTCTCTACATTAAATTACAGATTGTTTTTTTATTTATTATTGACTGCAAATGGGTTTATACCCGGTGGCAGTGTCCTACAATAACATACAAAACAATGAGACAGAACAGAACAATGAGATACATCAACACAATGAGACAGAACAAAACAATAAACAAAAGGACACAACAAAAACAATAAGACACAATAAACAATGAGATACATCAACACAGAGACAGAACAAAACAATAAACAAAAGGACACAACAAAAACAATATGACACCCAAACAATGGGATACATCAACACAATGAGACACAACAAAACAATAAACAAAGGACACAACAAAAACAATAAGACACAATAAACAATGAGATACATCAACACAGAGACAGAACAAAACAATAAACAAAAGGACACAACAAAAACAATATGACACACAAACAATGGGATACATCAACACAATGAGACACAACAAAACAATAAACAAAGGACACAACAAAAACCATAAGACACAACATACAATGAGATACATCAACACAGAGACAGAACAAAACAATAAAAAAGGACACAACAAAAACAACACATCCCACTCAAAATCAACCAACTCATAAATTACAAAACCATCCAACCTCAAGTACTTAACTTAAAAAAAAGAACTTAATACCACCTAGACATAAGACAATAACTGTAATGTATTACAAACGTCATGAACTGATGCACTCACACAACAATACAATGAGACACAACAATACAACATACCACACTCAAAATAAAACATCTGACACAATAAAAAAACACACATCCACTAATTAATCACAATACTTAAGAGTGGAATATAAAGTCCGCTCTCAGTACATGAAAATTTTATCCCAAAGAACTACAGCCCTTCATCACTTGGAGACTAAGACACTTCACTTCACTTATCACCATTTATTCCCAACTTAATAACCCTTAGCTTGTAACTACTTTTCTGACCCTCTTTCTAAAGGTGCCTAATTTACAGGGGAAAGACTCTAGCACGCCTGGAGGTAATTGGTTCCAGCTTCTTATGGTCCTATTTACAAAGGAATATTTGCCTACATCCGTTCTTTGTTTCCTAGTCCTAATTTTCCGAGTATGATCGTCCCTGCCCAGGTAGCATGGCTTTAATAATCTATCCTCTATCATTTTCCAAGCCCGGCCCCCCGTGTATGCTTTGAAAAGGGCGCACATTCGGGCTATCAATCTACGCTGTGCCAATGTTTCCCAACCAGATTCGTTCGTGAAATTAGCAAATTTAGCCGCTCTCTTCTGCACCCGATTTAGTGCTCTTACCTGTCCTTCCCTGTAAGGGTCCCAACACACAGTTCCATATTCAAGTATCGGTCTCACTAGCGACGTATAAGCTAAACGTTTCGTATTGTTATTTCCCTTTTTTAGTATACGCATTACGAAATGGAGAGCCTTCCATGCTTTAATTAGTGTATAATTCACATGATCTGCCCAGCTCAGATCACTGCGAATAAGTATTCCTAAGTACTTAAAGCTATTTGCCTCTGGAATTAATTGATCCCCAAAAAAGTAACTCAGCTTATCCTTCACCCTAGCTCTATTGAAGCTGACTGCTTTACTTTTACCTGGATTTATCTTCATTTCATTTTCTACCGCCCATTCCCATAATCTATTCATATCTGTCTGTAACTTATCAATGTCACTACTATCCATTATTTTCCTGTATACTATACAATCATCAGCGAAAAGCCGTATATTTGAATCAATGTTTTTCCAAATATCATTAACATAAGCTAGGAATAGCAAGGGACCTAATACGCTCCCTTGCGGCACCCCTGACGTTACCCTGACTTCATGAGATAGCTGTCCTTCCACTCTTACTCTTTGCGAACGTCCTAAGAGAAATTCCTTTACCCATAACACTACCCTCAAGTCCACACCGGTTGCAGCAATTTTTGTAATCAGCCTATCGTGTGGGACTAAATCGAATGCCTTTGAGAAATCTATTATAACCGCATCAGTCCTGATTCCCTCGTCCAATGAATCAGCAACATCTTGACAAACCGTGACTACTTGACTTTCGCATGAGTACCCTGGTCTAAACCCATGTTGACCCTCATATAACCACTCACTCCTTTCCCAGACTTGCCTTAGATACCCTGCTATAACGTGCTCCATTTGCTTGCAAACCACCGAGGTTAAACTGACCGGTCTATAGTTCCCAACTACCGATCGATCTCCCCCTTTATAAATAGGGACCACTATAGCTTTCTTCCAGTCCCCTGGGATAGAATTGTTGTTCATCGTTACCTCCAGCAGACGCGCAAGGTATGGAATCATTGCTTCCCCACCTAACTTTAAAATTTCCCCGGGGATGCCATCTGATCCGACGGATTTATTTTTCCCGATTGCTGCTATCCGTTTCCTTATGATATTGATACTAATGGTAAACGTTTTATCTGAATCTGTTGATTGGATTAGCTGGTTATTTAGCGAAATTATCCGTTCGCAACTGAATACCGACGCATAATAAGCGTTAAGGGAGTTGGCCTTTTCTGTTTGATCTGTGATGAGGTTTCCTTTAACGCCCTTGATTGCCGGAATAGTTTCTCTATTACCCTTACGTCTTTTAACATATTTGTAAAACTCTGTCCAGCTTCTCCCCTCTCTTTGCAAGACCGAAGTTAAGAATGTCTCCTGAGCCTTCTTTTTTACTATCAGCAACTCCTTGGATAACCGTTTCAGCTCCGCTTGGTACTGCCCTCCAGAATTTCTCTTATTATAAACCCTCCTCACCTTTACCTTCAGACGTTTCACTTCCTTGGTATAATATTCCGGATCCGGATTTTTACTCAGGATTCTTTGAGGTACAAAACGATCGATACCCTCGAAGACTATATCCTTATAGCTTTCCCATATCTCTTCCACGCTACTACCATTTCCAGCCCATAATTTAAACTTTTCCCGAAGAAAGCTTTGTAATCCTAAAACATTTGTTTTATGGAACATGGGGACTAATCTTTCTACCTGCGGTTCACGGATTTTTTCTTCCCATTCCACTTCTAATATTACCCCACTGTGGTCACTGATCCCCTGCACAATGCTGCAAGAGGTGAGCGAACTTTCAGGCCGGACCAGGTAAACATCCAGCAATGCATCCCCTCGGGTTGGCCTATCGACTACCTGCTTGTACCCATTTTCCCATACCAGTCTATTTATAAATGCCTGATTTCTGCTAGTACCTTCCACGTTTCCCTTCCAATCTGCGTAGGGCAAATTTAAATCACCCCCAATGATACTACGCTTCGTAGAATTTCCTAAATGACTAGTTCGTGCTGCCAATCGTTCAAAAACTTGCATGTCCTCGTTAGGAGCTCTGTATATTCCTATAATTTCCCACGAATATTTTGTATCTATTCCTTTCACTTCTACCGCAATCATCTCAAAATCCTCATCTACCCATAACTCCGTACAGGCAATGAAATGTTTAACACATATGAAAACCCCACCACCACGGGCAGACCTATCTCTCCTGAAAGTTGTAAAATCTGTCCTAAAAACTTCAGCATTGCTAATATCTTCTTTAAGCCAAGACTCCGTGCCTATAACAATATCGGGGTTATACGTGTCAACTAAATTCCAAAGCTCTAAGGCTTTATTATAGATACTCCTACAGTTAACCTGCAGCACCACTAACGACTTGCCTTCAACCCTATATGCTGCTACCGAAGTTAAAGTTTCTGCCCCTGCCCTAGCTTCTATTTCCCTACTCACCAATTTACTCGTCTCTGTTCCCCTTATTTCATGCAAAGCCTTCTGTTCTCCAGTTGATGAATGCCGCGTTTCCCTGGTTGTCCTCGTTTTGTGGCGCTAATGTTTATTTTATTCCTCTCTGCAGTCCCCGTGTGTTTTCTGTATTCTGTGAACATTGTTTGGTGTGTTTATTCAGTCCTCCGAGACTCGTACACATCGACCTTTGTAATTTCGATCGTTGGCCTACGCTTATCTCATTGTCCGAGAATTTGTATACACGCTTAATTAATGCCCCGTGTAAACTTAAACCAGTATCAAGTTTCACCAAATTTAATACGCACAAAATTACTAGCTCTATGGAGCAGACATGATTAGACATCTAGCAATTGTATCTGAATACTGGTATATGTAAAAGTGTTCTTTTTGACTTCGTCCATCGTCTGAATTATATAATTATGAAATTACAAGGTCCATGTCTGATTCTAGTTCATCCAGGGAGCCCAACAGGCTTTCTGTCATTTTTCCATCTTTTTTACCTGAAGACAGAAGCAAAATGTAACGTACGTCGTCAGAAAGATTCAGGCTTGAAGAGCATTGTTTATAAAATCTGAGACAGAATCCCGATCTTCCGATAAACACTATTATTTTTGTAAGACTTGAGGTTCTCACAGCAGTGGGTATGAAGATTTCTGTCTTCTGGGTTGTTGCGCTGTGTAGTCTGGTCGATGTTTACCAACGTTTCAGAGGTCATGCTGCCTCCGTCATCAGGGCGATGAGTATGAAGATTTCTGTCTTCTGGGTTGTTGCGCTGTGTAGTCTGGTCGATGTTTACCAACGTTTCGGAGGTCGTACTGCCTCCGTCATCAGGGCGATGAAGGTTTCTGTCTTCTGGGTTGTTGCGCTGTGTAGTCTGGTCGATGTTTACCAACGTTTCTGAGGTCATACTGCCTCCATCATCAGGGCGATGAGTATGAAGATTTCTGTCTTCTGGGTTGTTGCGCTGTGTAGTCTGGTCGATGTTAACCAACGTTTCAGAGGTCATACTGCCTCCGTCATCAGGGTGATGAGTATGAAGATTTCTGTCTTCTGGGTTGTTGCACTGTGTAATTTGGTCGATGTTTATCAACGTTTCGGAGGTCATACTGCCTCCGTCATCAGGGCGATGAAGATTTCCGTCTTCTGGGTTGTTGCGCTGTGTAGTCTGGTCGATGTTAACAGCGCAACAACCCAGAAGACGGAAATCTTCACTATTATTTTTCTTGTCGGTGGATCAGAAATTATTTGCAATCACTCATGTAAATTTTTGATTTTAAGAAATTTGCTGGGTGAATCTGGTTATCTGTTCGTTTAGGAGACACATTATCTCATGTGTACAGCATAATGGACGTTGTCATGTCACGCGCTAGGCCAGTGCTGGGTTTGTTGTGTGTTCAACAGATGGAAACTCCACTGGCCTTCCTGAACTGGTAAAACTCGCTCTGATGAAGAACACAGGTTATGTAGTTCCTCAGTTTTCACTTTTCTCCTGTCACTACATGATTTCTCCTAGGTGCGAATGTTCTACTCGGAACTCTTTTCTTATACAGTCCCAAACTTTGTCCTTTCAGGGTGAGATAATAAAGTTTTATACCCACATAAAAGAGTACGTAAGATAGTCGTATTGTGTGTTTTAATTTTGATTTTAATAGGAATTGAAAAATAAAACATCCTAAATTTAATGTTAGCAGACATTCTTCGAAGTTTCAGTGTAGTTTATTTTGTGAATGTAACTTGAACTCGTTTCTGTAGTCCCCAGCTATCTTGTCCTTAACAAAACTACTCTATTCACTCCTCTCTCTCTCTTACTTACCTCTCATTATGAGTACGTTCTTCTGTCTTAACATTGGCTGATTTTTCACTCTCCTGATTTTTACGCATCTATGAAAACTTTTACCGTCTTCTCAGCTTTAGAAGTGATTGAAAATTCAATGTTAGTTATTAATATTTTGTCCTTTTCCTAATTGTTCCACTCTCTGCTTCCCGACACTATGCGATTCTTTGAGTAGCATAACCTCACTTTTCTCATCGCACAAACGACACTGATGAAAACTTTCATATTAGGTGTCGCACTGACAGCAAAATGCTCCCCGCATCCGATAACAAGTATTATTTGATACGTTTAGCCATTAGTGTATCGCATTTTCCTATCTTATCCATTCATCTCACTTCGATTATTAATTTAGTGTTACAACTTTCCTGCCATATGTTCGCTTATAATTCCATGCGATTCGATTACATACCTGTCCTCCCACATGATGAAATGTGTAACAATTTTACATGATACTTACGTTTACATCAAGTACAGTCACATGCTTTATTTCCAGTTCGAGTTTAATCGTATTCAGATATGCCCTGAATTGGGGGGATTAACTTAGACCTTCATCTGTACAGTGCTTAGTAAATCACTGCTCGTACATTGAGAGTACATACTGTTTATTTTAATAAATTTATCTTCTCTGCTCTGATGACATTAACATTGACATTTATTAAGTCTGTTGATTATAGTTTACAATTTTGCGTATTACTCCATATTCTGATGCCCACTTCTAAATGTCTTTACGTCGGTTTTATCATTTTGCATTGTCTACTTTTATTGTGAACCTTATTACTATCTCTCATCTTTACCACTCTCCCATTTTATGATTATTCCTGTTTTATCACTGATCTCATCCATTTCTCTTTATATCTGTTTATCCTAACTGTAGCTTGTCATTATTTTTATTCTGTCCTCCTACTTCCAATTTCTGGCCCAGCACTCGTGAATCTTTTGTCTATAACCTGCTCTGGTTTTCTTACATCTCAGTATGTGGCTCCAGCCTTCTTTATTGCACTGCAGGACAAATTTACCTGTTCTGCATTTCCCCTAACACTCCTCAGCGTCCAGACGCCCAGTCTCAAGCATCCAATACCTCTTCTAGCCTCCTGGGTGCATACTTCTGTGCATAAGTTGTAATGTAAATTTACGTATCATTACTCGGTATAATGCTGGATTCATCTAATGATTTAATGGCAGTATCTAAGAAGAGGCCGATCCTGCTATAAGGAAGGTAAGCTGTATCGCCATTTTTGGTCTTCGCGGTTTCCGTACCAAGAAGGATTAGATAAGTGAGGCATTTAGCATTCATAGGATGGGATGATAAATGCTCAGGGTCTGAAACGACTTTGGGACTTAACAGTAACTGGGATGATTATATTAAAATGGATTTTAAGGAAATAGGGTAGGTGAGTGTGGATTTGATTCGTCTAGCTTAGGATAGAGGCCAATGGCGGGCCTTTCATGTTATATAAATACGAGGAGGTTACTGGCCAACTGTAGTTAGTTCAAAAACATGTGTGGTGGTTGGAAAAACTGCTTGTCATGTCTGTGATTTTTCTATAAAATTCGGTTACCATGACAAATACACTTTCAACATAATCACCCCTTCCACTCCTTTTCCCCTGCAGAAAGATGCAAGTCTTCTTAAAATTTTTAGTTAACGTGTTATTTCAATTTCCTATTGTCCTCACGATATTTAGTAGCTGTGTAGAACAACACGAGCATTTTGAACGTTGCTATCTTCTGGGGTGTAGCGCCGCGTAGTCTCGTAGTTTACCGACGTTTCAGAGATCCTTGCTGACTCCAATTTTCTGTTAGCTTTTTCCGTATTTTAGCTCAAATTATCTTGAAAGTCGCCTTCCTAGTTGCCACTCGGTCTGTCCGACTGGGTCAAGGTCGCGTCTGCAGGCCTTCTTCTGGCTACTAAGAAAGCATCGGTACAGTATACCGTTAATGTTAATGACGTTCCTCTCCTTACTTAATGTTAGTTACTTTGTTAAGCCTGCTTGTGTTGGTGTTTGCCACTGCTGACGTGTGTTACAGCACGCAGTACTACGAGCAGTTGGTTGAAGGATCGGAGTGGATCCAGTGTTTCCAGACAAAAAATTCTATTTGTTCCGACCCCCCCTTCCCCTCGACCAAGATAACCTGCCTGTAAAGTACGTGAAATTTAATAGATTATAAGACTCTATTAATTGTATGTTTTATTTGACTAAATTTACACCACATAACAGATATACAACATCATAATCACTTACAATTAATAAAGTTGGAACATTTTGTACCTTGTAGTGAAAGAGACAGAGACACACCAAGCATTTGATATGCATATAAAGATACTTATTACATGGACAAGTGACACTGATCTTTATATGTGCGTATATACCTATAATAATGATAATCATAATAATGTCGCAAAATGTAAAAAACTTGCGTTTTGTTTTGTCCGGTAATGCCCTTTCCGCAGACATTCTAGACAACGACCTGACACGTGTATACAATTTGTAGAAAAATATTACGCAATTGTTATTCTTATGAACTTGCTGGATGTCTACGGAAAGTTTAGGCGAGCCGGATCAAAGGATATGTTTCGTATATGGTTCTTGTACTGCCCTCATGAAGTGCAGTACCGCTTCTACCCGCTTCCAAAAATACACACACAAGATAAAGTTATCAAAACACAGTTACTTCTTTAAATACGTATGTATATTTTTATATAATGTTTTGCTTGATTCGCAACACGGTTGCTTTTAAAGTGGGTGTTACGACACTGAAATGATTTAAAAGGCTGCAATTCACCTTGTAATTCATTTAGTGATGCGACAACCACCATTGTCCATACAGCATTGCGTTGTTTTTAAGCAGATAAACTCGAGTATCATTATTAAAACATTTATGTAACATCTTAACGATCATAACGGAAATACGTGGTTCATATTGCGTATTCAATATGACCAGTGACACCTAAAGTATATATGTATGTACGTGATATGGTTTTTTATGCAAGCATTCAACTTGACGACGAAGAAGGACAGTGTAAGACATCTACATGTAGGTAAGAACAAAGATGTATATACAGCACATAATCACAATACGACAGTTTTTTGTTCCTTATGACTTACGACTCCCCCTAGACCCGTGCATTGACAGACTCCGAAGTGCGACCCTGCAAAGCGATTTCTTTGCTTAACGCTCTACACATAAGAGTGTATCGCTGTAAGAAAACAAATGCCCTTCTTGAAGATTTCTGTCTTCTGGGTTGTTGCGCTGTGTAGACTGTCCGATGTTAACCAACGTTTCAGGGGTCATACTGAATCGCCCTGATGACGGAGGCTGTATGACCTCTGAAACGTTGGTTAACATCGACCAGACTACACAGCGCAACAACCCAGAAGACAGAAATATTCATACTCACCGCTGTGTAAACCTCAAATCTTACAAATGCCCTTCTTGAAGATTTCTGTCTTCTGGGTTGTTGCTCTGTGTAGACTGGTCGATGTTAACCAACGTTTCAGGGGTCATACTGAATCGCCCTGATGACGGAGGCAGTATGACCTCTGAAACGTTGGTTAACATCGACCAGTCTACACAGCGCAACAACTCAGAAGACAGAAATCTTCATACTCACCGCTGTGTAAACCTCAAATCTTACAAATGCCCTTCTTGAAGATTTCTGTCTTCTGGGTTGTTGCGCTGTGTAGACTGGTCGATGTTAACCAACGTTTCAGGGGTCATACTGAATCGCCCTGATGACGGAGGCAGTATGACCTCTGAAACGTTGGTTAACATCGACCAGTCTACACAGCGCAACAACTCAGAAGACAGAAATCTTCATACTCACCGCTGTGTAAACCTCAAATCTTACAAATGCCCTTCTTGCTTCCAGCTCTGGGCCGTCAAAACATATATCTATTTACCTATGCTGATAGTAGTAATGGGTTACTGACAAAACAGTAATGGAAAAACAGACGTTTTATTTATGTAATGTGTCATCAGTTTTTGTGGTGCTAGGTGCTACTAATTCTTCTTGCCCTTGACATCTTCACCTTACAGGGACGCAAAGCTGAGTCTCGTTTTACACAATGCAATGTGTCATACCTTTTAGACATACTTTATTCTTGGTGCACTATTAAAAATGTTTCTGTGATTTATTTCCTTACTCCTTTTGGAAGGATATACCAATTCGTTATCATAAGCCAATTGACTCTGCGAAACAAAATTAAGCAATTTGATAGATGTTTATAATTTTGAGTCTGTAATATTTATTTCAGTATATGGTTTTGAATTATGCTTCAGATGTAACCTAAATTAGTATGTCTAGGTCTTGTATTTAATATCGTTCTGACATACAAATGTGATGCATGGTAATCTTTCCTCTTAATTTCAACGGGGTCTATAAATCCCCGTTTATCTGCTTGTCTTGTAGTCGTTTGTTCTGTGTGTTCGATTGCATTTCTGCAACCCATTACTTCAAGATTTAATTTATTTGTTGTGATTGGAACAATGTAAAATATGTTTCGTCGTTTACATAATCGGCTATAGTAGAAGTGGTTAGTACTACTTTAAAACCTTCTAGATTCACATCACAAATCAAGGACAAGTTGGTTACCTCAGAAAGAACAAATATGAAATTATTGATTCTACTACGTCATTCTAGTTATTAGTCCTATTAATCCGAGTGTCAACTAATATTGTTTCTGATCGCTGATCTCTAGGTACGACTGATTAGGAACAATCTGATATGTATGGTTTTTCATTGTTTCTAAAAGTAGAATTCTCACTGCAGTTTTATCTCTTGTGATTGATATGTAATTAAGCAGACATTAACATTCATTGCATTTGTTTTAGAAAATAAAACGTTGCAAGGAATATTATATTATTTAACAGCCAGTCTCTGTTTCATTAGTTGTTTCGGATGGTTTAACTTGTTATGAAATTCTTGTGTTGATGCACAGCTGATATGATCCACATGCAGACAAATAGTCTCGCTTTGTAAAGTTACGTTGATATTCTACAAATATCATTTTATCCGACGATACGTAGTACCCATTATTAGTATCTTTAAGATCGACATTTAGTTCGTATTGACTTGATTACTGAAGAGTATCATTTGTTGAAGTGGTTTTAATTTTGTGTCGGTCCTATTACATGACATAAGCAACACCACTGAAAATATCTTCACAGGCAATTATAAAAGAGTATCTTGTTACGATGTAAATTTTAAGACGATACACGAACCTAAGAATCTTTTAGTTTGGGCCCTTTCAGAAAATAAATTCTCTAAAGTAATGGAGTATAACATTTTTGGGGAAATATAATTGTGTTGTCTTAATATTGGAGTACAACACAGGCGTTTTCTTTTGCTGATATTATTCTATTGTACGTAGTTTGGAAACATGATCTAATATAATTTATATCTTAATTGCATCATGCTTGTGTTTCAATACAATACTTTTATTTTCCGTCGTTTACACAAGCTTATTGTTAAAATCATATAAAATTTCACTGTCTGCCATTCAATAACAACGGACACGCACCTCATACACAACCCGATATAGGCACCCAGGCGCGTCTCCAAAAATAAAATCGAAGAAGCCTGGAGATGTAATAAAAACGAGTAAAAACAAAAGCAATATAAGCAGAGCAACAGATACACCAGATTTTAATTTTAATTTTGATAGACCTGACGATGATAAGATTGTATATCGAAACATGTCGTCAATTTTAAAATGTAACAATTTTATGTGAAATTTTATATGATTTTAACAATAAGCTTGTGTAAACGACGGAAAATAAAAGTATTGTATCTAATATAATGTTATTTAGTTGTCATATCGAGGGAATCATGCCAGATGGTCGTATAACAGAATAGCTGATATACAGGAAACTAAATTCAGATATCCATTATTAGTATATATATATATATATATATATATATATATATATATATATATATATATATACGGCCGAATGTAACTGTTTGCATCTCTGTATAAATCGGCATCAGCATTACGCCCATCTGGCTTCTGGCATGACACACACATTCTGTCATTCTTTGTTCTTAGGCCAAGTATCTTCGATGATGCAAGTATCTTGGTACACCATTCTTGGCATGATGACCTCGGTATTTTTAATATTTGACGTGTAAACAGTTTAGCTTATAATTTGTTACATTTATATTCATCTGTAGCTGGATTCTCAGCTACGCCAGGTCTCAGATCAACATAATTTACACATTCACAGCGCTGAATCTTCCCCCCCGAGCTTTTGAAAACTCAACTTTCCATGTTGACTGTACGGTTTTCCTCTATCATTCGCGCCTCACTTCGGCTAGATAAACATTAAGATGCGGTGGTAAATCTCACGTCACGGTGTTAAGAATATCCAGGTCACTCTTACAATTTGATTCGTGCTTTACAAAACGCTGCATTTAAAGGAATTTATCCGATGCTTATTTCACTGATACTGCCAGAACATATATGAAATTTAGAATCTTAAATGACTCGTTACTCTGCTTGTTTTAATCTGTTTAAATCACGTATTTAGAAATCGATCCACTGCTGTCAGAGAGTGTACGGAACAGTGCTGTGGATTTTGACTTTTCATTTTTCCGAACTCTGTTTGTTTACATTGATATATTTTTCGTCTCAATACTTCGTTAACTTTAGCGTTTGAAACATCGTAACCAGTCAAACTTTTATTTAATGGCTTCATGAAAGGTTTTATTTAATTTGTCCTGCATTAGCTGTATAAGAGCATTCTTTTGAACATGGGGGAGGTTAAAGTTGCGTTCTGTCAGGAGCCTGGGTTAATACCCAGCCACTCTGCATAAACTTTGATTTATAAACAAGTTAAATCCGGATACGTTCTTGTTGTTGAAGAACATTCATGTTCATTTTTTCACAACTTTTTTTCTTATTTTTGTTTGTATATTATGCTGATTATGAGCCGGGATAGCTCAGTCAGTATAGTGACTAGCTATGGGCTGGACGGCCGGGGTTCGATCCCCGACGGGGGCAGAGGATTTTTCCTCTAGCCTCTGCGTCCAGACCGGCTCTGGGGCCCACCCAGCCTCCACTACAATGGGTACCGGGGTCCTTTCCCGGTGGTAAATCCGGCCGGGGCGTGATGCTGACCACTCACCCCCATCTAGTCCCGAGGTCAAGGAAGAGAGGAGCTATACCTCCTCTCACCCCAAACGCCTACATGGCGTATAGTGGGACAAACTTTACTTTACTTTATATTATGCTGATTATTTCTTATGTACAACCCCAACATCGTAGGTACAGAGCAGGTGAATGCATCTGGAATATATTTCGTAACAATTTGATCAACTCTTAATTTTAAAAACCGACGATAATTTAGTGGGTGAAATAGAGAGGAATTTTCTCCTGAACGAACTACTGAGAGATTTAGTTCATGGTAATTGTTAGTTCCCTTTTAGACAAATTCACAGTCACCCATTACGTCAATTTTATTGATGAACGTGGCAACGTCTAATTTGACTTCAGTAACACATTGATATTTTGATGAATACTAGAAAACTATGTGTTTACTTTAGTAAATACAAAAGGAAAACTCTCTTCACGGTTTTAACTGACTGCTAAATAAAAACATTATGTATTAATGATATAAAATGCTTCGTCTACAGTATTTTTGAAATCATCTTGGTTTTTTTAATCACCGTATTTTCTAACCTAGGATTATAAATATAATTTGTAGTGTTAATTAACTCATACTATAATTATAATCCTAGGTTATTAAACACTGTGATGAATTAATTCGTATTATTAAACACGAAACGTTTCAGGTTGATGATAAAACGTTTGAAAGTCAGACTTATAGTGAATACAAATAAGACAGCGTTGTGGAGAACGTAAACATTAGTCTCATTATGTATTCTTCAGTGACGGATGCTAAAGGATTTCTATACATCGTTGTATGTGGAAGTTTGTTGCGTGTGAATGTGTACACTGGCATTTCCATACGATGAATCTTTTAATTTTATATATTCCAGAGTTTAAAATATTTGTGCTACTAACTACATATACAAACGTATTATCTCTCTTGGGCCACACTATATGGAACTTTTTTGAACGGAAGTTTGAGAAACTTTGATGAAAATATGCTGCTACAATTAATAATTTACATAAAATCAAAATAAAGGACAGAGAACTTGCTTAACAAAGACTTAGAGTCGGTGTTGGTAGTTTACATCGCGTTAAGTAGATGAATTAATGCCCCGATCAAATCTCGTTTTAGAAGATTTCTGTCTTCTGGGTTATTGCGCTGTGTAGTCTGGTCGATGTTAACCAACGTTTCAGAGGTCATACTGCCTCCGTCATCAGGGCGATGCCCTGATGACGGAGGCAGTATGACCTCTGAAACGTTGGTTAACATCGACCAGACTACACAGCGCAATAACCCAGAAGACAGAAATCTTCATATTCACCGCTGTGAGAACCTCAAGTCTTACAAATCTCGTTTTGTTTTTCCTGCGAATTTGTCTATTTAGAGATCCAGTTCATTCCTTTTATCTTAGAATTTTATAAACACGAGCTGTTTCTTTTCTTGTCTTGGTTCTTTTAGTGCCAGTGCATATTGTTTCGGACTTAAGACTTCATATTTTTAACGTTTCTGAAATAAAAATCCGAATTTCAAATCTTTATCAAGTTCCTCCTAACTTCACGTCGACAGAAGTAAATAAGGTCTCCAGACTTGCTGGAAAGTTGAATAAGTTAATTCGTTCGCAGACTGTTTAACGACGCCATATCAGCCCTTTACACATTCCTTGTATTTGAAATAATACACCGTTTTCGTTTCAAAATGTTAATTATTTTAACTGCTTCAGAAATAATCGTCTTACGTTCGAAGCAACGTTGTTCTGTACTCAGCTTGCTGTCGTTATTACAAGCAATGGCGGTAGTTGCAGGCAGTGGCCACTGCGCTCGTGAGGACAGCGGCCAGTACCATTCTGAAGCAACCACGTGGCGTAGTGGTGTCGCTGTTGGAAGTCTGCTCCAAGTTCTTGCCCACACATTGCATGCGCTCCAGAGGCAGTTCTTGCACTTTGTACTCTCGATGCTCGCTTTTCATCATGCAGAGCGTTCTCTTCTTTATCATGACGTCATCGTCTTTGTCTCGTAAATTTTGCAGCCATACACGATACCAACGAAGAGAGCAATCACACACCAATGGGTTGTCTGAGAAATAAGTAATAAACAGGACTTTATTAGGGTGATGAAACCAATAAGGTTGATATGGGACATGTAGCACGCGTGGGATACTTAGAAATAGAGATTGTTCAATTTAAAACGCAACCCTGACTCCTTCACATAAACGTCTTCACGGTGACCTTGAATGTCACCAGGGAGACTGGAAGAGAAAATGACATTTTTATACATTATTATTATTACGTACTCGGGTTATATTTTAAATGGAACATTCTGTACACAGATGGATAAGTTGTACATCCTGGATGGAACATGCCATTTGTGTAGCGTTAGGCTTTTTTGTGTACAGATTAATTAATATACTTTTGTAGGTACAAGAATTCTTAACGTTATTGGGGTTGGATCGTCTTAACAAATGTTCGTCTTACCCATTATGTCGATGCTCCTGAGTGTATCCACGATGGGATCCATTATTTCCTCTGGAATGTATGAGAGCTTGTTATTCTGTAGATTCAAGTTCTCCAGCGAGTTGAGATTGTCGAAAGCCAGCGAAGGTATTACTTTGATACTGAAAGAACCACAGAGTTATTAGATTTCTTGCAGGAATTAATCAGCAATTAAGTTTAACTGTAAGTTATATAACTAAAACATTTTAAAATTGTTTCTTTTGGCAAGCTACGCGAATGGAAAACCATTTCTAGTTTCCTCCCAGATCTTACAGAGGAGAAGGTGAGATAATAAGGACATTTAGCACGCATGAAACAACTGCATGCAAATTTGAATCTGAGAACTTCAAAGGAAGAAAATGTTTTGGGGGATCTATGTGTAAAGAGAGGGTATTATTAAAATGTATCTTAAAAATCATATGTGAAGAGGTAGCTGGACTAAACTTGCTCAGAATAATTATGTTTAAAGCGGACTTCTTTTATCACAGTAATTAACCTTAGGGAAGGGAATTTCATGATCAGCTGAGTAACATTTGAAGTTCTCACGGCGGCGAGTGTGAAGATGGCGGTCTTCAGGGCTGTAGCGCCGTGTAGTCTGCTACAAGTTCTCCGACGAGGTTCTTGCTGCCTCCATCATCAGGGTGATCGATACACGGCACCACAACCCTGAAGACAGCTGTATTTAAATATTAATCAGTAATTGCCTTGTCTATTTTCGTTTGGTGCTCTCGCAGCTGAGTGGGAAAAGTGGTGACATCATGAACGACGCATTTGTGACCACAGCTGCGCCCTGTAGAGATGATGATTTGAATTAAACGCCGCTGTTCCTGCTAAATGTAATCGTCTAACTGAACTTTTCCAGTATAATCTGTCTGCCTTGTATATGTAAAGTAAGAAGTGTCCGTTTTTGTGTTTAGGTTGGGGAAATAATTTTGGCATTTTGATAAAATAATTTCTTTTAAAACAGAAGCTTCGAAATTGTGACGGATTGTTGTTTCGACAATAAACGGCGTACGTTTTTGAAGGCGAGGAACTTTTTGGACTTTTCTACTCAAGCTAAAACTTTGTAAATTGCTGTTTTCTGAATGTTGTGAGAAATTGTAGGAAATTTCAAAAATATCGTTTTTTAAACTCTTAAAAAATATATTCTTGTCTTAACGGTAGAAAGTTTTGATCTTTATGAAGATAACTTACTATCTCAGTTCTTAAAGTAGAGTTTCCTTGTTTATGCTGTGAATGTGTAAACATTTTATTTACAGTGTTTTGTTGTCGTAAGTCTTTCTAGTTTATTCATAGCATAAAGGGATTTTTTCCCACCGCGGCTAGACGACACAAAACTTTTTAGCAATGTGTTTTACTTAATGCCTCGTGCTTACGTGTCCCCAGGGACACGTAACTTTAACGATTGCAATATTTCCGCAGGCAAGAACAAAACAAAATTTATTACACTTTTAGTTTACTTTTAAAGCGAAGTTGGCAAAATTGGAAAAAGTTCGGCTAGTACAAACAGTGTGAACCATATCTAATTTGAACTTACTTGATTTTTATCTTTTGTGTAACTATAATAACATGACACGTCTAATATGGTTGCTGTATTGACATAATGTACCAAGCAAATACATTTGTCTGTGATCTGGCTTTTTAGTCGTGGTAATCAAACAAGGACCGCCACGGTGGTCTAGCGGTTAGAACGCTGGCCTTGCAATCCTTTGGTCTCGGGTTCGATTCCCGGCGGTGCCCGAATTTATAACTTGTGTTGGGCAAGGCCGTGGTCTAGGCAACACGGAGTTTTCCTCCGGTGGCTTCCCCGGTTTCTCCGTGCCATCCCAACAATTACTCCATTCACACACAGAAGAAGGCAATGGCAAACCACCTCTGGATCATCTGCCAAGAACGTATATGAACAGGTCCCAGTCCGAGAAAAGGATGGAAGGATCCTGTTCATATGGACCTGTCGTCACACAGAACACTAAATAATAATAAGATGAGGTGGTCTAGCGGTTATAACGCTGGCCTTGTAATCCTGGGGTTTCGGGTTCGATTCCCGGCGGTGCCCGAATTTATAACTTGTGTTGGGCAAGGCCGTGGTCTAGGCAACACGGAGTTTTCCTCCGGGGGCTTCCCCGGTTTCTCCGTGGCATCCCAACAATTACTCCATTCACACACAGAAGAAGGCAATGGCAAACCACTTCTGGATCATCTGCCAAGAACGTATATGAACAGGTCCCAGTCCGAGAAAAGGATGGAAGGATCCTGTTCATATGGACCTGTCGTCAGACAGAACACTAAATAAAATAAATAAATAAATCAAACAAGTGAAACTTGTGGAAGATTGACAGATCAATATGGCGCTAACTGTATGCCAGAAAATGTAGGAATAGGTGGGGAGATTCGAAAGAGGGCTGACGAATGTTATTAACTGTGCACGTTCTTGGCAGCCATCGACTACAACACGTGTTATGGAGAAATTCAATCGGCACTGGTGTGATTACATTCGGGACAGGCATAAGTTTTTCCTGTAGATGTTAGTTCTTTTCTCGGCTGCGTTTTATACACACATTGGTTTCCTTTTAACTGAGTTTTATATGTAATTGATACTACCAAAGTGTACCAGGTCATATTTTGCTTATGGAACAGTCAAGCATGTTTTTGAACGTCGTAATTTCGTAACTGCTTTGGTCCGCCGCGGGCTTAGCCCTGCAAACCAAGTTAGTCGCTGTCTCTGTGACGTTTTCTGCACGTTAATGACGTTTAGAAATGACGGAAATCATATTTTGCTAAAAGACAGACTTTTGATCTCTTTTATTTCATCAGAAAAAACAAGTTTTGTTATAATATTTTGTTCGAGCATAAAAACTCTTGGATTGAAATAAAGGGCATTCATTATGGGATTTGCTTCTAAACGTTGTTTACGCTGTATTTTTCTTTGTAGCATTCGCAACATTTTTCTAAGTGGTGCCAAATGTCTCAAGAATGATTGATTTCGTTAAAGAAAATTATCGAGTAATGCGTTAACCTCCTCTTTATTAGTATTTTTAATAAATTGTCAAGGCATTTTTGGGTGTAAGCTGCATTTAACGAAATGTAAAATCATCCCCTATATAAGAATTTTCATTGTCATGTAGATACTGTTTATTACCTTTTGATTAGTTGGTATATTTAGCAGCGAACGCACAAGTACACAGAAATATACGAAATTTCAAAGAACATTTTTGAAAAAATATGTGCTGTGTTACCGGTGTAATACGGCCTGAGCGTGAAGCTAGTCACTCAAACCTATTATTACCGATGTTAGCTCAACCTATACCTTTCCTATACGCCTTCATGGCTTGGTAGTTTCTCTTTGTACAACCAAAGAGTATAAGGAATTCTTCTCGGGCTACCGTTCTTTATACTTAGTCGCCGTGGAGGCTTCAGATCTTAAACAGCTTGTAACAGGATTCTCGGATTGCTAACCACGAGAAATTGAAATGTTAGTACTTACTCGTTTTTCTGTAGATTAAGGAATGTGATTGTATCTCCGAACCCAGTGAACGCATCCTCAGGGATGGAACTGATGTTGTTGGATCGAAGGTCCAGATGACGTAATCGGTGAAGGCGTCTCAGGGCATTGCTGGGTATGGAGTGGATGTTGTTATCGCCCAGCCTGAGATACTGAAGGTTCTCTGGAAAAAATACACAATGTTATGGCTATGTTAGTGAGGCGTTGGGTTGAGGTGAAGAGACTCCATCACCAGGGACTTGTGGTAGCAAAGTCCATCGTTTCGAGAGACTGACTCCCTAATAATAAACTCTTATCATAAATAAATTTCTTGTTATGTGCTTCTTATAAAATTCTTGTTTTACGCTGGTCCTATTGTTTTAATCTCTTTCGTATTTTGTTTTCACTTATAAGGTTAATGAAACCCCAGGCTTTGATTAGCATCTAATTATAAGCGTATACATTGAACCATAGTTCGGCCACATAGTAGCAAACTTCGCGGAGGACCGTATTCGACCCCAGGTAGAGAAAGCAACTGTAGACATTTACTCTCCTAGTACTTTGGTCTGACTTTGTCAAACATCGCTGACTTTAGGTAAAATTGATTGTACAAACCTTCAAGACCAACAAATGCTTCAGGATCAATGTGTGCGATCTGATTTCCATCTAGTTCCAGGGAGTTCAGAAGGGTGAGATGTGAAAACACTCTGGCGGGGATCTCCTTTAGGTGATTGTGGCCTAGGATAAGCGAATCCAGACTCTCGAGACCTGCAGGAGAAGTTGAGAGGTTGAGAGGTCAAATGCTGCATTTACTTCTCTTCTGAGCATACACCGGATTTTTTTTTTTGTTTTTGTTGCATCCGTCGTGGAAGTTATAAAATTACAATACGACAAAGTTTCGGAAGCTAAATTCTGCTTCCGTCTTCAGGTAGAAAATAAGAAAATATAACAGAGAGCCTGTCTTTTGGGGCCCCTGGTTGAGCCAGCCTTAGACCTGGACCTGGAAGGCTGAAGGAAAATCCACCTTCTGAAACTTTGTATTTATTTTGTTATTTGTACTGTGGATAAAAATCGAAACGAATGATTTCACATGTTATAAAACACCATTAGTAGAATACTTCAGACGAAGACATACGTGTTACAGATTATATCGTGTTTCAGTAATAGAGGTACAGAAATTACATACGAAAGGCATTTATGTATATTCCTTTGTAAATTTCGTATCTCATATGGCGTTTTTCGTGTTTATACACATTTAGATTTAACCTATATAGCCCTGTGTGTGTGTGTGTGTGTTAGCTGTTGCTGCCTTGTGATTAATTGCAGTTTATAGACTAAATCGGCGAACGACGTGTACCGAAGGTAAATCCCATTCACGTGACGTGACATTACGTCACGAGCAGTATATAATCCACTTGTAGCCTCGGCTTCTTGTTTTTAACTCCATAGGGTACAGTCCTTCTTGAGATGTTAATAGTCGCTCAGCTAGCGCCTATCATGAAACTGAAGGTTCATTACCTTATTCTGAAGGACCTGTGACTGCACCCTATCATGGGCCAGATGAATCCAATCCACACTGTCATGTCTTATTACTTTAAGATTCGGTTTAATACGTTTCTGTTGCCGAACGTCGCAACTGAGTCTTTAGCATCCCTGCTTCGTTTTCGGGAGGTTTCGGTTTTCGTAAACTCCTCAGTCCCTCCAGGAATCTATCGGGTTAGTACCTAAAATTAGGCCACGGCCGTTTCACCTTTCACATCCTTTCCAATTCATTAATAATCAGTCGATATTACAGGCCTATGCCCTGAGCCACATACAAATATCCCATCTTTCCCATGCATTCTACATGTCCTGTATATCTCAAGCAGAATGATTTTATCATTAAATCTAAAACTTCTTGACGATGGTGAAGAGTCAATTGAATAAAAAATTTCTTTGATATTATCCATCGTCTAGTAAATATAAAACGTAAAACGACGTTTCGGAGATGGGACTCTGTCTCCGGAGATAGGGATTAGCTCTATCTAGTGCTCCCAACTGTGTAGGAACCTGAAGACGGAGATAGAGTCCCATCTCCGAAACGTCGTTTTACGTTTTATATTTACTAGACGATGGATAATATCCAAGAAAATTTTTATTCAATTGATTTTATCATTGTAATAATATGTTAGGTGAAGTGAAAACTATGAAGATGGCTGTCTTCTGGGTTGTAGCGCCTTGTAGTCTGGTAGAAGTTTACCGACGTTTTAGAGGTCCTTGCTGCTACTATCATCAGATGGATCCAGAAGACAGCCATCTTCGTGCTCACCGCCGTGAGAACCCAGAAGTCTGCTGCTTCATCTCAGATCGAAATATTCTCTTCAAAACCCTGTTTACAGATATTCTTCAGATACGAGCGACCGTATTTTACAAATAGGTAAGATGATAGCTCTGTGTTTTTGTATAGCGGATGGAAGGCAAAAGAATTCTGAAGTAATGGATAGATTTAAATTGAACCTGACAGTAACGTTATGTCAGTGGAAGATATCCTACCTCGATACAATTTGTAGTCTGTGACATTAATAGTACCAACGCACCCTGAAGTTTCCAACTGCATTGTTAACACTCAACATTCGACGAAGTTACACATAGTTGACGCACGAATTTATCAGTGGGAGTTATTCTAGCGTTATTTAAATTAGAATCCTGAAATCTTGTGCGTTAATAGAATCTAATATATATTCTGTTTATCCCCTTCTTTTCAGAATGTAACAACATTCCACGTACTAAAAATGTATGTTAGTCTTTCATTTTATAGCGACAATAGTGAGGAGTTCCGGCCATGAATATGAATCATGTTTTTTTTTGTGGATTATAGGCAAAACTTCAAAGACGGTATTAAATATTCTTTTGTGTTTAAAAATTGCTAACATGGCTACAAGGGAACCTTTGAGTTTAAGGCTGAGTTTTTATGTAGTGGTAATATATCCCAGTGTAAATTATGCAGAAATGTCATTAAGTCCTATGTTTATTAATCGATAATGTCTGTCTCTCGATTCAAATGACTGAATTAAAGGAAAAAGTGATGTTAAGGTCTTATCGCAACGATTTATACATGAAGTCGAATACCAGACTCTTTTGAGAGTTCAGTGTAAGATATTTTGTACTCAAAAACGTATTAGTTTGAGGCTTATTGTAAACGCTGATTTATTTATTTATTTCTAATTCGATTTTCAAAATGAATTTACTTGTAGTTTAAAAGCACAAGGACACAACAGGACTCTGAATTAATCCTCTGAAATCAGAAACTCGTCTAAATTATATTTAAAATTTCAATTTCTATAGCAAAAAACACAAAAAAACAACACTTCTACAATTGGTTAATGCTGGTTTAGGAAATAATCGATGTTTATTTTGAGAGTCATACGACATCCATTAATACATTCTGTGAGGAAAATGCAAGGTTACTAAATTTTAAAGCATGTGGTGCATATATTTACCAGTGGGCTTTAAAGGCTTAAGTTACTCTTTGTGCTGAATTTTGTGCATACCTTTGAAATCGCCTTCCTTAATATCCGAAATTCGATTTTCTTGTATCTCCAGCTTCTTGAGCATGTCAAGTGAAGATAACGCCGCTTTTGGAACGGCCGACAGCTCGTTGCCTCCGAGGTTGAGACGCTTCAACTTCCTGCTGAATAAGGAACAATCTCTGTTACTTACACAGCTCATTCCGAGACATCGACACTCAAATCCGTCATTTGCAAAACCACACGAGTCCACAAAACTCACTTTCGAGGGGGAGGGACAGAATGCTTTCTGAAATCTTTTGCATGTAGAGTTATGAGCTTAAGTTATTTTTTGACTCGTGTAACTGCAGAAATGAGTCGGAACTTTGGCACGCCTGTTGTCCTTGGCGAGATGGATCTACTGCTCATTTCATGTGGTTGTTATAATGAAATTACACGATAATTACCGTTTTCACTAATCTTAAAAGTAATACTAGCGATAAATGTCTATTAGTACAGGGTGTACACAAAAGAATGGTACGGTTTCAAAAGTTTAACTTTTGAAACCGCACCATTCTTTTGTGTATTTACTGTATAATAGTAACCAATCTTATGATGCCAGATGCCACCGCTGCGAGTATGAAGATGACTTCAGAGGTGCTTACTGCCTCCATCATCAGGACGATTATCATCGGTAAATTTCTGTCAAATGATTCGGTGTTGCAATCCAAAAAACAGTCTTCATGTTTCGAATTTGTTTGATTCGGTTGTGAAGGTGGTCACTTTCTGCTATTAGGGTAATCAATTCAAGGCGATTGATATGAACTGGACATTTAGAACGCAGGGGGCGATGAGAAGTGCATAGCAGTTTTTGTCGTAAAACCTAAAGGGAATATATAACTTGCCACACATAGATAAGATTGTAATGATACATATAGGCAAAGTTAGAAAAATGGCTTTGTGGACCGGACTAAAATAGCTACTGATAAGGTCAAGTGATGAGCCGTAAGAAGTGAGAAATACACGTGATCACGGGTTGAAGTTGATATTTTGTAATTATGTATTTCATGACGTTGTTAATTTGGCGCAGGAAGAAGACTTGGGGCGCAAATGTGAGGTGTGCAACAGTTTTGCAATTCTTCAAATGCTGAGACTTACTTGTCCAACCCTTTAAACGCATCGGACTCAACAGTTGAGATCATATTCTCATAGAGGGTAAGGATCTCCAAAGTGTCCAGCCCCTCGAAGTCCTTGTTGTGGATTGCGGTGATTCTGTTGTGGTTCAGGTTTAATATCAGCAGGTGATGAAGGTTGCGGAACGCGGTGGACGGCACCGAAATCAACCCGTTCTGCGAGAGATCCAACTGGGTCAGCTCTTTGCCTGAAACGAATCCGTAGTTAACTACACGGTTTACCATTCCATATGCAAACCAGCAACATATTTTAAACCAGAAGCAGGCCCAGCCCCGTGACACTCGTATCAAGGTCACCCTGGTTGCTAGGCAGAAGAATTGGATTGTAATTCTCTGATTGTCGCTGCTGATACGTACCCAGGGAGCTGAGTGAAGACACCTCAACCACAGCAAGGCTGCTGTTGTGGATGGTGAGGTGACGGATGTCCAGTCCGAGAAATACAAAGTCCTGCAGTTTGGGCAGGGTATTATGACGGAGTTTCAGGTAGAAGATCACTTCAGAGGAACCTTTGAGTACAGACATCGTGTGACTGATGTGTTGCTGGTCTGTGAACTCGCACAGAACATCAAGGCCGTTCTTCTTGACGGTACAGATGCAGGGAGTAATGTCGTGATGTGGAGGGCACTGGTGATTTTGGGATGCGACGTTCGCCCACCCCCACATCAGACATATCCACCACAGCGCAGCCACCAGCACGCCTCCACCGCCCCCACCTCCTGCTGTAGCCATTCTCACGCCTTCGGTCCGTGTAATTGCCTAGGCCATCAGGGCGTCTGATCCGAGCACCACCTTACTCAGACTGAAACATAAATAATTCTTTGAGCGTTGATTGTGCTTCTTGGGAAGCTGACAGTTGCTACCGACTCACAACATTCCGTCACTGGACCCTGCCCTGAACAGTTTTTATCCAGTTCACATCCTCACACCGTATTCCTTTAAAAATCAGTTTTAATATTATCCTCATTATCCTCTCATCGACACCTAGATCTTCAAAAGTGGCCTCTGCATATTTTATACTCAAACGATATATGCGTTTCTCATCTTGCTCAGGGTTGCTACATAGATCTATCTTGCGCTGTCATCTTAAATTAATATTTGGTGAAGCGTACACAATATGTATTTTTCTCTGTTCTCTCATTATTTCCCCTCACTAAGGTCCAAATATTCTCTTAAGTGCTTAGTTCAGAAACACCTTCAGTCTAAGATGGCTGTCTTCTGTGTTGTAACGCCATGTTGTCTAGTAGATGTTTACCGACGTTTCAGAGGTACTTCTTGCCTCATTTATTGGTAAACTTCTATCAGACTACAGGACATAACATCCCAGAAAACAGTAATGTTCATTATCGATATCAATTCTTAATTACCATCCACAATGATTAGGATTTGTGGATCTCATGAACATTGGACTGAAGCCGGGACATGCATCCATCTTGTCCTTGAAAGGCAGAGTAAGAATAAATTCGAATAGCGATTTTATTATAGTAAATTTTTATCGAAACCTCAGGGGAGGTCATGGCCTGAAAACGGGCCGAAGCACCATAGATGATGATGATTATTATTATAGTAAAAGCCAAACTTAAAACTTTAAATAATGCACAAGATTGGGGATAGTGTATAGTAATAAAAATGTAACATTCAAAGTGTAAGTGTACTTAAATTGAAGATTCATGAAACACAATAAGAGAAACTGAATGGAAGCATACCTGTTCAGTGCTGAAACACTTAACTGTGTATACACTATCGATCCTTGAACAACAGAGATCAAATAACTTCGGCACTTTTATTATAATAAACTGTATTTTCCCCTACAACATCAGTTTCGCTTGTTTCTTCACTGGTTTCAGTATTGAATATTAAATCACCACACGAAAAAGCAATTACTTGTTCTTCATTAACACTACGTACATGTTTAAGCTCCATTTGCACTGATATCACGTCATAGGTTTACATTCTGCGTAGTTTAACCAATTACTACTAACGTGTGTTGGAAATCCTCCAGTAAACGTTCTACTTTGTCCTTAAGAACAACTAAAAGTTCACATTATTGTCCTGTTAACTCTGAGTTGAATGTTATCAGTTTTGACGCAATTGTCATGGGTCGCGAATTGATATTATTGGATCACAACGCAACAACAGAAATCCCAATGGCCGCTCCCGAGATAAGAGTCGACTCTTCTATATTACATATACCGATTTAGTCAGGGTCTGTAGTTAAGTACTTGTATGACGTATGAGTATTCTTCTAATAGAGGGCTTCCTGTAGCCCAATGCATGTAGTGATTATGTATAGATGATGGGAGGGGGGACGAGGGACGGGGAGAATGCTTACAATGACGTCCACACATAGCTAAGTTTACGTTTGGTTGCAGTGTTAAAAAGAATTTCTGTGCAACATTATTTGAAGAAGTGATATTCTAAATATGAAATGTACGATGCTGGCAGACAAGTCTGAAGAACCACATTTTACCTCAAATTGTTGGAAAGTATCGTCATTAATTTTATTTTAATTGATTTAGTGTTTAATGCAAGCTATGAACTGTAGCAGTACGATTTAATACCAGACGCTTCGGGTCGGCGATACACCACGATCGGAAAAAATTAAATTGTTAGTACAGATTTGGCCTAAATTTATCTAGGACTAATTCAGAAGAACACAGAAGGTTTCAAATAACAACTTGAATGGAAGATTATATAATTTATATCTTAATTGCGTCATGTTTGTGTTTTATTGATACAATATTTTTATTTTCCGTCTGTACACAAACTTAAAATAATGTTGTTTAAAATTATTTAAAATTATAACATTCTCAGTAGACACTGCATCTTGTTACATTTTTTGTATCGACGACATGTTTCAATGTGTATTACATCATCATCAGGTCTATCAATTTTAATATATTTTAAAAACTGTTGTACATTTTGCGTTGCGTTTATTTGATTATTTTAATTTGTTTAATTTTAATTTTATTTTGTTTAATTTTAAGTTTTTTGTCTTTTCCTTTTGATTTTGGAGGTTGTACTTGGATGTTTTATATCGGGTTGTAAATGATGTGTTGTGTGTCCGATATTAAGAGACGGTAAACTGCAGAGTTGCAGTTTACCGTCTACTGAGAATGTTATAATTTTAAATAATTTTAAACAACATTATTTTAAGTTTGTGTACAGACGGAAAATAAAAATATTGAATGGAAGAGTTCATTGAGAAACCTAGCTGTACATGGATGGATACTATTTAAATGTAAACAAATATAGTGTGAGGTTTTGGACCGTATGAACTTCGCTCAGGATAGAGTCAATTGTCAGGCTGTTATGAACTCCGTGATGCAGTTTCTGATTATTTTGATGACTGAGAAGTTCGTGGCCTCCTCACCTCGACATTTCTGAGCACCTCAACTTTAACCTTGAAGATGGAGACGGTATGTTTGTCCGAAACGTCCGTATCTACCTCCGAATCTTTTTGGCGCCACAGCCCATAAGAACACACTCATCGCCGTTGAGAACCTCAGACCGTTATTTCGTTGATGGCGTGTGTAGTCCACAAACGTAACTGCGTATTGATGGTAGAGCTTTCAGTGCCACTGCCACAAAACAGTAGTTCTATCCAATGAAAGAAGAACAGCTCATATGTGTTGTTTATGATATCATGAAGCAGTCCACATACTGTAGTAGGTCACATTCATACGTCAGAGGAAATTACGTAACTTGTCTCCACAACCTTATGCGTATGTCCATGAGCTGTATCGTTGCTAGGGAATTCAGACATCTTTGTTCGGTCGAGTGTTCGAAACAGGACTTTTTAGAGTAAAGACGTACAATCGTACAGTAATCATTTTGTTATCAGTAAAATATCGTGTTAATTCATTTCCTGATTTGGGTGCTCTGACGGGCATACCCCAAACTTTGATCTTTGTGAATGGCCGGAAATCCTCCGGCGAGGAATTCCTCACTCGGAAATTCGTTGACTCCCGCAGGAATGCGTAAAAAGTGCCATAAAGAGATCGATTCTGGACCTAACCTGTTTAGTAGTTAGAATACTAGTCTTGCACTCTAAAGGTTCTGGTTCGATCTCAGCCTTTGTCTGCAGTCTAAGAGTGGGAAGGGGGTCTAGGACCTGCCCTATAGACCCAGGGCAGGCAGTAACCATAATTTGACCTCCGAACTTTGTGAATAGCCTGAGAATTACCCGGCTGGAATAGCGATCTGGCCTAATATTAAAAGTCCAGGGTTTGTTACCAACTGTTGCCACTGATGCAAAATCATAATTTGGCCTTTGACCTATTTGAATGGCCGGGAATTTCTCCAGGATGACGTCATTTCCCAACCAGAGCGCGAAAACGCTTGATGTGAAGTGTCCATCGTTGTTATCCAATTTAATTGAAAACTTAATTCCGCAATGTCAAGAGGGCTGTATTCTGAGATGGTGCGCCGTATAGTCGGGTAGACGTTTAAAGGCGGTTCAGAGGTGCTTACTGCCTCCATCGTCAGGACGATGTCCTCAGACCTTGTGGTTAGCTAAAGTACAGACGTATGCAGCCGGAAACGGACATGTTCGTGTCGGTAATCGAATTTGAGACAGACGATAGTTCAAATGCAAGAAATCTGCCGAGGCAGTTCACAAGACACGCCTCTGTTGCGAAGAAGCCACTAGAATTATTTGAATGAAAATTTCTAGAAATGCGGAAACAGCCAGATTTAATGAAAAGTCATTACTTCCACAGAAACACTTCTAGCCTCATCTGAGGTCGCATATTAATTGCTAAGAGTAATGAGTCTCACGTCATTGGAGAGACATTGCTGCTACCAACAGCCATGGAAATGTGTGAAATTTTATAATGTGAAAAGTACGACTAAGTAATTAAAGAAATTTCTTTCTAATGATACCGTTATAGACAAATTGAATCAATGCCATAAGACATCAAAGACAAACTATCACTAAGTATGATTTTAGGTTTTCACAGCGGTGAGTATGAAGATATGTCCTGTGGGTTGTTGTACCCTGATGACGGAGGCAGTATGACCTCTGAAACGTTGGTTAACATCGACCAGACTACACAGCGCAACAACCCAGAAGACAGAAATCTTCATACTCATCGCCCTGATGATGGAGGCAGTATGACCTCTGAAACGTTGGTAAACATCGACCAGACTACACAGCGCAACAACCCAGAAGACAGAAATCTTCATCGCCCTGATGATGGAGGCAGGATGACATCTGAAACGTTGGTTAACATCGACCAGACTACACAGCGCAACAACCCAGAAGACAGAAATCTTCATCGCCCTGATGATGGAGGCAGTATGACCTCTGAAACGTTGGTTAACATCTACCAGACTACACAGCGCAACAACCCAGAAGACAGAAATCTTCATACTCATCACCCTGATGACGGAGGCAGTATGACATCTGAAACGTTGGTTAACATCGACCAGACTACACAGCGCAACAACCCAGAAGACGGAAATCTTCATCGCCCTGATAACGGAGGCAGTATGACCTCTGAAACGTTGGTTAACATCGACCAGACTACACAGCGCAACAACCCAGAAGACAGAAATCTTTATCGCCCTGATGATGGAGGCAGTATGACATCTGAAACGTTGGTAAACATCTACCAGACTACACAGCGCAACAACCCAGAAGACAGAAATCTTCATCGCCCTGATGATGGAGGCAGGATGACATCTGAAACGTTGGTTAACATCGACCAGACTACACAGCGCAACAACCCAGAAGACGGAAATCTTCATCGCCCTGATAACGGAGGCAGTATGACCTCTGAAACGTTGGTAAACATCTACCAGACTACACAACGCAACAACCCAGAAGACAGAAATCTTCATCGCCCTGATGATGGAGGCAGGATGACATCTGAAACGTTGGTTAACATCGACCAGACTACACAGCGCAACAACCCAGAAGACGGAAATCTTCATCGCCCTGATAACGGAGGCAGTATGACCTCTGAAACGTTGGTTAACATCGACCAGACTACACAGCGCAACAACCCAGAAGACAGAAATCTTCATCGCCCTGATGATGGAGGCAGTATGATATCTGAAACGTTGGTAAACATCTACCAGACTACACAACGCAACAACCCAGAAGACAGAAATCTTCATCGCCCTGATGATGGAGGCAGGATGACATCTGAAACGTTGGTTAACATCGACCAGACTACACAGCGCAACAACCCAGAAGACGGAAATCTTCATCGCCCTGATGATGGAGGCAGGATGACCTCTGAAACGTTGGTTAACATCGACCAGACTACACAGCGCAGAAGACGGAAATCTTCAAACTATTACTACTATTTGTGTTTGTCAGGTATATAGCCTGAAAAAAAACTCTCATGAAGGTTTCATGTTCTGTCGACCGCTCACAGTGAGGTCGACAGGAAGTGTAATGTTCAAGACTCTGATCTCTGTATCACATCAGAAGATATTTCTTGTTCGGGTTGTATCGGCATCCGAACTACTGGAGCTTCATCAGCTTCGACAGGATACAAGAAAGGCTTTCGGCCTGAAGTCAACCAAGTTACTCCTCAGATGAACTTTGTACATTGCATCATTCATACAGAGACTTCAGAATCACGTGACCTTCTGCCACAATTAAATACTTTGCTACCAGAAGCCGTAAGAATTCAATCCGTACCTCAAAGAAATACAACGCGTTTTAATTAAAGAGATTAATTGGTTGATATGTTTAAGGACATAATCGGCGTTTACTGTGTTAATCAGACGACACCCATAAATACAGTGAGTGGGTAATGCAGAGTTATTTATAGTTAGAACAGGTTGTATATGTTGTTATCATCGGGGTTTAAAGGGTTAAACGTAACGTTATTATTGTCGGTGATGTAAGGGAGGTTTTGTAAGCAAATTTTCCACGAGATTGCTACTACAATAGATCAATGCGAAGTGGCACAGATGTGAATTATTCAGTGACAGCCGAACGCGTGTTCAGAATGCGAAAGCCATCCTTGAGAGTCCGTACTATGCTACTCGCCTACTCGAATGAAATGTTGTACATAATTGATATCAGAAGTCTATAAGCTCGTCATTTATAGTCTGGTGCAAATAAAAAATTCAGCGTCAGACATTTCTGGCTTGCCTCTTCTCTTGTGGTACACTCAACCTTTTAAGCTTCTGTAAAATTGATTCGACATGTATCTTGGTCACGAATGTTCACGCCTGTTACGCATGCGCCCTGTGTAGGTCTGTCTGTTAAAGTGCCGTGGCTTTCACATTCTTTGAAATTTGGTTTGGAAATACAAAAGGTTAATATAAAAAATTAATTCTGTGGCTAAGTCCGTACCACAAAGTAACCTTTGCCACACTTTACAGTTATAAAGATTAATTTGTTAATTGTATGTCATATTTCGCCCTGATGATGGAGGTAGTAATCACCTCTGAAACGCCAGTAAGGTTCCACCAGACTACACGGCGTAAGAATTATTATGATAAACGGTGAATCATTCTTAACAGACATTATGCTTAAGATATTCTGAATATGTATGAATATTTTTGATGAAAAATACGTAATAACGAATTTATGACGTCATACTAAAAATGTTCAGGAACGGATAGACTACGTTTAAATTATTTGTTATAATTGGTTTTTAAATTGTGAGCCTGTAGATTTTGAAGGGTTCTGACGGTGGTGTAACGTAACGCAGAATATAATAGTTATTTGTTTCAGAACAAAATTTGTTCTGAAACACAGAATTCCATTTTGCTTTGGATGATGGTACATTGTCAATTATAAAATGTTTATGTGCAGTCTGTATATACGCTGTTAGCTGTCAACAGTTTCCTTAACATTGTTATTTGAATATGTTACAACTTAGTGTCCTCTAAATATCAGTAGCTTAAAATTCCTTCATACAGTAAACAAAATTTACGTCTGTGCCAATATGTTGGCTTGTAAAGGAATTGTTTTACTTCGCATTTAAAATTGGTACGACCACGCAGATTTTTTTTACATATTTCTCCCAGTGTATTTTTCTTTCTGCTGATTGTTCTTTTTAATATTATGAAGACAAGATTGGATCTTTTATTCAGAGGTGGTGCAACCATTTCCTTTATTAGTAATATGAAGGTATGAAAATAATGTGTTTTTTCTTAGAAATTTTCCCTTAAAGAATGACGGGAAACTGTAAAGCAGTTCTTAAAAACATGATTTTTTTTAAAAGGATAACAAGGTAACAGAAATTAGAGGCTGTGAAGCGTGAACGTAAACATTTATTATGCTGCTTTTTATATAAGTAAATGTACATAGTAAGTTTGAGTGCTTTGCTTTACAAAGGAAAATACAGATATTAAAATTAAATAATGTTTTGTAACAAAAAATATTTGCTTAATTAAAGAATATAAAGTAAAAAAATCTCAAATATAATCTCATGCCGAGTTCATAATAGCTCTTTTGTGTTGTATGGAAGAGCATGTGAACGGTAGGTTTCGTTCTACCTGCAAAGCCATGCACTTGTACCCCGTGTGTAGTGGTTATATTTTGCTGTGTCCTTTCGCGACTTAAAATTACCTGCTCCAATATCGACAGAATTTCAGGGATACGAAATAGCAAGTGCCTTTTTCAATCTAAATATTTTACCTATTCAACTCTGGCCAGTATCGATTTACTGTAAACTAACCAGGAGTTTAAAACAGCGTACAAACTACTACAATTTCAATTGATTTTTTATTTGAACTGCGAAACTATTGGAAATCTTATCAAGCCTGGGCGCTTCTCGCATTGGTCAGATACGACAAGAAAATTATATTCATACACTTTTATATCCAGCACGATATATGAAACCTTTTCTACACTTTGTCTGCTTAGTTTGCAGTTGGTCGACATTCCTTATGCAGAAGTGTTATAGTTCTTTGAACTATAATTTGTTGCATACCCTGAAATCGTCTTGGTATGACAATTACACTCGTTGCATCCACTTAGCTGTGTTTTAAAACGCCTGATATTGTGTGTAATGCCTTAATTTGTGTTATATTTTCCCTATAAACTGTCACACAATTATGTTTCTGTAGGCTGACGAAACTTAATGTGAGTTACGTGTATTATTTGATTATTTCTGATTCACTAACAAAACTACATTCCGCCTTTCCACCAGTGACCACCTCTACAAACCACAGACGAGCCTTTTTGTCATTCAAAACCACTCCGTTTTAAACAAACGTTTCTGCAAATATTTGATCGTCTCCTAGGATTCATTTTCGCTTGTACATACAAATTAAACTAATGCATCCTAGCTTTTATGGAATGAATATAACTTTAAATTTTATTAATTATTTAGCGTTTCTGAGACATTCAATGATACATAGTAATTAAATATTTATTTATTACAACATTTACAGTAATAGCATAATGTGATATGCATTAAAGCTTAGATTAAATTAGGTACACAGTAATTTTTCTTACTCTATCTACTGCGATCACAGAGGCATACACGCGATGTGTCAGAACGTATGACGAATGAACGCAATAAATTTTAGTGTAACATATAATATACGTTAAGCACTTATTTTCATAATATTTGATCTTCAGTAAATATTATTAGGATAATGAGATCGGGGAAGATCATTTGGAATATGACATCTGTATACACATTTCTGGACGTAAAATTTTAAAGAAAGAATGCCACTTCGGAGTAATTGGCCGTAAGCGTCTCAAGAAGGACTCTGCTCTGCTGAGTTTGTAATCGACACGGTCATTACTAGAGGAAATGTAGCAAGCAAAGGGCGATCATTACGTACTCGTATGACCTTAAGAAGAGTTGAAAACAGAACAATTACCAGTGCAAAACTAGAGCTGTTTATCCTGCTTTGTAGACAATAGACGCAATTTGAAACAATTAACATGGGGGTTAAATTGTAGGTTTGAAAAAGAGTCATTAATTTCAAGTTGAAGCTCTTAGATGGTATTTGCCTTTTCGTATGGAGCACTGCCAGATAGATCGGTCGAAGGGCTGAAAGCGAGAAAAAGTAGGAACCAGCGAATATAATGTAAAGATATAAAGAAATTAAGAGAGGAATACAGCATTTTTATTTGGATACATGTGACTCCTTCATGCTCCATTCCTTTTGATTCCCATGTTCTCGTTACATGTCTTCGGTTTAGATTCCTTTTATTATTTTGCCGATCTTAAAGGTCAGAAGTAATTCATTTTCGTTTGCTGGCGAAGAAGTCTTCAGCCACTGGCTGACGTGCAGTGACTCCGAACTGGCCGCACGTAGAGGCTTCACGTCAGGCACTTCAGTATCATAGAAACGTAGGAAAGGATTTTTTATCACCTCGCCACCTTCCACAATTTCTTCTTCCTTATGGCGCCGTTTTAGAAGTCTGGCTTTGCCCGTCCTTTAGAAATTCTTCAGCAGTCAACGATATTGTGTTCGCTGTACCACAGAAACTGTTCAGAAACCGTAAGGACCACTTTCGTTTGAATATTTGCGACTCAGTAGCAGGTAGCTGCTGGTTTCATAAATCGCCGTGCATTTCTTGGCTAGCTGCGTAATTATTAACTTTTCAAGGAAGACCGTGTATGATGCTCAGTGGTGTCTGTTATAAATTTGTGTTCAAATACCGTTCTCATGCCTTTTATACTTTTATTTTCATATCTGTGTTTCATTTTATTGAAATGTCTAGGCGTTAACCAGAATAAGTACATAAACTTTAGAAGCGATTTTGACTAAAGTGGCATTGAGATATTGCTTGTCTATCCCTTGAGTAAAGGAAACTTTCGGATATCCTACTGTTATGTTCCTGTCCCAAGGGACAGATTCCAAGGAACAAGAAAGCAGGATTTCGTATTGGACTCGTAGGATCACGTATGTGGTAGGTCATCGAAATCTCTAGATACACGGAGACGAAGGAGAAATTTGTGGTCGTCCCCGTCCGTCCATCTGTTGTATATTCGACCACTAGCTCCATCTGACGACAGAGACATACAGTCATGCGTTTATCACCTGGCATTAACTCGTCGCGATACTTCACATCCCCTAGATTTTTTGTAACATCAGAATTTTGAAGTTATTCGGAATTAAGAGATTAAAATTAACTCTTCTAGGATGTTTCGCCTTATATTCTTGTTTAAATTTACCAAAATTTTAGATATGCTTCATGCCTTCATCATCAGGACGATGGGTGACCATGATAATGGAGGCTGTGTCTCCGATACTTCGGTAAACTTGTCAGACTGTACAGGGTAGTCCCATAAGACAGAAATCTTCATTAATTAATTATTCAGTTTTGGTCCGTCTAATCACAATTCAAATTTAAAATTTACAATTAAGATAATTAAAATATCATTTGATGTTCCTCATCGAACAATCGATGAGGAACATCAAATGATATTTTAATTATCTTAATTGTAAATTTTAAATTTGAATTGTGATTAGACGGACCAAAACTGAATAATTAATTAATATATGGTTTCACAATATACGCAACTATATTATCTTAGAAATCTTCATACTTACCGCTATGAAAACTTCAAATCTTACACAGTAATCTTTATACTTGTCGACGTGAGAGTAAAGTCTCGCCTACCTGAAACGCGTTTGTTGTGTGTCCTAAAGATAACCTGTGGTTCGTCAGTTACTTAATCCTTTTGTTATGCCAGTTACGTGCAGTTTCTCATCAGCCATTATTTAGATGGAAGCTGCGAGGAGAGGGAAGTGGGTGGTTACGAAATCAAGAATACAAAGGATCATGAGGCAACCTGTAATAAATCAAGAGCTCAAGGAAGAAGAAAATGGCGTCAGAAGCGTCCCAGGAGATAGGCCTATTTGTTTTCTGTGAAGCTGTGTTCACATTGTTTGTGCGTTGTATTTGTGAAAAGTTGCGACGATCCGAAAGAAAGAAGTAATTTTTTTTTTGATACGTCAGAAACAAAACAGAGGAAAAAGAATGCCAGCCAAAAGAGAATTACGTCTTACAAGACCGTTCTGTATCAGTAACGGATGTGAGTCTCGCACGATAAAGTTCAGTGGCGGTAAAGAATCCTCGGGTTCTGCGAAACGCAGAGATATACTTTTGTCCAGTTGAGTGTTATAAACTCCTGAGGTATGACTATCCTCCATACTTTGTTTACTTTTGTAGTATAAGTAAAAAGTAAAGTTTGTCCTGCTATGCGCCATGTAGGCGTTTGGGGTGAGAGGAGGTATAGCTCCTCCTTTCCTTGACCCCAGCACTAGATGGGGGTGAGTGGTCAGCATCACGCCCCGGCCGGCTTTACCCCCGGGAAAGGACCCCGGTACCCATTGGAGAGGAGACTGGGTGGGCCCCAGAGGCTAGAGGAAAAATCCTCTGCCCCCGTCGGGGATCGAACCTCGGTCGTCCAGCCCCTAGCTAGTCACTATTGTAGTATAAGTAGGTAGGTAATATATCTATCTGACGTATATTCTCCGTTCAACTGTTTCCAGTTAAGATCGAATGTGTTTATTGAAGTTAGGGGTGGGTCGTATTTTATGAAAATTATAATATAATCTGACCAAATCCACCTTCGAAAAATTAATTATGAATTTCGATGGTGTATTTAATTCAAAATATTCTCCACAACGCATATCTTCTGTTTTAAATCGAAATCTTCATTTCAACATGGCCGCCTTGAATATACTGCGTGAGATGCCATGTTGCAGTCTGTCAGATCTACAAGAAGAGACGGTGACAGCTTGTTCCGTCTGGGGATTAGAACTCTTGACGTATTCTCATGCGACCTGTTACATTTTGAAGTCTAGTTAAATCCGTCAACTCGTCTGTTCGAGCATTGTTTAATATTCATGCAGATTAGCATCATCTTATCTGCTGTAGGGGTCATTGAGGTATTGCTTTGAAATAACCTTGATTTTCATAAATTATAAGTTATGACAAAAATCATCGTCGTCATTACATATTAAGCCCTTGCCTTATTCCATTTCAAAGGGTTAAAATTTCATGAGGGCTTTTGTCACTCGTCCTTGACATATCCACCTTGATCAATCTTGAGTTCGGTTTTCGGCTATTTTTTGTCAAATATTTTTATTACGTTTATGATCTGTCTCGTCGTACTCTCACATCGCTTTGTGGAAAAGAATTTGTGCTGTCTCTATTGTTTTCATGTGTTCCTTAATTAATATTCATAATTCTAATCGATATTAAATTATATGTATGGTGTCATTCACTTCAATAATTGAAACGTTGCAAATATCCCTAGCGTCCGCCGCGATCACATTCACAAATAATTAGGTTCATTTAAACATTATATCGTTTCACCTCGCAACCACAATCGATTTGTGTCTCGTTCGTAACTCATGAATAAACCCTTCTTAAAAATATTATGGTCGCGTAACTGTTCTGAAAATTTACTGTATTTTGTAAAAACTGAAGGTTTGCCATCATGTTCACAGGAGACAGCCATCGGGCATTATTTTGAGGCAGATGAATCCAATCCATACCTTCATGCCGAGTTTGTAAGGACAACTTAAATGTTATGCTTCCATTTTCGAGTGTGTTTTAGAACTAGTATGTTATGTTCAGAATTTCTACTGTCTAAATATTATATGTATTTCTCATCCTATTATGCGTTTCGCCCATCTAATTTTGTTTGATTTGATCTTAGTAGTAAATCAAAATTGCTGTTTTATGGAATGTTGTGTCTTACAATCTCGCAGAAAATGATCGAAGTTTCAGAGGTGCTATCTCCATCATGAGGGCAATCGCCCTGATGATGGAATCAGTAAGTACCTCTGAAACTTCAATCATTTTCTGCGAGACTACACGACTCCTGTTGACGTAATAAAGTTGTATATCAGAGTTGTAATTCTGTAATATAAATTTCAAATTCAGACAATTACAACGGAAGTGCGATCACTTAATGCAGTAGTATGTAACCCCAGCATGTCGACTACACGCTGCGCAGTAATGTCGAAGAAATTGCCTAGAAATTACGGCGCACCGTTACTGATGGTTGTGCCAACCGCTAGGTTACATTTTGTTATGAAATTTCATACCGTTCTTTGACCTCATTATTTAAAAGTGAGTACACTTTTAGTCGGAAGACCTGGACATAGATTGGCGGATAATATTAAAATAAATGTCAGAGAAATGATATGGCGTGGACTGGATACGTCTGCTTTATGGTAGGGGCCTGTGGGCTCTTGTGAACACTGCGATGAACCTTTAGACTCCAGAGGATGCTGGTAATTTCTTGACTAATTTCACTTCTCAAGGACTCTACTCCGAGGAGTCAGTTTCCTCTTAGGTGTGTTTATAATACTTAGCCGCTTTCTGAGGACTTGCTGAATGAGAAACTCCGTTTAGTGGCAAAGAATTCGTACCTCTTTGCCTGCCTTTGTCATAAAAATTTAAGGCTTCTTAAGGAACTAATGAGTCCTCTTCTAGTACTCTGTGGCGTCGCTGTAGACGGACATGAAACCCGTTAGAGGATTTATTTCTGGGCGAAGGAGTAAAAACGCTAAAAACAGTTGCCATGGGCATTGAGGCATGCGCCCTATTGACGCACCAGACTTGGTAATACAGATTTCTGGACGATAATTTAATTATTTCTTAAATTGTATGTAGACTTGTTGAATAGAAACGTTTCTATTTCGAGAGGCGCATCTGTGTTACAGGGATTCGAACAGGGGAACGTCCACAAACGGATTGTTCATTTCTACAGAAGCTTATGCCACGTTGAGGAGATATTATTGTCAGAATTTGGGTCGGTTTGCTATTAGGACAGTTGATCGAAACTCGTTTTCTTTCTCGGCGTGTCTTCTCGGCCTTGTTCTAGATGCTACTAAAAGAAGTGATTTTATTTTAAAAATAGAGCATGTGGATTTAGATTTCATTACAGAAGTCTAACAATTTCTCTTGAGAAAGTGAGAACTCTGCTAACACAGAATTTATTCCCACGTTTTTATTCCGGGAACAATACTTTACATGCTTTTGCTTTCTCTGTTTTTTTGTCCATTTTACTAACTTTCCTCATCATATAGTTCAGCTACGAGAAATCTCATTTTGTTGAAACACGGTTCGTTTCTTATTCAACCCTGGAGATTACTACTTTACAGAACAAACGAGGAGCTACAGAACAACAGCACAACCTGAAACCCAACACGAAGCACGTTTTGGCCTCAACATGAACGTACAGAACTGTCTGCGTATTGTGGGTTTAATCATTGAATTGTATTGGATAAACGAAGAAACCGTTGCAGGATAATTGAGGGAAATTGCATAACGAGAAATTTAATGGTTTATACTCTCCGGTAAATGTTATTAAGGTAATGGAGTAAAAGATCATTAAAAGTGCGTGGCATATAACAAACGTGTGTGAGATATGATACAACACTTTAGTCAAAATATCTGAAAACAGGGTAGGAGAGGAACGTGTACGTAAATGGGAGATAATGCATCTCGCAGGAAAAGGACCAACCTTTATCTGTCTCAAAATAAAGCTATATTGTGAGATTTAAGAATTCTTAACGTTATATTGTTTTTTTTACGAGACAATTACGACAATGGGTAATGTAATATTTGACATCGTGTAGGTCTGAAACATGTAAAATGGGTGCATCCAGTTCTGAGTTTCATCTTGCGAGGTGAACTCGCCTCTTTACGCCGGAAATCGATTCTGCAGAGTTTACAATGTTTCGTTTTTCGTTATGGATGTTGGGGGGGGGGGGAGGTGCTGTTTGCTGTAACGATCAACACGATGTGGGGAAAGCACACAGAGTTACACATCTGTATTAACAGTGCTGGGTTGTAGGATACCCGTTTATGTTTATTCAGACCCAGGGCCAGGACTTGAGAAGTAAATTTAATATTTATGTATTTTGGAATTAAAGCAATGAAGCGTAACAAAACTTTGTGTGTTGTGAGGGATTTGTGAATGAATATCCGCTTATCTAAATACCAGCTGCAAGGTGAATTCGTTTAAAAAAGTCAGATGGTAGTTTTGTATATGGACTGGAAAGCACAAAGTAATATCCCGGTATTTCTTTGGAGTAACTGAAGAAACCTACGAACAACTGGAGCCAGGACAGTTTGTGGTCTTCAGTTCTGTTTGATGTGTATGGGATGGTATATATATTGGGGGGCGTGTGAAATGCATGAGGAGAGACCGCTTGACAGACTTAGGCATAAGCGGAATGTAATATTGAAGTGCATATTAAATAAGGTGTGATGACGTGAAATTGACTCTGCTTATTTCAGAGAGGGTCCAGTTACGGATTCTCCCGAACATGATGAAGGTACTTGTAATTTATCCAGTTATATTGAGTTAAAGTACAAAGAAAGAAAGATATTTGTTGTGCCTTTAAGCGACTCTTAAAATGAAATAAAATGAATGAAATTTGTAGAGGATAACAACAGGACATTGTACAGCGAATGTTGTTAAAGTATGTTAAAGGATACACAAGTGAAATGAACGAAAGTAAATCGTAACCAATATATCTTTGTGAAATTTGGCGTAGTTTCGCCGTATCTGATCGATATCGGTCAGCTTGTTACGGCGTTGTTTTCTGAAAGACGACGGACATGATGAAATAACAGGTGGCTTTAGAAACTCGCGTAAAATGTAATTAATGTATTATGTTAAATGTAATTGTGATCAATATTTGTTATTTTTCGTACGGTCATTTTTGTTTCTAATTTACACAAAAATCCTTTTGTTGCATTAAAATATGATGTATTGTTTGTTGAAATTAAATGATGCGATAAAATAGCGAATTAAAAACTAGGCAGCACACAATTTAATGTTTAAGAACAAATGTCTCTTATGAACAAAATATGTAGAACTTGCTTATGATATTTCAATTTAGGTATATATTTGTGCTGAAGAGGTTGTACGAATTATTTAGGTACAGGAGTCAAACCTACGTCTTTACTGTGAAATTATTAGTATACGACTCGTCCAGGCACATAACTTCTGAGAAAGGATTAAATAATGCAGAGTGTCCTTTCGTTATGGTTCGTGTTTCAGAAGTTTATATTGAGTATGGGATATTTAATATTGACGTAACAGTAGTATATTTTATATACTGTGACGTTAAGGAAATCGAAATCGCCTTCTTCACTCCCAGATATTTATTTCTAGGCGGTTATTAGTGGTCGTAACACACAACTCCTGGATAACTGGTTGAGTAGTCAGTCTGTGGCTGCCCTGTGATCTAGAAGTCATACAACCAATTTTTAGACGTATTTTCCCCAAGTACAGAGTATTTATACAAGACACTGCCTTGGGTAACGTGAGGACAGTTGGATCAGTAATGAATGCTTCAATTTAAGTTTCATATATTAACTAAAATTCTGCAAGCAGCATAATAATTATGTTGGTAACTTGTACCAACGTAGGCTTGGCAAAGTGTGTCGCCGCCAGTGTAAACTTTCTGAACCATAGTTTGAGAATATGGCGTACACGTTGGGACAGCATGTACTTATAGTGAAATAATTTTATTCAACTGGTAGTGTGATTCAAGAGCACGACGATTTAAGAAGGAAATTGAGTTGCAGGAACTGTCGAGGCTGGTCATCACTAAACAGGTTGGTACAAATTTCCGTAATACGAGTGCTTGGACCGGTGATAATAGCATCGTTGTTGTCTGTGGAAACAGAACAGCTTGCAAATCTCATAGATGTGAGGTACTTTGAGCTATTTCAGCCACGCGATCTGTTCGTCCTAGTTTAATCGCTGGCAAAGTAACACCCGAAAATTATCGGGCCCTTCTTGGAGAAAACTTCCACCAAGGCTTGGCTAGTATCTAATATTTAGTTTAATTTGTTTGTTTTTTGTATTTGTAATGTTTTACTTTTATTATTGTTAAAATTAATTTAATTATTATATTATATTTTATCCCGTACTGTTGTTCAGTACTTGACTGTTATTGGCTTTATCTGGCTGTTGTCAAGCATTTAAATAAATTAATTTAATAGTATTATTATTATGTTGCTCTTGTGTTATGTAGTACAACATTTATATATTCTTCCAGTTTGATTGGTCTTGCGGCGCACTAATAGACAGACCGAAGCATTCGATGCCCTTTATAAAAAACACGTTTGACTAGTGGAAGTAAATTAATGTTAACTGCCAAAAATAACAAAAGAACGCGATCACAAAACATTGCACAAACTGAGAATGGGAAACTCCGTTATTTTTGTATTCAAACGACGAAGGGAAATAAACGCTGAAAAGAACGAACAAATGCGCCAAAAATTATTTCAAAGCCAAATTCTTTAATTGTGATTTAGTGAGTAAAGTTTTAGTATGATGAGGGGTTATGTACGTATGAGTAAATGATGTCTGTTCTTATGGTTTAATATCCTTCGTCAGTTTTGTGCTGTGCAGCAACAGACAGTTAAGAAATTCTTCAAAATCATGTTTCATTTTTGTTGTTGCTGTTCGTATAGTTTTGTTTTTGTCAGGGAGACGTGACCCAATTATTTTCTCGACGTTCTTCATTAACTAAACAGTTACTAACAGCGACAGATAGTCATATATAGACGATATTAAAAAATTATTAAGATGAGCATGTTCAAGGTCGTTTGGTTTTTGATTTGTTTAAGTGGATCAGCAGGTTTCGTGATTGCTAATTCACGTGGTCATTAAGTAAAATTTCACAGACGGTACACAGTTCTTACTCATACTCAAGAGTGTCTCAAGGGACAACACTGGATTGGTAGAAATATTATTTTGATTCGCTGTTTATTTAACGGCACTTTTTATGAATAGGGCGTGTAACGTCGAAGGATAGGATGACTCGGGAGGGATGTGTATATTGTTATGATATTATTCCGGCTTTTAGCCAGAGGGGCCGTTGAAAATGTGATGTACTGCTCTGAAGTGTTAGGTACTCGGCCTGTTCGTTCCGGTGATATGCGTAGAATTGTTTTGGACGTCGCTGTACCCCGCTTTAGTCCTTGAACTTCAAAACGCGAAACGCAGTACTACAACGGTGAGTGTGTTTATTTGAGCGAACGTTGTGTGCGCAACTGGTGTGTGATTTTGTGGCTGTGGTGGAGCACGATTGTGTATAAAGTTGGTTTATTTACATTTTAAATAATTCTAGCTAGTCTCTTGGGTGAAACTCGCCCGTATTTTTTTTTTGTTTATTTAACATCAAATGACAAGATGATTGGTGGGAAAGTGAATTGGGAAAGATTTGGATGAAAGATTTCTGACCGAGGAGCTGAGGAAAATCACGAAGTGACTCAGAATACCCGATCTATGGCCCCAAGTTTCAACAAGAACGTTCCGAATTTGATCGGAACTGAAGCATTTCTGCTAACCAATTGACCGATTTTACGTGGCTGAATTAAAAAAAGAGGAATTTTCAAGAAATTCAATAGATTCACTCTGACGATGGCAACTGCAGTGTTTGTCGAAACGTTTGATAATTTTCAACTTTCGACGCGGCTAAGGATTAGCTCTATCTATTCAGCCCAACAGAGTAGGTACCTGAAGACCTAAATGGAGCCCCATCTCCGAAACGTCATTTTCTATGTGATTATTTTACCAGACGAAGGAAAATGTCCAAAGAACTTTTTATTTAAATTCACCCCCGAAAGTTGAAGTTGTACATTGAACTCGGCCGTGAAAACCAAAGGAAAGAACTACTTAAGGAGCTTTCATGAAGGGCTTCAACGGAATACATTGTTCTACTTAAGTATCTCATTACTAAGTCTATTATGTAGCATGCATGTGGTGATGAGAAATGGCATACAAAATTTTGGTCTGAATACGTGAAGGGATGCGACATCTTGGTAGACCTAGACATACGAGGTGCGATCGGAAAGTTTCAAGACTGCGCCTATAATTTAAAAAAAAACCGTACACTTATCTCAGGTATTAAATTCATCCATCGCCCTCGAAGTAGTTCTCCTGGGAGTGAACACAACGATCCCAGCGCCGCTGCCAAGCCTGGAAGCATCCCTGGAAATCTTTATTTGTCAGCCTGTCAAGCACCATCTGCGATTCTGCCTGAATCTCTTCTATCGTCTCAAATCTCCTTCCCTTTAGCTGAATTTTCATCTTTGGGAAGAGGAAGAAGTCACACGGCGAATAAGGAGGGTGCGGGATGACGGCCATGGTGTTTGAGGCCAAAATTGCCGAACTTTGAGGGCGGTGTGCGCTGGCGCGTTGTCATGATGCGTCGCATGTGGAGTTCTTTAGAATCAGCTGACAGGTCCCATAGCCTATCCCAACAATGTCGCACAAGTCGTTGATGGTACGACGTCGATCTTCGTGAATGGCCTGCCGAATCTTCGTAACATTTTCGGGCGTTGTGCTCGAAGATGGTCGTCCAGAACGCTCGTCATCATCGCCAGAGGTTCGGCCATTTTTAAAACGTGAATGCCACACAAAAGTTTGTGCACGACCCATTGCGGACTTCCCAAATGCTTGCTTTAGCATTTCATAGGTTTCTTTAGCCGTTTTGGCGAGTCTTTGGCAAAATTTGATGCACACGCCATTCCGAAATCGCAGGAGGGTCGGTGTAATGCACTACCAAAACGCCCGTAACTAAGAAACAAATGCTAATTCGATGATGCCGGCTGGCACACTGATTCACTATGAATGTAGGCCGCACCCCCTAGCGGCAGAAGCTCGTAGTACATCCGGTTCGCCCTCTATTGACACAGTGTTGAAACTTTCCGATCGCACCTCGTAGATGAAAAGACAGCATTAGATGAGATATTAAAGATTCAATGTTAGGGCGTGTACTGGCTTCTTGTGGCTTAGGGCGTGGTCCTGTAGTAGGTTTTGTGGACACAGTAATGAGCGGATAATTTCTTAACCAGCTGAGTGCCAATTAGTTTCTTAAATAGGACTGCTTTATTTAGTTAATTAATTTACATTATTGCGTGATTACATTTTTGGTTTTTGCAATAAATGTAACGAACCCCACTGTGAGAACTAACCTATACCCTAATAAGCAATATTTTACATGTGATTACCTCTGCACATAAAATGATGTTATACTGTAGATGCAATGGTGTTTGGAAGAAAGGCATGGAGTATAGCAGTAAACAAGTTTAATAAAAGTTACTAAAATTGTAAGTCGACATTTCCTTTTATCTGGATATCTTACAGTCCCTCCTATATACGTCTTGTACAACTGTACCTTTCAGACGCTTCAGTCTAATTAGTTTTCTTTTTCAAAGGAGTACACGGCAGGTGAGTGTCGACTCTGGAGAAACATCAAAAGGTTGCGGTATTACAGTGAAACATTTAATGTCCTTATGACAGTGCTTTTTAAAATTCCCGAAATATAAGTATTATCGAACGAACGTTAAACACACAATTCAGTTTTATTTTACTTGAAACAATAAAAAAAACTGTAAATGTTTGTAGTCCATGTGGCATTATATCTACCAAATGGATTTTCATGGACAGTGTATAGTATGTTGGGTATGTGCTGCTGTAGATTTTGTTATTCTTCTCCTTGAATCAGCGTCATTTTTGAGGAGTACGCTTTGTCATTTACATAATTCCACAAGTAAATGTAATTGAGATCGGATTACCGAGGAGACAAAGAAATCTACCCATTCAGTTAATTCGAAAACTGAGAATTCTGTTCTTGTAACACAACATTACAAAAATATATTGTGTTATCGTACTGAAAGATGTTACCTCCCTTAAGTCGTTGTCTTGCGTGTTACACGTCACTGTTTAGCGTCGTCTCTGCGCATGAAAATGGACCTGTCATATCTTTTAATGTGAGTGCACACTGCACATTCATTTATTGGGGTGTCTGTTTCATGTTCTGCGTACTGGGTGCTCCAGAACCCCAAATTCGACGCGTTTGTTTGTAATTCCTAACATTTGGAGTGTTGGTTCGTCATATAGACTTAATGTGATTTTGCTCAAATATTTACGTACTCTTTTGTCTCTCGTACAAACGCAGAGAGATTATTTGTCCCTTTAATTACGAAAATGGGCAATGTACAACTCATGATTCACCCATAATAATATGATGCCGGTTTTAAGATACTTTCTTTTGTTGTTATTGAAATTTGAAATATCTGAAGTTTTTAATGGAAAGTCTGTATAACGCTTACGACATCGTGTGTTCTTTGTGGTGTCTGCTTTCTGTTGTGTTGATGAAGGTAGTCACAGCACTTGCCCCCTGGGAGCTGGGGAGGGAAATTTGCTGTCATTTTCTGAACGCTGTTCTCTCGGAACGACAAAGTGGAAGGCTTAATCACAATTTTCTTTCATGTGGATACAGCATGAAAACGTGTAAGGATTTTATAGAAACGTCGCAAGTTTCTGTTGCTATGTGATGCCTACTATTGATTTTCACTCTCTGAAATTTGTTTTCTTTGAAATTATGATACGAAAATTGTTATAATAATGGTGGTGTTTTTTTACAACCGCGATAACTGGAACTTAAACGACCTGTGAGTTTTAATATGTTTATTGTATGCGTGCTATTTGAAACGACATTCCAAGCCAATTAAATCGTGATGTGTAAATATGTAGAGAGAGGATAATTGGAAGAGTCAGAGAAATGAACGAAAGTTTATGAAGCATTCGCACCTTTAATGGATTTTCCTACAGTTTTGCCAACGTAATATGGTCCAGAGTTTGTCAAGTGCCATTTCGTATATTTTAAGCCTTTTTAATATACATTTGAAGTTATCACGGCGATGAAGATGTGGATGTCGGTTTTCTGTGTTGCACTGCCGTGTGACTTGTAGGTAAATACGAACGTTTCGGAGAGACAGACTTCAGCCCTGAAGATGGCGACAGTATGCTTACCGAAATATTGGTATATAGGCCTGTATGCAAGTCCACGTGACATAGAAACTCAGAAGATGAACATCAACTAATCTGAGAAAGTTCTGTATTCCGTTTGCCGCACAATTTTTAGTGTTTAACCTAAATAAAAAATCTAATGGAAGTCTGTTAAGTAGCTACGGAGATGAAATAAGGCGGACAGCAAAACATTCCCATTATGCGTTTATTTTATGAACTTTGTGCAGAGAATACTTAATCGTTACGTGCAGTGCAGATTATTATTCTGAAGTGAGCCGTGGAAGTAAGTCATGCGTATTGCGTTGCTACAGGCGCTCAGTTTATTATGCGGAGTAAACATGATTATTTAACAAAATAATTTAAAAATTTATAAACAAATTTAATGTGCTGGAAGTTCATGGAATGTAACTCAGAGACGGCTTTTACTAATAACTCATTATATGAATATTTAATTTATCAATGAAAATAGGTTAGAAACCAGCTCTGGAAAGTAAATAGAATGATAATAGTAAAAGTAATTTGTTTATGTATCTTTTATAAATAGACCAAGCTGAATGATGCATAAGCCTGCCGTGTTTCGTATTTTTAGGATTAGAATATGTATATTGTGCAAAGGAAAATGCAGGTTGGGAAGTGAAAGTTTTTACCAACAGCAAATGTAACGTATGAATAGCTTGTTATTCCGTCTAATGTCTTGCGTCTTCCTTCCATTCTTTGTTTTATTTCTTTATCCCTGTCTTTTGCTGTTAACTCGTGTCGTGAATTGTGGTTCAAGAAAATAAGACGACGATGTAGGTTGCCAGCGTTACACGAACATCCGACGAAATTAAATGTACACAAGCTAAATGGCAAAACGCAAGAAGTCGGGAACATTGGAGACAACACGTTCAAAGAAATGCAGTTGTTATACATCTCCGTCTTCGTTTAAAATTAGTTATCACAGATACGTGTTACTTACCATAACAGAGTGGTATGCGGTGATGACTAAAGACTCTGTGATAGATCAATGAAGTCCGAAATATGTCGCCTGGTAAAAGTGAACATCAAGACAACGCTTTAGTAGCCGTCACCAAATTGCGGAAGGACTTCAGATTCTTTACTGCGCGGCTCTAAATCACCAGTACAGCGTTGCTAGCTGTGCTACGCTGCGAGTTGTGAGGTGTCTTTACTCGCCTGGATTCCGCTCTCCGTGTTGTAATGTTGTATGATTTTGCTGTGACCTCGAAGTATAAAATTTGTGACGGCTAGTATCGTAAATGATAGTGTGAGAACATGAATTTATAGTTTCGTTGTGTAGAGCCGGATAATTAACGATATTCTGTAATATTAAAAATATATTAAAATTATCCGTCAATCACAATATAATATTAATAAAAGATTAAAATATCATTTTACGTTCCCTATCGAGTACTCGATTTACAAATGGAACATACACTACATGTTTCGGCTATATATAGCCATCATCAGGTGTTATGTATTTAAACTTATCACTGAATTACTGATTTTTTGTCTTCATTTTTTCTTATGATGTTCTTGTCCTTTATATTTGTTTCTTCATTCGTTGTAGTATCACAGGTCACTTATATGTTTGTATTTCGTATTTTGTAGTGATGTCAATGTTTTGTATATGGACCAAGAAGTAATATCGTATCAGGTTTATGAGAGATCGGAGATGTACTGTACTGTATTGGATCGTGGCTGGTTAATCTTTTATTAATATTATATTGTGATTGACGGATAATTTTAATATATTTTTAATAATATATAAATCACAATATGACGCATCTACAATATCTGATATTCTGTAACTAAATTCGCGAATTGAAAACATTGGTTGAACCAAATGGTAGATCCAGACGAACCAGTAGGATTTAAACACAAGAAATGTTATGATGAACTTTACTACTGCGCTGTAACACTAATCTGCACTTTACGAAATGAGTTCTTCGCGTGGATCCAGTTGTTTCATAACAGCTGACTCATCTCATCATTTAGAATTATCTCAGTCACTCTTTTCTGGCGACAGTTCGCCATTTTACAGCCTGTCTGTCATTTGCTTGCTTTTGTATTCGTTTGTTGACACATGATGCATTATTTGCGAGCGTTGGAATGCTCCCGTAACCTGACAGGAAGGCACTGCTACCTCACAATGATGTTCAGTTGTCAAAAATATAAAAATGAGGACGCTACTGAAAAACTAACCCAGTCTGCGTGCAGGAGCTACTAACATTTATGAATGACCACTTTAATTATCTGCCTTTATATAAAATACATGTATACATTGTTATAAAAACAGTAAAAGTTTTTATACTGTGTATTATACCCTGCCACCTGCTCTAACAGTCAATAATTGTGTTTTATATATATGGGTTTTGTATCATTTTCAATGTAACCAGAGATTATTTTCTTAAACAGCGTTAACCGGTTGATCTTTGTAATGGTGAATAGTTGTCCTTTCTTTGCGGTACGGACTGAATTATTAAATATTATTTAGAAGAGCTTCGGCTTCATAAGGTATTTAATAAGTGGCGTCAAATTTTAATTGATATTTCCTCCACTGCCTGAGAAATCAGGGATTTCAGTCATCAAAATGGACCATCTGTTGCCTGATACCAGAAATCATGCGTAGTTATGTTCGCATTTTGGAAGTGCCTGTCACTGTTAGCAATATTCATCGTAATGAAGAAAGTCAGATGATCTAGGACGTGTCTTACCGATGGATCGCAGTAAGAGATGTTAAAGCTGATTACTGAAAAATTTCTCAAGCAAAAACAGTATCAATTATGTAACAAATGACTGATTTTGACAAAGGTAAATTTCGAATAACAAGGGAAAAATTTGATAATTATAAATTCGTAACATTTTAAATAAACTGCCGTTGATTTTAATAATTTTTTTTGTCTTCTATCCCGGCGGTATGCGATTTGATAAGAAGGTTGAGAACCCCTGATTTTAGTCATGCATGTAATCTCGGCCGGAAATTCCTGTGATTATACGTAAATTATTCAGAGATGCACCGTACAGCTGCAGCGAATATAACGTTCAGTGCCCGGTATAAGAGCAAGGCATTAATTATTAAAACGTTGCAATCTAGGCAGCCACGTCCTGTGATTCGGTGTTGCAGAACGGAGCAGCTTCAAAATATTTTACCTGCAACATAGAACTTAAAGGACCGTAGTTGTCTTTTAATACGTAGAAATGTTCAGTGTAAAATGTCGAGTTTTTGGTTGCAACGTCTTAAATTAAATTTAAATGCGCTCAAATTTCAGTGTCATAATTTAACCAAAGCACCACTTATATTATTTTTTTTCCCTTATTTAAATTAGACTCTTTAGAAATTTATATCTTAATATACACAGATTTACACCTGCCTGTATGATTTAGTGTGTGTATTTTTAAAATTAAAGTTGAAGATATCCGTCTTCTGGGTTATTGCGCTGTGTAGTCTGGTCGATGTTAACCAACGTTTCAGAGGTCATACTGCCTCCGTCATCAGGGCGATGAGTATGAAGATTTCTGTCTTCTGGGTTGTTGCTCTGTGTAGTCTGGTCGATGTTAACCAACGTTTCTGAGGTCATACTGCCTCCGTCATCAGGGCGATGTGACCTCTGAAACGTTGGTTAACATCGACCAGACTACACAGCGCAATAACCCAGAAGACGGATATCTTCATACTCACCGCTGTGAGAACCTCAAGTCTTACAAAATTAAAGTTATTTGTAGAATTGTAAAGTTGAATCTTCAATCATAGAAGGCAGTGGATTTCACTGACTAATTTCGGGTGAATTCGTCAAGGTTTTCCGACCAAAGTGATGTACATTTTCTATCTCTCATCCCATTATCCCTGATTTTATAACAGTTCGTAAATATTTTTCTGTCGTCCTGTTATTTTGTCTGCCTTGGGTCCAAATATTCCTCCCAGCATCTTGTCCTCAAACATCCCCAATCTGCTTCTCCCTTAGGGCTAGAGGCCCAGTTTCACGTTCTTCATAAAACAGAATAAATATAAAAAATCGTGACTCTAGCTTTCATCCTCAATAACTTGCGCGCTTCAAAGGAAAATAGCAAAGTACGGAAAATTTATTTGCCAGGGTGCTGAATTCTTAAACATTAAGAATCATGACGTAAGCAATGTACAAGTGTACTGAGATTTGATATTCTCACAGATGTGAAGATATGGATTGTGGTTTTATCGGTTGTGACGCCTTGTAAGTCTTGTAGGTGGTTACCAAGGTTTCGAAGAAACATAGTGCCTCCATCTTCAGGACCCTGTACCACATTTAAGATTACACGGCCTCATAACCCGGATAACCGCGATCGATTTCATGCTGAATAACAAAGATGTGCTGGTCTTAATTAATAGTTATTCGTCATCCTCTCCAGACAGGTTTATAGGTTATGTCACATGAACACTTGAATATTTTCATTTTAGCGCACTGTTTCCTGCGTTCGTCTCTCTTTAAAACCCAATTTAATTTCCATAAAGTACGGTGGATCGGTTTTAATTTTTGTTTATGCATATTGATTGAGATGTAAATTTTATTTTTCGTGTGTGATATACTGTATGTGTAATATATTTTAATTATCATGTGTATTATATTCTCATATTTATATTTATTTTCAGGTGAGTGCCATTTTTAATATACAATTGAGGTTTGAGGCTCCGAACAATGTAAGTAATACCATTAGTTTCTTTTCGTTGTTAATTAACAGACTTTCATTTTAATTATCTTATTTCGTAAGGAAAGATGGTTTTGTGTTACATAGGCTAATGTCTTACCGCCCCAAATAATTGTTAACAACTTTGTACATGCCATGCCACTAGACGCACCCCACAGTTGTACATTTTAATTTCATACCATTAATAATACCAACATGGCTGTCGTGCTTATTGCGCAGAAAGTAGCAACACGTGGCGCAAATTAATGTAAAGCCCAGGAATTTTTTGTGGTAAATGTCGAAGAATGTGTTGTTTTTTAAAAAAAAAATTGGAAGCAATATGGCGATCGAGCCAAGCTTTGGCATGTTGGCTTTTCATTTCACAGAGATAACTAGCAACCCATTTGAGTTTGTAATTTGAAATTTTGAGTTGAGACAAATAATAAACGCACGTACAAATCATGTATTAGATATTGCTTATATGTTGGCAATTAAATCATCACAACGGTTTGAATCTTTGAGGTTACGTGTAGCGAATTTATCGGAGTTGGAATCTGTATTAGTATAAATTATTCTCAATTATAATCACCAAATTATGTATAATTAATTTATAATTGCGTTATTTTCAGAAATTTGTTGGCTACGTGTGTAAGTTTTCAGTACTACAAGTTTTCTTTAATGATTTATAAGATTAAAAACACAAAAGAAATCTAAAGTTGTACATTTCACAAGTAATGTATATATTCAGATTATAATAATATGAAACTCTTAACTTTTGGCGTAGAACTCTTACGCCATGTTTTTTTTTTTTTTTTTTTTTTCCCTTCAGAAGCGTCTCGTAAGGTTACTTCACAAATAATTCGCCAATTAATAGTAGGCAGTTCGTTACTGATTCTTTACATCTCGACTCAGCTGCTTTCGTGTTTTAATTTAACTAATATCCGTGTACTGAAATGAGTTATTGTTCCAGTATCGATTTAGACTAACGTTAACATAGGAACAAGACTCCACCTATCGAACCTGCAAGAGGCCTTCTTTGGCAGTAACCACGCATTCTGTAAACGTGGGTGGAGGCCTTGCAGAGTTCTATATTACCCGCTTGACGCTCCGAGTGAAGAAGAAATGTCTTATCTGCAGAAAGAAACATTCTCTTCAGGAGGATATAGGCGTCTCCCGTGTGGGGCAGTGACGCGTACAGCAGGGACTGTGGCGTGCATGCGTACATAAATAACTGGTCTGCACAGACGCTGTTGGGAAACTTTACTTATTTAAAGTTGCGGCCTGTAATGGCTTACGTTAGGGTTAAATGAAACGGAAGTGTAGTTTCCCCATAGGAACTTCAGTCTTGCTTCGAAGGCTTTAGTGGAATTTGTGCAATACAGGAACCCATACACGAGATACCATACTGGTATTGGTACTGGATTTACTGTATGAAGATAGCTGTCTGTAATCTGGTAGAAATCTATCGACGTTTCAGCTGTGCCTGCTGTCTACACCATCAGTGCGATGAGGGGTCTTATGGTGGGTGTTACAAGTATCTCTGAAACGTCGGTAAACTTCTAGCAGGCTACTTGGCGCAACATCTTAGAAGACAATTCATTTTCTTACTCACTGCCGTGAGAACGTGAAGTATCACCCTGATTTACCGGTAGATATGCTGAATTTGTTACTTCTTGGTTTCGTACTTTAGTTAACATATGACAAAAGTCAGGGTACAGTAATTAAAATATTAATTGCGAAGAATGTTGTGGGAAATGGTTGTGGCTTTATAAAAGTTGGGTTATGCCAGTCGTTTACGAGCTTTATCAAGCCTGTGCGATGTTACGTATATGCATATGGACACAAATTAATTTCATATGACGCGAGGTGTAGTCGAAGTTCATCGAGGTTGTTTTTTTTTTGTTTTTTTTTCTTTCTTTTTTTCTTCCAGAGGGGAAACTTGGGAACGGATGAATAAACTGGCTTCCCGTTATGCATTTTCTCATATACTTGGTGCAGAGAGCTGACAGCATCCTAAATGAGTATCGTGACTATTTCTTGATGCGGATATATAGGCCTAAAAATAGGAAATCTGTTCAGTAAATATGCTATTTGTCTAGAATTTTATGTTAAATATCGAGATGGAATCAGTTTTATGATTTGCTCCTAGGGTTTTAATTTAAAGGCGTGTTTTATGGAACTGTGAAAATTTATTAAAATAATAAATTTTCGCAGCACCAGAGAGATCTAGACAATCGCATTTGTGAAGTATTAATTCCGTTTCCACTGTTGAAGATTTAAGGATCTAGCACTGTGTTTCAGGTCTCATAGTTCCCGCAAGTATGAATCTCTAGCGATTTCGTGACATTACCTCTTCGGCCCAAGTCTCTAAATATTATGGTTCTAGAATCGAACGAATTTTAATGTTCCGGAACCAGTCACCCCCGTAACTGCATTACTGCGCACTGAACCGATTCACGAAATGTTGCCAGAAATAGACCTGATCCCGGTGCTTTAATTTAGATAAAATTCCCGAGCTGTGGGAGTCTGAGCCGTTTGCACGCTTATCTGTCGACCTGCTGCACTCCAACACACCATCTCTTCAGTCAGCTATCACAGTTGCAATTCACCAATCTCATAATTTAATTTCGACCTACATATTGAGGATTCCATGGCTGAGGAAAAGATTTGTTAAAGGGAATATTTGGTCGCTGTCTTCTGGGTTGTAGTTCGATCGCCCTGATGATGGAGGCAGCACTAACCGTTTGAAACGTTGGTAAACGTCTACCAGACTGCACGTTGCTACAACCCAGAAGACAGTCATCTCCGTACTCTCAAACGTCAGAACCTCAAATCCTACTAAAAAATATTTGAGTGTAACAGGAGGACCAGAAACGTCGGGTATAGTGACGTTTCATGATTCTTACTCTGGTTAAGAATAGGTCGAGCTATAATTACACTCCGCCACGGTGGTCTAGCGGTTAGAAAGCTGGCCTTGTAATCCTGGGGTCTCGGGTTCGATTCCCGGCGGTGCCCGAATTTATAACTTGTGTTGGGCAAGGCCGTGGTCTAGGCAACACGGAGTTTTCCTCCGTGGCATCCCAACAATTACTCCATTCACACTCACACAGAAGAAGGCAATGGCAAACCACTTCTGGATCATCTGCCAAGAACGTATATGAACAGGTCCCAGTCCGAGAAAAGGATGGAAGGATCCTGTTCATATGGACCTGTCGTCAGACAGAACACTACAAATAAAAAACATACGTGATGGATAATTTTGATAGTTTTAAGCTTATCGAACCGTATCTGTGCCCTTTTTAAATTAATATTTTTCTTTGACTTCTTATACGAGCCTCTCTTCCAGTTGAATGTACATGTTTCTGTCCTTTAAGGATATTAGGCTGACGCTTTAATCACAATGCATGTTCTTGCAATGTTCCATAACGCGCTGGAGTTTTTCCTTAGAGCTTCTTGTAGTGAATGAGTGGCTGGCATTACCAAGGGTACACACTTTGTGCACTCATTTAGAACAAAGAAATACGACTCTGCCTTCCCATACGTCACGCCAAACTTTTTTCTTCAGTATGCAGTTTCGTTGTTTAGATAGAAGGCTTAGGTCAGAACGGGAAGGCAACTGGCTGATAACGAGATATTCAAGTTTCCCCATCACGGTATTTTTCCACGAAATCGTGTATCTACTACCATTTAGATAAATATGGCTATATTGTTGAGTTTTGCACCGCCTGTGTAATCGTCCTGATGTTTTGAAAGTAAGATTCTCTGAAACGTACATAATTTACTACCAAACTATAAGGCGCAAAATTTGAAAGTCGCCGTGAGAACATGAAAAATTATACTACCATTTAGTTCAGAATCTTATGTCTTTGCGTGTCCTATCAATAAAAATCATGAGTAAAAATTATAAATGCGGCTGTCCTTGTGTGGGTGTGAAACATGGTCTATTTTAAAACACGGTTTAAGATTGTAAGACTTGAGGTTCTCACAGCGGTGAATATGAAGATTTCTGTCTTCTGGGTTATTGCGCTGTGTAGTCTGGTCGATGTTAACCAACGTTTCAGAGGTCATACTGCCTCCGTCATCAGGGCGATCGCCCTGATGACGGAGGCAGTATGACCTCTGAAACGTTGGTTAACATCGACCAGACTACACAGCGCAATAACCCAGAAGACAGAAATCTTCACGGTTTAAGATTGTTTCAGAATAAAGAACCGAATCGGATATTTGATATCTAGGAGAGAGAACAAGGCTGTAGAGAGGATGCCAAATGAAGGCGATGATAATTCTTGCGTGTCACCAGACTATTAAAATGAAGGAGGGAGAGATGGGTAAGGTATATGGCACGCATATGAAACGTGAGTGGTGGTTGTTGTAAATCTTCAAATGAAAATACGTAGATAAGAGGGTATAACTGTGTGTGGATCGAATTACTGTGACTTAGGTTAGGGTCCAGTGCCAGGTTCATTCGAATGACGGTAATAAAATTTCGGGTTTCATAAATGGCGGACAACCAATTTAGCGACTGTAAGCTTTTAGAATTATTAGTGCAAGTCCGTAGATTTTTGTTCTGTTCTATTATAATTTGACGTTGCCCTGATCACAGACATTGCGTCTGATTTATTATCCAGTAATCGACTCTCTGTTGACCAATCCATGTAGGTTTTATAATCTACATGAAGACGGGTACGAATGTTTATGATTTTTTACGTAGGTAGAGGGAATTACAAAAATTGAATCCTCGAAACATGTAGATGGATGCCACTTTGCACGGTCACTTTTCATTTGGAACGTAAGTAGTATTTTATTAGTATTAAATTATAATTATCTGTTAAGCTTCAAAACACAGTACATTATCGTTTAAGGCATAATTATTCTCAAAAATACAGTTCTTTCCCCTTGTTATATAAAAGAAAATAGCGAAACAGAAATGCCAAATTCTGAAGGCACTGGGTTTGAATCCTGACCTGGAATCTGTTCTGCGTCGGTAATTTTCCTCACTCCGGTGATGATCACATTGGATTTTATACTTCAGGACTGGGAAAACCTGTATTAATTGGCGCGTGTGTTGAACATACATCTCTCGCCTCCCAGAGGGTCAATATCCATTTACTCTCAAAGGATTTGAAATTATATTAGTAGGTACTCAAATTAACGCTTTAATTAATGCCACGGATGTAACTCTACCTGGTGATTGCACGCGGAGATAAGATGAAACAGGATTACAGTATCTGACTTATAAATATAGTAACTTGAACATTGCGTGTTAGCATAATATCAAATTTTGTTACCCTTTATACAAAAAAGTAAGCACTGTTTAAATATGCTTACAGTCGCTCAGTTGTTGAAGAATTTCACCGCCCATTATGGAACGCGGGGGCTTATTACCTCCTTTACTAAAGCCTACCACCCGGCTCTTTCCTGAGCCAGTTGAATCCAGATCGTAACCACACGTAATTCTCCGTATTGGTCCCTTCATCCGGGTTTCCTGCGCGTTTTTCATATTTCCTTTTGGGTGGCTGTGCCCCACAGTTCTTATACCCCGTATTTGATTTAATTTCTAATATTTGGTGAAGGTTGCAAATTGCGAAGGACAACTCTACACAGTTTGATTCACAATTCAGTTAACTTCGTCTTTGATTCACGTATTCCCCACAGCACTGAGTTCTCAATTATCACCAGTCTCTGCTTTGCATGTAGCACAGGAAAGTATATTTTAATCATGAAGCTTTTAAATGGAAGACGTGAAATCCATTTATTTTGAACTGAATGGTAACAAGCATTTCCCCAAATTTAGTGTTATCTTAATTACTTGGTGAATGTTATTTTGATTTGTTAGCGTTGCTCTCAGATATCTAAACTTTGCAGCACTTTAGATTATGTAAGATGTTTTAGTTAAATGTTATTCCTGTAAGTTAATTGGCCTTCCAGTTACGTGCACTGGAAAGCACTTTGGTGTTTTGAAGATGGATGTTAGACCGTGTAATCTGGTACAGGTTTGCCTGAGGCAGTAAGCTTCTCGGAAACGTCGGTTATTATCAACCAGAGTTCAAGTAACATCCCAAGAAAATAGCCATCTTAATGCACGTCATAATCGGGGTACGTTAGACATTTGATAGCGTGTTTCTTTCCCTGGAAACCTATTGCAGAATGTTACAATCGATGGTGTCTTAAAATCGAGAAATTGCTGTAATAGTGAAGGGCGAAGCCTTGGTGGAATGTTAATTCATTCAGTATTTAACTTTTGACTTCTTGCTGTAGTAGTAATTTCGTTGCGATTCGAAGGTCACCCATGTTAGCATTTAATTTATAATTGCTTTTAACGAACTCGCATGTTAATGTACACTGTATACTTTATAGCCTTGTTTACTTGTTTGCTTTTGTCTGTTTTATAGTTAACTTCTCACAGATGTGTTGCCATAGTTAACGCTTGCCTGCTTTTTGCACTCAGTGACTTTATGCCATAGTAATTTACATAAAAAGGTGAATGACCTTTTATCCAGACATGGTGAGCCTAGCGATGATATTGCTATGAACCGATATGGGTATGACGTAATTTCTTCATAGGTAGGAAGTGAACTTTGTGGGCGTGTTCGCTAATAGATTGTGTGTTCCATTATAATTATAGGCCTTTTAATACTCGAACTGAATAAAACATATCAGTTGCTGATGTTAATTTAATGCTAAAACGTAGATACCACAAAGAACACAGAAATATAGGCTGTTGCACCCTAGTAGGAATTTTTAGTGTTCTGTCTGACGACAGGTCCATATGAACAGGATCCTTCCATCCTTTTCTCGGACTGGGACCTGTTCATATACGTTCTTGGCAGATGATCCAGAAGTGGTTTGCCATTGCCTTCTTCTGTGTGTGAATGGAGTAATTGTTGGGATGCCACGGAGAAACCGGGGAAGCCCCCGGAGGAAAACTCCGTGCTGCCTAGACCACGGCCTTGCCCAACACAAGTTAAAAATTCGGGCACCGCCGGGAATCGAACCCGAGATCCCAGGATTACAAGGCCAGCGTTCTAACCGCTAGTCAACCGTGGCGGTCTAGTAGGAATATCGCCAAAAAAGTAAACACAGAACATAACGAATTATCAGTTTGTCTCGTCACCAGAATAATGGAAAAGATTTGAGTCAGTGAAATTATATGTGACCTGGAGTCCAGTTTATAACAAGGATCTTTCGTTGGGTATTAACTGAATATGACCACTGATATCCATCAGTTACCGAAGTTTAGAATGTGTGGATCTTTACAGGCACTGCGCTCGTGAGCAGGACAGAGAAATAGTTTTATACAATTGATAACAGGGGATTTTGGGGATCGAACGAGGGACCTTTCATGCACCATGTCTGTTTCTAGCCACTGGAGCACAACTTCGCTCCTTGTGTTTATGTTTTGTGTTTATGCCGGGTCTAGGAGTCGCCCGTTGTGGGTAAATTAAGGTGTCTTTAAATTTTAATTATCAGTTTTAATTAATACTGTGATCGATGTTTATTGATGTGAGTTGAAATACATTTATGTGACTTCTTTTTCATGTTTATCGAAGTTCGCTAAAAATATCAGTTTATACAACTTTTATTCGCGAGTATTTGACATAAACCCACAGAAGTATTTTTGCTGTTATTTAAAGTGGGCACTATAATTGTCGAATCTAAATTTAAACACTAATGATCCCACAGTTTTATTACAAGTCTCCGATAACGAATACGGTAAAATCAGATTATCCGTTCTGGAGTTTGTCCATGATTTAATAGTAGAATATGATCAAGCTGTACGTCACATCTGCACGTGAGCACACCTTACGTTACCACCCTTGTAGTCAACTATTCAACCTTATCGTTGAACCCAAGTCACTGAACTCGCAGTGAAATTGAAGGCGGATTTCCCCCGCAGCGAGTGGAGCGTGCCATCTTAACGCGACGGCAGAAGGAATGAGGTGGTTCATTCCCAACCCACCGGATAAGAACGGTTATAAAAAGACGTCAAACTCTTTAATATATGACATAAAGCACGGAGCCACTTGTTCAGAAGTCACTGATACAAAGTTTGCTCTTGGCAATACCTGGACTCACTTACTGTATAAGTCGTTTTGCTTTTAATTTTCCCTGACGTCTTCATTTGTTCTAGTGAAGAGTTTGCAAAACTCTGCTTAAATTTGGTAGAATTTTGTAAGCATTTTTATGTCGCTCATACACGCTAGTTTCCTCGCCCTCGACTTCATTATCCGAGGAACAAGTTATTAGGGGGGGGGGGAGAGTACGTATTATGAAACTCCTCATTATGCAGTTTTCTCCGTCTTCCTGTTACTCCATCTTGGTGTTGAGGCTATAACGATTTTAAGTGGGAGCGTGTCGTCCATAGCATGCGAATATTCTCTGTATGAGTCAGGAAACTTCAAGAATGGATGGAAGATTAAGAAGATGGACCAGTAAGTCTTATTGGAGCACATTCTCGATGGCAGTCGAGTGTAACTTGTGTTGAGGTTAATGATCAGATTGATCAGCGTATCCGGAACAACGGAATAATGTCGCACAAGTCGTTGATGGTACGACGTCGATCTTCGTGAATGGCCTGCCGAATCTTCGTAACATTTTCGGGCGTTGTGCTCGAAGATGGTCGTCCAGAACGCTCGTCATCATCGACAGAGGTTCGGCCATTTTTAAAACGTGAATGCCACACAAAAGTTTGTGCACGACCCATTGCGGACTCCCCAAATGCTTGCTTTAGCATTTCATAGGTTTCCGTAGCCGTTTTGGCGAGTCTTTGGCAAAATTTGATGCACACGCCATTCCAAAATCGCAGGAGGGTCGGTGTAATGCACTACCAAAACGCCCGTAACTAAGAAACAAATGCTAATTCGATGATGCCGGCTGGCACACTGATTCACTATGAATGTAGGCCGCACCCCCTAGCGGCAGAAGCTCGTACTACATCCGGTTCGCCCTCTATTGACACAGTCTTGAAACTTTCCGATCGCACCTCGTATATAAAACTGCATCTGAAATTAGCATTATTCGTAGAAAGATGATTTGCAGTAGCAGCTTAAGGTCCATCCAAGAGCATTTTATAGTGAAGGAATCGGGAAAAGTTTTTGTACCATTTAACCAAAATGCATTAAAAAGTATGGTGAACACGTAAAAAGTAAGATACGACTAAATGCCATGCGATTTCCTTGAAGTTATAACACATTACCTTTACTCTTTTACGTACTTTACATAATGTTATATGTATTTACGTTTATCATTTGAGTATTCGACCAAGGGAAAGTTTATATACGAGGTGCGATCGGAAAGTTTCAAGACTGTGTCAATAGAGGGCGAACCGGATGTAGTACGAGCTTCTGCCTTTAGGGGGTGCGGCCTACATTCATAGTGAATCAGTGTGCCAGCCGGCATCATCGAATTAGCATTTGTTTCTTAGTTACGGGCGTTTTGGTAGTGCATTACACCGACCCTCCTGCGATTTCGGAATGGCGTGTGCATCAAATTTTGCCAAAGACTCGCCAAAACGGCTACGGAAACCTATGAAATGCTAAAGCAAGCATTTGGAGAGTCCGCAATGGGTCGTGCACAAACTTTTGTGTGGCATTCACGTTTTAAAAATGGCCGAACCTCTGTCAATGATGACGAGCGTTCTGGACGACCATCTTCGAGCACAACGCCCGAAAATGTTACGAAGATTCGGCAGGCCATTTACGAAGATCGACGTCGTACCATCAACGACTTGTGCGACATTGTTGGGATAGGCTATGGGACCTGTCAGCTGAATCTAAAGGAAGAACTCCACATGCGACGCATCGCAGCCAAGTATGTGCCAAGGCTCCTGTCTGAGGACCAGAAGCAGAATCGACTTCTCGTTTGTCAGGAGCTCAAAGATCTTGCAAGAACCGACCCCAACTTCCTTTCTAAGCTCCGTGTGACTTCTTCCTCTTCCCAAAGATGAAAATTCAGCTAAAGGGAAGGAGATTTGAGACGATAGAAGAGATTCAGGCAGAATCGCAGATGGTGCTTGACAGGCTGACAAAGAAAGATTTCTAGGGATGCTTCCAGGCTTGGCAGCGGCGCTGGGATCGTTGTGTTCACTCCCAGGGGAACTACTTCGAGGGTGATGGATGAATTTAATACCTGAGATAAGTGTACGGGTTTTTATACGCGCAGTCTTGAAACTTTCCGATCGCACCTCGTGTTATGAAATTTTAAAAGAGCAGTTTGGCATTTGCTTTGGTATCACAGTGAAGGAATTGCTTTTTATCATTAAAATTTGATAACTCTTTCCAAATGGAACACATCCCACATTTTGTCGGTTCATTTGATCTCATATTGGACATTGCAGTTTTCCACTGTGAGTTTCAGAAACCTCATAATGATATTCGTGGTTGAAATCACATCTGTTTATAACGTGGTCTTTGGTGCGGGGGAATTTTTGTGATTATACGCAGCATACAGCCATTTTATGCTTGTTAGTTATAAACTACGTTTAATTTTTGAACAAAGAACTTAAAGTTTATTAAAGTTGGAACTGTTTTCATATGAGAAGATTTAAGTATCGCATGGGCAGTTCATCATTCCTGTAATTAATTGGACACCCGAAACAAACAGACCAAAAAGAGCCGAAAAACATTCACATGTTATTTTTGTTATAACCAGGCATTTCGGTTTTTATAGCGTAAATGAACAGAGCCTTATTCTGTTATTTTAATGTAAACGAATGGACTGGATAAATATACATGTTTGCCTCACCATATACTGTATCATATGGAATAACAAAATAACACCAAATTTTCTCTCTAGTAATCGTTATAAAATAAGAATGATGATCTGAAAGTTTACTACTGGACTCGTGTCTCCTGAATGTGGTCGTATAATGTTTTCCTGAAAGTCCTTCCTACGTGTTCATTGCAGTGGAATGTCGAATATAGATGAAGACACATTTTTTCAGAGTTTCGAATACTTATGTGAGAAAAACTAAATATCGACTTTAAAAACGTTTGTAGCATGCTGAAGAAATGACGTAATTTCAAAGATGGCCTCATGGAGCCCATGTGTTGACATGATAGTTAAATGATAATTCAGTCCGAGAAGGCGAGTTAAATTCGTACACTTGTGATCTTTATGGAAGTTCCTCCGAAAACTCCGTTGAACAGTGGTCACAGATTTTGTGGAATGGAACACGAATATATAAAACTGTTTCTCGGGTTGAGTCACCATTTTACTGCTATGACAACGGTCGATTCTTTGACATGTTACGAGAAAAAAAAATCAAGTTCTCTTTCCAGCGACGTAAGATTAATTTCTGCTTGTCATTACGTTTCGTTAAATGTTTGAAACCTCTCTGATAATTTCTGTTTATCCTGTGTTGTTATTTTTCACGGGGTTTCTCGTATTTTGGCGCTAACCCCACACGCTGAGTAATTTTAAATCGTAAATCTGTACTGGCAGACACCACATACCCATATCCAGTAATCACGTTAGCCAAAAAAATCAAACCTACTTTGTTTTCCTCGTTCCAGTTCCAAAACACGTACGTTTTTAAAATAGCCAGGTTTGGTCTGCACTCCGGTGCCCTTACCGGTGCTGACTTGCCAGAAACCGGTTGAAAAACACGGCGAATGGGGACCCTGACATTGTCCTTGATGTACGACTCGGAGGTGTAACAAATACGGGCGATGTCAAGTTTCCCTTTTGAAGTTGTGCTGAGTCGTGATTTCATTGTTACGATGCTGAATTTTGTTCTGTAACCGCCCGGCGAATACCTGAAATGTCGAAGACAGATCTTCACGAGATCTAACTTAACTTTTTTATTTTCTGTACGTGTTCCGTTTCTGGTAAAATCTATAAAGTTCGATTAGAGCTCCACGTAAAATAGAATCGAGGCTCTGTGTTTGACCGACGCGAACTACAATTAAATTAACGTGACAAAGTTTAGCGTGCTCTTCCAACGCGCTTTTGTGTTAAAACGTATATAAAGTTTTTAAGTTTTAATGAGAGCCGAGAATAGAGCAGTATTGGTTTTTACAGACGCAATCCGAATTTTAGCGTAGGCTTGTTCCTTTGATATTCCACTAAAACCACACCACAGATGGGTTGAAATTGCAACACAAACCCCCACGTGTGATATGTAGTGAACACAGACCCCACGTCTCTCTACAACTGAAGGGTTCACTTTCCTAATGAGAATCCGAGGGAGAGTGTTCTTAGACGTAACAAACATGCACTACAGAACTAAGAGGAACCATGCAGGCACATAATTGCAATGTAACTACGGTTAATTGCAAAAAGTGTTCTTGAACTTAGATATAACAAGCACCCCTCTTCTGAAAGCGCAGAGTATACAGTGTGGCTGAAAAGACTGACTTTTAAAACAGTAGTAAGTTTGGACGGATTTGAATTGAACTGGGAAACGAATAAATCTTCTTGTACACAAATTTCAGTCGTCTGACTGACCGAATGATGGCGAAAAGGATATTTAATTTTGGGGTCTACTGTACATCGCAGAAATGGGAAGGCAGAACCGTGTTAAACCCCCGAGACCCTTGGACAACGGATGCCCGACTATTTTGTATGTACTAGTTCATAATCCTGGGGTCTCGGGTTCGATTCCCGGCGGCGCCCGAATTTATAACTTGTGTTGGGCAAGGCCGTGGTCTAGGCAACACGGAGTTTTCCTCCGTGGCATCCCAACAATTACTCCATTCACAAACAGAAGAAGGCAATGGCAAACCACTTCTGGATCATCTGCCAAGAACGTATATGAACAGGTCCCAGTCCGAGAAAAGGATGGAAGGATCCTGTTCATATGGACCTGTCGTCAGACAGAACACTAAATAAATAAAATAAGTTCATAAATGATAATTGGCGAATACCACGTAGAAACATATGAATTCTTATACAGTAAATAAATATATCCATAGAGTAACTACACTTTTAAGGTTCCAAAATAATTAGCCTGTGGGTAGAGTTATCTTTCTTTCACGTTCGTTACCTTGGCAACAGTATTTTGGTTTGCAAGGCATGGAAAAGATGTATGGTCTGCATTCCACAGGTTTCTACGTCAGCCGGTTTTTTTTTTTTTTTTTTTTTTTGGGGGGGGGGGGGCAGAAACCCGTTGCATCAGCCTCTAATTTCTATCCGCTCCTTTGTTCCTGGGTAATTTCACCGACAGTAGCAAGAAAGATCAGCCAGACAACTAGCGCAGTCCTCTACAAAACCGCCACAATTTTGTACTCCATAAACAGTGTACAGACGGATAGTCCGTGTTACTAAGTGTCCACTCCCTATCGGACACAGTGCTACCTCGTAGTTGTCACTCCTGCTTCGTATTCGGGAGGTCACGGGTTCAATCTCGTACCGGAGACTGGCAATCCTGAAGGAATTCTTGGTTTTACTCATTCTCTCCCGGCAAGTAGGATATACGAAAATAGGTGACGACCGCTCCCTTCCACATTCTTTCCAATTCGTTAGTCATCCTGTCATTCAACGCCATATAGTCTGAGTTACTGACAGCGTCGTTGAATAAGCAGAGTGCTTCTTAAGACGCTGCGTTAGAAGACTTGCGCGTATGAAATATTGTTTGCGGTCTCATGCTTGTTCATTCTGCATTTTTTTCTTTTTCCGGAAATTGGTTCCCAAAGTTTTACTTCTTGAAGCAAAGAGAAAGTTTTTAAAATACGTCATTAAGGAAAGTCCACAAAATGTAAGGATGTACTGGAATGAGCTTGTCTTTGTATGTATGTATGAGTCTCCTGACGTCCCATTCCTATTCGCCATTCTTCTGTACTTATCCTCTGCCCTCCTTCTGCTTGTCTGTGTTCTGGATTGCTTTCATCCATCCAACTCTTAGCTTCCTCTCTTCTACATTCCTGATGGTATCCCTTGTAGGATCAGATATCCGCTTATCGTAGGTAAAGAATTACAAAATTTGATATTGTAAACGCAACTTTTACCACTTAACATTTTTCTGTATTTTACCAAATAACAGGGTTTGCCTGTTGTAAGGGAGTTATGGGATACTTTGTATAATCAAGTATCGTCATCAGACTGGAAGACAGGATTGTTTATATATGCTTCGAAAATGTAGCAAAATTATTTTTTCTTGGAACTACAGCAACGGATCACATTTACATTCAGGGATAATTTAAGAGAAGGTAAATAAGTATTTTAAATCTGTCATTTCTCTCGTTATTTTGTTTGAGTGTGGTACGTGGCCTGTCGTCGTGCAGAAGAACATAGACTGAGTGAGAGTAAGTACTAAGGAGAATATTTGAACCTCGGGGGGTTTCCTGTTAAGTGTTGCGGGCGTGTATGCAACTTAGGATGAATGTCACGTTCAGGTGTTCTGCATGTATTGGCTTATCGGAGGTGTAACATCGCAGCTTTGCGTGCTGTGTCGTGTTCGATGGAATGGCCTAGTTGTACTTGCGTTACTAACCGCACGGCCCAGGGGAGAAACAGCAAGGTGGTAATTAGGTTCTCTCACGTTACCACCAAAGTTGCATTGCGCTGTGATTTAGTGGTATCGTTTTCTTACTTACCCACTGAGCCTATAAAAGTATTCGACAGATTTTTTTTTTAAACTGTGTAAAAACGTAACATGTAAAATATATCCACAGTTCATTTACCAGGGGACAGTAGTAAATCGATTGGTTGTTTGATCTTGATTAATAATTCAGTTTATCTCTTTCATAAGAGTGTTTGCCAGTAGCAACGAGTTTATAATAGGCAAACACTAATACAAATGCACAACACAAAAATACACTAATAAGGAACAAAATAAGACAAAATTAAATTAATACAAAATAATTATAATAATAATTTGAACAGGGAATGCATCATATTTATTTTATTATAGTTTGTACCACTGTAGAAAATATTTTTGCTCGTTAGATTTTATTCTGGAATTATATTAATAAATTCTTTCCTTTTGTGTGTAATTACTTTCTGTATCTCAACCTTTGAAACTTTTAGACATTCCTTAAAGGCATGGACAGATAATTTATTGACAGGTCCGTCATAATTGGTTTTGGTAGACGTGGCATAAACTATGGAAGGGAAATAAAAATGCTTCTTGAAGCTCAAAATATGAAGAAGTTAGTATCATCAGGAAGTAGTGAAATATTGAGAGACCCGCCTGCTTGCCGCTGTGTACACTGCTGTCGTAGTTTTTTGAAATCTTTCCGAGAAACGTGGTTTATATTCGTTTCCATGAAGGCTCTTAACTCATATTTACCCTAATATATGAAATATAAATGAACATCTTTGGTTTGTTTCTTTCCGTCTTTTCTATCTGGTCGATAATGCATAAAGCGATGTAGTCTACAGGTGTTTCGTCGCTAGGCAACCATATACTGTTTAATACATTATAGCATCTGTCTTGTGTTTACGAGTTATCAAGTCCTGGCGCAACAGGTAAATAGTAGAAGGATACATGATGTGGCATCTGTTCGTTTGTACCTGCTATAATCCGAATTTTTTAATGAAAATGGTTGTCTTATCGCCCTGATGATGGAGGCAAAGAGAACCTCTAAAATGTTGATAAAATTCTGCCAGACTACACGGAGCTCCAACCCAAAAGACAGCCATCTTCTAATTAAATGCTAGTTTATGGTTTAGTGTCTTGGACTCTTTTGTGTGTGGGTCACGCGATGCAGTCCTGTTCGATTCGTTTTTGTTTTTTTAAGGCTGGGCGTTGTTTGGTAACCTTGGTAATCAAGAAAACTATGAAATCAAAGGTTATCAGGGTAACCATAGTAACCTTAGGTTAGAGTAGGTTGAGAAAGGTTAGGGTAGGCAGTGTTTGGTTAGACGAGGTACGTATTTAGAACCGAAAATTTGCTAAGAACACTCGGAAACTTCGTGTTTTGGCCAGGATTGCACATTTTCAGTCTTATTTTTACTGTTTACGGTTTTAAATACGTTATCAATTTATTGTTGTTAATCAATATTATAATTTTCTTCTTGGATAGAATCTATTAAGTATAGATTTTTGTCTACGTTAAATTGTCTGACATGACTTCAGAGTTTCTAACTGTCTCCATGTGTGTAATGTCGATTTGGAAACAATATTTCATGCATTATTTGTATCTATGTGTATGTACTTTCTCTAAACGGAATTCTAAACGCCTAGTTTATTAGTTATCGTAATTAAACATAAATTCGTACACAGGGACTGGAATTCATGCAGCCGCCATGTTCTTTAAAGAAAACTTCAAGAGAGGATTTACAGTTTTATTTTTCTCTTCATTATGTTAGGACTCAGATTAAATGGGACTTTCGTTGCCCCCCTTATTAGGCCTGTTATAGGTCATTGTGCCGTTCCTACCTAAGTTCGTGATAATCGATGAGTGGGTTCGAGGGTTGAAGTGGGGCACGCACATGCACGCACACACATATGAACAGGCGATACGGCAGTCCTTTAAGCTTGATTATTACCTTAATAAAGGAAAGTAGGCTAAACCGGAGATGGTTAATCTCAACAAAATGCCACAAATGTCGTGTCGAAATCAATCTTCATATCGTAATTTTATATTCCTTTATAACCGAGACCAAGGCAGTTGTCAAAAGCATGCAAGTTTTCGATTTGGTACTTAATTTTATATGTGAGACTTACATTAAATCTTATAAATTCGCATTCTTAATAAGATAAAGATAATGCACACGCTAGAATGTTTAACCTACATTGTCGACGTTTGTTTTTCAGGGTTGTAACGGTCGTGCGGACTTTCCTATTCAACTTAGTTTTACTCAAGAAATTTTGTTTTGTTTTCCATATCGCCGCCCTCACAATAAAACATATAATTTCTCAAATTAAGGAAACTAGGCTTGAATGCTCTCTAGTACATAAAATATTAACTGAAATGTTGGAAGATCTTTCTTGGGGATGTGAGTTGTTGTTGCAAGTGCGATGATGTGTAGATTTGTGTGTGTGTGTGTGTCCCTGTCCCTCTAATAACTACGATAGTCAACAAGGATTTTTTAAGTTGATTAAAAACTGGCTTTATGCGTGACTTCTGACATGCTCATTGCAGATCTGCATTACATCAGAGTTTAGAAGAAAAATCACTGATAGAAAATGACAGACAATAAAATTCATGTGACGGAAAAGTAACTTTTTCTGCATTTATTCAGAATAACAAGTTTTCTCATTTGTGTGTGTTTTGTTATATTTATCAATCGTAATGTGAGATGACGTTTTATTGATGGCTTTCAAGTGTGCACTTTTCATGTGTGTATTTTTAAATGTTTTTGTTACGTTTTAAATCGCAATGTGGGTCAGTAATGTTTTAATACCGAATCGAAATTTAATCTCTAATAAAATAAAGTCTGTATTTGAAACTGCGGAATAGGTAGTACCTAACTTTAGTTGAGATTCTGTTTTCTTTGTAATACACATATTTTATATTTTGTATTTTATATTTTATGGTACTAATTAATTTTTGTAGACTTACATGTTGTGTTTAGTATGTGGGCTAAATATTTGTACCTTCACATTTCATATGAAGTTCATCCTTTAGGATGCCGACATGTTGAAAGTTTACTTAAATAAATATTATTATGGAAATTAAATCAAGGAAAATGAGCGGAGCAGACATGTAGCAAGATGAGAAATGCGTATAAAATGGAAATCCTAGAGGTAAGAAATCATCTGGGGGTTCAGGCATATTCGTTTTGCTGTGCTCCTATCAAAACATTCCTTTAAATTATATCACAATAGAATAAGGTATTTTTTAAAAAATTCGTTTTTCTGTTTTTGGAGCAGGGTATACGTAATGGTAGTCTTATTTATTAACAGGCTGTGTAGGTATGGAGCAGTATCTCTCTCTACCCTGAAAGTGGGCCGAGACCATGCCGTGTTTCCACTATTTATGAAGTATTTATCGGATGAATCAGCTATCGAGCAAACCGTTACAGGTTGTTCACCGTCACGCAGTCAGTTACAAGATGCGATAAGAGTTTCAAAATAAAATACATACATCCTAAGTTCCCGCACTTCAGTGGTCTAGAAAGGCCTGTGCCAAAATTACTTTCATGAAGTCCAAGACCCGCACGTGGGCAGTTCATGAACCCAGTACAGATTTCGCGTTTTTGTTCATATTTGAGTTAAATAATTTCAGAATGTAAATAACACATATGGAAACTCGAAAATTAAAATAATTAGTCTTCTTATCTTTGCTTCATTAAAATATATAATACGCTGTAATGTATTACAAATTGTTATTAAAACTATCACGAACCAACTAACCACCACCTGTATGTATAGGTTTTGGTGGGAGAAGATAACACGTTGTATGAATGAACCTTTACAGTTCTTAAAATGTTTCGATAAAGTCTCAGTACATGTACCATTAATAAATAATTAAACACATGCTATCTTATTGTGTTAGAGAAAATTATGAATTTCTGAATATTTAATTCTTGGAGCAAATTGAACAGGGTTGAATGTGTTTGTATCGGAGTCCACCACTCACTTTATAACGGTTTTCTAAGTTCACCTGTTTTAAAATGTGTCTTGTAGATTGGTCGCAGTTACATGCTATTTTTTGGTGTTAAATAACTGCAGAGCCCTCTGTGTCGCAGTGCAGCATATGTAGTTCGAGTATCGATTCTGCAGCCCTTCGATATCAAGTTAATCCTCTGCCGGTCTAAATCCGTGTTAGACCTCAAAACTATACTTGCACGCGAACAATGGGATGTTGCTTTGAATGTGGTGTGCCGATGAATAGGTTATGACCATATTTTCGCTAGTACTCGGACACATTTGGTGGCATTTCCGTATGGGCATAGAATAACTGGGTTTAGTACGAATGTCATTTGCTTCCAACTAATTAACGCCATAAAGCCGAGTTTCTTGAGAGACTGCTAGTCGATCGCGTGGTAGAAATATTCCCTGCCTTAAGCCTGGATTTACGAAACCATTTCTAAGTTCTAGGCATGGATGGGAGAATAATATTAAACTGGATCTTAAAGAAGTGTAATGTGGATTGAATTTATCAGCCTCAGCATTTAAATGGTTCACTCAACAATCAGTGAATATTTTCAACGTGTTTCAATAGCTTTTACTTGTGTCCAGATAAAAAAACAGCCATCTTATTTGAACCCACGGTTATGAAACTTCGGGTTTAATTAAAGACGGGAATCTGTTGACCCACTATCATCTATCGCCTTACTAAGACGGGGTACGAAACTATATGTTGCCATAAATATATTATCCTCATATAAATATTTCCTCCATTAGAATGCAGGTATATGAAAAGAAAACATAGCATATGTTGAATAAAACTATCGGTGTTGAACCAATGTGTGTCTGTTCGTGGGTGTATATTACGAATTTTAGTTGCGAAAGATAATATTTTGCCTTTTTTAAATTATAACCTGAAACCTTGCAACGGCACACTGGTTGTTGAACACTGCCTTAGAAAGGAGAAGGTTATCGTGTTACAAATTTGTAATCTCCTAGGCCACGTGTTGAACCTAACGTATTATTATTCTGAACTGTGGACACATTTGATGCTATTCGTGTTAACCAACTTTACTTCGGAGTTCCATTCATTTTCTGGTGTTGGAGGGTTGGAATATAGCGTATCTCATTTGCAACTTTTTGGAAATGTCGCACAGCGTTGCAAAATTATGAGCCGAGGACGTGTAATTTATAAAACTTGCAGACAGTCTGTTTGTCATACTTGGGCTGGGTTAACAGTGGTCTTGCTGAGAACATTATAATTATCCCCTTCTTGGAGTTGAAGGTAATCTCTGCAGTGGGCGTGTCTTTCACAGCATTTCGTTTGTTCCAAAGTCGAGTATCACAACTGCATTTTGGTTTCTGCTCCTGTTATGGTACCAAGACTCATGTTTGCAGATATCTTTATAATGAGTAAAAACTCTTACTTTTAATAACATGGATTTATGTTTCACATGAATGATTGGAATTTAAAATTTGTTTTATGAATATAAGATGCTGCAAATTGGAAAATTCTTACAAATAGATATGAATTGTGATGGCTTAAGTCAACGTGGCACAACGGGCAGTTCTCGGGCCAAATTCGACCCGAGACCACTTCCATTAACCTGGCGGGCTGGACGAACGGGAGAGAATTTACTGCTAAGAAGAGGTATTTTTCCCTTCGCCACCGCATACACACAGGCGGAGGGACCCATCAATGGCCTTTTGTCTCTGCAGTAAAACGGCTGAGGCAAACAGCCGACCACTCGCCTCCAGCTAATGTCAAGGTTAAGATGGCATGAAGTTTTGATTCTCCTCCACTAATCTTCATGGAGCGAGACGGCTTTAAGCTTTTATTCTCAACTAAATTGCAATGAGGAACATGTGGACGCAGCGGTAACATTTCTGGCACGTTCGCTAAAATTTGGCCTTCGACCTTTTGCGAATAGCCGGTGCATTTCGCATCTGTGGCGTGAGACACACACATGCAGAATTTCCTGAGCGTTGGCCGACTGTGACGGAATTGTATTTGTGAGTTTAACAGGTGATCCGTAGTGATGCGAGCTAGCTTCAAATGGTCCCTGGTTAGCCTCGGTATGTCTGTCTGTCATCATGTAACAACTTGAGACCATAGAACGTATTTTCGTGAAAATTTGTATCGGGAAATTTGTCGACACACTTCAGTGTCGATTAGAATAGGACAAATATCTTCATATGGAGATCTACCCGAATCTCAAATTTGTGTAGCGAAATATTTTTATTTATTATTTATTTATTTTAGTGTTCTGTCTGACGTCAGGTCCATATGAACAGGATCCTTCCATCCTTTTCTCGGACTGGGACCTGTTCATATACGTTCTTGGCAGATGATCCAGAAGTGGTTTGCCATTGCCTTCTTCTGTGTGTGAATGGAGTAATTGTTGGGATGCTACGGAGGAAAACTCCGTGTTGCCTAGACCACGGCCTTTGCCCAACACAAGTTATAAATTCGGGCACCGCCGGGAATCGAACCCGAGACCCCAGGATTACAAGGCCAGCGTTCTAACCGCTAGACCACCGTGGCATACAGCGAAATATTTATTGGAACGAAAAATATTTTGAACAAAATTCGTAGATAAAAATTAAAAACGTCTGACTCCTGGTACACGTTTCCTTTAAGCTTCGAAAGTCAGCATTTGTGAATTGAAAATATACAGTCAATAACAGAATGCGTGTGCTATATTGTTTTACGCCGTTTTAACAATTCCTGGCTTCTTATTAGGCTATTATTCGAAAGATTCCCTTTCAGTAAGGGACGGAAGAATTGTGTGCATTGTTATGGGGATGAGAGATTTTATTTATACAGGCTGGACTGGGACCCTCCCCCATATGCAACTCTGTGAAGCAGACTTTTTTTCATATGTTATGTTGCTGACCTAATCAGATAAATCTGGTTCTTTGTATGGAAGCCGATGGTACATTATAATGTTTACAAAAGCTCACAAATAGACGCAATTCTGGGTCAGATGAATGGATTCCGAATTCTTATACCATGTTTCTTTAAGTTTCTTCTCCACTGTACTGTTTCGCCTGTTCTAGTCTCACATCTTCAGTGAGCTTTAATGATTCCGTATCTTTCCGGATCGTCCTCTATCTTTCCTTCAACGAGGGTTGTATTTAAACCTTGAGACGGGATGCGATATTCATCCATTATTTCTAAACATTCGTTCATTTTTTTCCTCTATTCTACGTTGTTTTATCGAAGAGAATACCAATATTTTTCTGACATTTCTGTTCTTCGGTTTATCTATTTTACAACAGCCCTTACAAGTAGTAAAGATTTCATCTCCGCTGTCTGTATTTTATTACAGTATCCTACTTTATTGTACTGTAGGTTTCTGTGGGTTATGGGTTAAAATTGCCCTTCCATCTATGGACAATGTCTCGTATATTTGTGTGAAAGTTTATCTTTTTTAATATAAAGGATTCTCATATTTATCGCTCTGCGTAGAGACGCCATATCATATTGATTCGCAAGATTTATCCGCTAGTAAACGTTTGTTTGCTAAGGCAACACTTTTATTCTGTCATCTCATTCTATCTGTGTCCCCAGTTGATTGTTGGTTTAACTGGGGAGTTGGTCGTAAATTGACAGTTACGGCAGTTATGGCTATATAGATGGCTCCAAGATTAAGGTTAAGTGTAAAATTTCTTGACTGCGGTCTTCTATATGACAGTTGTACAGTTGAATTGTCTCTTTTAAATGTATTTTAAATCTGCAACAGAAGCATTATCTCAGTCAACGTGGGAGATCAGTTTCCAGATCACATACAGCCAGCGGAGCAGCCCGTTGAAGATAATAGGAGATAAAAATCACTTCACATCTATCTCATCTTCCTTAATTTGACCGCTCTAAAAATAGCCACGTTTGGTTTAGCGTAAACATTAATAGGCGTCTGTTATTACTGTCGTTATCTCATAATCAGCGTCATTATCATAATAATCAGTAATTATACTGTGGTGTAATCTTTCAGTAGTTAGAATTTGTGACTTGCTCTTACGTGATTTCATTTGACTCGTGGGCCTGTTTATAAAGTACGTGAGAGTGTCTAGTCTTGAGTGGATTTAGAATGTTTTGATTTGTCGCGAAAACTTTTAGTCCATTACCCTGGTGTGAATAAAAGGACTTAAAGAGTCTGGTAAACTGTTAGCTCGATTTGGATCGATATTTGCTTGGGAAAAGAGGGTAGCTGAACTGCTGTATCGACACTTCCATTTCAGGTGGATAATACTGTGAAGTTGGAGATCAGACAAGCAAATACGACAGATATCTTTAACTCTCACGCATTGTCAACTTCCATCTGACTTGCTGTCGTCTGCTGAAAAGAATACCGTCTGTTTCCTAAACGCCTAACATTCTATTCCATTATGTAAGACTTGAGGTTCTCACAGCGGTGAGTATGAAGATATCCGTCTTCTGGGTTATTGCGCTGTGTAGTCTGGTCGATGTTAACCAACGTTTCAGAGGTCATACTGCCTCCGTAGGCAGTATGACCTCTGAAACGTTGGTTAACATCGACCAGACTACACAGCGCAATAACCCAGAAGACGGATATCTTCATTCTATTCCATTGTTTAAGAGCAAACGTACAGAAGCTGTTTTACTTGAGTTTCAGTTCGACATGAATGAAGTCGGGATCGAACTCAGAATCCTTCAGGTAATAAGTTGTTATCAGAGACAGAGAATAAAGTTCAATGTGTGGATGGCTGGATTTTTGGGGTTTCGGGCCTTGTCTGACGTCTGACGTCTGACGTCTGACGTTATAAAATTACACGACGTTTCGAGGGCTGGATGTGTCCTTGTCTTCAGGTGCGGTAAAGAGGGCATCTGCTCTGTGGGGTCCATTAGAATGAGCTAATCTCAATTTTATGTATTTTATAACATTAGACGATGGGCAAGGTTCAAAAATCCAACAATTGAGATAGTTTTACACCGTCGTCAGAACGATTCAGAATCGAGGTGAAGATACTTGTCTTCTGGGTTGTTCCGACCTGCTGTCTCCATCAACAAGGTGATTATCGCCCTGATGATGGAGGCAGTATACACCTCTGAACGGTCGGTAAAAGTGTACCAGACTGCACGGCGGAACAACTCAGAAGAGAGCCATCTTCTTACTCGCAGCCATGAGAACCTGAAATATTACGAGTTTGAATGTAGTTTCGGTGTTCTTTGTAGCCAGTCACGTGTGCACGAAGTTTGCGCGAAAAGGTAAGCCTAAACTTAAATTTTTTTGAACGTAAATGTGTGTCTGAGCATAAAACGTACGCCATCTTGTCATGTTTCGATGTATCAGTGTTAAAACTTTTCTTCTGCGAAACTAGAATATTGAGTACAAGTTTTGGAAGCGAGCTGAAGGGCTTTGTCACGAAGTTACTTCGTGCTTGGTTATAATTTACTGCGCACTGTGCGTGTTCTCACCTGACTTATGAACGTTATTCCCTTCTAGGAATTTTTCTTGCTGACGAAGCCCTGGCTGCTCTCATTAGAACGATACAGGACAGATGAAAAAAGTTTTATTTCCTGGTGTATATGCAACCCGCTGCTCGAAAATTCCTCGTTGACGGTAAAATGCGAATGGCATCATAACCCTTCGTCCTCGTCTTTATAACTTTTGACCATTGACAGATTTTCATGAGAGTTTGTACAAAAAAAATATATTCCCCCAGAACTTACCACGCCTTTTAATTGTGAAGTGTCTGTTATTAATAATGCAAGTATTGCGGTCTTGTGAGCATTGAGCTCATACACAGCTAGTTTATTTAACGACATTTTTACTACGTAGTGTCGAATGGGAGGTTAGTGTGCTGAAATTTGTAAATGTGAAATGTGCACGTTTGTTGTCGTATTGTTATTTAATTTAATGAATAATTGTAGAAAAACAAATTTTTAATTCTTATTTTCCTATATATGAGAAATATTAGTTTGGAGACCTAGGAAATGGCGTGAGAATAATATTAAAATGGGACTTGATTCAATGGGCTCAGGATAGAACGTGTAGGCGGTTTCTTGTGAACGCGGTAATGAAAGTTCGGATTCCACATAAGACAAAGTATTACCTAACAAGATACCGATTACCACCCTTTAAAGGACTCTGCTTTAGTTAATTTGAGACTAGCCTGCTTGTGTATATGAAAAAATTTGAAAGAAGAAATGTTTTGTATTTTCTCTTTAGAAGTTATTTTAAGTAAAGTGGGTATGAAATTCGTCGCCTGTATGTTTATCCATGTATTCAACCTGTATGCTAATTTATTCGTTATCTTTGTAATGTGCATTCACTTTTGTGCTAGCGAGGTTTATCTTCGAGTAAAGTGAATTGATGTTCCGTGTTATTATCATCGCCTGCAGCCAGGGAGTCTACGACAAACACATACACCCGTTAGTTCCGGTTGCAGAGAATTAACAGACTTGATTTTTACAACTTTCTTTGTGTAATCGGCAGCCAGACTTCATGAATGCTCATGAAATCATGGAAGTTGTGATAATTACTTGTAGTTGCATTAGATAATAAAAGTAATTGTATATGACTTGCTTAATGAGACTGTTAAAAACAATATTAAGTTTAATATTCAATACAGATTATTTAATCGATAAAATATAACGAAAATTGTCGGAAAATAATATTAATTACTTTCAGCTGTCATAAAATGTTTACCATAATACTAACTGTAATTTGACGACTGTTTTAAATGAAACAGTGACAGTGGTCCGCGAACCACCGGTTAAAAAACACATAACTTTTCAGCGAAGCGTTTAGAAGATGATGAATTTATAGAAGATTCTCGAAATTTTAAATAGGCCTGTATACTCGGGCAAATAACAGTGTCTTCTGGGTTGTAAGGCCGTGTAGTCTGGTATATAGAAGTTTACGAGTGTTTCAGAGGACCTAGCTCCCTCCATCATCAGGGCGCTACAACCCAGAAGATCAAATCCTGCTGTTTTTAATCGTTGAGGTGGGTACACAGACATTTGTGTGTGTAAGATGTGCGTGTGTATAGGGTTTTTCTAAGATTATTCCAGTTTTAATTCTGTGTAATTACCAAACTACGTAGCAAACGTAACTGTACTTAGTGTCTCTGAGTTGAATGGTCTTTGGAGACTGACAGTCATGTTAAAATATTCTCAGTATATCTACTGCCGGCGTCGGAAATTCCGCACAAATTCAGTCGGAGTTTCTTCACTGACACCGAAATTTCTTATTACAGTTCAGTTTGCGGATTATTTTATAAACTAGAATCACATTCTCAGAAGGCTATTGAATTCAGAGACACCAAATACAGCGATGTTTTATATGTAATTAGGTAATTATATGCAGTTAAAACTGGAGCGTCTTTTTATAAACATCCTGTACGTGACATTTGCTCTAAAGGAAATGCATGAGTAATGTGGGCAGACAGCGTGGGGGGTCACCTTCTAGCGTTGAACCCACGTCCTCCGCTTCCTGAGTCCGCTGTCCTTACTCGGTTGTCAATGGTTAACTGGTGTGTGTCTGCACGAATCATTCAATTTTCCTCAATGCGGTATTAGCCTCTGTCTGGGTATCTCTAAGCGGACAGGCCACTTGGGAAACCTACACGTAGGTAGGATAATATTAAATTGGGTCTTAAATAGTGCGAGGGTGTGACTGGAGTCTTATGGCTTAGAATGAAGACGAGCGGTGGGCTCTAGTGAACATGGTAATGTTTCTTCGGGGTCTCGTTACTTATTGGAGTTGGCTATTTGTATAGTTAATGATTATTTAATGGCCCGGGCTTGTACACAGCAGACGAATGTTCTGTGAGACAACAAGCAAACATTCTTTACTCGGAAATCTTATATGGAAGAAATTTATTGAAAGCCACTGTTGTATATGGGAGGATAATATTAAAACGGAGTTGTTAGTGAGAAATAATGACATGAGAACAGTATATCTTGTTGAAATGAAGCTTTCTCCGTTTGGGTGATTAACGTCCCTTGCTGCGCATGTCGGCTGCCTCGCAGGTCGCCCGGACTCCGCCCGCAAAGGCTGGTGGTATCGTGTGACCCAAACACAAGAGGAAACTCGAGATTTTGATTAAATTGTATCACGTTCGAGTTATCCCGTTCAACCAAGGCGACCTGATCCTCTGACTCCCTCTGCCTGTGACTTTTACTAATAATTCATACGGAACACTTGCGCAAATATGCACCTCGACGACAGAGATTTATAAGAAAGAGTCTGCAGACATTTTCAACAGATATAAAACACGACAGCATGTATTGGTTCAACACGTGAATATTTGTCTTGCTGTGTCAGATTTTCCTTTCGGAACCTCCAGATATAAACAAGTTTTCTTCAGATAGAGATCATCATTTAATATATTTTAAATATTTAAATGTTAATTATAGTAATATTTTAATATGTAATAGGAACTTTTGTGATTAGACTGACAAATTTAAACAAAGTTTTCTTCATTGAAGATGGTTTTATTTTGGGTGTGGAACATATGCTAGAAATAAATATCTAGAAATAATTTTAAAATTTTCTAAGGAACATATTTTGTATAATTACAGGTCCTGAAATTTGACGGGGTACAAGATAGATGATCAGGGTTTGTTTTATTTACCACCACATCCTTCAGACCACGTTTTACACCCATAGACCTAAAACAAGAAGTATAGTTGTTCATTTTGCCTGCTTCATCTCTCCAGTGGCACTTGGACAGGTTCTTCTCCGCATCCGTCTGTCTTTTCCTGTCTGTATCATTCCCCCAATCTCCATGTGTCCATGTGTCATCTAGCGGAAGTACGCTGTGTCCGGCAGGGGCCACAGTTCCACAGAGACGTAGTCTCACGCCATCATAACCCCTCCATACACACATCTGTTTACCAAACGCCCTATTTCCTACTCTCATATGTAGTTTTGGTTTGAATTTTAATTTAAATAACATAAGTATACAAAGAATTGGCGCTCTCAGATTCGTCAGGGCGAACGAAGCTTGAAGCTCCAAGTAACGCCGTGCGCGTTGGCAACAGTGATTGTAAGATGGTTCCTCTGTTGTTGCATTCCTGTATGAATAGTGAGGAGTCTGTCTTTTCTGAAGCAGGGTACAGAGGAAGCCCTTAAAATTCTCCAGAAAAGGGGGTCCTGTGCGGTGCCTTATTATATTGGTTAAATGAAGCGGAAGATGACCCTCCTTATCTTTGACTCTTTCGTTAAGGATTCTGGCTCTATTCAGCGGACTGGTTCGTTCCAGTTCATTATATCCAGAAAACCTCTAATTAAACCTAAAAGGCGTACCTCAGTGCCAGGCCAAGGCGTAGAGAACATTGAACCAACTTTTTTAACATTTCTTAACGGATCGCGTTATTGATATTGTTACACGTAACTGTAATATGAAAGCAATTAGCCACAAGATGAATGCGTTAAAATAGATGATTGTCGTAATGAAACAAGTTAGTGTAATTTTAAATTAAGGGGTTGTCGTAAAAGAATGACGATACAATAGATTTGAATGTGTATTTACTGCGAAGAGCAGAACAAGAAAACATAATACGAATCACAAATCAAGTTAAATTCTTAGTTATTTTGAGTTCCATTAGTAGCTCGGCATACGTCCAACCTTTTACTTGAGAACCATTTCAGGTGTTCATCACGCTCTAGCGTGAGCGGAGAACGCCTTATTCGCCTGTCCATATCTGTCGCGGTTTTTCTAAGGGATAAGCAGCCTGCATGACCGGTGGGTATTGTTGTGGGACAGTAGGGTGTTATTGTTATTTTAGTCGTTATTGTTAAACTGGTCTTTGCCTCTCTTTTTCCGGGTTGGACACCCCTCCTATCGATGATATTCTAGTACAGAATGGATTATCCAGGCTTCAGGAGGACAGGAACTGCCCCTAGGGGGCTAGACCACTTCCGGGGCTGCCCCCCCCCCTCCCCCCGCGGTACACCTCCAGAGTCGTTGCCCTACAGACTACCTCTCACCTTCCTTGTCCACCAGGATGTGGTTCCACCACTTTGGTTGCAACAGTGACCCACGTTATGTGGCGTTTTGGAAGTGGTTATACTTTTGTTTCGAGTTCACCTGTGTGCGTGCAGAAATAAAACCAACTTTTAAAACGTTTTAGTTTTAAAAATGTTTAGAAGATGGATGCCATCCAACGAAATAAATAAACGCAAACGAAGGAAGGTGTGAAGTTTACGCTAAGGTCAGAATGTGGGCTTTGGTCCTCTGGCTTCTGAAGCCGTTCAGTCTTGTGTTTGGTTATCAATGTTTAGGAGGAGTGTGTCACTTCCATCAGCACCGCCTTCTACGCAGAAGATGGAGGCAATACATTTTCTGAAACGTCAGTAATAACCTATAAGACCTCATGGCGTCACAACCCAGAATATAACAAACCATATATTGATAATATATTCCATTATGTTTCATTGGACACTCAAGCTTATGAGATTCTTTCTCTTTATTGTTTGCGTTGGAGGAAGTGGATCTAGAATATCAAATTCTGGGCAAGGTAAATTGGCATTCCACATCCTCAGCGCTTCGTGCAGCTCCCAAAAGACATGACCTTATTAATATGAAACTGCAATGTAATGAGACGCTCATGAAGGTAATCATACCACTCTGTGAGGGAACACTGTAACGCGTGCCTTCAGACCGAGTGTTCTTAGGCGCCGGAAGAACAAATTCTACGTCTCCGTAAGGATATTACAGAATTTCACTGTTACTTCTGACTGTAGCGATTACTGCAATGAAATATTTGGTTCAAAGGGAAATGTGAAAGCAGGGATGTCTTCTCAGGCTTTCAGCCGTCTGAGAATGGCGATGTAATCCAATGTTTCGGGGACTGTCATTGCCTCCATCATCAGGGTTGATGATGAATGTAGTAGGGATTTGACCCCAGTTGGTTGTAATGATACTGACAGATTTTTATTGCGGACTTATTTTGTAATATTAGTGTTTATGGTTGAGAACGATACCTAACCACTAGACCATAAAGAGATGGACAGATTAATTTGGTGCTTGGGCACTTAAAGTTACGAAAAATGAAACGGACGAAAGAACGAGAAGTATAAATATGATTATTATAACGGTACGGTGTTTCGCCTCTGGATGAGTTCCTCGTATTTCAGACTTTAATTAAAGTGCTAATCGAACCTCATCTGTCTTCTGAATCAAACTTTGCGGTTCTTTTGTCACTGAACAGTTGTGTGTTGTCGCCTAGTTTATGTCAGGATTTTCGTGGCATTTCGTTTCGCAGATGTAAGGGCCCACCCACTCATTCAACTGACAGGGCATCCATCCCCCTTCGCTCTGGTAGAGCCGTACGAGAAACGATACAGCGCACTGCAGCCATTATTATAAATCTAAATAATCTTATGCGCATTTCGAATTATTCATATCATTAAGGGAAGGCGACAAGTCTTGTGTCCGCAATGTAAATTTTTAATGTTAAGGTACTTTTTTTCTTCTAAATGTCTGCCACTTTACAGTCATTAAATTTTGTACAGGTGTGGCTCCGGGATTTCTCTACTTAATGTCTTTTTACGGCGTGATACACTTATAACCAATGAGCCGGGATAGCTCAGTCAGTATAGTGACTAGCTACGGGCTGGACGGCCGGGATTCGATCCCCGACAGGGGCAGAGGGTTTTTCCTCTAGCCTCTGCGTCCAGACCGGCTCTGAGGCCCACCCAGCCTCCTCTACAATGGGTACCGGGGTCCTTTCCCGGGGGTAAAGCCGGCCGGGGCGTGATGCTGACCACTCACCCCCATCTAGTGCCGAGGTCAAGGAAGAGAGGCGCTGTACCTCCACTCACCCCAAACGCCTACATGGTGTATAGTGGGACAAACTTTACTTTACTTACACTTATAACCAGATTTGTCACAGAAGATGGCTGTGTTCTGGGTTGTTTCGCCGTGTATTCTGGTAGACGTTTACCGACGTTTCAAAAGTCCTTGCCGCCTCCATCGTCAGGCCGATGATTAGAACAACCCAGAAGACAGCAATCTTCAGACTCACCTCCGTAAAAACGTCAAATCGTACACAGAATTGTCATATTTTTTATTAAAGTCTAATTTTCCAACACATTCGGAGCCAAGGATTCAATTTGTTTTCATCTTGCTCAGAGGAACTGTAAAGTTAAACGCTCTGGCCCCTTTATCCCCGAGGAAATAACCCCCGATATCCATCGTATGGAAATCCGAAGGGGCCCTGGAGCCGGTCTGGACGTTGTGATGAAAAGAAATTCGAGCCAGCTGGTGTGTACCCTCGGCAGTCCGATTTCATTGTGGAATGTTCGAATTTGTTGTCAGCGGTGCTGATAATGTGGTACATCCGTTCAAGAACCGCCTAATTTCTCTCCTGTTTTTGCGAGTAGTTGAAACCTGTTCGCGTGTACTTTATTTCGTTCGCAGCCCTGGTTCTTATTCCGTTTCTGCCATGAAACCGTTTTCTCTTTTGCTCAGTCGCGTGTTTCCGTCTTTCCCTACGTAGGACATGCGTCATGGCGGGCTCCTTGTGAATTTCCACAGTCCCCGGAGAAGGAGTTCTGAGACACCACGCCACTTCGCAGCCAAGATGTCTGTGACAGTGTAGAAATAAACTGTAGTATGAACTTAAACAAGCTTTAAAAGCACGACTTTGGCGCTATGTATCATGGGAATTTCCATTCCGCGTTTGGCTTACTCGTCGCCCTGATGATGGAGGCAGCAAGGACCTCTGAAACGTTGGTAAACTTTTACCAGACTGCACGGTGCTACAACCCAGAATAATGTCATCTTCAAACTCAGCTCCTTGAAAAACACAAATCCTACTACATAGTTTGTTACCAAACTGCGTTATTTCCTTCTTGCAAGATAAACGGAGAAGCGCTATTTGAACCCTCTTCAGTGGGCGCACATTCCAATATCGATAAAGCACTTAACTATTTAGTGATTCACAACGTTCAGCTCGTTGAAATAGTACTCAAATTCCGGAAGGAGATGGTGTCATTCCAGTATAAAAATATCTAATAAATTGTCTGTCAAAAGTGACGAAAGACTCCAAAGAAGTAAACACACAGAGTCTTTAAATATTATCCCACAAGGCCCAAAGTTCCTTAACAGCAACTGATCACAAAGCAGCAGACACTTGTTATATAGACAGAAGAAGATAAACTTATTTGGCTTTACGACAGGTTATTCCTTTGTGAAGTTTTGACAGCGTTGTATATGAAGAACATTCAGAAGACGGAACATTAAAATTGAATTAGAACATCTATTAGTCTAATCTCTTTTTATCGATTGATGTGGGAATAAAAGGGGAGCAGCGGTTCGATGAATGGTGACTTAAATATGACTTACCATCAAAGAAATCGTGCTGGAATGTTGTGTTTCGAGCCTCATATTTCCTACCCCCTGCGATATATATTGACTCCTTGGAGTACGCAGACTTCATTCTACTGACTCCAGTTTTATAAAGCTGAATCCTGATTGGCCAGACGAGACAAGGGATATAAGACCTATTATTGTTTCCGAGTGGCAGTACTTTGTAACTCGCTGTCGCATTTCGTATGTGGATAGCGCATTTGTTTCGCACTATATATTATTTTCCTTTTGTCCGCAAGTTAGTGTCATGTGTGAAACGCTCAGATTCGCCCCGAACTCAGTAACCTGAATTTTTGTGTCACTTTGCCTACAAGTAGACTAAACCGCATTACACGGGTGTCGGAGAAGTTGCCGGGATTGCGCGGCGTTATCGTCGCGCTTTGTAGTATGTGCAAGGAATATATTGATGCGGGTTTTGTAGAAATCGGATGAGAGAGTGTAGAACTGAACTGGCTGATAGTAGGAGCTTCTTACCAGCTCGTGTTCACCGTAATGTCGTCAATATTCCATAAAGGAAGCGGATTTTTTTAATTATCTAAACTGTCATCTGAAGATAGAATCTGCTTTATACTGAAAATGAGGATGATATAATTATGGCTATTCTGTTACGCGTTGGCATAATGGATTTTCTCTGTGCTTACTATCCAAAGTTCTGGACTTAACGTTCAAATATTCAGTGTGACTCATTTTCCTTATTTTTAGACTTCTTCTGAGCGGTGTATTGTCATTTCGTGTCTAAAAATGTATTAAATCCAATAAGAAAGTTCGGCATCTTGAAGCATCTGTTTATAAACTGTACCCACTGTTAATTACAATTTCATAGGAGAACTTTTTGGTTTTTGCGTTGTAACGTTACGTTGTGTTTTTCAGGAACTCGGGTTTGTTATTGTGACATTATCGAAAGTATATATGTCTTTTACATTACAGATTGATGGATCAGTAATAGGATACATTCATTGCAAAATTATGTTTGTTGTTCATTTTAATATATTATCCTGATTTACCCAAAGCTTTGAGTATTGTATATTTATATTAATTAAAATCGGTTACCGCTTTGTTAACTACATGTACAGTGAATTCAGAGAGTCGAACCCCTGCCCAGCATTGAAACCTGTGGTGGAATAAACACGCTTGTGTGTGATCACAAACTGAATTAAAAATTTGATTATGTTCTATTCAATAAATACTTTTTTAAAACAATATAATCAGCGTTGATCACGTGAATATCATTTGTATAATTATTATAAAATAATATTCATCATTATGGATTAGTCGACCTCTTGGTCTGTTTCGATTGCAAGGATCGAAACTGTTCATTCTTCTTCCGGGAATACGTCTCATTTTACACCAATCGGTTTATGCGCCTTTGACAGAGCAGCTTAGGAAAATCCGTCATTCTTACTTGTAACTTTTGAGAACTTGAATGCATTACAGACAAGAATATGACTTTACATTTTTCTGTTATGACCTTTTGGAGATGGGTACATATTGAAATATTTTTATCTCATCTCTTTATATATGTGGCGTTTTAAATTCGTCTACGGTGCTATAGTAATGGTTATCCAGTAGTATTTACCTTCTAGTAAACCAGTGCAATCCTTTCGTACATGAAGGTACTTTACGATTCTATTCACGGACTTAGGAGAATCCAATTGCCTTCCTCTTACTAATTAGTACTTTCCAGAGTGCCTCGGCGTGCATAGTCTTTAAAAGTAGCATGTTAGAAGCGTATGCATAGCGCACATTCGCCAGATTTGACTTTTGACTTGTGTAAATGATACAGATCAAGTCAAGAGTTGTCTTCGGTTAGTGTACCTTGGTACCTACGCTCATACCAGTAATTCCAAAGTCCGATTTATCCTTTCAGACGAAAATAGAAGGTATCCAAAAATGGGTTTTTTACGTAAAGGTTGGGTAATATTAAAAAAGGTGTACGTGGGTGGTACTTGTATCGTTTGGTGCAAAGGGGGGGGGGGGCGAGTTTAATTATCTTTGTTTACTGCATCAAAATCTGAAAGAATTAATCTAATAACTGAGGAGGGAGAACGATAACTTTATACTTTACACTAACAGTGTGCTGGGATATACATAAGCTAAAATTACTTTATCTGGGTGCAACGAAATATGCTCACATCGGTATTTATTAGGACGCCAGTAAACTCTAAGCGCTTCGGAAGGTAAAAAAAGAAGTTCACATTTCAAGAGTTATTGCATCTCGAATATAGGGATATCTACGCACCATAACGAAATAAAGCACTTTTAGATGTGTATAAAATATAGAAATGTATCTTACGGACATAGGATGGAAGGTTTTACATTGGATTCATCTGGCTCAGGAACTGCTGGCGGGTTCTAGTGAATACGATGATCAACCTTCGGGTTAAATAAAAGGCGGTAATTTCCTTGACTAACAGGTTGGCTGTAAGACTCTCAACGATTATGCTCCATGCAGTTAATTAGATTCTCGGATTTCCAGGATTAGACTGTTGACCATCAAGAAAGGAAATAATGTTTTGTTTTTTTCATTACTCACAGTTTAGTTGCAGACGCTGCTACTATGCCTTCCTGTCGCTGCCATCGCTCGGACACGAATGCCGTCTCTCTGTGAGCGTCTCTGTGTCTTCCCAGTACCTACGGCGTCTGCGTGCAGTCTCGCGTCTGATCCACCTCGACACGACCTGAGCATCCCACTAGCTGCTATCCTAACACTGCCGCCCCCTCTAACACGCACCCCAGCGCTGCCTCACGGCGATATTCGAAAGCTGTAGCTAACACTATCCACCACCTCCACGTCCCCCGCCCCTTATTCGACTCTACCCCCCACACTCAAAGTGGGTCAATACTGCAGTCCTCAGGTCACACATTTTATGCTGGCCCCTAAAGCGGACTCAGCTCCAGTTTTTATCATCTCATCTCGTTCCCGCCAGGGCAAGACACCTGTCTCCGGAGGAGCGTAACCTTGCCAGACGCACGGTTAGAGGCTACGAATTTTTTAAGGGCCCGGACTTGCATTTACATTAAATGAAACTGAAAACATGTGAGTTATTTTCCTCCGTACATCTGTAACAGCCACGGTCGTCTAGCGGTCAGAACACTAGCCTTGTAATACTGGGGTCCCGGGTTCAATTCCCCGTGGTGCTCAGATTTATAACTTGTGTTGGGCAAGGCCGTGGTATAGGCATCACGGAGTTTTCCTCCGGGGGCTTCCCCGGTTTCTCCGTGGAATCCCAACAATTACTCCATTCACACACAGAAGAAGGCAATGGCAAACCACTTCTGATCATCTGCCAAGAATATATATATGTATGAGCAGGTCCCTGACAACCTGAAGGGGTTGGAAGGATCCTGTTCATAATATATGGACCTGTCATAAGACAGAACACTAATAATAATAAACATCTGTAACCCAATCGTACGCCCTGAGATTATCTGTTGTTTCCGCGTTGTGCAGGTATAACTGAGCATTGAGTCGTCGTCATTGTCATAAAAGTTGATAATATTATAATCAATTAATGGGACATACTACATCGCGGACGATCTTAAACAAGGAAAGAGGATGAAGTTTCAGGATTTAAAACGAGAAGCTGAGAATAGGGAAAACTGGCGAACTATTTTTGGGCAGAATAATGGACCTGTCGTCAGACAGAACACTAAATAATAATAACTACATCTCGTGGTGAGTTTCGTTTAAATATTAACAAATATGAAATCAGACTGAGGCTGAGAACTTGTAAAAAATCAATGCAACTTTTGTTAAGGTAATTTATGTATCATAGGATTTGAAACAGTAACGTGGTGACCGCGCGAAATTGTTAGCAGTAACTAATGAAAATTTAAAGCTAGCGATGTAAAAGTATGTATCGAGTCAACGAAATATTCTTCCTTCAAGTTTTGGAACGCTTACCGAAGTGTAGTCTTTGAAAGTACGGGGTACCAACAATAGATGAGACCTCTAAGCCTACAGAGCGTACAATTATTTTAATACACAAGACGCAGTGAGCGCGATTCGAGTCTGGAACATCGTATCCTGTCTGATATTGTGTGTGTGTGTCCCACCTACACCGTAACCGAACTTCTTGAATACGTATTTCAAGACACCTGTTGTCTTCGCCATTCCGGACGGCTAACTCTGCCCTTTGCAGAAACTCTGTGCATTAGTGGGAGGACAACTCATACTGCAGTTAAATGTAGAATTGGCTAGAACCCAAAACGATTTAACTTTGTTTTGCATAGGTACAGTATAACTCGTATTTTACACGAAACTCTAATCAGAGGAATTTGTTGATTTTCTGAAAGACTGCGTATCTTTGCGTCATGTGGAAGTTAATTTTTTTTATCATCAACATAGGTTGACTCCAATAAAATAAAAAATATATAAAGAAAATGTGCGAGTTTGCGTCTTTATCGTGTCTTTCGGTTTGATATTTTACTTATGATTTAATTATTTCAGACGACATCTCGATGCTTTATTTTTATTTTATTTATTTAGTGTTCTGTCTGAGGACAGGTCCATATGAACAGGATCCTTCCATCCTTTTCTCGGAGTGGGACCTGTTCATATACGTTCTTGGCAGATGATCCAGAAGTGGTTTGCCATTGCCTTCTTCTGTGTGTGAATGGAGTAATTGTTGGGATGCCACGGAGGAAAACTCCGTGTTGCCTAGACCACGGCCTTGCACAACACAAGTTATAAATTCGGGCACCGCTGGGAATCGAACCCGAGACTCCAGGATTACAAGGCCAGCGTTCTAACCGCTAGACCACCGTGGCTTTAGTTCTTATTAATGTTTTCAAGGGCAAAACATTGTCATTCCGCCTTGGACGCTGTTGAAGTTCGTATGCCTACAAGGCAAATGAAATGATTTTCTACTTTTAACGTTATCATAAACGTTACTATTATAGGACGTTGTGAAATTGTGAATTTAGTGTAATATAAAATCATTTATTGCAGGATACTGGTACTTTCAATCGTTATTATAAGTGATTGGTAAGCGTGTAGTTAACTTTTATTTTATATTACTTCACATTTCAGTTTATACTGCAGAAGTTACGCAACTGTAAATGGCTTTCATTCGGTTCTGGATAGACGAAACCCACGCAGTTTGACTGAAAGTCCTTTCGTGGATTTATTTTCAGTAACTGAAAAGAATATCAAGATACCTGTCAAGATAGCAGAGTACTTTTAATTACAAGTTAGAAACCTTACTGCTAACCATTCTGTTCAACCAGGTGACTTTCTGTCAAAATGTTTTTTTTTATAATTTATTGTACAGATAAATGGCTGAGTGCTTGATACTAAGACAGAGACAGCTATCTCTACTTTTATACAACAAAGTTTAATGACATCAAAATGAAATGGAAATACCCAATCTTGGTTTAAGCTTACGTCCATACATAACATTATTTTACTAGTGGAAGCAGCTTTTCTGTTTAAGACTTGAGGTTCTCACAGCGGTGAGTAAGAAGATATCCGTCTTCTGGGTTATTGCACTGTGTAGTCTGGTCGATGTTAACCAACGTTTCAGAGGTCATACTGCCTCCGTCATCAGGGCGATGAAGATTTCTGTCTTCTGGGTTGTTGCGCTGTGTAGTCTGGTCGATGTTAACCAACGTTTCAGAGGTCATACTGCCTCCGTCATCAGGGCGATGAGTATGAAGATTTCTGTCTGCTGGGTTGTTGCGCTGTGTAGTCTGGTCGATGTTAACCAACGTTTCAGAGGTCATACTGCCTCCGTCATCAGGGCGATGAGTATGAAGCTTTCTGTCTTCTGGGTTGTTGCGCTGTGTAGTCTGGTCGATGTTTACCAACGTTTCACAAGTCATACTGTCTCCGTCATCAGGGCGATGAGTATGAAGATTTCTGTCTTCTGGGTTGTTGCGCTGTGTAGTCTGGTCGATGTTTACCAACGTTTCAGAGGTCATACTGCCTCCGTCATCAGGGCGATGAGTATGAAGATTTCTGTCTTCTGGGTTGTTGCGCTGTGTAGTCTGGTCGATGTTAACCAACGTTTCAGAGGTCATACTGCCTCCGTCATCAGGGCGATGAGTATGAAGATTTCTGTCTGCTGGGTTGTTGCGCTGTGTAGTCTGGTCGATGTTAACCAACGTTTCAGAGGTCATACTGCCTCCGTCATCAGGGCGATGAGTATGAAGCTTTCTGTCTTCTGGGTTGTTGCGCTGTGTAGTCTGGTCGATGTTTACCAACGTTTCAGAGGTCATACTGCCTCCGTCATCAGGGCGATGAGTATGAAGACTTCTGTCTTCTGGGTTGTTGCACCGTGTAGTCTGGTAGATGTTAACCAACGTTTCACAGGTCATACTGTCTCCGTCATCAGGGCGATGAGTATGAAGCTTTCTGTCTTCTGGGTTGTTGCGCTGTGTAGTCTGGTCGATGTTTACCAACGTTTCATACTGCCTCCGTCATCAGGGCGATCGCCCTGCTGACGGAGGCAGTATGACCTCTGAAACGTTGGTTAACATCGACCAGACTACACAGCGCAACAACCCAGAAGACAGAAATCTTCATACTCATCGCCCTGATGACGGAGGCAGTATGACCTCTGAAACGTTGGTAAACATCAACCAGACTACACAGCGCAAAAACCCAGAAGACGGATATCTTCAGCTTTTCTGTTGTTCGGGCTGGAAATTTAGTTACTGCTATCGTAATGTTGTTTCATTTCCTATTTGAGACCTGGGTTGTTGCGTGTGATTGTGTTAAGTCCTGTGGTACAACTAGTCCCCACATGTTTATATTGTAACCTCATTCCTAGCAGGTCCAGTCCTGCAGCCGGCGGAGAGATGTTGGATCTGTGGTAAACCAGAACGTACCGAGGCGACTCATGGTCTGGCTTTCGTTTTACCCGAATCTACCTTATCTTCTCATCAGCTTAGAATTATCAGATTAACGACGCTATTTCATCTATACTGAACGTTGTTGGGCGAATAAAATTCTAATAATTTCTTGACTGCCTGAAGTTCAAATCGAACTTTGTCAGTTCTTCCAAAAACTTGTCATCGTATAAATAAATAATTGTCATGCATGAGGTAAGATAAGTTTGCAGATCTCAGTAAGACCCACAACTTGTATTTGGGCCATTTTTGAATATGCTGAGTATTTGAAGAAAAGCAAGATGATTTTTTTTAATTTATTTGAAGTGTAATTAATTTAGTAATTTAGTAAAGTTGATACCGGTGGCGTGTGTAACATACAAACACCGTATTTGCTATTCTTTCCGAGCTCGGCGTTTTGACTTTATTTTGATCACGTCGTCATGCGGGTAGTCGCCCACTACGGGGCTTAACTTACGTTGATCTATACCGGAATGCTACGCATTTCAAAAATGATTTTTGTTGTTTCTATTCTTGCATATATTTTATGGCTTTGATTATGCAGGTCTTATAACGTGATATGATATTCTTCATATCAGTAATTTTGTTATCTCATTGGTTTAAATAGTGTGTAGGTCGTATTTTTGTTAGTACAAGTCTTTGTCGTTGATCTGGCGTCGTTTAAATAACTTCATTTATATCTAACCTTGGCCTCGATAAAGTGTTGGATTTTTATTTTATTTTTCTTAAACACTAGGTCGTTCTCGTCTTCCATTAACTTGAATGTAGAATCGATTTTTATTACCATGTCTTTTGTGCTTAATAATTGTTGATGTTCAGCTGTAGGAAGACTTAAATTGATGTGTCAGATATTCATTATGTGCTGCGAATAAATAAATTGGTTATCGACACATAAAAGCACTTTGTTCGTGTCCTCAATTCGTAATTTATTCGTATCTCGGTCACAGTTCCATTAATTACTCCCACCATAATATAATATGTCGAAATTCAAAATATTTCAGTGTATAAAACTGCAGTCTTACCATTTGTTTTATATGAGCCATGTAGCACGCATGAAGGATATGAGAAATGCACATAGTATTTTAGAGGGAAATCCTGAAGGGATGCGATGACTACTAGAAGAATCTAGTAGCAAATAAGGGGATAATATTAAAAAAAAAATTTTTTTTAAGAAATAGAATGTAAGGGGGTTGACTATATTAATCTGTCTCAGGAGAGAGGCCAGTGACGGTGTCTTGTGGAAATGGTAATAAAGAAAACCCGGTTCCTTAAAGGGTGATAATTTTTTTTACTAGGTGAACGACTGTTAGCTTCTCAAGATGGACCGTGGTACATGTTTGTTAGTTGGTTCGCTTTGAGGGAAGAACATCCATTGACATTTTCGATTGTAGTCTAATTGATTGTGACGCTGTGTGGACTCGTAGATAAATACCGACGTTTCGGAGAAACACACTTCTTCATTTTCAGCGCTGAAAGGCTTGTGGATACAGCGAGACATATGTGTCTCCGAATTGTTTGTATGTACTCGTAGTCAACACGGAGTTAACAACGAAAAACAATATTTACATCTGTCGTGAAAACCTCAAATCTCGTATGTCTTATTCGTGACAATGTTACAAAAAGTATTGTTTCTCGCAGACAGAATCTTACACCTTTTCCCCCTTTCCTGCTACGTACTTATCATTTTTTATTTATTTTCTTCATGGGTTTAAACGGAAGGCCTGAAGGCCTGTTGCTACGCCCAGGAGTTCGCTTACTTTCCTTCGCCCGAGAGACGTTTATTGAAATCATCATTCATGTCTTCCGCGCATCGTCCTTTATATGAGCAATATTACCATAACGCTGTCGCTGTTACCTTTGCATGAATCTATTCTCCGATATTTTGAAAAATTCAATACATTTTAGTGTAACCAAACCCAGACCAGTAGAATTGATAACAGCGCCCACATACTTTGAAACTGTTTACTTATTTTCTAGAAGAGTGCCCACAATGCTGCTACGGAGAAGTTTAACAAGTACTTGTAGTTTTAATTGGTCTCTCTTGCCTGAAAGCTTAATACAGGCTACTTCATTCGATATGTATAGTTTAATATAATACAAATTTTTATTTTTATTATTATTATTATTCCATCTATTCACCACTTTATGGGGCATTTACTTCTATGTACCCGAGAGGTACATAGTGCAGCAGCTATTTCCGAAATACATTTTGTTTTTAATAAATGTGACATGTATTATATAGTTTTATTATTAGAGATGACTACATATTTTACGACAGCGTCTTTCGAATGATGTATGAAGATCCTAAAATGTCAGTTTTCTGAAGTTTATTATTGTCAATATTATTTCCCCTAAACACAACATCTTCACCTAGGTTCAAACCCATGGTTGTTTTCGGGTTCGTAAATTCAATTCCTACGAAACCAACAATTATGTTCTTTGTGCCGTTAAACTATCGTACTTATTTCTGAGCTACGAAAACCATCATCTTCGGGATTTGAACCCAGGACGCTTTTTAGGGGCCGTGTCCTTTGTTTCTGTTTGCTCCAAACAACTTTGGTCTTTTCGCTTTTATTTTACCATACATAGATTCCGAGTTGCAATAATCGCCCTCAACGGAACTCGAACTTAGGACACTTTTTCTGGGTTTTGACCTTTCTAAAATCTCTCCCTGGTCTCAGGGAATAAGCGTCCTAAATACAATACGATAAATTGCTGAACTGTGTATAGCAATGGACTTTGATTTTATCTGTGTCCTAATATTTGACTTTAAAAATTGAACAGATTATAAAAGTGGAGACAAAGAATTTCCTTTTCTCAAAAGCGTCTCAGGATATCTAATCACGTATATTCATAATTACAGGAAAACTGACAATGACTGTTAGTACATGTCACTGTTATTTTAATCTTTACTCTGGCGATGTCCTTGTTAAAAACTGTATTTTTGGCTTATCGTCAGCTGACGTACACAGCGGACAGCAAATTTGCTGGAAACTGAGAAATTACAACGGCTTGTTATTTCAATTTCTTGCTGCTCTGGTGCACAGACAAAGCAGCTAGTGCATGAACGTCGCGTAGACCTAATTTAACCCGAATTATAAATTGGATTTCCGTAAGAACCGCTCCATGTTGGCAGGTTGAAAGTACCGACTGACTTGTTACAGCTGCAGACTCATTACGTTAATTGTCAAAGGTGCTTGAAGCGCACCATACACGATCAATAAATGCGATTCATACACGATCAGAACGAAAGTGTGGAAACCACTGACTCAGGATTATAATCCTTCATCTCTCACTGACTAGGATCTGTAGTCTGTTTTCATTCAATATTACTTCTGAAAATGCGTATCCTTTAGAGATTTTTAGATGGACGTCAAAGCTTCTACCTTTACAGGACAACAAGACGTAGAATAATGCGGATATACAAGGTGATTCAAAATGTTAGTGCCAAATTGAAGAAGCGTACAGAGGGACTCAGAGAGAACAACTTTCGAATAGGAATCCATGTCCTCCGAAGTTATCCTGAGTCAGTCGAGGCCATTGAAGGTATGGAAGTCTGATAACTTACCGCTGAAATAATTTGGTTTGTAAGATTGCTAATGTAATCCTTGTACATTAATAAAAAAACAAAATTAAGCTAATATGAGAATAGCAAAGTACAATTATTTCAGCGATATGTTATCAGACTTCTCTACCTTCAATGGCTACGACTGACTCAGGATAACTTCGGAGGACATGGATTCCTAATCGAAAGTTGTTCTGTCTGAGTCCCTCTATACGCTCCTTCAGTTTGGTCCTAACATTTTGAATCAGCCTGTATATTCATGCCCTGACGGGAATTCGAACGCTTGATCCCAAGATTGTGCCCACTGGCATAGAACTGTACTTGTTTAGTGTTCCTACTCATAACTGTGAATATCTCGACGTCAAATTTAAACAAGTTATGTGTGTTCCTATAATTATATGCCAGTCTTTGCTGAGTTTCAATGAGTAGATTTTTCCGATGGTAACTTCTTTGAATCCCGGCTATCATAATTGGGACTTTTCATAACATAACGCACGAGGTTGAATAATTGGATTAAATTGGCTGAGAATGGTGTTCATTGGCGTTTACACAAATCTCACAGTGTCAGAGGGGTAATTTATTGTTCGTCTGTACGACTGTCAGGTCCTTGATAAATGCTCTGTTTTATAGAGTTTGCCTAAGCGCGTTGTTATTGTAGATACCGTTTCCTGGAGGACTGATCCCCCATCTAAAGAACCCTTAAGTCTGTTGGATTAGGACTTTGGAAACTTGAATAATGTAGGTACATGAGACCAAGATCTGTATCGGGTCTTTGTGATAATGGAATACTGCTAATTATCTTCACCGACAGGTAGTTTCAGGCCTACTTGTGAGACGCTCAGCTGCGTGTTCTCACGATCAATGCTATGTCTCCCCGCTTGCCCTCTCCGTCAAGTACGGTATACCGATTTAACTGCATCGCAAACCCAGGCCGACGTCCACAAGTTGTCTTGACGTCGTTCCAACTCACTTAATTGTCTCGTGGTTACGCAGTGTCGAGGGAAAAACCGGAATCTTTGGCTGTCCATTTATACTTAAGCTACTGACAAGGTACATGAGCCGGGATAGCTCAGTCAGTATAGTGACTAGCTACGGGCTGGACGACCGGGGTTCGATCCCCGACGGGGGCAGAGGATTTTTCCTCTAGCTTCTGCGTCCAGACCGGCTCTGGGGCCCACCCAGCCTCCTCTACAATGGGTACCGGGGTCCTTTCCCGGGGGTAAATCCGGCCGGGGCGTGATGCTGACCACTCACCCCCATCTAGTGCCGAGGTCAAGGAAGAGAGGAGCTATACCTCCACTCACCCCAAACGCCTACATGGTGTATAGCTGGACAAACTTTACTTTACTGACAAGGTACCTAAACATCTGACAGACTACTTCATCAATTAACTAGGTAACTAACTAACTAACCAGCTAATACTGTGGAGCAGTTCCTTCTTGTGAAGCTGATAGTGACTGATTTGGCCGAGATAACAGTAGCTTTTATGGAAATTGAAGAGTGACCTCAGTGTTCATATGAGCCCACAGTTTGACATTATTATTTTTTTTTTCATTAAACTGATACACATAGTATATTCAGGTTTATGTGTATAAAGATTTGCAAAAGTTTCATAGCCTGAATTTCATCCTGGGATATTTTGGTGTATTTTAATGGAGGAAACGCCACTTTTGTGTGATCGAGTCGTGGATACATGAGAGTTAAATGCCGACATGAAACAACGAGCTGTAACAAACATCCGGTTATGCTACTTTTAAGTTTGTGTTTTAATTTGCTTTATCGATTTATCGACTTTCAGAGGCTACATACAGTCTGTCAGTTTCATGTCTCTGTTTTCGATTTTAATATCAGGCTTATCATCTCATCTACATTTCATTGTCTGATTCGAGAATTGGTTGCTGATGAAAACTTTCGTACCTAGGAGAAATTAATTAGTAGAATGGAGAAAATTACGTAATTACAGCTTCATATTTTGTTCCCTTCAGGTACTATTAGGGTACAGGCCTGGTAAGAAGTTTATTTTGCATCACGTTAATTTATTTTGTTCCAAAACTGAGTATTTCGTATGTCCTTTATTTAGGCATGTTTGTTTTTTGTGAAACATTTTGTATTATTTTTCTGCCGAATAATTGTTTTATAGGAACGATACAGTCAATTTGTCGGATTTAAAATAACTGAAGTAAACGACAGAATATTATTAATTATTGCACTAAACATACGAGGTGCGATCGAAAGGTTTCCAGACTGCGCGTATAAAAACCCGTACACTTATCTCAGGTATTAAATTCATCCATCACCCTCGAAGTAGTTCCCCTGGGAGTGAACACAACGATCCCAGCGCTGCTGCCAAGCCTGGAAGCATCCCTGGAAATCTTTCTTTGTCAGCCTGTCAAGCACCATCTGCGATTCTGCCTGAATCTCTTCTATCGTCTCAAATCTCCTTCCCTTTAGCTGAATTTTCATCTTTGGGAAGAGGAAGAAGTCACACGTAGCTTAGAAAGGAAGTTGGGGTCGGTTCTTGCAGGATCTTTGAGCTCCTTACAAACGAGAAGTCGATTCTGCTTCTGGTCCTCAGACAGGATGCGTCGCATGTGGAGTTCTTCCTTTAGAATCAGCTGACAGGTCCCATAGCCTATCCTAACAATGTCGCACAAGTCGTTGATGGTACGACGTCGATCTTCGTGAATGGCCTGCCGAATCTTCGTAACATTTTCAGGCGTTGTGCTCGAAGATGGTCGGCCAGAACGCTCGTCATCATCGACAGAGGTTCGGCCATTTTTAAAAGGTGAATGCCACACAAAAGTTTGTGCACGACCCATTGCGGACTTCCCAAATGCTTGCTTTAGCATTTCATAGGTTTCCGTAGCCGTTTTGGCGAGTCTTTGGCAAAATTTGATGCACACGCCATTCCGAAATCGCAGGAGGGTCGGTGTAATGCACTACCAAAACGCCCGTAACTAAGAAACAAATGCTAATTCGATGATGCCGGCTAGCACACTGATTCACTATGAATGTAGGCCGCACCCCCTAGCGGCAGAAGCTCGTACTACATCCGGTTCGCCCTGTATTGAAACAGTCTTGAAACTTTCCGATCGCACCTCGTATATGTATGTGTTACTTGATAATTTTTGTCTCACGCGAACGCTAGGAACACGATATGAATTTGAAACTCAATAGGAAATGAGTTCCCTCGATGCTGGTGGTAAGAAAGAGTAAACAGGTGCATTTAACAAACAGATCTTTCGATAGCGTTGTTCGCCCAACAATCAGCACATAATTTCCACCTGCTTCAGTGGCATTCGCGTTTTCCAGGTCTGACGCAGTTATAAGCTTTATCTGCTACAAAAGCAGAAATGATAGAGTGGCTGACACTGCAAGCCGTTAAAGTAGTCGATGCTTTTAAAACAGTATAGCTTTTTAAAATTACGAGAGCAATATTAAAAGAGCCCTTTGTTCATTTAGGTCTCAGTTCTATGTACAATCTGTACATATGAACGATAAACCGCTGTTGAATATTATAAGCAACAGCGAAAAGAACGTGACGATTTTTCATCGATGAAATTATATGTAATTTCTTTCTTCTAAATCACTGACACTCTCAATAATTTGTGCATTTTTTAGATTTATTTAATTACTCGCCCATGTTATTTCTTCTAAGAGTGTTTCATGTCCGAAATATTTCTGCGATCATTTTGAGCTCGTGAGCATTGTTCCACAAGTGGAGTGACACTGATTGTTTTAAAGCCAGTCAGCCGTATCTCTTCGAAGTGTAAGACTCGGTGGTTGGGTGATAATTTGGGTCTACGCGTGTTCGTGGCGGATGTGTTATAAAGGGCGAAGTTTCGTTGAATGCTGTAAACTTAAACAATTAACTTCATAAACTTGGGTAAACTAGCAGTTTGTCCATTACAGTTTTCTGGTAATAGGGTTTTGTTTCGAGGAGACTTGATTACATGCGATTGGATACTCTGGACAAGCTAGACAGAATTGGGGGGTGGGGGTGGGGGGATTGTTCGACGTCAACAGTTCGCACTTGCTGATGTTAAACCGTGAATAATTACCACTAGCATCGGATAGTCTCTGCATATCTCACTGTCCACCGAGCGTGTACCAAATGTGAGACATACGTCGATGTTTGTATGATATTATTTCTTTAGACAGCATTAAACACTTGATCTTTGTAATGGTGAAGAATTGTATGATTTGAGGTTTTCACAGCGGTGAGTGTGAAGATTTCTGTCTTCTGGGTTGTTGCGCTGTGTAGTATAGTAGATGTTAACCAACGTTTCAGAGGTCATACTGCCTCCATCATCAGGGCGATGAAGATTTCTGTCTTCTGGGTTGTTGCGCTGTGTAGTCTGGTCGATGTTTACCAACGTTTCAGAGGTCATACTGCCTCCATCATCAGGGCGATTCTTAGTATGAAGATTTCTGTCTCCTGGGTTGTTGCGCTGTGTAGTCTGGTCGATGTTAACCAACGTTTCGGAGGTCATACTGCCTCCATTATCAGGGCGATGAAGATTTCTGTCTTCTGGGTTGTTGCGCTGTGTAGTCTGGTCGATGTTTACCAACGTTTCAGAGGTCATACTGCCTCCATCATCAGGGCGATGAAGAATTCTATCTTCTGGGTTGTTGCGCCGTGTAGTCTGGTAGATGTTAACCAACGTTTCAGAGGTCATACTGCCTCCGTCATCAGGGCGATGAAGAATTCTGTCTTCTGGGTTCTTGCGCTGTGTAGTCTGGTCGATGTTTACCAACGTTTCGGAGGTCATACTGCCTCCGTCATCAGGGCGACGTTCATCGCCCTGATGACGGAGGCAGTATGGCCTCAGAAACGTTCGTAAACATTACCATACTACACAGCGCAACAACCCAGAAGACAGAAATCTTCGTGAAGAGTTGTGTTTTATTTGCGGTGCGGGCTGGATTTTTATACATTATTTGGACGAGATTCGCTTCCATAGGTTTAAATATATATTAAAGCTGTGTTATGCGGATTGGGTGCATCTATCTAAGGTTCAGTCCAACAGCGGGTTCCTCTGAAGACGGAAATAATTTTCGAGGTACTTAAAAGACGTCGAATTCCAAGACTAGTCCATTGACGATAAGTACTCTGCTCCATGGGTTATTTAAGTTCGCAAACGGATCTGTAGTATGCAAATATAGTCCCTTGTGTGAGTGGGATAAACAGAGAAAAATCACCTAACTGTGAACGGCTGTTGGCTGCGTATTCCAAGATGAATACGTCCCTAATGATGTGCCGGGGGTCAGAGTGTGACCCACCCCACGATGGCAACACGAGTAGACTGCTCTTCGTTAGCCACCAGCATCGTGATAATTACATTACACTTGGTGACAGGGCCAAACTCTTTTCCGGATTTATCCCCTGGATCTCGAAGTTGATCTTCTGGATTATAACGCTGTGTTTTTGCAAGTACATACCAACGTTTCAGAGAAACATTGATTTCTACCGACAAGTCCACGTTGTGTTATTTATTTATAGCTTTTTCAGTAGCTCAGACTTTATAGCGTAGACACATGGTGTCGTAACCCATAAGACTAACAAAGCTGTGTTCAACGCCTTGAAAACCTAAGATATTATTCTTCATGGTTCTGTTCCGTGTTCGTTCATATGGTTAGAAACCCCGTGGAACAAAACGTTGAGATTAATTTTATGAAAATTACTTTTAGCAACACTGAAAAATGTGAGTGACATAAACAATATTTACATTCCGTCGTTGACGTCTGGTATGTTTTCATTGTCGTTTCTGCAGTGACAATTCTGACTGACGTTTGACTTGGCTGTTCCATTTTCGGAACACACGAAAGAAAAATAACCGATTCATGGTCTGATTTTTGTGATCGCAATTTGAAATTTACGGAACAATATGTTGATAAATGTGCGTACTAGAGGAAACCTTGCGAATGGGCGGAAATATTCGAAGGAGGGGATGACCTTTGTGTTGTTGATGCGCGTTCTGGTCGACCATCGATTGTAACGTGACGTCTGAATACTCGGAGAATCAGCACTGATGAAATTGCATCTGAAATGAATTTCGACCACCGGAAAAAGTGGTGCGAAAGTGGTTTAAGACTCCCACCGAAAATGTGTTGTTCTGATGGGATCAGGAAATTTATAGACCGTTGTTCCAAACACATTGAAAGGCAGGTGATTATATTGAAGATGGCGATGCGTAATCGCCTTGATGATGGAAGCAGCAAGGACGCCTGAAACGTCGGTAAACTTCCACCAGACCACGGCTCAACAGCCCAGAAGACAGTCACCTTGGATTTATCTGGGTCTCAGAAGGGATAGAGGGCGGGCTATTTTGAACACGGCGATGAATTTTCTGGTGCCACTCATTTACACATTTACCAAAACGTCGATTTTTCATTGTTCAGGTTTTTGCAGGGATTGCAAATAAAACCGAAGACATTCCGTCGTGTCATTTCGTTTGTCTCCGGACATGCTCTGTTCTGTTACAATCGTGATGATTAATATACTTGTCATACGACCACGTTATTCACTTTTTGTGCGGGAATCGATCAGTAGGCCTTTTGGCAGTCTTATTTCTGCTTTTTGTTGTCAGACTTTTATCCCTTCCTTCCCCACAACTAAAAATTTAATTTTCTTCTCCTCTGCTTTAACTCACTTGAACAACTTGTTCAAGTGTTGTCGTGGCGGGGTCACACGTGCTAACCTAAAGCTCACGCGATCATTTATCACCCGCTGTAAGTGAACTTTTGAGACTGATAAGGTGGGCTTCCTGTTATCGATTTTACTCGGTCTTCTTTAAACAGATTTAATCTTTAATTTATGATACTACCGCGAGAATTTATTTTTATGTCGCTGTTTTTGACCATAAGAAAAAATAATTGAGTGTATACAAAGAAGTCTTTTTATTACAAGATTAATGTGAAGATTTCTGTCTTCTGCGTTGTTGCGCCGTGTAGACTGGTCGATGTTTACCAAAGTTTCGGAGGTCATACTGCCTCCATCATCAGGGCGATGAGTATGAAGATTTCTGTCTTCTGGGTTGTTGCGCTGTGTAGTCTGGTCGATGTTTACCAATGTTTCAGAGGTCATACTGCCTCCATCATCAGGGCGATGAGTATGAAGATTTCTGTCTTCTGGGTTGTTGCGCTGTGTAGTCTGGTCGATGTTTACCAAAGTTTCGGAGGTCATACTGCCTCCATCATCAGGGCGATGAGTATGAAGATTTCTGTCTTCTGGGCTGTTGCGCTGTGTAGTCTGGTCGATGTTTACCAAAGTTTCGGAGGTCATACTGCCTCCGTCATCAGGGCGATGAGTATGAAGATTTCTGTCTTCTGGGCTGTTGCGCCGTGTAGACTGGTCGATGTTTACCAACGTTTCAGAGGTCATACTGCCTCCATCATCAGGGCGATGAGTATGAAGATTTCTGTCTTCTGGGTTGTTGCGCTGTGTAGTCTGGTCGATGTTTACCAAAGTTTCGGAGGTCATACTGCCTCCATCATCAGGGCGATGAGTATGAAGATTTCTGTCTTCTGGGTTGTTGCGCTGTGTAGTCTGGTCGATGTTTACCAAAGTTTCGGAGGTCATACTGCCTCCATCATCAGGGCGATGAGTATGAAGATTTCTGTCTTCTGGGCTGTTGCGCCGTGTAGACTGGTCGATGTTTACCAACGTTTCAGAGGTCATACTGCCTCCATCATCAGGGCGATGAGTATGAAGATTTCTGTCTTCTGGGTTGTTGCGCTGTGTAGTCTGGTCGATGTTTACCAAAGTTTCGGAGGTCATACTGCCTCCATCATCAGGGCGATGAGTATGAAGATTTCTGTCTTCTGGGCTGTTGCGCCGTGTAGACTGGTCGATGTTTACCAACGTTTCAGAGGTCATACTGCCTCCATCATCAGGGCGATGAGTATGAAGATTTCTGTCTTCTGGGTTGTTGCGCTGTGTAGTCTGGTCGATGTTTACCAAAGTTTCAGAGGTCATACTGCCTCCATCATCAGGGCGATGAGTATGAAGATTTCTGTCTTCTGGGTTGTTGCGCTGTGTAGTCTGGTCGATGTTTACCAAAGTTTCGGAGGTCATACTGCCTCCATCATCAGGGCGATGAGTATGAAGATTTCTGTCTTCTGCGTTGTTGCGCCGTGTAGACTGGTCGATGTTTACCAACGTTTCAGAGGTCATACTGCCTCCATCATCAGGGCGATGAGTATGAAGATTTCTGTCTTCTGGGTTGTTGCGCTGTGTAGTCTGGTCGATGTTTACCAAAGTTTCGGAGGTCATACTGCCTCCGTCATCAGGGCGATGAAGCCTTCTGTCTTCTGGGCTGTTGCGCCGTGTAGACTGGTCGATGTTTACCAACGTTTTAGAGGTCATTCATTCATCGCCTTGATGACGAAGGCAGTATGACTTCCGAAACGTTGGGTGACATCGACCAGACTACACGGCGCAACAGCCCAGAAGACAGAAATCTTCATACCCACCGGTGTGAAAACCTCAAATCAAACGAGATTAATGTGAATAGTTATTTTCTACAATGTATTAATTTAGTATGGTTATATATTATTTATACCAGCGACTGAAGCTAGGTTTCTGCCAAACGCATCCACACTGAACCGACCACGTGACTCGAGACTCCCACCAAACAACCAGAGTCACCACTTTATTTCAGTTGTTTACTGTATCACGCGGTCGACGGATTTGTCAAACGTGACGGACATTGGCTGCTCAGTACTAGACACTATTGTTCTTTTGACTTTGACGTCCTGAGTAAACTCGTAGGTACATGCCAGCCTTCGAAGCAAAACCGGCCTTTAGCTTCAGATCTGAAGATGGAGACGTTGCTTCTTCGAAATGTCGAAATGTTGATATATACTTGAGTCTGCAAGGCGTCACAACTCAGAACAACAATACCATCATCATCATCATCATCATCATTATTTTTGTGTTCCTTATAGCGTTCATTCAACATGTAGGCTTAGGGCCTGAGATAATATCTTAAATTAAGCTAATAATGCTTATTTCTCACATCACATACTTTCTAATTTATTTTTATTAGTCATCATTCGACGTTATGGAGTCTGAGCTACTGTAAGTGTCGTTAAATGCACCATGAATAAGAAATAATAAAACAGATTAAACCCTCCGACGGATTACCACGCTATAACCTTTTTTTTTAGAAGTACGATAGGTTAAGAAATGCACTCAAATCTGTGATTCTTTATGCGAGGCTTCGCTCTGTTCTCGGCGAGACAGGAGACGACGCTGATAACCTTGTTACAATATTTCTTTTGTATTTCGCTTCTACATTGCAGTTGAGACATCTTCCTATATTTTACCAAATCTTTGTTCTTTTTCAGGTGCTGACTGCAAGGAGACGAAGCCCCTGGAGTTCGGATATGACATCATAACTGCTTGCCGTCTGGAAATAGGAGCCGAAGACTTTGAGGATTGTGATGGCATGAGGTAAGCCCGCAAACGCTTTATTGAATAAAATAGACGGTCGTTTTATACGAGCGTAAGTGGCATAAGTGCATTGCAGGCGAAAGTTTATCAGCCCTTCTCGATCCATCAAGTTGCTGTGGCGGTAATGGTATTCGGGTCGTGCCCGAAGCGAATCTAGACTGTGCCACTGCCTGTCTTGAATTTTTCGAAGCAAATGCCGGAATTTGACCTTGAAATATTATTGATAACTGATCATCACATGCCAGGTTTTTTATGTAGAATCCTGTATACGTGTTGAATGTAATTTGCACTACTGTCGTTATAAGCGAATGATATTAGATTTTCTTCGAAGCAGAACATGGACAATTCTTGCCCTAGCCTGTCCGTTTTGCTTTATATACTTATCTGAGTGGTAATAAATAATATGTTCAGTTGGTGAAGCACAGTTAAATAACCGCTTGTGAATCACAGGTCTGTCTTCCTCTGTCTGACACAGCCAATCAGCGCTCCGTAGTCGCAGTCTGCTTTATTAAATCCGATCTGTTTCGATTGAAAACAGAATTGAAGTTGGAAGTCCGAATGCACGAAGGAAATGAATCCCAAACGAGGTTATGCAGTTTGTCATCCGACCGATCCTCTACATGTCCGATTTCTACTACGGTCTCGAGAAAACTCGGTCATTGTCCACAACAGAGCATTATGCTCGTCGCGTTCAACGGGTTATACAGTGATGTCATTATTACTACAACAAGCTAATTTATTTCATATAATTTAGGAAATTATTTTCCAACCAGATCATCTCTGTACTGAAACAATTTTATCATGCATAAATTTCCTTTTGTCTAGAGACTTTTTTCCTATATGTGGCATTACTGTGAATATAAGGGAGTACAATTTGAAGCTGGTATGTGAAGAACAAATAAGATCTTGTATTAAGGTGTTGATAATGATTATAAAAATCATTACGATAAATTGTATTAATTTTGGAATGTGGTCAGTAAAGATTGCTACTGATGGCTGTGATAATACGAATTGATTGTATTTTGGCAATGATTTAATTGGTGTAATCACTGAACAGATAAAAGTACGAGAATGCATAAGCACGAGGTATTGTGTGATTATAAAAGTTAATTTCTAGTTGGCTATTCCAATGTTAGATTATTCCATCAATACAAGTATTGGGATGTTTACATGACCTAAATCCTTGTCGAAGTCCGGAATTAATTATTACGATGTATTTTTGTGTCTTCCGTTTTAATTGATTTTCACTTTCTGTATAAATTAACATCTGCCATAACATATCTGTTTTTTTCAATCAGGTGTTTTGACGTAATCAATAGAAACAACACACGCCCTGTTTATGAAATTATCTCTATTTTTAATAATTTTGTTAATAAAAATATTACATCAACACTTGCCTTCCGTCCCAGTGTTAATTGTCCAATAGTCGGTGTTGGTGTTGCAAAAGCTAAGGTGCATGCTGAAGTGGCTGAGAAGAACCACGGAAATCCTGAGGATATCAAAACCAGTATTATCCCGAGACAGAGAGCTTCGTGTTGTACACGTTTTATTGTTCCAGGAGCCAAGTCCTTTGTCTTCAGGAAAGCCTCGTGTCAGGCGATGTTATAATGCAGGGTGGAGTTCCCCATTTAGCTCGATTAAACATCACAGCTCCCGAGGAATTAGTTCCGATCCTCAGGTAAACAAGACATTGTTTTATAAAGTAAAGTAAAGTTTGTCCCACTATACGCCATGTAGGCGTTTGGGGGGAGTGGAGGTATAGCTCCTCTCTTCCTTGACCTCGGCACTAGATGGGGTAAAGCCGGCCGGGGCATCACGCCCCGGCCGGCTTTACCCCCGGGAAAGGACCCCGGTACCCATTGTAGAGGAGGCTGGGTGGGCCCCAGAGCCGGTCTGGACGCAGAGGCTAGAGGAAAAATCCTCTGTCCCCGTCGGGGATCGAACCCCGGTCGTCCAGCCCGTAGCTAGTCACTATACTGACTGAGCTATCCCAGCTCATAGACATTGTTTTATATTTGTATTAAACACCTGTATATTCACACGTTTACCGTCATTTCTTGTATTATTTAAAAGTTTATTACAAACACATGTGATATTTTTTTCGTTTTAGTCTGTTCTTGACGATTCGCGTTACGAACTCTGTTTCTAAGTGCGATAATTAATTATATTGTTTTTACAAAGCATCGCAGTACTGACATGTTTGTGTCCATTAATATACATTATTTCATTGTGTAAACTGTGGACCGGAAAAGAGATTTGAGGTTAACAAGGAATCGTTTCCTGGTAGAACTCATAAGGCTTACATTCCCGTGCCTCAGATATATATTCATTCATATCCTGTACTCTACTGACGAGTCTGTACGGCCCCAAAATCCATAAGAACGTCATACTGCCTTGATCTCCATTTCGGAAAGCAATATCGTCGCCAGAATCTCAGATCTCACACGCAATTACGTCTATTTCAGGTCTCCTTTTACTAATGAGAGTGTTCGTGAAGATGACGTGATTGTCGGAAAGTGTTCATATGTTCCTAGTACACTTGTCACTGACATTCTGTACACTACAGTGCCAGATCGAAGCCCAGAGGGACTCTCCATTTATCGAATCGTTGGAGTCAGGGTTAGGTGAGTAGTGTCACCGTATGAAAATTGTAGAATGAATCATTTTAACACCACTGGCCACTTCGTATAAGTTTCTGGATACCCCTGGGAATTATTTTCAAAATATGGATATTTATATTTTCTTTCCCAGCGACGTACCAATTTGGAAAAAAATTGATGGTATGAAATAATCCTCCGTTGGCTTCATGTTTCTTATATATTAAATCTTGTCCATCTAATCACAATAATTCCTATTAAATATTAAAATATTACAATAATTAACATTTAAAATATTTAAAATATTAAATGATGTTCTTTATCGAAATATTCGATTTGCATTAGACCATCATTTTTCATGTTTCACGACATGTTTCAGTTCCTAAAAGAACCATCCTCAGGTGTATATAATTATATAAAGCTTCAAAACGATAAATAATTCAAATACAATTTTCATACATTATGCTAGCGTACATTTTTATCAGTAATTATTGTAATATTTTAATATTTAATAAGAATTATTGTGATTAGACGGACAAGATTTAATATACACTTATTATATCACAATATGACGCAACTTTACCATCTTATTTAATGTTTCTTGTTATTGGGATTTTAGATTCCAGACAGAAGACTGGACGTTTGATGCCTCGGCGTTCCGTCAGATGATGACTTTGACTTCTGTAGTGACTTTTCTGCCGGTCCCATTAGTTGATGAGAAACCACAGTCCAGGTATGTTAAGTGCAGAATCTGGCAATATAATAATTTTGACTTGTCGTATAATTTGTTAGTCACAAATCTATACTAAATCAGCAGGCCTGCACCACATTTACGTTAGACACGACGTTTCGGGAGTTGGCTCTGCTCCCGTCTGCATATTTCTGGTTATTATGATGGGAGATGTATGCACGTAAGTCCTGGTTCGATACCAATTACTGTCATTAATATCTCAAATAAATGAAACAATAAAATACGTGTGAATGTGATGTAAAGCTGGAGTAGTAGGTAGTTTCCGAAACGTCGTGATTGAATGGTTAATTCCAACATTAATAATAAACGCTATAAAATGTCTGCGGTTAAAACATAATCACCGACAACCGAGAAAATGTAATGTCGTTGCAGATTTTGGCAGCTGATGACGGCGCCTGACGAATCAGAGACGGCTTGGCTCAATATCCTCCAGATATTGGACCATTTTACAACTGGGGACGAAATAGTGGAAATGTCGGCATGTGGAATTGTGTTGGCAGCCTTGGCGCTGTTTCTCTGCTTTCTCCGCAGAAAGGACCTGTAGAACTGTGAGTCGTTTTATAATGCACCGGCTTAGTTTAGATTTCATATTCTGTGTGACGATGTAAGATCTTCAATACTAACATGGTCTCTGCCCTTATCGGATTCTTCTTGACGTAAATAGGGTTTGAAGCTATTCACTTGTTTCAGCTGACTCAAAATAAGGGCCACGGGAGGGAAATTTCGTTATCAACGCAACGATTGTCAGTTTCTCATGAAGAATTCAGCGCTGTGAGTTGAGTTGACGTTGGTTTTTGGGTTACTGCGCGTGAAATGTGTGATCGCTTTGATCAGGTAGGACATTATTATGACTCACTGACCCGGCATTTGGCTGGTAATGCAGTAAATCATCATCATCATCATCATCATCATCAAACAGTCGAGGAGATAGGTCATATTGACCTGTTCTACCCTCGTAGTCTAAAAGTCTCTAATGCGGTCTTCAAGGGTTATTGCAGTAATAAATAAATAACATTTATTGTAGTAAATGTTATTTATCTATTACCGTCGTTACCTTGTTTAAACTTTTCGACATTTTCGAAATATTTATTACTGGTTTCAGGCTATATTACGTCAAACCTTGGAGTTTTCTGGGGATTACGTTCTTTAAAAAATATCTCCCGCGAACATTAAAACAGAAATGCGCGAAATTTATACCTTGTCAACTATTAACTATTATCAACTATTTGAAGTATCAACTCTAACAACTCCAACAAGGTAAACTGATACTCTTTTGATATTCTTCTTACTATAAAAATTTGTGATTCCTCGTTGTCGTCAATATATTACGTCATCAACAATGTCAACTTATATTTGTTTATACACGGAATTGTTGTGGAACACAACAATTCCGAGTAAACAAATAACGCTTCACAACAAAGAAATTAAAAAATATCAAGCCAGTCGCATGATCTCTGCTCCAGAAGCAGCAAGTCGCATTTTTGAATATTGACTGACAGTTGGCCTAAAACACCAGGAAAGTGAAAGAAGACGTTATCAACTATTTGAAGTATCAGCTCTAACAACTCCAACAAGGTAAACTGATACTCATTCGATATATTACGATTAAGAAAGTATTATGAAAACTGACTTTATGATTACGAAAGTATTATGAAAACTTTCTTTTGATCGATATTTAGACGAAGATTTGCTAGGGTTGACTGAACAAGAGCTGTTGGCCTCTAAACAGCGACGTAAAGAACTAAAACATCAGATTACAGGAAGCGCTCCGAAAGGATTAGTCGTCGTTGTCGTCAAAAAATGACGTCATCAACAATATCACCTTATATTTGTTTATACACGGAATTGTTGTGGAACAACAATGCCGTGTACACAACAATGCAGAGTAAACAAATAACGCTTAGTACCAAGCCAGTCGCATTATCACTGCTCTACAAGCAGCACATCGTCTCCGAACAGCGACATTAGACTATTTAAGAAATGAAGAAAAGTGAAAAAAGACGTTACCAACACCAAAAAGGTAATCTGATAATAATAATAATATTCATCAAAGTCATACAGTTCTTCAAGGGTTAAAACACTTGAATAATACACTAAGGGGGTTAGTTTAGTGTTTTACTCAAGATTTTAAATGCAACCAAACCCCCGAATGGGGAGTTAGTCAAGTGTTTTAACCCCCCATTCGGGGGTGAGGGTTAGTTTAGTTTCTTACTCAAGTGTTAAAACTCTTGAATGAGACATAAACTAACCCTTCCGAAGGGGGGTTAGTTTAGTGTCTTACTCAAGCATTTAAAACGGAGGGAGATTCTTCAAGTATTTTAACCACCATTCGGGGGGGGGGGGGGGGGTTAGTTTAGGTTCTTACTCAAGGGTTAAAACACTTGAATGAGTCACTTAACTAACCCCCCGAAGGGCAGTTAGTTTAGCATGTTACTTAAGATTTCAAAACGCAACCAACACCCCATTGTTTTAACCATCAATTCGGGGCGGTCAGTTTAGTTTCTTACAAAAGGTTGGTTGCGCCCTGCTCTTTATTTATTTTTATTTGTAGTGTTCTGTCTGACGACAGGTCCATATGAACAGGATCCTTCCATCCTTTTCTCGGACTGGGACCTGCTCATACATATATACATTCTTGGCAGAGATGATCAGAAGTGGTTTGCCATTGCCTTCTTCTGTGTGTGAGTGGAGTAATTGTTGGGATGCCACGGAGGAAAACTCCGTGATACCTAGACCACGGCCTTGCCCAACACAAGTTATAAATTTGAGCACCACCGGGAATTGAACCCGGGACCCCAGGCTTACAAGGCTAGTGTTCTGACCGCTAGACCACCGTGGTGCTTGTAGTCATGTGACGAGACATGTAGATACAGGGATTAGTTGGTTTCCTTGTTGTTCGCTTCTGGGCCAACCTCCTTAGTGGCCATTTTTGTTCCGTCGTGATTATTTTATTGGCGGACGAGGTGGGGTCTCTCAGTTCCCAGTCGAGTGCACTGCAGCTTGTCCCAGTCGTTACAGACATCAGTCAATATCAGTGCATTTGCTTTCAGAAGGGAACGGTAAACCAATCACACACGCGCAGTGCTCAGTTGGAAAGTGAGAAAATGAGTGAAAAACTGTGCGGATGTGTTTATTCTTTTTTTCTTTTTTTTACAGTATCGATTGTCGTACATGTCTGGTTCACCCCACAAAGTAGTTCCGCGACACCTGTGTGTGCTTTTTAATCAACTGCGTCGCCATCTTAGAATGAATAAACGAACTAGCAGCGCTTTTGTAGTATAACCTCAATTGTCAGCTTCATAGAAATTTGTCATGATTGTGAGCCAGTTTAATCCGCCTTCAATCCTAACATTTTGCCTTACGAAGATCTGTCTTAATGTTATGTCTTCTCTTTCTTGGTCGTTTAATAAAACGTTTTAGAAGAACGTCTCCCATCAAAGTTTTATATGCATTCGTCTGTTTTTTTCAAAGTACGTTGCTGTTGGGATTTTTCGTCTGAAATCAAAAACTATGATACAAGTCCGCATTTAAAAAGGGAGATGCCCCTTCGAACACGCCCTATTTTCCTTGCGAGAGAAAACTTGATGAGATGGCAAGCATCTTGACAAGATATTTGAAATTCTCACAGCGGTGAAGCTGATGATGATGTTGTTCTGAATTGTGTACTCGTAGATGGATACCAACGTTTCGGCAAAAACATACTAACTCCATCTCTAGCCCTGTAAAGCTATAATTATTCGTGAAACATCATTCTCAAACTTTTTTGACGTCCGTAATGATTATCGATTAGCCCTGCAAACATCCGAGCGATAATCGATTTTGCCCCAAGTACGTAAATCTCGACTTTTCTCTATGTAGACTTTCCTTTACACAACTTAACGTGAGAAAGTCTGGCCTTGTTTGCGGGGTAGTGACGCCATGAGACTTAAAATGCATAATAATATATATACTTAAACGTCGTGCTGTGAAATGGTTATTAAATTCCGATAGATCACTGATAAAAGTTATGTACGCCGTCACTTGTGTTTGTGTGAAGACCTTTTGCCTTGATATGGTAAGTAATAAAATGTTGTTGGCTATTATCTTGAATATATCAAGTGTGCGTGGACACGACCTCAGTTGCTAAGTTGTGCTATGGCAAATTTCTTGGTGTATTGCGTGTCGAGTGGAGTTTTATGTTCTACAGAATCATATTGTTATTGTTTTGGTGTATTTGCTTGGACATTGCTAAAGGACGTAAGCGAGATAATTGAGGCACCAAGGTAAACTTCTACCAGACTACGCATCGCAACAACCCAGAAGACAGCCATCTTCGTTCTCAAGGTCGTGAGAATCTCAAATCCTACTTACCTTCTGTACTGTTGTATATTTTTTTAACTTTTATGAATCAGTCGATGTATAGTCGGAGGACAGTGTCGTGTTGTGCTGTTTAGGATTTGTTACTTTTATCGGAACAAGACCAGAATATATCTCAAAGCTACTTTTAAGGTCGTTTAACGAAATGTTTCCGTATTTTCTGTAACCTCACTGGCTTACTCCAACCCGGATTCTGTTAACGCTGGTTCCCATTTACCTGTGTGTCTGATGGAAGCCCATCCATTAGCCTGTAATTATTAGCCTGTATGTTCACGAATGTATTCGTGCGGAAGCCATTCCTTTGTTTCCATTCCGTGGCCTGTAACATGATATGCAGTGTCGATGAACCAAATGAAACGAACAGTGTAACGAACTACCAGAATCTAAATGTTATCCGATATGTAAAGAAGCCCTACTTGACTTTTCTATTATAAAGGCGACTCGCGATAAAAATGCATGGTTTTAGTTCGTTTCCCATTTAAGGCAAGAATGCTCGAAAAACACGTATTTCTGTGACTAATTACTTGGTTACTTACTTCAGGTGTTATCTTTTAATATAACGCGAAGACAGTGGATGATAAATAAGAGGTTATACGTTTATAACATTTATATTTCTGTTTTATAGAACTCTGTAATGCAACTTCTGTTGTCATTAGTCGTGTTTGTTTGTTTTATTTGATTTGTGTATTTTTCGTGTCCTGAAAATACTGTATAATGTATTTTAATTATAGTTTATTTGGAGGGATTCGCTTGGCTTTCACGTTGTTAATTTCCGTGCGGTTTCTGACGTAAATTCGTGTATTGTCTTGTCACGTTCCTCTTTTATCTATGAGTTTTCCCCAGCCGCGTGCCTGTTACTCATTCCATAATGCTGATTTATGTACGTATGATGACAATTAATTATTCTGTTAAAACAGCCTCACTGACCTCTTTACGTTTAAGTTTAATTTGAGCTGGTCAAATTTCCCTCCTTTTATGGAAACAAAAGGTTAGTAGTGTTTACAAAAGCCCGCCACTGGACCATATCTTGAGCCAGTTAAATCCAATTCACGCCGTCACACACTATTTCTTTAAGATTAAGTCTTCTTATAATTTTTGTTTGTAACTGAAATCTTTCTTCTGAAGCTGGCTCTGAACGATAAATTAGAAATAAGAGACCGTGGTCTATTTTAAGGTGATGTAGAATATTTCTATAGTGACTGTCCTCGTCGGAAAATTAAATACGTGATTTAATTGTGATTGTTTTAGGATATTTAAGTCAAAACTCTGTCATCGAACTTAAGTTTGATTTTCTTAACAAGCCCTTGATGATAACAAGGCTGTGTGACGCATAGAAAGCCAGCGACGGAAACTAATATCCGTGGATTACAGAATCTTTGTTAGCGAAGTCTCATAATCCTAGACAAGACCGGAAAAAACGTGCCAATATTTCTCGACGCTAGAAGACACGTTTAGCTTACTAATAGTGCGAGATTACGCCGATAGGCAGTGTATTCGTAGCGGCGTTCAATACGTGATGTGCTGATCTTGCATTATAAACGACGCTCAAGTGGCACAGGATGTCCAAAATACTTCGTCAATGAACTCTTCTCATCTGGTTATCCCTTTAAAGACGAAGAATAAATCTTCTCACTGTGTACTGTATTCTCTTACTTTATATTATCGACCTACAGTGCATCATGTTCTTTTTCAGTGCTACGCTTCGTGTATAAGCACTTGTTTTTCTTTTACGGATGTCACAGTTCTCAGTTCTGCCGCTAGTCTGCGCCACCCGTTGTCCCTGACCATGAATACGTAATGTGGTTGTTGTATTTGTCTTCCTTTGTTGTAGACTACTGTGAATATCAAAATTCAGTTGTTTTCTGTTTGTCTTTTATCTTGTAGTCGGGATGAAAATAACAGACTGAATCAACTGAAGTTAAAATAATTAAAACTGGAAGAACTCTGCCTAATTAACTCCGTGAAGAAGATACCTTCTTGAGAAGTGGCTAATCGCTGCAGTGATTAAGAGATTTCCCACTCTTTATTCTGCACCATTTTAATCCAATCCAAATCATCTTACTTTAAGGGGTTTCAGGCCAAAATTCTTAAGCATTTCTCGTGTTTCGAGTGAGGTTCGAAGAGCCTATTAAATCGGAGTAAACTTTCATCTGGTTTTATATACTTGCTGTTGTGTTGCATTTTAAATGGTACACCGTGTTCATAGAGACTTTATGGGTATTCTGTGGACTACTCTACTTGAGTTTGTGCCAGCCAGTCACGTACAAAAGCAAATTATTTCACCCGTTCCCATGTATACGTACTGACTGGTGTGCCGTAGTCATGGTAACCGCAAACAAAGACGAAATCCTCGCCGACTGCTTTTCAATTTTCAGAACTCTTATGAGGTTGCTAATTAATTGTCTTACCTTATCTCACAGCAGTTTTTTTATACGGAATTCTCATCCGTAAACATCTGTGATAAAATTACATTTTCCTTTGGTCTGTGATATGTAGTTATATTCAAATATTGTTCGTTGTAATGGTACAGGTTTATTAAAATAGCAAAGTGTAGGTGAACTGTGATATTTTGGTCAAACTTTCCAGTCTTCGCTTTTGTTTATGTCATCACAAGAATTTTCTAACATCGTAATTATACCATTAGTTCGCCTGGTTTTAATTTTCTAAGAGCCGTTGCGTGACTGAATTCGTTAATGTCTCTGTGAAATTAATTTCTCGCTTTCTGGAAATGTTCGTTATTGCTTGTACGTTGCATTCGCTGATAAAACTGAACTCAACTGCCACCTCCCGGCAGAAACTGCTATAAAATAGGCAAGTTGATTCTATTGTTCTTACGTCGTGGCCATCCCATCTATGATGTGAAATGTGAACTAACTGTTGCAAGTTGCGACTCGGAGTATCACCTTCACAAATCATCTTCGGGTTGATTTGTGTTCAGAATTTATTTCCCTTTCGAGAGGGAAATTTGTTTTATTTCTATTGGCAATTGCTACTGAGCTGCGACTTAAGATGTAACACAACATAGTAAATACAGAATAATTACCTCATTATTGAACTTGGGAAGAGCATTCCCCAGAAGATCAGGCTCGTATTTTATCAATCACTTCAAATTTAATTAAACGTGTCTAAGGCCTGCTTCCAAAGAGGAACAAAACGAAAATGGATTCAGGTTATGTGGTTGAGGATCCATTGAAGAATAAAGTATGGATTTATTACATATGGGCATTGTATCTTATTCCATTCAGCTACTGACAACTGCAGCAGTGTCAATATGATGTTATACATCTTAAACTAACAAAGTTACCGAACAAATAACAGCTTCGCTTTGCGAACTAGAAACAGTTGTTTCAAAATATACGCTACAAAATAGGAGTTTCAAACAGTTTGTAAGAGTTAAAATTTTGAAATGTAATACTGATTGTTATATATGATATCAAAGCACGTATGATTTGTATCATTATGTCTAAGAACATAAGTAAAGCAACAAGATAGTAAAATCAGAAACAATGGTAATTGTATATTTTGGCATTCTTACCATAATTATACACCAAATACATACCTATATTTATCAATGTATCTAATATGAAAAAAAGTAATTCTGTGATAGGTACAATTTTAAAAAAACAATGTCAGTATCTATAATCATTGTGGATAAATATTAATATGTATTTGTTCATAAAACCCTTAGTTTCTTCAGAAATCTAATTAGAATAGCTGTAAAGGAAGGATTTCAAAGAGGAGGCACAGAGATTTTCTTCAATCTCCAGAGCTCTGTGTAATTTATTGCCCTTATCTCGTATTCAGTTACGTGGTACTGTATGTTCCAAAAACAAAAAGGAAACAGAAATTGCAGACATAAGGATAAAGAATGAAAAACCCGGATGAAAATAAGAAGATTAAAAGAACAAGATAAAATAGACTTTTAAGAATAAAACCATAAAATCAATAATTTTAAATCCACTTTAATGTTTATTTAATTAAGGTTTTAGCATCTACAGATGGCTGTAGCAGATATCTTCATGAAATGTTTTAATTTTGGAAACCGTGCGTTACGATAGTCGTTACATGGCGATGTGTTCTTTGCGTACAGTGAGAGACCAAGTGTTACACCCATCAAACATTTAGTTAAATTATGTATTTTAATCTTAATACTTCTTAGATTTGAGAGGGGAAGGCAAAGGATTCTGAACTGAATGATAGCAAACAGTTCCCAAATTTAATCTGCTCTTAGTCTCTAAATGAATGTAAAATTTCTTTCTTCTCTAAATACGTTACGAAGTTCAACAATATGATCTAAGAATTTGAAATGTTACTGTTGTCAGCCATACTTTATAAGACGTATTTTGAGTGTGGCACGTGGTCTTTCTCCGATAAGCGTGGGCTATGTCTCCAGAGATTTAGTTAGAAGGTCCTCCCCTTACAGCTTCACAACATTGGAGAGATAACCTGCTCAGTTGAAGACAGGCATATTAGTGAAGATAGCAAATATGCTAAAATTGTACAAAAATTTGAGTTTCACCATTTGTTCTTAAACACTGAAAACTTTAACCTATCTATATGGAAATATATTAGAATTGATAATTTATATTCAGTTCACATCGTACAATCCAGCAAGTGAATTGATAACATGATCCCTATTCTGCGTAAGCCAGAGAATCTGTTTTACGCCTAGACATTTCAGTGTATAATGTTTAGTAATTATATAGTAGTTCAAATAATCATGACAAACAGATTTCTCTGAAGGAGTAACATCACTGTTCCTTTGGTACTGTATTTTACCTCTGTTTCTCAACTTATCAGACAGTATAGGGGTCACACCTGTCATTCTTTTCCAAAATACACTCTTCACACGCACTCTGTCGACTGCAGTTCCATTCTGAACAGAAACGAGCAGAGCATACTTGTGCTTTTCAGGAAAAATACATTCGCTATCTAGTATTAATAACATGTCACAAACTTTCTTACTTTTCTGTACAATTCCTAATCCTATTAGCACCAAATCACTGCACACACTAAAAGTGTATCACACATCTGCCTCAGCAAATTTTAGTTTTAATTCTCAAAATCGGGGAAGACAAAAATTCCTGGATACAAAATTTTGAATAAAAGTGAAAAGAGTTGAGGGTTCGTGCTGGTTCTGTCGCTGTGTATTTTGGTCCTCAAATTTGGTTTTCAACAAAATGACGTTTCATATTGTGCCTAAACTTATATCTTTTCATCACGATAAATTGACATTGCTTTAAATATCTACCAGAATTGTGGGATTTGAGGTTTTCACAATGGTGAGTTTGAAGATGGCTGTCTTCTGGGTTGTTGTGCCGTGTAGTCTTGTAGAAGTTTACCTACGTTTCAGAGGTCCTTGCTGCCTCCATCATCAGGGCGATTCATCTGAAACGTTGGTAAACTTCTATCTGCCAGAATTGTTAACAGGGTGAACACAAACAGTATATACTGTTTCCAGAAACAACCAACCTCTAGTCATTGCCCGTATGAGTAAATTGAGAAGGCAGTTATGTAATGTACAGAATTACAATCTTGTTTTGATTTATATTTAGCACAGCATAAAACGCAGTTCATTTCTCTTACTGATCAAATAGGATGACCACATTTTGTATTTCATGTTTAATCCTAAATGTTTAGTTTTCTCTTTATTGGAGAATAACATTTTCATACCAACTGGAATTTTTAAATAGCCAAGCTGAACTTAACCAAGGGTCAGTGTAGGTACGTAAAATTCTTCGCTAACTAATTAATGTTTCGTATGAAGACACAACGTCAAAATAGTCGAGTACAATGAATTATTGTTGGGTTGAAACAGAATATAAGTTTCCTTTGAAAATTAGCAAAATAATTATTTTTCCTTAATTTTTGATTGCACTTTATAATATTTATAAATAAAACATAAATTTATAGTTAATTTTGTCTGGTTGGCTAAAATTATATCTCGTTGCGCAGATTGATTGAAATAAGACAGAACCCACCCTAATATTTGTTATGAATTTTAATGAATTATCAGTTAGTCAGAAACTTTCTTTTTGTAAATGTCTTCATAAATGTACTCTTGCACTTTTTAACAGTAAATTTTTAAAATTAAAATCTAATTAACAACAAATTATCACAGAATTTCTGTTACTAAATGTCATTAACATTTCATTTCATTTCTTCATTCTGTTTTTTAAAACCGTGTTGATATTTTCCATATTCTTCATCCCATTTTGATACTAGATAAATATGGTCACCCCAACCTCTAAGCATGGGTAATATTAGCTCTTTTATTGCTTATTTTGACTTCAAGATTTGTTTTGGGCTGAGGAACTCTTAACTTTGTAATACTGTTGTGTTGATGATACCTCTCGTCACAGAGTTGTGTGTGGTGTGGTGAGAATATGACTTTTTAAATTTCGTGTTTTACACCGGGTATTTTGGTTTTTTTTTACGTAAGTGTTTAGAAAAATAATCAAAATTAAAAATGTTTCCATTCATGGTGCGGCAAGACATGTATGCATAAAGCATATAGACATATATAAATCCAGCACTCATTAGCAGGCATTTCCAGACTTCGTCCATTAAAACTGAAAATCCCTCGTATCCAGAGAAAATCTGACAATACCAGATACTGTCCATTAAATCAAGGGTTTACTCTACAGTAATGCTGTCTGTAACAAAACAAAATTTGATGGATTGTGACGAATATATTTTCACATTTATTTTCTTCAATTTCCTTCAATTTCAAGTTCTGTAACGTAAGTTGGTATTCTGTAGGATTTGTTTGGTTGTGACCGCACTGTTGCCGTCTACAGACGCTGATCTCACATCCCCACAACTCAATAAGTTAGGCTGACATCAACTTTGGCACATTTTCTGGTAACACCTTCAACGATGTCAACTTCTTATGACTGATACGTCAGCACTGAAGGTTCTGGCAACATTTTCGTATTCTGACGTGCAAGTAAAACGTTATAGTAGAAAGTTAATTACGTAAAAAATTAAACTTCTATTCTAATGAACTGGGATCAGTGCCTCTAATAAGTTTCACAGAAATTTACTACAATTGTATTTGTCTCTCCAACAAAGAACATAATTTCAGATCGCGTTTCTGTGTCGGAGAAATTATCAGATTCAACATTATAAAATGTATTTCTTGTAAGAAGAAAAAAGTATTGTATATAAATATATTAATGTAATATTACTTAAACATAGTCTTCATTAAAAGGAGGTGAGCGAGTATATATCTCAGTGGTAAAAACGATTGGCTTCAGTCTGGATGACGGGTTTAATTCTGAACAGAGGCAGGAACCACTAAGCCTAAACCAGTTCTGAAACTCACTCAGCCTTCTATACACTATGTACTATAGCGTTGTTTCTGTAGGGGCGAAGTGGTCGGAGCATGAAGCTGATCACTGACGTCCATCTAACGTGTAGGTTAAGAATACGTGTCTTTGTTGGATTTGAGGTGAGGTCTTCTGGGTTGTAGTGTCATGTAATCCTTGCAGCAAGGACCACTTAAACGCTGGTAAACTTCTACCATACTACGTGGCGCTACAACCCAGAAGACAGCCATATTCATATGTTTCTATGTCTCCTCTCACCGATATGTCATCATTGTGTGATGATTAATTAAGAATGGGGATTAAAATTAAAGCAGTTATCGAAATTCAAATTATTCAGGAATGTGAAGAGAGCCATTTTCTATTTAATTTAAATATTTAGTTTTTGAAGCACAGAAAGTGACACCATTTTAATTGAATTATTGAAGCTAGGTGAAGTCGCATGTATTGTATGCGTAATGTCAGAGCTTGAGTCCAGGCCTGGAAGAACTGTGGCAGTAAGAAACATCTGCTTCAGTGGAGAGCAGAAGAGAAATTGTCAAAAGCCGTCTATTGCGTGAGGAATGAGTTGTTCTTGGTGAGGAGCCCTGCACTGCTCTCAGACATGGGGATCACAGCTGCCTTCTGCCCCTGTGGTATCTTCCCCCTTGAAATGATGTTCGGCTTAAGACCCTTCAGCAAATTCTGTGAATCAAACATGGAGTTTCGTGTATTCCGAGTATTAAGCTTCTATTTACGTATATTTCTCAATCTTCCTGTTAGATTGGAATATTTTCCTTAGAACTTTGTTTTCTAACATCGTCAATACTTTAACCAAAGCAGCAGTTGACTGTTCTGTTCGTTAACACGTTAGTTTTGTATTTTAATAAATTAAAATTCTAAAATTAAGCAGTAAATTAAACCAGTTTGTGAAATAGCAATTGGCAGTATCTTGATGTTGAGAACAAAACTAAAAACTAAAATACTTCTTTGATACTTGGAACAGTGATTAGAGAGAATTTACTCACCTCTTTGACCGTTCCTGGTGTGGCTAATACATAATAGATGGCATAGGCAGGGATCCAGATCATGGATGCAAAACTCATGCAGAATCCAAGCCCCTCGGCCCATTGTGGATACTTATACGATTTGCCGTACGTTACTGGTTTGTAATCGACACAGTAGAAGATGAAAATTGCCTGAAAGACAAGAGTTTGATCTTGTGTACAGTATTTACAAAACTAATCTTGTTCGTAGTAATATCAAAAGTAACGAACTCCGCACTTCTTGAGTAGCTGATGATCTCTCGGTTGGTCAAGCAATTCTCAACCTTGTATAGAACTCAAAGCTTCATTGCCATGTTTACAAGTGCCCACCACTAGTTCCTGTTTTGAGCCGGCTGAATCCATTCCATAGCTTTACATCTTATTTCTCTGTTATCCATTATAAATTCTCCCATCCGTATCAGTGGACTGTTTCCTACATGTTTATGTTATTAATGTTATCCATACAGTAGAAACTTACCACCATTACAGCAGGGGCAAAGAAGACCCAACAAATGTACCAGAACCTGTTGGGTCGTATACCCATCATTTGCTGAACGCAGTCTATAAATTTCTGTGCCCCGAATATCCAAGAAATGGCGATAGTTTGGAAGAAACAGACCCACAGTAGGGACATTCCACTGGCTGAGTAGAAGTCCATCAGTTGGAAGATGTACGCTCCACCCTGAAAAAAGAGAAGGCAGTAACTACAAAATACAAAACAAAATACAGTCACTGGAAGATACAGGCACACACAGTCTTCAAACAAAACGTAACATGATTGAAAGATATACGTTCTGCCGAGGAAGAGAACATATAATGTCTGTTAGAAATACTGGACCCTAACACTAAAATTCTGTAAGCATTCCTTGTGTCTGTCATGTATCCTCTTTATCATGTTCATGACATTCACCCTAATTTTATAAAATTAAGAAATGTAACAAGTTAACTCTGGCTGCACTTACATGGGTTACCATCGGAATTCCCAGCACCATCATGACGACACACATGCCAAATGTGAATTTCTTCCGGTGAGGGCGTAGTACTTCTGGCCAGTTGTCTACCATTCCAGTGACGAATGATTCTACGATGCAGAATTCACTGTCTATTCCCAGAATCTGTAAATAGGGCAGATCGATGTGCATTACGATAGTGTAGACGTAGAATAGGTATTGACTAACAAACAGCAACCAAACGTGAAGCTCTTATTCTTTATCCCTTCCGGTTTCTTACGATTGCCATTTAACTTCCCAGAAAATTCGTCTTCTAGACTTTTTGTAGGACTCGTTGAATGGAGGATTCTCCCATCAGCAGATGCACGCATAACGTAGTAATTCTGTTAACTTCGCTGTAATTTGCCCTTTTGACAATTCCAAATGTCATCTGTGTGATGAGGACATCAGTGACCTTTGCCTAGACGGGATATTTGGTGCCCACTTGGTTGGGTGATGTCATCACGAAGAATTCTCCCATGTGGTTATATGTGAGGGAATTATTTTTGAGAATGGAACTGTCCCATGATCTTATCCAGAGACAAGCTTCGATATTAATGGCGCTGGACCAGATTGTTTAAGATGACTGTCTTTTGGGATGTTACGCCATGTAAGGTTCTTAAGACGCTGTAACCAAGAAGACAGCCATCTTTGTGTTGTTCTTACCACTAGCATGAAGAAGAAGATGGCTGCCCACGCTGGGGCACCAGGAAGCTTAAGAACCACCTCGGGATAGGTGAGGAAGACGAGTCCGGGCCCACTCTTCACCACGTCAGACACCTCGGCCCCCTGCTCCAGGGCGATGTGGCCCAGGATGGAGAAAGTGACACAGCCAGCCAGCAGGCAGGTCAGCGTGTTTACTACACAAGTGATGAGGGCGTCTCTGTGTGCACACAACAAACTTAATTATAAGCCCACGTCCCTTGTCTTGAATGCGTGGAGAATGTGACAGTTCTAGGGCGAATGAATTTAACTTTTAACCTTTGCGAAAGGCGCTACCCGGAACATGAAGATGACTGTCTTCTGGTTTGTTGCGCCGTGTAGTCTGGTAGTTCATCGACGTCAGAGCGATGCCCTATTGATGGACGCAGCAAGTACCTCTGAAACGTCGGTAAACTTCTACCAGACTGCACTGCACAACCACCCTTTATAATCGTCTCCGTGAGAACCTGAAATTTCACAATTTAAGAAGTTTTCAGGAATGACGCTAGACTACAAAATGTTCTGTGCAGGAGCCCAAAGAGAGATTTTTAGTCGGAGTCGTTGGTTTTACAGAGTTTCGATACGATATGGTTTGGAATAGTTTTAGTGGCGTACGTTCTGTGTAGTGGATATCCGATTTCAAGGGATACGTGCGATAATAATTTTTAAAAATTAAAATGGACAATGTGATGTAATGGTAGACTACAATGATGGGTATTGTAACAAGAAAGGGTGGAAATTGGCAAGAAATGTAGAAGAAGGGGATAAGATAGGACAGGGATAAATGAAGAAGGAAGAAAGAGGGTGAAGAATTTAGGTGCAAGATAAATAATTCCCCATTGAATTACAAAGGGATTTTTACTGGTACATATTATAAAACGTAGAAATTGGCAACATGATGAAATTATACGTAAAGTGGTTAGTTAACGCAAGGAAGAGGCTCTGTTTCGCTGTTTTATTAAGCCGAGTCTTACTTGTAGCAGTTGTGGTGGAACTTGTTGTAAGAACCCAGGGCGGGCAGCGCGCCAGTACCAATGCTGTAGGCGAAAAAGATCTGCGTGGCACCGTCTATCCAGGGACCCGGCCCTAGGAGCTCCTCCCAGCGTGGTGTTACGTAGTACAGCAGACCCTGGTCAGCGCCGTTCAGCGTCACGGCGCGAACCAGTAACACGAGAAGCACCGCGTAGGGAAACAGCGCCGTGAACCAGATGATCTGCAGGTACAAGCTTGTAGTCGGTCATCTCGTAAAGAAATCGCCAGTTTTATTGCCGTGTTTACAAGAGCCTGACCTGGTTCTTATCCTTAGTCTGTTGAATGTAGTCCACGGCCTATTTCATTAATATGCTTATTAATAATAATTATTAATTAAATTATTAATAAATAATAGAATTGAATTGAATATCCGTTCATTCTGTTTACACATTGGTGTCTTAAGTTGCTTCTTTCTGTCTGCTTTTTCGATTATATTTCTCTATGGACTTCTCATTTCCATGCTACATTCCCTACTTATCCTCCATCATCCTAATAGTATCTGGTGAATAATAGGTCCTCGAACTTGAATGCTGTCCATTATACAATATTTCGAAAAATTCGTAAAGGTATTTTCCAAAATAAATTTACGAATATGTTGAAACAAACGTTTTTAAGAAAATGTTTCAAAAGAAGGGCACATCCTTCCCTACCTTTCCACTGGCGTGCAGGCCTCGCCAGATGATGAGGTAGACCAACCCCCATCCAAGCGCCAGGCACCCCAACAGCTCCCACTGCATACCCCCGAGGTCATCTATCCCATCCGTGACTTGTAGCACCCTTTTCCTGCAAAGAATGTGATTTGAACATGTTTTGAACTATTTTCCTTACCTGTTCAAATGTTAAGCTAACTGAGACTGAACGTCATTTGGTGATAGGTTTTCGTAAGGCTGGACAATAACGAAATCACCTCAGTAACAAGAGTTTTCTGGAAGTGAACTCCTGCCTATTATCATAGTTGACTCGGCTGTAGTGTTTAGATGATCACTAGTTAAACTAACATATAATAAAGGTTTTGTTAGCTATGGATTTAACTTTAAACTTGTTGACATATTCCGATGCAGAATAAAAAATTAAATTTACCAATTTGAAGTAGTTTTACTGTGTATTCGAATAAATCCAGTCTAATAGAATGGATAAATCAACTGCCGTCTGTTCCCAATAACTAACTGCGTGGAACAGTTCTTAAAAAGCCCCTACTGACACTTTGTCTGTTGAGAAATTCGAATTTTCATTGCCGCGTTAACAATAGTCCAGCACTTGGCCCCTTCTTGAGTCACATCAATTTACTCCACTCTCTCAAAAAGTATAAGTTATTTTTAATAATTACCCTCACATGCATTCTTAATATTTCCCGAGTAAAATTTTGTATGAATTTATTTTTCACTCGCATGCTACATAACCTGCCTCTCTCACCCTGGCGATTACATTTGGTGAACAGAACAGATTATGAAGCTGCTCATACAAAATGTTCTTCATTCTGCTACTCTTAGGATCACTTACGAATACATCTAAAATATTATAAATAGTTTTTTTTTTTTAATTTATATCTTAATTGCGTCATGTTTGTGTTTTATTGATACAATATTTTTATTTTCCGTCTATACACAAACTTAAAATAATGTTGTTTAAAATTATCTAAAATTATAACATTCTCAGTAGACACTGCATCTTGTTACATTTTTTGTATCGACGACATGTTTCAATGTGTATCACATCATCATCAGGTCTATCAATTTTAATATATTTTAAAAACTGTAGTACATTTTGCGTTGCGTTTATTGATTATTTTAATTTATTTAATTTTAAGTTGTTTTTTTTTAAGTTTTTCTGCAGTTTACCGTCTCTTAATATCGGACACACAACACATCAATTACAACCCGATATAAACATCCAAGTACAACCTCCAAACCAAAAGGAAGAGACAAAAAAACTTAAAATTAAATAAATTAAAATAATCAATAAACGCAACGCAAAATGTACTACAGTTTTTAAAATATATTAAAATTGATAGACCTGATGATGATGTGATACACATTGAAACATGTCGTCGATACAAAAAATGTAACAAGATGCAGTGTCTACTGAGAATGTTATAATTTTAGATAATTTTAAACAACATTATTTTAAGTTTGTGTATAGACGGAAAATAAAAATATTGTATCAATAGTTAATTTGCTTGTTAATAATTTGTTGACATTCTAAGGAATGTAGTATTTCTGAGGAGTTGTGAGGTTAGAATGTGGCTGTCTTCTGGGATGATGATGGAGGCTGCTAACTAAGAAACGTTGCTCAGTATCTACCAGACTACACGGTGCAACATCCCAGAAGACAGCCTGTTGCTTCGCCATTAGAACCTCAGATTTCAAGTGTGTGGTTTCATTAATTCCTGTCCGCAGTCTCTACGTATGAAAGACGCTGCCTTACTCCCAGTATTCCTCCACTGGAGTTGTGGTGTGGTTTGTGTAGGTGTGCACAGCGGACGCATTCATGCCGCTGGTGTAGCAGTTGGGGGTGTTCCACCAATTATCTGCAACCAGAGAAAATACAACCCTGTTTACGCAGCCCGCAAGACATGCTAGAGGTCTGCACCGGATTGGTAGCACAGATAATAATGTTCGGGGTCTGTGCCTGGTTGGAATTATAGAAAATGATAAGAAAAATGAAAACAAAAAATAATTAAAAATCAGTAATTCAGTTAAAAAGTTTATAACATAACACCTGATGACGGCTCGTTGATAGCCGAAACATGTCGTAAATGTTCCATATGTAAATCGAGTACTCGATACGGAACGAAAAATGATATTTTAATCTTTTAATTATCTTATATTGTGATTGACGGCCAATTTTAATATATTTTTAATACTATTTAAATAAATCACAATATGACGCACCTACAATATCTTATAAATCTCACTTATTTCATTTTTTCGGGGATTTTCGTAGCTGCCCTGTCCAAAAACAGTTCGATATAACACCTTACAAAATTTGCATTCGGTATCTTTGTACAGTTCCTCAGACGTCAAAATAAGCTCAGGTGTTTTTAGAATGTCGTGAAATAATTCATTCAAAGATTATACGCATGTATGCATTAAAATATCACGTATTAATGGAACGATACTTAGAGAAGATTTTGAATAGATTGGGCTTCATTTGGGCTTGAATAAGAGGAATTCGGGATTCTCAAAGATAATGATAAGAAATTAGTCTTATGATATTTGGTGCCTAAAGGCTTAAGTTTGTGACTTACCGCATGTTTTCCAGGGAAGTCCTGGCAATCTGACGAAAGTAGCGATCAGATAAAATATAGTCCATGCAATGATGATACAGTAGTAGATATCCAGGAAGAACACAATTGTCATTGTGGCATATCCAACACCTGCAAAACAAGGAAAGTCTCGCTTTACTAATGCCTGAAACTATAACGAACTGCATGTAGCAAAGTCCTGTAGATTGTGATCATCGCTCAGCCATGTTAGTCTCTGAAGTCCAGATATTCCACTCATCACTTCGTTCTCATGTCCAGATCAGTAGAGAATTCAAGGGGGAGTGACCATTACATTTGAAGAAAATTACTACAGTTCAGGTCTTGGAATTTATTCCTACGTGTAACGTTGTTTGTAACAATAGCCACGGCGTCTTAAAGGCGCTGTAAGTGCTTTTGTTGAAAGAAAGCGCTCTGGGTCGAAGAAGATGGCGTTTGCCCGCAACCATTTCAAGCTTCAATTGCTACCTCGATAAATATCATTCATTATTATTTGGTCTATTGAAATCTGTCCCCTGCCTCAATAGTCCCCTTAAGGCTTCGACCGGGATGTTCTTTTGTTAAATCTTATGTGGTACCGCCTGATTCGACTTCTAATGGTTAAGTGAAGTGTTTTCTTCGCGGTACGGTCTGGATTCGTAAATAATATTCAGACGAACTTCGGCTTCAAAGGGTTAACCAGCTGATTTTCTTAATGGTGAGGTGTAGTGTTTTCTTCGCGGTACGGACTGAATTCATAAATAATATTCAGACGATCTTCGGCTTCAAAGGGTTAATCTTACCCTTGAATGCAGATGATCTCGAGAAATGGCTTAGTGTGGTAATTTTTCCTGTGACTGTACACGCATTCAAAAGTCTGTGCTGTGCTGTACTATCCGAGAAGATAATTCAAAACTGTCATCATATTTCTTTGAATGTCTTCAGGTGGTTCAAAATGTGGCCCTTTTCCATTGAGATTATTTGTTTGTGCAACATTAAAAAGTCAGATGGTGGCAAATCAGGAAGTATTTATATGTCAGATGTTACTTTTTTTAAATTGTGCGATGTGGGACAACGCGTGGTCATGATTCAATATCGTCGTATCCAGTCAAATAGTTTGTTTCGGCGAATTCGCTGTAGCGAATGTTATAAAGTTTGAATGTAGACTCACCTTGAAGTATAGGGCACAACTGACCCACTAAGGTCATGCCACCAGCGCCTAAGTACTGCCCTACTGCCACTTCTTGAAAGAAGATTGGAATCCCACAGAATATCATGGCGATGCCGTATGTCACTAGAAACGCCCCTGAAACACAGACAACATAGCAGTACAGCTGACTTTCCGTTCTTCTCCTAGAAGTTTATTAAAATAATCTACTGAAATGATGATAAATCTACTGCGTGTATATGAGACTAATCCTTTGCAAGTAGGATATTTTTATTTAGTGTTCTGTCTGACGACAGGTCCATATGAACAGGATCCTTCCATCCTTTTCTCGGACAGGGACCTGTTCATATACGTTCTTGGCAGATGATCCAGAAGTGGTTTGCCATTGCCTTCTTCTGTGTGTGAATGGGATGCCACGGAGAAACCGGGGAAGCCCCCGGAGGAAAACTCCGTGTTGCCTAGACCACGGCCTTTGCCCAACACAAGTTATAAATTCGGGCACCGCCGGGAATCGAACCCGAGACCTCATGATTACAAGGTCAGCGTTCTAACCACTAGACCACGTCATCTTATTATTATTTAGTGTTCTATCTGACGACAGGTCCATATGAACAGGATCCTTCCATCCTTTTCTCGGACTGGGACCTGTTCATATACGTTCTTGGCAGATGATCCAGAAGTGGTTTGCCATTGCCTTCTTCTGTGTGTGAATGGAGTAATTGTTGGAAGCCCCCGGAGGAAAACTCCGTGTTGCCTAGACCACGGCCTTGCCCAACACAAGTTATAAATTCGGACTATATTTAATATAATTTATATATAATGCAAATAATCCAGCAGGGTACTTTAATATGTAAGCTGACACAAAGTCACTGCACTGCAAGCAACAGACACTTAATTATCGTTATTTATTAAATTCAGGTTCAAAAAACGAAAATGCATTACATCACACGTCATTCACATTATTTACCGCAATGGAATAACATGGTGATAAGAATTGTAAATACCAAATCACTTTATGCATTAAAACGTGTGTGGTAGCCTAGTGACGATACAACTGTGGGCATAGATATTTTTGTGCTTTAAATCTATGGCATCCTAGCAACCACTAGGCAGAAGTAAGTAAGTAAAATGGAGAAGACGCGTGTTTTATTCTTCATATAGGTTTGTGATACACGAGGCGTAACACGAAAATGTTTACAATTCCATTTTTAGTTGTTCGTTGTAACACCAGACACAAAGTAATTTAAATAATACAAACAGAGATACTACAACGTATCTTATTTAATAAATATAAAGCTTTCCCTACGTACACAAGGTGATGAAGTCTTATGGTATGGAGGTGAACCTCCACTCATTATTATAATCTCTGAACTTGAGGTGAGAATTGTAAAGACATTCCCCAAATTTTCATTATCGTCTTGACAGTAATTGTCCTCAGCTAGTTTGGTCCAGTCCAAATTATCGTACTCTGTTTCTCTAAGACTCGTTTTAATAGTATCCTCCCATGTACGCCTAGGTGTTCTAAATGGTCACTAACGCGATTTCGTTTCGCAATTGTAAATCTCGTTTGGCCGGAGTCCATTACCTCATTTACTGAAGCCTCGGGACTGAATTGCATAATAGCGGACGTTTAGTGTCGGGGCAGTCCGTCACGTGACCTGAGTCAGGGACAAGAGTCAGGCACATCCTGTGGGTTGCGGAGAAGTCGCCATAATCATTGTCCGTCCATCGGCCACACTCTTCCGACTGAACTTTTCATGTCCGACGTTTTGCCCGACGGTTTATGTGGAAATTTTCTCGACTGGGACTCCCAGTAGGAAATGACCCGGTTTAAACTCTTGCAGAGAACTGACACACAATCCATTAAAGGACGGCGTATACGAGGTGCGATCGGAAAGTTTCAAGACTGCGCCTATAAAAACCCGTACACTTATCTCAGGTATTAAATTCATCCATCACCCTCGAAGTAGTTCCCCTGGGAGTGAACACAACGATCCCAGCGCCGCTGCCAAGCCTGGAAGCATCCCTGGAAATCTTTCTTTGTCAGCCTGTCAAGCACCATCTGCGATTCTGCCTGAATCTCTTCTATCGTCTCAAATCTCCTTCCCTTTAGCTGAATTTTCATCTTTGGGAAGAGGAAGAAGTCACACGGAGCTTAGAAAGGAAGTTGGGGTCGGTTCTTGCAAGATCTTTGAGCTCCTGACAAACGAGAAGTCGATTCTGCCTCTGGTTCTCAGACAGGATGCGTCGCATATGGAGTTCTTCCTTTAGAATCAGCTGACAGGTCCCATAGCCTATCCCAACAATGTCGCACAAGTCGTTGATGGTACGACGTCGATCTTCGTGAATGGCCTGCCGAATCTTCGTAACATTTTCGGGCGTTGTGCTCGAAGATGGTCGTCCAGAACGCTCGTCATCATCGACAGAGGTTCGGCCATTTTCAAAACGTGAATGCCACACAAAAGTTTGTGCACGACCCATTGCGGACTCCCCAAATGCTTGCTTTAGCATTTCATAGGTTTCCGTAGCCGTTTTGGCGAGTCTTTGGCAAAATTTGATGCACACGCCATTCCGAAATCGCAGGAGGGTCGGTGTAATGCACTACCAAAACGCCCGTAACTAAGAAACAAATGCTAATTCGATGATGCCGGCTGGCACACTGATTCACTATGAATGTAGGCCGCACACCCTAGCGGCAGAAGCTCGTACTACATCCGGTTCGCCCGCTATTGACACAGTCTTTAAACTTTCCGATCGCACCTCGTATTTCTTAGCGTATAGACGATAAGAAGGAATGGTGGCAAGATATCTTATCCAGAAATGTTCTTGGATTCACACCATTTCAACCTCACATCGTATGTTGAATGTTGAATTGTAGGATAATCTGTGAATTATGAATTGGAAAGGAAAAAGCCTGTCTCGAGGATCTGATTATGAAACAGAGGTGCCAACCATTTAACAGCGACGTTCTGTCAGGAACGTATTGAATAAGGATTAATTTTCTGCTCCGTGTTAGGTTAATGGCGTCGTCTTTCCAGAGAGCGCGTCGCTCCGTCTTTTATGAAAGAGTCTGTTTGGGAGAACTGGACGTAGATGGGATGTTAGTCTACATGTGAGCCTATGGGCCGGTGACGTGTGAATAGCTGTTCACGGAGGATGAAGGTCCAGTTCTGTTGAACCGAGCGAGTTGCAATAGAGACAAATACCTAAATGTCTGGTCGATTTACGTTGCGCGGGATGACACATGATAAGGAAGTGTCTAGAGATGTCTCTATAAATCATAACTCATATGTGTGCCAGTGACTCGCTGTTGGTCCATCGTCTCTCTACTCCGCTCTGCAAAATGGAGCGTGAGATTCTTAGCAGCAAACAATTGACCAGCATCTAGCTTCGTCAGTACAGGCCTCGGCGTAAATCTGAGGATAATATTAATGCAAATAATAAATAAATTAAGGTGTGAAAGTGTGGACTGCTTTCGTCTGGCACGAATAGGACAACAGTGGTAAAGTCTTGTGACAATGGTAATGAACCGTCGTGTACCACAAAAGGCTAAACGTATCTATCTTCAGGGTTGAAGTTTAGTAGCTTCACAACCCAGAAGACAGCCATCTTCATACTCGCCGCCATGAGAAAATATTTCCGCCGTGAAAATCTTTCCTGTCAGTCCGTGGTCTGAGGAAACTGTCTTCATCTTCATGGTACTTCATCTGTCTGCCCCCCGGCGTGAGAGTTTCGTAAGGGGATGATTGCCACTGGACGTAGTCGATCTGTCCTTGTTAACCAGCAACATGTCCTCTCCATATAACGACTTTTAATTCTGAGCTGCCGGATTTATCTGTCCTCCACAGAGGCTCATGCATGTTCTTTTCAGTGGCCTTGCTGCCTCTCTACACACCTCTGGTTTGCAAGAATGCAAGTTTCACAAGTCTGTCTTTGCTATTTCTGTTCTACTGATTAACCATTTTTAGCTGTAATTTTATTTAGTGTTATTCCATTTACTATGTAAATATGTAGGTCCTTCAGCGTGTTTTTATTTTAGGCGTTCTTTACGCTTTAGCGGAAAACACCTTATGGGTCAGTCCATGCTTGTCTGTTGCGTCATGTTATAACAATGACGGATCATATTGTTATAATGACCTTGGATACCATTATTGCATTATGTCCCTTGCCACTTCTTAGAATATTATCTGTAATGCTTGAATTTTATTAACATTTATCAGTTTCCCTTAAAGTTTTACTTCAATATAAAAGTGAACTGTTATTACTTTTCTTTAAAATAATTAATAATAATAATTAATTTATTATCGAATTAAGTGTCCGTGTCCACACAACAAGACGAAAATTTAATTTAAAAATATTTAGATATTAGGATTTTGTTGTACATAATAAAGCAATGATAATATTAGGGATCCTGTATATTCACAAAAAAGTATCACATTATGGCTCTGTCCTGTACATATAAATGTCTTCAGTCCAATTGGAATCGAAGTTGCTTGTCTGTATTTATTAGAATCTGAGGTTCATTTTGTGCGATTTGGCCTATTAACCTCATTCACTGTGGAATGTAATATTGCTGTCAGCAATCTTATCACTGCAACATGTTTCAAATCAAACGTCTTAGGGTAGGGGTTAGTACACATTCTTCGTGATTGAGAGATTCCGTTTTAGAATCTCGGTCTTGATACTGGCTATCCTAATTGGTCTTTATGATCCCTCCAGAAAAATACAGAAACAATTCTTTAAAGAGACCTCGGGCACTTTTTGCAATTACGCGTTAGCAAGTAAGCCTACATTATTTTATTTTTTATTTGAGTGTTCTGTCTGACGACAGGTCCATATGAACAGGATCCTTCCATCCTTTTCTCGGACTGGGACCTGTTCATATACGTTCTTGGCAGATTATCCAGAAGTGGTTTGCCATTGCCTTCTTCTGTGTGTGAATGGAGTAATTGTTGGGATGCCACGGAGAAACCGGGGAAGCCCCCGGAGGAAAACTCCGTGTTGCCTAGACCACGGCCTTGCCCAACACAAGTTATAAATTAGGGCACCGCCGGGAATCGAACCCGAGACCCCAGGATTACAAGGCCAGCGTTCTAACCGCTAGACCACCGTGGCAGTTAAGCCTACATTACCGTTGTTTATTATATCAAATATGCAATTGTAAATCGATTAATCGATCTTTGGCCCGTTATCACCATTCGAGTCATAATAACATACGTAACTGGTGCATGATCGGTTAACCACATACGAATCAGTGTTAATTCGGATTGTGAAACTCTGGCTCAAGAAAGTCGAAGTTTTATGAGTTAATTATAGGTCACACTTGACACGCGATCTGGTGTGGATGGTAGTTCCACGTCCCAGAGGCTGTAATATGTCGTAAAATCAGAATGAACATATCCTACAAGAATTTCCGTTGATAAAACGAGCTATGACGAAAGACAGTCCATTTAATGTCCTTTCCTACGCAGTGTGAGTTTCTGTTTCTTAATGTAGGCCTGCCCGTTGAGATTTGTCCCACGCTTTCCTTTTTACGCCTATTCGAACTGTGTAATTAACTATTGTTATTAATATTAGGCGATTCATTAATTTTAACTCGAATTAATACAATTGGACTGGATTAAACATGTTTCCTAATGTGGTCTATATGATTTTGTTTTTCTCATTGTTTTTCGTCATCAGCTACGATGTCTTATTGTTTATCTAGTCAACAGTGCGCTACATACATTAAAACATTTATATTTTTCACTAAAATAATAAACACCGCGGATGTTATACTTCATAAAGTCACTAAATAATCGCCTTCTTGTTGCGTTATTTTTCCACAAATAAACTTAATTAAATAATGAAGTTGCTTATTCTTTATCTGGCCTCTTTGTTGTTTCCAAAATTTATCACCAAGCGTCGCTACCACGGCGGTAAATAATACAAATATATTTTCGTTTTTATAATCTGAATTAATGATAAATGATAATAGATGAGTGTTTGTTTCTTGCAGTGCGAAAACTTTCTTATATCAGTTAAACAGGTTTAATCCCTTGTCACCTGGTGAGATTTCAGGTTCTTTTGAACATGACACCCTTCTAGGATTGTACGCTATGTAGTCTGGTAGAAGTTTATCTACGTTTCAGAAGTGCTTGCTGCTGCCGTCATCAGGGCTATGAGTGAGGATTGTCAGAACAAGGGTGTCGATGAGGTAACGGGGAGGAGCATGGAAGTAGGCAGGAAATACGTGGAATTACCCTCGGTGATGCTTCGCAGAAGACAAGCATCTTTGTTCTCGTCGGTGTAAGAAACTGAAATCTCTTAGGTTTTTGCAAGGGTTCCCGAGGACTTCCAGGGTGTAGACAGTCACGTACCTCCGCCGTTTTTGTAGCACAGGTAGGGGAACCTCCACACGTTCCCCAGGCCCACGGAGACGCTGATGCATGAGAACAGGAAGTCCAACTTGTTTCCCCATCCGCCTCGCTCCTCGTCACCGTCGCCAGGTGTCTCCTCTGTACCACCAGGTGCAACGGCTACTTGAGAAGAAGGTTCCACGGCTGCTGTGAGGGCCCCGTCGCCCTGCCGTACGAGACGAACTGGCTTCGCCGAGAACTCGATGAACGTCTCGTCAGAGTCCACCGGTTCCTTTTCTTCTCCCCAGTAGTACATCTTTTTCGACATTATCTGCGAAAAGGTGAAGTCACCATGAGTGGGCTACCCTCGTGTATACAAAATGAAATCGTTGATCATGGATTTAGGGTGAGATCTGAGGTTATGACAACGGTGAAGATGTCAATGTTAATATCCTGGCTTCTAACGCCTTTTGGACCTGTAAGCAGATACCAGCGTTTCGGACGAAAATACTACCAGCTTCTTCAGGATGAGTTTGACAATATTTCGTAATGAGCAACGTTATTGTTTGTTCTGGTCAATAGATATTATTAGGATGATCAGATCAACCAAAATGAGATGGTCGGACTATGTAGCACGTAAGAGAAACGAGTGATAGCTACAAAATTTTGTTTGGAACTACTGAACGCAAAATATAAATTTGGAAACCTAGATGTAATTGGGATGATAATATTAAAACTGATCTTAAGGAATGTGGTACTGTGGACTGGATGCTTCTGGGTCAGGTTAGGGTCTAATGTCGGGCTCTAGTGGGCGTGGAAGTTAAGTTCCGGGTTCATAAAATATGGATATTTTTTTTGATCAACTGAACGACTGTCAGATTCACTGTAAGATTCCGCTCCATTTAATTATTTTATCAACTGCATCATAATACATGTGTATGTTTTGGCCTTACTGTGTAAATCGTCCAGTAAGTAAGGTATTTTCGCCTTTCTTCCGGTGACTTTTCTCACAGGGAAGTGAAATTAGTATAGAAAATTGTTACCTTGACTGGGTGTAACGTGCTGCTGGTATATTTTGTAATAAACCACGATAACATTGTTCCTAACACAAATAACAATTATTAGTCCTGTTTTATATAAAGAAAGAAAGAATGAATGAAACGAACATGACGGGAAGGAAAGTGTCAAATATATAACTTAATTGCATTTATATACCCTCTGATAAACATTCCTGCCACACTAATTTCCTCCACAAATGCTAGAAAGTACAGTATCCAAAATCCCGTTTGTAAAATTTGTTAAATAAATTAGTAGGACAAACCACTATCGCACCTTTGTGTCCACTGCTATCAGCTGAGCATCGAAGCCATGGTTTCTAACTGCAACTGCACGCAAAGTGTTACTGGTGTGCATCGACTAAACCAAATTCCTCCATAGTCTTATGTCACCATCATAAGGAACGCATTGGGATTTGCGCATGTCCCAGATCCGCACTGTAGTAATATGTAAATTAATAATAGGTGGGAGGGGCGAAAAGGGGCTTAAGGAAGTGGCACTCGACAGTTGTTATTAGCAGAAAACAAATGCACGGTGGTCCTCTTTGAACAGCTGATTGAAGGATAATATTAGCCCTTTGAAGCCGAAGTTCGTTTAAATACTACATTCAGACCGTACCGCGAAGAAAACACCATACATTACCATTAGAAAGCTCAACTGGTCAGCGTCGTTTAAGGAATTAATCGCTGTTTACTCTGGAAATCATACGAAAGCTTTAAATACTGTTTGTGTGCGAAACGCAGAATTGTTAAAAACAGTCGCTACTCGACTTTCAAAGGTTAAGATGGATCTTAAAGAAATTGGATGTAAGGGTGTGTATTTTATTTTCTGACCAGATACTTACTTACTTAGAATATGTTCATTCCCTTTCTGAATTCTGAGAAAAACTTTATGAAAACTTTGCATTCTTTCGGTGTCTGCCTTCATTTGAAAATAATCGCTCAACTAGTGAAGAAATTGCCTGACGACAGGTTACATGAGGGTCTATTTTCGTGTTCACAGGTACAACCTGCTTTTTAAAGATCCGTTTCAATATCGTCCTCTTGTCTTCCAACTGCTCTGTGTCCTTCAGGTTCTAGGGCCAAGTTTTTCTATGTATGACTTGTCTCTCCATGCGTGCTACATTCCCCATCCATCTCATATTCCTTCACATGCTCATGCTAGTAGTTTCTGGTAGGAGCTCATCATTAAGCTGTTTCCCCAGCCCAGTGATACTACCACCTTTCCAGGTTAAAAGATTCTTTTCATGATCTTGTTATGAAACATTCTCAGTCTTGTGTAATTTCATGCATGTTAGAAACACATATAAAAGTCCGGGTAAAATTGTAGTTTTGTAAATTTTAATATTTACGATTGTAGATAACAAAACTGCAGCTAAGAGAGTCTGGACTGAATAGTAGCGATCATTTGCCGAATGTAATCTGCTCGTAATTCGTTCGTCCAAGTAATTTCGATTTGTTTGTCACTCTTAAATAATTTGACTTTGTCCCGCTTTCGAAACATGTACCTGTTTTAATATTTTTTATTTTCTTTATATTATGATCTTGTCTTGATGACGAAACATGAATACAAGAAAATAAATTTGCAAATTTGTCTCGGGGCCAAATGATAAAGTTCGGTTTGTTGTTTCGACACTCATCGTCATGTTTCTCAACGCAACAGAATAAATTTTCGTCTATAAGGTAGTATAGTTGCGTCATATTGTGAATTAGGTTAATATTTTAATATTTTCCGTCAAATCACAATTTTAATAAGATAATAAAATATAAAATATTTAAAATATCATTTCACGTTCCGCGGAACGTGAAATGATATTTTAAATATTTTATATTTTATTATCTTATTAAAATTGTGATTTGACGGAAAATATTAAAATATTTCATCTTTAAGTAATTTTTATTATTACGAATTTATTAAGACATTGTTTCACATACGAATTTCACTCCCGATTAGGCGTGTCACCCCTTGGTCACGTGACATTTTGCCGGTACTTACCGAATACAGTGAATCTGATATTTATAATGCGTTTCATAACCACTGGTCCTGTTTGCATTTTAATAATCAATAACTTGTAAGGTTGGGTTTTGGGGGTTATTTACACTTAGAGCATTACGGCCGTATTTATATTTTAATGACAGATATTGTCCAACATATTAACTTGCCTTTAAGATATACGAATAATATAAAACACATACCTGACTGCGATGTTTGTTTTGCTAGATGTTTGTGGCGGTATAGTTCACAACTGACAGTCTGGCTCCGCACTAGGGCTTCACGGCTATGTCAGCAGAAAGGTAGGGATTGAAGGGGGAATTGCAAATGTGGAAAACACAAGGGTTGGAGGAAAACAGGCTAACAGACGGACAGGTCTGGAACGATAAATAGTGGTAGCAAAGGAGAGGGTAGGTGGTGAATCAATTTTCGCAACCCTTCCCTCTTTTACCCTGCCCCACCGTAACTGTATGCGTAGTATGACGTCATCAAAAGGCGGGACTCGGCGTGAACTGCACTGAACAAGACACGAACTAAGGAGATGAAGAAGGATTTGAATGCAGTACGGAGAGACTGAAGTGCCTCTCAGCAGTCGGGAAAGATATACCTCACGATGGTAAGAGCCTAATTGACAGGAAGCTGTTGTCAGTTTGTTGTTTGGTCGTGCGCTTGAATATGGGGGTATGGACGCGGGTCGATTCTGGTGGCGTCGATCGATGCTAGACTTTGGCTGCCGCAGAGAAGCCACGTGGTATACTGCACTTACATGACGCAACAAAATTGCCGGTATGAAGATTACTGTCTTCTGGGATTATGTTCCTTGTAGTCTGGTCGACGTTTGACGACTTTTCAGAGGTGTTTGTTGCCTGCATCATCAGGGCCGAGTAACCTGTATAGATTTCCTGAATAATATGAAATTCGAACTTGTTCGACTCCATTCGTCATGAAGAACAAACAGACTCTGACTGCTGACAGCCACATAAACTTAGCTCTAACTTTGCTGGCTTCTGAGTTATTATCCCCTTACGTAATGTAAAAATCACTCGTTTGTAGTACGTGCCATGAACCAGTTTTATGACAACGTGAAAACGGAAGGTATAATATGACGTCTCAACTTTTTTTCTCATGTTAATCTACCAAATTTGTTTATAGACACTGAAGATTAGTGTCATTATTGATGTTTTATGTCTACGAGGTGCGATCAGAAAGTTTCAAGACTGCGTGTATAAAAACCCGTACACTTATCTCAGGTATTAAATTCATCAATCACCCTCGAAGTAGTTCCCCTGGGAGTGAACACAACGATCCCAGCGCCGCTGCCAAGCCTGGAAATCTTTCTTTGTCAGCCTGTCAAGCACCATCTGCGATTCTGCCTGAATCTCTTCTATCGTCTCAAATCTCCTTCCCTTTAGCTGAATTTTCATCATTGGGAAGAGGACGAAGTCACACGGAGCTTAGAAAGGCAGTTGGGGTCGTTTCTTGCAAGATCTTTGAGCTCCTGACAAACGAGAAGTCGATTCTGCTTCTGGTCCTCAGACAGGATGCGTCGCATGTGGAGTTCTTCCTTTAGAATCAGCTGACAGGTCCCATAGCCTATCCCAACAATGTCGCACAAGTCGTTGATGGTACGACGTCGATCTTCGTGAATGGCCTGTCGAATCTTCGTAACATTTTCGGGCGTTGTGCTTGAAGATGGTCGTCCAGAACGCTCGTCATCATCGACAGAGGTTCGGCCATTTTTAAAACGTGAATGCCACACAAACGTTTGTGCACGACCCATTGCGGACTCCCCAAATGCTTGCTTTAGCATTTCATAGGTTTCCGTAGCCGTTTTGGCGAGTCTTTGGCAAAATTTGATGCACACGCCATTCCGAAATCGCAGGAGGGTCGGTTTAATGCACTACCAAAACGCCCGTAACTAAGAAACAAATGCTAATTCGATGATGCCGGCTCTCACACTGATTCACTATGAATGTAGGCCACACCCCCTAGCGGCAGAAGCTCGTCCTACTTCCGGTTCGCCCTCTATTGACACAGTCTTGAAACTTTCCGATCGCACCTCATATGTGCCCTTCTACTTCGCAATTGTAGATTCGTCGACGTGTAAGTTCCGTACGGTAAAAAAACCAATGTGTCTTTGTTTGTGTGTGACGTCTCCCTCCACCCCCTCATCAGGATGTTACAGTTTAGCTATAATTTGCATTGTTCTGCCCCTGCTGCCATCTGGAAGTCCAGTTGTGTCACGATATTAATGACTGTCCAATTTATAATTGTGTGAAATATGCAGTTACTTAAAAAGTGCAGGAAATTTCTGTTGCACTGTCAGAATGTTGTGAGATAAAGCGAACCATTTAACTATAGACCTGTTTATAAACTGACTTCATGAAGCAGGGTCTTGGAGAAGTTGATATTGACTAAGTCTGTCAAGAAATTCTGTACCGTGTTCACAGGATCCTTCACACAGCCACTTTAATTCAATCCAAATCCCCTCACACTATTTCTTCAAGATCCATTTTAATATTATACTTCCCATCCACGCCTATTTTAGAGTGCTTCTTTTCTTGAAGTTTTCGAACTAAAATCTTGTATTAATTTCTAATCATTTCCATGCGTGCTACGTGTCTTTCCACGAGCAAAGTCACTCCCAAGCAACCGAAGGAAATCCCACGAGGTGCCGATCATTGCAGAACCTGAGGACACAAATACCAGCTTTCGCCATGTTTTTTCCTACAGTAACTAGCTCCTAAAGTATAAATTTCAAGATGACGTGTAAGATCTCTGGTGTTTTCATAAGGTGTTCAGGTAAACACAGAATATGTAATGTGTATGATATGTAATATTAAGAATATGACCAATAAGTAGCTATTTACAGAACTTTTTACTGTGTTGTTTTTTGAGAGTCACTGCAATAGATATAAAGCAAATCAAAACTGTAACACCCAAAAAAAAATTGTCAGTGGAACCACGGTTCCGGAGAATTTGACGTAAATACAGTTTATATATGGCTTTATTCTTTATTCCTACCAGATACGTAGATTTGTGAATCAAGTTTCTCTTTATATGGTCGTTTCCTAGGTAACAACAATGCCGAGTAAACACGACGTTCCCTAGGTAACCATTGTTATCGGATCTTACACGTTTTCCTGTCACTTTTTCGTAACACTTTTTTGCTGAATGACCCTTCCGTATAGACGTATTTACGTCAAAATTAAAATGAAGTATGCTTCCAATTAATTTTTCCCCAGGCTGCAATTTCAACTACTCAACTAGATTACCAGAGTCGGAATTTGTGGGCTAGAATGGTGTTGGACTGATGTAGTAGTTACCCATCTTATCGACTGGTTGACATCTTTGCTGCTTTTTTTCAGAATTAGCCCTGTAGTGCCGCTGCTTTATAGGCATATTCATAGATGGCAGTGAAGTCGAATGTGACGTCACTCAATGCGCGTGATAATGCACAAGGATAAACACATGTGATGCTATCTTGTTTGAAGAGAAGTGTCTTGTATCTGATTGCGGAATTTTAGTCTTTCGTTAGTGCCCATTCATTGCTATTGATCTAACCTCTCAGGCTCAGTAAGAAGTAGGTTGTTGCAGGTAATAAGCATTTGGTATTATCAAATTATCGGTGACAGTAATTAAATATTCTGCAATACAAGTGTGGGCGAAGGAAGACATTTTGAAGTCGGCAGTTAATTAAAACTCTTGATGTCAATGTCTTTTGGGTTATAACGCTGGGTATTATTGTAAGTTTGAACGTTACCAAAACATTAGTAACCTACAAAACTATTGATTATCACCACACAGAAAACAATGGAAGTCTTCACCGCCCACCCAGAACTCCTGTGTTTGGTGCCAAATTGTGTATACGAGACATTCCTGGAAGTGGGTTTATATTTCAAATTGATCTTTGTTTGAATTTCCAAATTGATTATAGCATTTGGGCTTCCTTTGTTGGAGCGCTGTACCAAATGTGTACCTTGGGTATTTCAGTCATCAAGCTTCAATAGTAAGAGTTTGTATTGTGCTGTATATTATGTTATTGCGTGTATTATTCGATCACATAACCCGCACTGGTTCCTTAAAGATGATTTCTTAAACTAGAATCTTCACTTCAATGCATGTGAGGTCATGGCTGTAGGCTACAACAAAAATTAAGAAAAATCTTTGGCAATAAAAGACTGATCTGTACAAAAATTGTAAGATGTTTTCAATGGAGTGTTCTGACAGAGAATAGAATGAGTAGGAAATAAGAGATGTAGAGGACTGTTCCTCTTGAAGAACTGGCAAGCATTGTTTACAAATCCAGATCTTCATACTGGTCACAGGAAGAGTCCCAAATTTAAACTACTGACTACTTTCAGAAATTATATTTCCAACCTTTCTTCAAGTTCCACCATAGCTTCCAATTTCTGGAGATGGTAACTAGATCTACAGAGAATCTGACTATTCTTTCGTCACTTTAACCTTGTACATGGCACAGCATTATTAAATATTGAACAAATCCAGCATATTCTGATTGCCATCTTGCTTTTACTAGCCAGATTCAGTAGCATGGGTTTCAGGTATTTACCTAAACTAGTGTTGTTGGTGGAGCATATGATTATGTAATGTGTGAGAATATAAATTATGCAAATTCAATAAATTTATAATTAGTTTATCATACTTTGATGTTGCATATGTGAAGGTTTTGTCTGATTGAGGTGGTACAGGCCTACATAACAGCAATGAGTAAAGCCGTATCAACAGCACCATCTGCTCCATCGTTTGATGAGCAGTATCTGGTGGGCCATAATATGCCATCTCCTCCTCCAAGCTATGAACAAGCAATGAGACATCCAGAATTTATACCTCTACCAGGCCAGCCAGCAATAGGACCATTTCAACAGCAGAACTGTAAGTAGATTTTATCTGAGTAGTCTAAAGTAATAGTCACCTGTAGGATGAGTGTTGAGTTATGTCATGGTTCCAAACAATTCATCCAAATCTGAAGCCTTGTGCTTTTTTCTTTTCCTGTGAACTGTTACTCTGTCATTGTGACAAGGGAACCACTTGTGTGGAAGTCCGAAGATAAATATATAAGCAAACCATGTTGACAACATGTCTGGTAGAAATTAACCGACATGCCAGATGGCCTTGCTCGAATATTCATTCTGCACCTTTGGATCATCAGTAAGCTTCTACCAGATTGCATGGCCCTGAGAGAGCATCAAAATGAAAATAAAATGTTGAATCAGAGAACCTTATTGAAGTTTGAACTTCATTATGTGCCGTTTCACAATATTATAGAATTTGTTGCAGACATGTGTCCTGGAATTCCGCCGCCTACTGTACAGCAGCCAGTGCCCCCTCCACCACATCCGGCTCCAGTTATTCCTCCACAAATCACGACTGGTAAGTTATAAGTCACTGGAAATGTATGTCTTAAAACAAAAATGCTGTTCCTGCTGATTGCTGTAGGAAATGAAACATCATTTAACCCTGAATTAGTAAATAATGCATGATATCTAAAATTTAGTACAGAAATGGAAGAGTTTCCCCCCCTTCAAATTAAGTCTAGGGAAGTTCCCTTGACTTGGTTGTCCTGTGTTACTATTGTCAGACATCGCTTTTTGAGCGATATTATATTATGTTTTCTTGGTCAGCAAATAATTTAGTTTATCCCCTCTCTTGCCCTTCAGTTATCTGGTAGCTCATCCATCGCTGTATTAATTTGTAACATTGTACATACTCCTATAATTTGTGTACAGAGAACAATGTGAATTACAGAGTCCTCAAGGACACAAGAAGGATTAAGATAAAAACTCAGTTTCCTCTCTTCTCATCTTAGAATTCTGAGTCAGTTCAGAATTGAAGTACCAAGTAACCTGACATCTCGGCCTCAGATATAGCCTTTTTTTTTTCCAAGCTACGGCCATCCTTCATCCCTGTCTCTTCTTCCTCTTTCCTATCATTTGAGGAGGTTTATTTTGTTACTTCAGTCATTGTTACGGGCACCATGCCTATGGGTCCACACCCAGCCAAGATCCGTTGCCCCGTTTGCCACATGGATATCAAAACAACGACAGTATCAGAGAACAAAGCTGGCGCTCATGTTGCTTGTATCTGTCTCTTCTTGGTCGGGTAAGTTACAATTATGTAGTTTGTTATGGACTCAACAGTGTCATTGTGCAGTGTAGTAGTTTTTTATGTATGACAGCTTTGAAAGAAACTGTCAACTCTTTTTTGCTGGTTGCACAGAAATGCATACTTGGCTACAGCATGTATGACTATTTTACTTTGTAAAGTCAGGTGTGTTCGCGTACACATCCGCGGGCACACAGATAAAATCAGAAAGTCTTTACACATTTACAGCATTGTTAGATGAATTATGTGTTATCCTACGAGCCTGTCCATGGTGGTTTACTTATTTATAGTGTTTTGGGTTTGAAATTAATGGTACTTGTGCTGTTTCTGTTGTTCAAGACGGCCATTGGATCTCATTATTAGGTTGTGCTTTTTGAAGTAAATACGTCTATACGGAAGGGTCATTCGGCGAAAAAGTGTAACGAAAAAGTGACAGGGAAATCTGTAAGATCCGATAACAATGGTTACCTAGGGAACGTTGTGTTTACTTGGCATTACAGAGACGTCAACTTTTATATGGACTTCTGCGTGCATTGTTATGTTACCTATTTTTAAAGCGATGTGTCTCGATAATCCACAAGGACCGATGTTAGTTAAAGAACACCATCCCTCAGAGCTGTGCTATTTTGGAAAGCATCCTGAAATGTGTTTCTGTACACGTGCACAACCTCTCCCCACATACAAACATGCATGCATATGCTGTGTATATGAAGGCATGCTGAAAAGTAACACCTCCATTTATTCCGTGAAACAAACTCGCATAGCAACGTGAAGTAAACTGAAGTAGATGGACATTTGCCAACAGATGTTGCTGTGTTATGAGCATGAAAGTGACAGTGCAGTATTGTCACACTCGTGCGACAGATTTTCCTCAAACAATGTGTGGCTTCACATGAAATTCACCGCCTTACTTTCATTGTCTTGGACCACCCACCATATAGCCCTGACTTTGCTCCATCTGACTTCATCTGTTCCCAAAACTGAAGGAATGTCTGGGAGAACGTTGTGGTTATGTAAACAAGGTGCATGCTGTTCTTCTTCTATGGCTCTCCGGTCGGGATTCGGTCCATGGTCTCCTCGATTCTCCTCTTTCATTCGGTCCTCTGTTAGGTCCGTCTGTCTGAGGCTTTGATTGAGGTTTCGAAACATCTTCCTTTTTACGGTGCAAGGTTGTTAGCCTTGCGACCAACTCCCAACCTGGAGGACCAGGGTACCTGTCTTAGATGCATGTGAAACTATCTTATGGTTGGTTGAAGTGTGTCAATGACAGAGATGATTTATGTTGACATGTAAAATTACAGAATGAGGTTCAAGAAAAATACCCATTTTTGTTTCAATAAAATATATATTCTCTTTATGGGAAAAAAGGATACATTACTTTGCAGCATGCCATTGTACATCCACGTTTCTACGTAATTGCTTACAGCTTAATGGGGTATCATACAGTTCTGGAGGTAACAAAGACTTGGACACTATCCTGTATTCAAGATATGTCGACATGCAAAGGTAAAGCAAAAATTTTCGTCTTGAATTCTGGTGGAAGAACATTTTGGAAAGTGTTCGTTTAGAGGATTGAGAAGGAAATGTTAGAGTAATTCTTGAATCTTTCCCCTGTTAATTTTTATGAACTTTGTTCGGCACAACTTTATTTTATAGAATTTGTATGTTGTCACCTTGAACATACATTTCATTTCAATGTAGGTGCTGCTTGTGTTCATGCATACCGTACTGCATGGATTCCTTCAAAAATGTGAGACACTCTTGCCCCAACTGTAAGAGCTACCTTGGGATGTACAACCCATAAACCGTCTGCGAGAGATCTGTGAGTTGTCCTGAGACAAGTCTTGTCTATTGACTGATGAGTGAAAGACATTAATATAAGATAAGAGCAGTTTAGTTGGCCATGGGCTTTTTTCAACAAGTAACCTGTAACAAGTGTTACAGTTTGAAAATTAGAATTTGAATACAGTAAATCTGAACATTACCATATTTACTTGAATGTAAAATTGTGCAGAAGATCAAATTTCATTATCATTTTTGTCAGCAGGCTTTGTTAGCTGATCGGTATTGTGCTTGGCTCCATTATGACATCATAAGCTTGGTTATTGCCGGTTATATATTTACAACTATTTTATGTAATAAATAAGAAGACTTAGAAGATTTCCGTCTTCTGGGTTGTTGCGCTGTGTAGTCTGGTCGATGCTAACCAACGTTTCGGAGGTCATACTGCCTCCGTCATCAGGGCGATGAAGATTTCTGTCTTCTGGGTTGTTGCGCTGTGTAGTCTGGTCGATGTTAACCAACGTTTCAGAGGTCATACTGCCTCCGTCATCATACTCACCGCTGTGAGAACCTCAAGCCTTACAAGAAGACTTAGAACAAGGAAAATTGGATCATGGTTTGATTAATGATGAATTAAAGGCTAGTATGAGAGACTCCTTTTCTTGGGAATTTGCGGTTGTCCTGGGAAGGTACAAAATATCTGTAGACTTCTCCATCTGTCATTTCTTATATCCATTATTCACTACTTAATATCATTATTTCCATATTTGTCATTGGTTCTCATATTCTTGTTTCTATCTGTCATACATTATGCTATTCAGCAATCCCTATCTGCCAGAAACCTTTTGTCTACAACTTTTGTGTCTTATGTACAGTACTTTATTTTTGCAATAAACTCAGTGCCCATGTCTCTGAAGACTTATGAGAAAGCTAAGGGGGCATGTGTAGTCACCAGTTCGTAAACGTTCAGAATTTTATTATCGTTGGTTTTGAAGGTGGCAAATGAATATCCAGTATTATACATGAACATGGAATACTGCCTCCAACAGTGAGAAGAATTGTAGCCGATGAAGAAAAATATAAAGCTATTACAAAATTAGGATGCCTGGCACAAATTTTTATTGAAAATGGAGAAATTTTTTATTTGTATTTCTGATCTATAAGATAAAGAGCTATTATGAATTCAGCTTTGATAAGGTTAAAGCTAAGAGGTTTTTTTTACAGTATCAGAGCTATTTTTTATTGGTGTTTGTGGTCAAGTTATGATTTCTCTGGAATGAATTGTCACAACAAGCATGTTTTTTGCTCAAATTGTTTATCTGTTAGACTTTTAAGCAACCAGTGTATGGACATCAAGGGCCCATTTTACTGTGTTAGGTTGCCGTGTGGTATTTCTAATGTAAATTTAATTTTAAGACTGAATATTAGGAATTTTCATGCATTTTAATGTTTTTGTTTATATTCCTGTTTTGAGCAGCACCAGTAGAGATTTTTCAACATTTTGATTGTTGGAATACGCTTTAAGTTAGCAGAAGATTTTACTGCCATATACTAAGTAGTTTTGTTACATTCTAGAGAATATGGTATACTTACATTTCAGTATGCAAGATTCATAAGCTCAGATATGGGCCTGAGTGTTTTTATATTCATGTTGGAACAATCTTCATTTGCATATATATTTTTGACAAAACATTTTTTCTATATATATATGTGCATATTCTTCCACTTTGACTGATTTTGTTGGTAATTATGGTTATGCTTCCACAATTACCTACTTTCATCTTGAGTTCATTTTTTGAATTCTAATTGCCTGTTCTTCCTTTGCCTGAATACCTTAAGAACACGCAACTTCCAAGTTCATCGCAAATTTAGAATTTTTTAATCCACATTTCCTTGTATAAAGAACATGAGGAAAATTGTTGATATTTTTATCTTGAAAATTAGGCAGACGGGTGTTCAAGAATTTTACGTCATATATATAAATTACCATGTTTCTACCCAACAGTTCATCATAGAAATAAATTATACGATGTCCAAACAATGCCAAAACCATTGTATTCCATTTATCTTTTTATTTTCTATTTTATAACAAATATATTTCTTTTCTTAACACTTGCCTGATGTGGTTTATAATAGTTACAGTTTAGCAGCATTTATGGCTGGATTTTATAATGACTAAACTTTTGTCCATAAGTAGCATTTAGTAGGGTGGTGCTATATGACAACAGAGGACATAGACTTTCTTCTGAAATGTTTATTGTACTCGGCAACTGTTAATGAAACGGCAGAAGAAGTAAGCTCTTACCTTACTACGACCCCCCGTTGTGCGACAATCTGCAGCTGAGACTGGCCATACTTTCAGTAACCAGGGTTCACACACGTGACAGAAGGCGACAGACTGAATGAAAAAACCCTTCATTTTCATTCTTTGTGTTCTTGGTGATTGTATTTCTCAAATGGAAATTTTGTTGAATGTGTAGGATAACTAAATTAGATGTTAGTTAGAAAGTTACCACCATATTACATGTTATGTGTGTCATATATCCATGCATTTGTTAAGAGACTTGTATGTCTTATTATTTCAGTATTATACAGAATACATGTTTATATGCTACTGAATAATAAAATACTTTAACATATGGCTTGTTATTCAATGTATAACAAATATTTATTGTAAGAAACCACAAACAGTTCAATGTGGGACACTTAAAACATTAATTAGAGCAAACTATATTTATATTTGGAATGCAGAAATTGAATTGTACCTTGAATATTCTCCACAAGAGGTAACAGACAAATATTTAATATACGTGTGTTGAGCTCACTAACCTCTAGTTGTAATTGACAGTTCAAATGTTTTATATACCACTTGTGGGTACATTTATTCATTTTTAGATACACACACAGATCCCTGCATTAGAAATTTGTTGTGTATCAAAGTTCATCTGTAGATCTTTTTTTCAGAAATTGGACCATGGCTTCGCAGAGTCTTATAAATGGTGGTAAGGTTTCGTGGTTACCTGTTTAATCCGTAATTAAGATGAAATGTATTGCACTTGTAACGAATAATACTACAAAGCAATACGGTTTTTCAGTAACAAACCTGGACAATAAATAACATTTTATAATTTCCTTGTATTTTGACACTGCCTTCCTTAATGGAAATTACGTTCCACAAGAAATGTGCGTTTAATTATGTGAGGATCAAGAGACAGAAGGAGATGTTAAAAAGCTAAATTCAGGGCAGTATTAAGGGCTGCAGAATATCCCTTGAAAATTAGATGCTGCACTCTGACACTGTAAGTAGTTATCAAAAGTGATGTCTGAACAGTCTGATTTATTAAAATATGAAGCTAGGTAATACTTTGTTCATATGCAATTGGACATTTGTAACTCAGATTATTCCTGTGCCTGTAAGTCAAATCAAGGGAAGAGTGCAAAATATATTTTGTAATCACAACAGGTCAAAATAAATCATCCACAAGTGTTTGTGTGCGAATGGATTGAGTCAATTGAAAGCACTAAAATGATCCATAATCACGTCAAATACAAGAAATTTACATCATAAAAATCTACATATAATTTTTTTTTCTTCAAATTATTAAATGAATTTATCAATTTTCAATTGAATTTGTCACATTGTACCACTTCACGCTCAAGACACAGTAACAGTATAGTATAATGACAACTTTTAAAGATTAATTTCTTGATTAAAGCATTGTTATCATCACAGACTTCTCTCGCATATGTTCAGTCACTGTAGGTTCCAAGAAAGGTTCCACAACTGGGGCAGTAATGGTTGGCACTCTTGCAGCTGTCTGTACAATATGGAATCAGGGCACAGGGACAGCATCTGTAATGAGAATGAAAATGAGAAAATAATTCTTGACACTTCTGAAGAATAGTAATGAAACCAAATGAAATACCAGGCCATAAAGTTTCCTGCAGTAGGTGGGGTTGTGTTACTATGAACCTTTATGCAATATAGTGCAACCCCAAAGGTCATTAGGATCAATGCAGATGTGAGTCACACTGAGAAAGTTAATGAGGTTGAACTCAGCATCAGTTTTTTTGCATTCGCTTGACTACTTAAAATTGACTGTGACAGCCTTTTTTTTCTATACCATTCACACTTTATCATCCAATGTGAATTATCATTGCCCTTGGTCTTGCATTAAAAGTAAGAACGCAATTGTAGAAACGAACAAACAAAACAACGCAAACGTCATTTTTCTAGGTAAGTTGTGTTGATTGTTGGAATTTCCCTTGTGACTCCATCCTGTCCTTTTTGTTTCCAGATGACAGTGGAAATGGTAGCACCTAATACAATTCACTGCTCCGAGTCACTTTAAGTTGTCTTTCAAACTTGAAGCTCTTTCGACTTTACTTTAAAGTTTATCAGATGTACTCGTGCTCTTGAGATACTAATGACGCTGTGTCATGGACAATATGATCCAAGCAGTGGATCAGTATCATATAATTTAAACCATGTTGACTTTTGTCATTACACGTTACGTCAGATTCATTTTTGTCATGCACACTGCACGTTTCCTGTGACCTTGGTACTGGAAAATTGTCATTGTATAAAATTGACTTTTATCTGTTTCAGCACATCTGGATATTGTGCCATGTGTTTAGACCTTGCAGTAAAATGTGTTTTGTAAGATTTGAGGTTTTCACAGCTGTGAGTATGAAGATTTCTGTCTTCTGGGTTGTTGCGCTGTGTAGTCTGGTCGATGTTTACCAACGTTTCGGAGGTCATACTGCCTCCATCATCAGGGCGATGAGTATGAAGACTTCTGTCTTCTGGGTTGTTGCGCTATGTAGTCTGGTCGATGTTTACCAACGTTTCGGAGGTCATACTGCCTCCGTCATCAGGGCGATGACGGAGGCAGTATGACCTCTGAAACATTGGTTAGCATCGACCAGACTACACAGCGCAACAACCCAGAAGACAGAAATCTTCAAAATGTGTTTTACTTGTCAACGCAGAAATGATCAGTAAACTGGTCATTTGACCCTTTCCATATCAGAACAGTGAAGCCAACCTGTCAGAAGTCTTAAACACATAATACAGTAGATAAGAAGGGCCCATGTCTTTCCCTCATTCCCTACTTTTCAACCAAAATTAAGTTCATATATTTCTTTGAAGAGAAGGGTGAAATTTCATTTTTGAGATTTTAAAGGTAACTCTCAAAATACATAATAGAAATTGTAAGACTTGAGGTTCTCACAGCGGTGAATATGAAGATTTCTGTCTTCTGGGTTATTGCGCTGTGTAGTCTGGTCGATGTTAACCAACGTTTCAGAGGTCATACTGCCTCCGTCATCAGGGTGATGAATATCGCCCTGATGACGGAGGCAGTATGACCTCTGAAACGTTGGTTAACATCGACCAGACTACACAGCGCAATAACCCAGAAGACAGAAATCTTCATAATAGAAATTGTTGAATGGTTGACACATTTGTGCAGCATTTTGTGGAATACGTGCTCACTCACACAAACGAAGACACTACAATTTTACAAATGAATAGAAATTAAGATAAAAACATGAATAAACTATATTAAGTCTTCTGATTGAAATCAAATGAGTAACTGGTAATGTAAATGATGTGGCAAAATTGAACAAGTGTGGACATGTCATAAACACGAGCATGACGGTGGAGGAACGGCAATTGACGTACCCCATCCCCTTACTAATTTACATCCTGAATAAACTAAATTAGTGTGTTGGAAGCTTCGGGTGAGAAGAAAATTGTATTTACATTTTCATAATCAGCATTAAAAGTATGTGCAGATTATCTACAAACATCTGTGTAACATAAATTTTGTTATGGGTGATATTTTATGTTTTGCAGTGTAATGAAAGTAACTTACATGAGGCACAGAAGCAGAGCAAACAAATGTGTCTTGGTGTTGGGTTCATAATCTACTCTTGTTTGAACTGAAGCATGGCATGATGGGCACTGTAAGTTGCATGGGGCAGACCCCAGCATTGGAGCTTGCACAATAACTGCAAAAGAAATTGTTATTCATAATCATGTAAGGCATGAAATGGAGGCATGGTACATGTCATATGAGCTTGATACTTTCTTTGCATTACTGCCCGTAATGCAAACATACAAAATGTAATAATTCATGAGAATACTTGGTTCAAAAGAGGATCTGCCATTTGTTTGCCAGAACAGGAAAGCTGACAGGAAGTCTTGTATGAAGCACATCTGAAGTGTTGTCTGGTAAGGCAAGGTTATCCCTTTCAAAAGACCGACTTGAGAAAGCCTGGACACACAACTCTTTCCCCCCCTCCCCCAGAATGCAAGGGAGTGTGATGTAAAGAGGGAAAAGTTGTTGCAAATCACATGTTTACAATCTTAAGTGTTGGAATTTTTTTACCTAGGATGAGCTGTTACAGTGCTGCACTCTTTATGTTATTAATAATAAGAAGTTACAGACATGATGCCACAACATAACATAACATTCGGTTACAAAATATAGCATAAAAGCAGAGAACAATACTGCTAAGGCACTATTCTAGTAATGCCATGATGATACAGGGTTTCAAAAAGATTTAATTCACAATACAATATGGAATATTAACCTTGTTATCCTTCTCCGTGTCTTGTGTTTATAGATGACATGAACGGTGGTCATTTTTAACACCTGCCAGCTGATTCACCAAGTGCCAGTGCTGATGTGTGTAATGATTTAATTTATTAAAAATGTCACTGAATGTGTATACATAATTTTGAGACTGCCTGAATTTATTATACACCTATCTGTCAGCATCAGTGTTGCTCTTCTCATCCTCATGTTTTTATAACTGTAGCAAGGATAAATTTGTATTACCACTTTGCATGTGGATGTTGAGGGATGTATAGGCTGGCCCCCACTTAATGGTACCTGCACCTTGTCGTGGTGGTGGGGCTTGAGTACCTCAGTGACTCCAAGAGCTACTGGTAGGGCCTCCCTAGCCAGATTGGTCGAGGGGGAGAGGTCAGACTAAGACAGGTACCCTGGTCCTCCAGGTTGGGGGTTGGTCACAAGGCTAACAACCTTTCACCGTAAAAAGGAAGATTTTTCAAAACATCGATCAAAGCCTCGGGCAGATGGACCTAACAGAGGACCGAATGGAAGAGGAGAATTGAGGAGGCCATGGACCGAACACGGACTGGAGAGCCATAGAAAAAGAAGATAGGCTGGTAGGCAGGACCTGAGCTGCACAGTAGCTGTGGGCATAGCTCAGAGTTCAGGTTCCACTTAAAGACCTTTCATAATCATGTATATTTTACTAAATTTTTTATCTGAATGAACATGTTCACACTTTCATGTTGTACTTGGAAACCAGATGTGCTGATGGATGATACCAGGAAGGTATTGATTACCTGTAGGCGTAACTTGGGGTATTGGATTCATTCCATATGCTGGTTGCGGATTCACTCCATATGCTGGTTGCGGATTCATTCCATATGGTGGTGGAGCCCCCTGTGTCCTGCAACACAACATTGCGTGAAAGATAAGTTAAAAGGATGACTCAATTTTAAGATTTTTATATCGGTAATAGAAATGTGTGATGAAATTTTTAAAATATTGGTAACACAAGATTTGTTAAATGGGTGAAAAATGGAGAATGTTATAAGATCAAGGGTTACGGACACAACGCAGAAATTTTCTGTCCCAATAAAAACATTTACATGTAATTAATGTGAATGCTTGCTATATCATTTTAAAATTTGCAATCATGTGGCTTCTTTTTCAGAGTTATTTAAACCAGGATAAATATAACAGGAACTTGAATAAACTGAGATGTGTTCTTTGCGCCATGTCGAGTAGCTCTCTCTGGTCATGTAGGTAGTGTGTGTGCCATCGTATCTCAAACATGGACGGTGACATGAGACATTCTTTGCTCATGCTAGAACGTGAAGAACCCCTAATAAATATGGCATGATGTCATTTGAGATGGTGTGGACAGAAACTGGTAATACGAAATTAAGGTAATAATAAATAGATGAGATTAAAACTATGTGAGTATGAGAAATTATTATAATTTTTAGAATTCACATTACTTGTTTCAGGATAACTAAATTACTGAACTGAAACTTGAAAAATTGTCTCTGTGCCTATTAAAACTTGAAATTTACAGTAACTGCTGCTTCCTAAAGAGAAGAATTCTTTGCATTTTGATGTACTCTAAAACATACTGGACCTTCCCTGTTATCTACCATTCATTTGTAGCAGTTTTTGGTAATGGCAGTTTTATGCTTCATTATGAACATTGTTTCTTTAATTAGGCTATTTGAGGATAATAACTAGCTTAACCTAAGTCAGGAAATAATACAACATAGCCATGTCCAAACAGTTACAAGTCGATGACAGACAGCCTTCTACTTAAGAGATGCCACTGCAAAGATAAAGTAGGCAGATTGTTTTATGGTTATTTAAGATTTGAGGTTTTCATGGGAGTGAGTCTGAAGATGGAAACTTTCAACATGTTACAATTTACATTCCTTGAATGTTCTTATAATGTTAGGTTGTATTCTATGATATGCAAAAATGAAATATATCTTAAGATTTCTGTCAATGTTTGTGGAAATCTACCAAACTACATAGCACAATAATCCAGAAGACAGCAATCTTCAGACTCGCCACTGTGAAAACCACAAATCCTACAAGGAAATATATCTTATCTATATTTCCTGCTTATCATGAAGTAGGTTGGAGATTAGTCAAATGTGTTACTTGTTGGCGATATTCTTAGTAAAATAATTTCGGATACAGCTCAGAATGATTCCCATGTTCTTATGACATTGAATTTGCTGTTAAATCAGTGAAAACTTTCAACGTGTTAGATTTTAAATTTATCGAATGTTCTCGTGTGATGAGTTGTTTTCTATGATACGCTATATATATATACGGGATGAGTCAGAAGTATGTTTACAAACTTTGTGTGCGTGTTCCTGGATCAAAAATAAGAAAAAACGTTCTTATGAACATGTGATCGCAAATGCTTCTTTTTCTAAATCATAGCCAAAAATAAGTTTAAATGTATGCCGTTATTGCCAAGTATAAGGGCAGGGGTGTTTATTTATAACATGCTCAAATGTTGTTCCTCCATTCTCCACACATGCCCGAGCACGACGTACAAAAGACTGACGGATTCGTTCGTACACACCAGGGTTTTCTCGAATCATCTGGCATGCATTCTGCGCACGTTCCTATAGGCCGTCTTCATCGTTTATGGGTGTTACATAAACGACGGATTTCAAGTGACTCCACAGATAAAAGTTCAATGGAGTCAGGTCCGGTGGCCATGCTACTGGGCCACCGCGTCCAGAGTACTGTTTATTGAGATGATCTCTGACTCGACGGGAGAAGTGTGTACATTTGTCTTGTGTTCAGTGGTTCACCTTCAAAGAGACGTGGCAAGTATATTCTTAAAGATCGTCGATATTAAGGTCCTTTTAGACGTGATGGAAGCATGTGTGGACCAATAAGCATGTCGCCAACAATTCCTGCCCAAACGTTAATTGAAAATCTTTGTTGGAATCTGGATTCACTTTGACATGAAGTCATTCATTGAAACTTATTTTTGGCTATTACTTCGAAAATGAAACATTTGCTACCCCATGTTTATAGGAGCACTTTTTCATATTTTTGATCCTGGAACACGCACACAAAGCTTATAAACATACTTTTGAATCACTCTGTATGTCTTATCTATATTTTCTGCTTATCATGAAGTAGGTTCTTTTAGATTAGTTCAATGTGCCACTTGTTGGCGATATTCTTTGTAAAATAATTCCGGTTACACCTAAGAATGATTCATGTTTTTTTTATGACATTGAATTTGCTGTTAAATCAGTGTATTAAAAAGACTATATACAGACTGGGCCGACGTAATCGTATTTGGCGCTCTAGACGAACGTTCAGCGTTCTCCCCGGCAAATAAGTTCCGAAAATGAGTAATGTGCCTTCCTATGTACAAAAGCTAGGCATTTATAATTTCAGATTCAGTTTACACGAAGAGGTGAATAATATGATACTGAATGTACATTGTAATTGTACCGCACTGTACACAAATTGTGCACTAAAAGAAATACAAAGTATAAAAATGCGAAGCATAAGCTATTAGCTCAAGGATATGTGATACAACAACGACTAACGGATGCACTGACAGGATGTGCTGACTGATCACATTGTCGACTTCGCTATAGCCGTCAACCGTTTGTGGCACGCGAGGAGGACGAGATGCATACATTTCAGTCAAATCCTGAAGCTAATATGCTATTTGTAAGACCTAGTGTTAATTGTGAGGATTCTGTTACAAGTCTATCAGTTGGACCAGTGGCGTGATGTTGTGAACACGGTAGTAAACTTTTGGGATCCTTACAAGACACTGGAATTTTTGAGCATGTGCATCTGTCATCTTCTCAAGGACTCTGTCGCAAGGAGTTTGCTAATTGACATTCTTCGCGGAGCAAATTCGGCGTCACGTGCTTGTGGTACAAACATGCTAATGTGTCCGAGTGCGTCGATTGAAATGGCATATTTCAATTAACGCCATGAAAATAAAAATGTTCCGGCAGCTCGAATATGAATTTCGGTTAACGGGAATATGCAATTACCGGCTGGAACCGCATGATTCACCTCCAAGCGCTTCATGGTTTTCCCCATACGAGTTAATAATCGCTGTATAAAAACAATTAAATACATTTTCCTTTCTAAAAGCAGTTTTACAAGGAGCCGGGAAAAAAATTAACGCTGAACGTGTAAGGACAAGACATAACATGACAGTATAATTTCGTTTCTTTTTTTCCAATAATCTTTTTAGCACCGTACCGCGTTTTTTATAACCTCTACACAACAGTAAATGACACCAGACCAAAAATCGATAAACCATCGCCGACACTCCCATATTGGCGCCATATTTTACACAACAAGAAATGGTTTCTGTACTCACTCTGCTGATTTCGACATGGTGAAGTTCGAATGTGGTGAAGTACCAGCCGCCACGCAGTTCAGAACGCAACTGTCACGTCGTCTCGTTCGCCTGTTGAAATAGAGGACGGGCTCTCACCATAGCACATGAGAATGACGTCATAGCTGACGCGAAAGTCAGGAAAACAAATATGAATGTTATCACGCCGTTGTCAGGGTGACTAATCTGATACAACATTGAGGTCATTAAGTACTCGGGTGCTGGCTACGAACGAACGCTAACCAGCACCTAAGGATCTTGTTATTTGACGTCCGTCGCGAATAGCTACTAAACCTTGCTATGCTTTTATGTCAGTAGCTGTGTATTTGTGAAAATTTTCATTAATATTCACTGAAACTTGAATAAAAATTATTCAGGGTTTATCATATGATTTGACACCTTGTAACCATATAGGTGCTTGGGGAGGGGGGGGGGGGGTACAGCTCATTCTTAACTTCGGCATCACGCCCCGGTACCCATTGGACAGGAGACTGGGCAGGCCCCAGTCGGTCTGGACGCAGAGGCTATAAGAAAAATCTTCTGTCCCTGTCGGGTATGGGAACAATCTTATCGATGGTCATTGTTACGATAATGCGATCGAAAGTCGTGTTTCGGCAACGTGTTCCAACTGTTACATTGGTTGTCATTGTTGGGGCAATGTTCTCGGCTCCTATTATGACTCCAGTGCTTGGTTTTTGTAAAGTGAAAAGTTCAGGTAATTCATGATTTCAATGTTCAACTTTGGGTGCACTTTAACGGTATTATAATAGGCATTACTCCCGACACCTAACTGTATCTACGAGGAGTTACTTGGAGGAAGTACGCACTGCAGGCAAAAGATGTCGGTAATCCCCAAGCCCGTCGCTCACTTTCGGAAGCAGTCAGGAAGCGGCTGCATATGTTGGTATTAACTGCGGAGCTTCCAATCTTGGTATTATCTATGCTTACTATGGCGCAGAGCGTAAAGCAAAATAAGTGTTTTAATTCGTTTCAACGTTTAATAAATGTTATAAACAAATTGGAGGGGCGTGTTTCAACATAAATATTTTTATTACATGTCGTAAGGTAAGGAAATGGTCACAGTAGATGAGTTACGAAAATGAGCTCAGCAACAACTTCTGTTGAGATTTGCTCTAGCAAAGAATAAAATATCTTGTAACTAATTAAAGATACTTGACAAAAAGGAAGAAATCTGGTTGGAACGGCACTTTCACCTCTAATGTAATTTAATTCCATAGATGTATTTGTGTTACATAACACGCTGATAACCTCTACTAGCTGGAAGTCCTGTGTATGATGAAGGTTAGTGTTCTACGAATGAACACAGAAATGTTTGTTTAGTCTCCTCTAACACCTCTTTGTACCGGTGGATGAAAGTACGAATCCTTTGCTGAATGCAGTATGTATTTGCAGTCAAATTTCCCACATTTGGCTCAAATGTGACTGGCAATTCACGTTTGGAATTTTCTTTTGCTCTGTCATTTCATCAAGAAAATGTATACCTTGCCTTTAATATAACTAAATTTGGTGTAATTTTAGAGTATTAGCGCCCATTTCAATTTGTGTGCACTGAAATTATGAAACAATACAGAACTGAGCTTGAATGCACTTCTGTTTTAGAAGAGTAGGATTTTATCAAATTTTACATATCTTAGTTGTCATCCTTGAAGAAGAGTGGAAATTAATTCCTGGATGTACAATTGCATACTTTAACAGTAATTACTAAATTTCATTGTGATTATGACAATCTACCATAGAAACACTGGTTTCTGACATCCAGAACAACTTGTACTCTGATGCAAGTGAATTATAGGCCATATTTGCCACACAAACATACAAATGTAAGACCAGGAATCATTGAATGTAGAGGTTAGAACTACTGCTAAACTAATGTTTTGAGATTGTTATGATAAAGAGATGAAACAGTGTTTCATTAATGTTATGAAACACTTGTCATTTTTCAGCAAATTGTTTTGTTTGTTTAAGCAGTGTTTGTCCTGAGAAGGCTATAGTTATTCAGTCAAGAAATTCTCCACCTTCTACAGAACCTAAAGTTTCATGACCATAGTCATAAGACCCCACGGAGTCTGAGGCCATGTGTAACATCACACTTGTAGATATTGAATGTGACTTTGTAAATGTGTGTATTCAGAACATCCCTGTGCGAACTTTAACATTTTTACCTACTAAATAATTAGTGCTCATTTTTCAATTGAAGTTTGATTTGAATTGTAAATTATTTTGTACTGTATTAACTGATGAAGTTACTTGATTCCAATGATGTAATTAGTGAATTAAAATGGTGGATTCCATGATGAAACTTGCGCTGTAAATCCCAAATTGATTTAGTGGCCTTGAATCCCGATCTGGTCTCATAAATCAAATCGTAGGTCTTCTCTAGATTGGACAGGTTCAGAATAACTGTCACTTGTAATTAAATTATTCAAATTGGATAAGCATTTTATTGTTTGTGATTTTACAGATATCGGTCTGTGTAGAGATGGTAGACTTCATAATACGAGTTAGAAGCCGCGACATAATTGTGATATTACGCCTGAAATCAAGATTTTTGGACAGGTAAGAGACTCGATGTATCTTTTCTTGAATCTGTTCATATTCCCTACTTTTATTGCCACCCTCTAGATATTCATTGTTCTAGCGACCATTACTGTTGGTTAAATTATTTATGAGATCCATAGTACAGATTAATTGAAATGTAATATAACATTGATTATTAGGACTGTAGGTTTGCATTAGATTGTCATAATAAACTAAGATTTTGATTGTTTAATCAGAATTTATGTTCATAAAATACTTGAATGTCCATCGTAAATAGTGACGCAGGGGTTGAATGAGTGACGTCATTGTAATTATACACACTCGATTTTCCCTCAGTATGTGGAGTTCCGTTTTGAGCTTCTGTCTGCAATGTTTAAGATTCTGCCGCATGTTTTAGTTACGCGTAATTTTTCTTACTCCCATCCTTGGATTTACGAACGTAATTCGTTCCATGAAAACTGTTCGTAAGGTGAAAATCCTAAACTCCCTGAATTTTCCCCACGCATGTTAGAATACTGTACAATAATAAAAGTACGCTATTACTTTTTATGATAGTAATTACCTGTTTAACAGCGTAAAGCACTATTGAAGTGTTAGATCAACCGTTTACTTTGTACATTGTAAACATCAGAGCTTACGTATTCCTCCGCGTCCGTTTCCTGCAAAGTGGAACTCGGCCCACGAACGAAGGCTTGTTCGTCGTCGTAGCGAAAATAACGTTCGCGAACAGAAAAATAAGATTTTATGTACATGGTTCGTTGTAGTGAAAATTCGTACGTAAATAGTGGCATGGGTGTATATATGTGTTTCAGTATCGTAAAATGCAGGGAATAACGTTTTGTGAAGAGTACAGTAGACTCCCGATTATCCGGGTTGGTTAGGAAATGTATTTTCCCAAATAATCGAAACTCTGGATAATCAAAAAAAATTAAAGAAAACACGTACAATTGTAAGTAATACGTAAGTTTATTTACAGATATACCCTACTTATATTTTTAAAGACTTGCTAATAATAGAAAGGATTTTATATAAAATTTATTACAATACATAACTATTTTTAAAAAGGTTTCCAACGGATACTAATAGCGTTCTGTTGTCGTAAACTTAACGTTTTAGCAACAATTTATTTGTGTTACTGCGTCAAATAATATGCCATTGTTGTATTTATTCCTTTCTTCTTAAACATCCTAACGTTTACGACGGATTTTCTAATTTAGTTTTATTTTAAACTATATAGACCCCGGATAATCGGGAGTCTGCTCTACAAATAATGAAGGTCTGAGATACTCTTTGCCCTGATGATGGAGGCAGCAAGTGCTTCTGGAACGTCGGTAAACTTCTACCAGACTAGACGGCGCTACAGCCCGGAAGACAGCCATATTTATAAATGATTTTAATTACGTGATTTATTCTCACAGCAGGCCTACGAACCTCCTATCAAATGTATCATGGCGTTGTTTGTTCTTCTCGGATTTTTTTTTTTTTTTTTTTTGGCTAACGTACCAGAAATTAGTAATGTCTGAAAATTGTTCTTGTATCACGTTTCCTCGTGTTTAAACACTGATTCAATTGTCTGATTACATCCAATATGGCAGATTACAGATATCACAGAAAGACAGCAATTTGAACAAAATTAAACGCGATCTTTAATGTTTGCAGATCTGATTCGGTGTTAGTTTTGCCGTTTTATGAGTCACGTAGAAGAATTTACTTTCGTTGAAACATCGGAAAGTTCTTTTCTTGCGTGATCGAACAATTTGAATTGGTTTCGGATTTTCTGATGTGAAGGAAACTCGGATATAGCAAGGTCTCATATATTATTTTTAGAACCCAGGTGATTACGTGTAATTTGGTTTGTGGGTTGTCCCTAAGAGGATGCGAGGTCTTGGACCCTGGGACACTCGCAGTTGTTTTTGGCCGGTGGAGAAGCTAGTGGAGCTGGCGGACGGGCCTACTCTGTGCACCTGAGGTGGCACGGTCAGTGCATTTCTTTTGTTTGGGCGTTCAGTCCGATAAGCTCTTCGGTGCAGTCAGCATTATACTATCGCAAAAGAGACTCGCTCCTAGCCTTACCCTTGAAAATTCCACCGGCCAAAAACTACTGCGCCGACTATACCACAGAAACTGGCTTGAGTGGTTTAAGGCGTGTTTAGATTGTGCCAGTCACAGCTGGCGACTTACTGCTGGAATACAAACAAATGGAACAACGCATTCTAGATTACGTAAGACAGAAAATCCACTTTGATACCAGTTAAAATAATGGTAGCTACTGACATTTGAATAAAATGGCTGCGTCAGATGCTTGATGGAAACATATCGGCTGTCTTCTGGGATGTTGCGTGTTTCTCTAATGGAAATAAGTTTCGAAATGAAAATTCTATTTGAGCCGGTGTCTATACTTCGCGCTGTGCTCAGCTCTGTTATATTTATTGGATTTCTGCGTCAGCTACGAGACGATCGCCCGACCTTGTTAAAGCAATATCAAACTATCGACACGCACACATTCATATATCGATATATCTCGCTCTCGCTGGTCCATATTTTTAGATGCCAAGACGAAAACTCTAAAAAAAGAAATTTCGTTGGTGCAAGCCCCTTGTAAACAGTTGGTAGCCCTCCTCTGTCAGTAAGCCATTAAAAATGCCGAAATGTAAAAGTCTGTTACTGAGAAAGCAGTTAAATTAATTTGAGGGTACTAAGGTCTTTGTGATGTTTATTTGTAGTTTATTTAACAGCGCTCTCAGTAGCTCAGAATATACAGGTTGTCTCAGAAATATATATACACGTTGTAATATGGAATGTTAACCTCGGTATCGATCTCCATGTGTTGAGTTTCAAGGCGAACCTAGTGTTGTCTACACTAAACACCTGCACTAGATTAGCTAATTCAGTAACTGTGAGTGTTGAAGTATGTAATGGTTTAGTTTATTAAAATCTTTTATTTCATTCGTTGGATTTATGGGATATTATGTATAGCGTCGGATGATACGTGTAGTTAATGAGTAATGAATTGGAAGGGATGTGCAAGGAATCGGTGGTGGCCTAATTTAAGGAACTGTCGCGGAATTTAATTGACGGTACTGAGGAATACCAAAAACATTTCGAGATTGTTGGTCTAGGGCCGATGTCTGAATCCGGGTCCACCGAATCCGAAGTACGAATGAAATCTGTTGACCTTGAATTTTGGTCTGTGGGATGTTTGTCGTACATTAATTTATTTGTAAAAATCTAGCGAATGTAGAATTATGTTCGAAGCTGTAGTGGTTAAAGATGAGGCTAAATATAATTTTTTTCTTTTTAGCAATGCGTGCAATTAAGTCAGTTGATACTGGAAAGATGGCATTTGCAGTACATTAAGGCAGATTTTGTTATGAGTTCTTGCATTAGCGTTTTAGAGTTTTATTTTTAATGCAGTCACGGCTCTGATATGCGTGATGTAGGGCATTCGCAAACCGAGGGTTGTGTTTCTTAGAAAATGTTCTGTTGGCAAAACCATTATCTTACGGGAAATTGGTGGTTAGGAGAACCACAAATCACAGCTTAAACTGAGTTGTCTGTTCCCTCATTCAACACAAAAAATACGTAATCACGTTATAAAAGGATGGTAGCTAGAAAACTGACTGGGCTACTTTCTCTCTTTACGACGTCCAGACCAGCTGAGGGGCATATCCACCTCTCGTACCAGTTTCTTTCCTCAGGACTAAAGCGGCCGGAGCTCGAAGCTAATCACTCCCGTCCATCTGATGCCAAGGTTAAAAATGAGTCGAGGTAGACTTCAACACCTGTCGCCCTCCTCCAAAAGCGATTCCCAGTCCATTTGTTTCCACAGTAACGGAAGGTGATTGTTGACGGTAATAAATACTAATAAAATATAACAAATTCACAACTGGCAAAGAAGCTTTAACAAAGTTGATGTATCAAGAAATGTAAAGATTTCGAATTGTTTTTCTTAATGTGTGCCCCGTTTATTAACCATCTGAAGCCGAAGATCGTCTAAATATTATCTAAGAATTCAGTCCGTACCGCAAAGAAAACACTACACTCAATCGGTTAATGCCATTTAAGAAAATGATTGCTATTTACCCTGAGAATCATACGAAACCCACAAATACACAATGAAGGGTTATTAATCGTGAAAGCAGGTGGTACACATACTTACCACCAGACTCTTAAGGGTTCTAACTGTTTCATCAAGATGTTCGGCTACTAAACACGCCTTGTCGTTTTAAGCATTCGAATTTATAATTGTTTACTGGAATAGTAAATTGCAATCAATTTTTGTCGTAAATAACAAAAGTCTTTGAAAGTATTTGAAATTGTGTTAGAAAGAAAGAAACTAGCTTAATTGTCTGGCAAGTGTTCATAAGTATTAACAAACACATGTAAATATGTTGATAAATAATAATAACAATAAAATAAGAAAAAGTCTTCACCTATCTCTTCGTTCAAGGGAAGGGAACTAGATGTCCACCAGCAACAAACAATCGAATTAATAACAAAATTCAATAGCACAAAAGTATTTTGTCTAAGACGCATTTCTTCTATAAGTTGTCAGTGGAACCCACGGTTCCGGAGAATTTGACGTAAATACGTCTATACGGAAAGGAAGTTTATATATTGGCTTTATTCTAAATATTTCCTTTATACATGCTTTACAATTGAGTAAAGTTTGATTAAGACATTGCTTATTTAACTTGAATTAGTTACGCTTAAGATGGGTCTGTGGTAGCTGAATGTAATGTAATGTAAAGTAATGTAAGGTAAGATATAGGTAACAACAATGCCGAGTAAACAGATGAAGTTTCCTAGGTAACATAACAATGTAGTTACACTTTTTCGTTTCACGTTTTGCCGAATGACACTGACCCTAAAATATAGACGTATTTACGTCAATAATACAAAGAGAATTACTCTGTGTTATAATTTGGTTACATTCCATTCTTCCTGTAAAGAGTCAACAATTAACATTAATTGTGTTCTCTATTAGAAGGAAATAAATTTAAAAATAATGAGAAGAGGCACGAGGAAAAGATTACAATTTCATTTGCCTTTACATTCGCGGACCTTTTACACTCAGGTACCTGAATATGTTCTATAAACCCTCGTCGTGTAAACGTAGCGTACTTCACCTCAAGGAGCAACACAGTATATTCTTGCTTCTTGTTTTCTTGCTTTGAGATTCCCACCTGTTGTCAGCCACCGTTAACAAACGAATTACCATATAAGACTGCTCGAAAGAAAGATTACAGGTTTTGCTACAGACGCAATACACGATTAATTTACGTAACTCCGTGGACCAGGGTTCTCCTTGAACAGCTGATAGTCGTTAAGACCTCGACATCCTGATGTCAGTGGCGAAAGCTTTAGTCTGCCTTGCACTGCCCCACCAGACCACAAAAACTGGAGGAATATTTAACAGATGTTTCAACATTTTACACAATAACTATAATAACGCCACGGTGATCTAGCGGTTAGAACGCTGGCCTTTTTTAATCCTGGGGTCTCGGGTTCGATTCCCGGCGGTGCCCGAATTTATAACTTGTGTTGGGCAAGGCCGTGGTCTAGGCAACACGGAGGTTTCCTCCGGGGGCTTCTTTCCCGGTTTCTCCGTGGCATCCCAACAATTATTCTATTTACACACAGAAGAAGGCAATGGCAAACCACTTCTGGATCATCTGCCAAGAACGTATATGAACAGGTCCCAGTCCGAGAAAAGGATGGAAGGATCCTGTTCATATGGACCTGTCGTCAGACAGAACACTACAAATGAATAACTATAATAATAATAATAATAATTAAATTAAATTAACTTATGTAAATGCTTGACAACAGCCAAAAAGGCCAGCAACAGCTAAGCACTAAACCAAAGTACAGGATAAAATATAATAAGTAATTAATTTATTTCAATAATAATAAAAGTAAAACAAACAAATGAAACTAAATATATAAATGTACCATATTAATAATAATAATAATAATAATAATAATTCGATTCATTTATTGAATCATATTTCACAAATAAATGGGATAATTACGATACCTAAGTAATATAATTAAATTTAATAATTCTAAATAAAATAAATAATACTAAATAATAATAATAAGAAGAAGAATAGTGGTAATTAAATCAACCGTAGCATTGTGCAGCCAGAAGTTTACTTCGATGTTGTGCCTTATCGCATTCAGTAAATATCTGAAGTACCAGCATTGTCATTCCACCCATATTTGTTGTTCTGTTGTGAGCGTCGTTGCTGCATATGACGTCAGTCGTACCGGCGCTATGACGTCATTTGCGTGTTCTCCTTTTCTAGATCGATTCTTCCCTCTCTGTAGAGTTCTTTGGCAGATCAAGGCGAAGAGTGTTTTGGGAACAATGTTAACCATTTTAAAGCCCAGTGGTAACTATATGTACCGCCTAATTTAAGAATGAATAATTTTGTATTTTTCTCACACGATGTGTTTATGATTATTGCTGAACAAGAGTTATAATTATATTTTCTTTGAGGTAGAGACTGAATTTTTAAATATTGTTTGTATGATCGTCGGCTTCAGAGGGTTGACGATGCTGTTAGGAGGCATCGTTTTGTATGGGTGCGAAACATGGTCTCTCACTCAGAGGGAGGAACACAGATTGCAGGTGTTTGAGGAGGATATTTGGGCCTAAGAGGGAAAACGATGGGACATGGAGAAAACTGCATAATGACGAGCTTAAAAATCTGTACTCCTCCCCCAATATTGTCAGGGTGATTAAGTCGAGAAGAATGAGATGGGCTGGGCATGTAGCGCGCATGGATGGGACAAGAGGTGTGCACCGGGTATTGGTCGGGAAGCCTGAGGGAAAGAGACCGCTGGGGAGACCTAGACGTAGATGGGAGGATAATCTCAGGCGGGATCTATGGGAGATAGGAGTTGAAGGAGACTGGATTTTGTTGGCCCAGGACAGGGTCCGGTGGAGGGCTTTGGTTAATTCGGTGATGAACCTTGGAGTTCCGTAAGCCATCTAGTTAGTTAGTTAGTTAGGAGGCATCGAATAATTAGTGAATAATGACTTGGAAAGACCGTGGACGGACTTTGTGGTGGCCTACTGCCCCAAACTTTGTCTGGAGGGGCTGATTAAAATCACGTGAAAGCTGTCCGGACAACTGGTCTCCGGATCGAGATTTGAATCCAGAAACTCCAGAATATTTAGGACTGATACGACCTTCGATCGCATTGTGTTATCTATTCTTGGAAGGATCATAAGTACTTCTGTCACCGTCACCTTTAACAGTGGCCTTCGGGCGTGTTTGCTGTACAGAACTGCCTTTTCCTTGTTACTACGGCCATTCCGTCCATGCATTTATCTATTTATTTTTCCCCATCGCAGCGCCGCCAACGCATAATTGTCTCAGTAGTTAAACAACGAAACAGTCAAAATCGCTCACTGTATGTTTCGTGTTCTTAAAGGCTTGTGTGTTCAAAATACGTGTTTTAATGCGCAAATAGCAATAATACTCTCGGTACGGTCCTTAGAGTTCCTGCAATTCATGCACCGATGGTCATCAGATGATGTAGGTCCTTGTAAAACGCCGTCCTGTCTCATAAGTTGTTTTTCTTCGGTGCTAGTTACGCAGAGACGTTTCTTCAGAAGCGACGAAGGCGGTGGGCGACAGTCAAGGGCCTCCCTCACACCTGTGCTTACGTATATCTGAAATGCTTTGTCGTCGTAAATTGTTGCCGTAGTTTGTCTTGTGCTTGTACTCTGAGACCGACGACAATGACGAAGAGATTTTGAACGTTGTCGATAAAAGCTTGTGGAAAGTAAACTTACATTTTTTTAAAATATACCTTCCATGAAATTATATTGTTGACGGTGTATTGTTTGTGTATTGCTGGGTCATATTATCAACCGTTCTCTTGATTTTTTTAGATATAATTAACAATTACAGCCGCCACGGTGGTCTATCGGTTAGAACGCTGGCCTTGTAATCCTGGGGTCTCGGGTTCGATTCCCGGCGGTGCCCGAATTTATAACTTGTGTTGGGCAAGGCCGTGGTCTAGGCAACACGGAGTTTTCCTCCGGGGGCATCCCAACAATTACTCCATTCACACACAGAAGAAGGCAATGGCAAACCACTTCTGGATCATCTGCCAAGAACGTATATGAACAGGTCCCAGTCCGAGAAAAGGATGGAAGGATCCTGTTCATATGGACCTGTCGTCAGACAGAACACTAAATAATAATAAGATGAGGTGGTCTAGCGGTTAGAACGCTGGTCTTGTAATCCTGGGGTCTCGGGTTCGATTCCCGGCGGTGCCCGAATTTATAACTTGTGTTGGGCAAGGTCGTGGTCTAGGCAACACGGAGATTTCCTCCGTGGCATCCCAACAATTACTCCATTCACACACAGAAGAAGGCAATGGCAAACCACTTCTGGATCATCTGCCAAGAACGTATATGAACAGGTCCCAGTCCGAGAAAAGGATGGAAGGATCCTGTTCATATGGACCTGTCGTCAGACAGAACACTAAATAATAATATAATAATAAAGTGGCAATTGTTTACGATCTGTGTTACCCTTCTTTAGTACCTACTGTAACGGGATGGAATTTCACAAGGATTGACGTATATGCCAACCATATTTCAACCACATTTAATCATTTGTTGTTGTTTTTTGCGAAAAGTCTAGGGCCTTAGGCGAGGGGACGTCTCTGTATGTAAAACACACAATATCTCAATCCGTTAATTTTATCGAATAAAGTAATATGCATCCACGGGTAGTGTGGTCATTAAAGGCAGTTTAGTCTTTTATTAAACAGGAGTGACATTTAAATATTGTAATCGATGTATTTCTGCGACCAAGAGGTGTTCATTCTTAATATAGTTTCAGTAACACGCGTTACAACAAATCAGTGTCATTGAAGCGTGTTAGGTTTCTGTTATAGTAGATTTTAGGTATTATACGTTTCTTGTTAAATTCGGTTCATAAAGCGACTACAACCCGATTTCACTGCGGTCAGTAAGATAAATTGTTTAACGGGAATTTGTAATCATAATATGGTCAGGAATTTAATCGCGGAGGTTCAGGTTCGCGCCCAGGCCAGTCCATGTGCGATTTGTGGTGGGTGAAGTGGTACTGTCGTATACTTTTCACCGCTGCTCGATATTCGGTCGTGTGTCATCTGAAGGACGGACAGAACGTCCGTTATAGACCCATTTCCACAGAGACCAAGTCTTATCACATCGCAACGATAACATGGTATGTGTGTCCGTTTGTCCGTAAGCTTGTTTCCCCTGTAAAAATCCAAGGATATACTTCGTGGCTGACGTAGAGTGGAAATATCAGAGTGAATTTTTAAAAAGTCTGTCTCATGATAACGCCTGGTGATTGGGGCTGTTGTGAACACGATAATGAACCTTAAGGTTCTGTAATATGAAGGGGATTTCTTTACAGGTTGACCGGCTGCAGTAACCGTCACCAAATTTCATGCTTGAAGGTCACGGAAGGACTTAAATCGCCTTACCTCGTGGCTGATGCCACGGTGGTCTAGCGGTTAGAACGCTGGCCTTGTAATCCTGGGGTCTCGGGTTCGATTCCCGGCGGTGCCCGAATTTATAACTTGTGTTGGGCAAGGCCGTGGTCTAGGTATCACGGAGTTTTCCTCCGTGGCATCCCAACAATTACTCCATTCACACACAGAAGAAGGCAATGGCAAACCACTTCTGGATCATCTGCCAAGAACGTATATGAACAGGTCCCAGTCCGAGAAAAGGATGGAAGGATCCTGTTCATATGGACCTGTCGTCAGACAGAACACTAAAATAAATAATAATAAAATAACCTCGTGGCTGTAACGAGTATGGAGTTGCTAACTTTGCTACGCAGCGAATTATGAGCCGTCTTCACTCGCCCTGGCTCCTCTGTTCGTGGTGAGACGTTGTATGATTTTGCAGTGACCTAGAAGCATGCAGTTTGGTGACGGCTGCTATAGACTTTGAGCTTCTCGAAGAATGAATGTGCTTCATGAAGTACGATTCATTCCTGAGGTAATTTATTTCCTCGCTGGTGATATTGTAACAGGCTAAAATTGGATGTTATTTTGTGGAGGTGTAAAAACTGCACTGATTTTAAACACATTTAGTTCTTTTAAGGAGCCGAGATTCAATTATTTTTTTAAAATTTAATGTTGGTCTGGTCGTGTGTATGTAATCTGTTTAACGAGAAGTATAAGGATCATTAATCACACAGAGGTTTGGGGGGGGGGGTGCTCGTATTTTGCGTTTCGCGAATCTGCAACACCTCAATGTTGTCCGCATTTGACCTTGAACGACAACGTATGAATGTTCCGTGAGCATAAGGGATGTTTTATGAATGAAAACTGGACCAATAGCTGAATGTAGACCTTGGCTGAGAAAACATTTTAGGACATTTGGATTCATGGGGCCTGGGTGAACTTGTTCCGGGAATACAGTTCTCCAGCCAGCGAGCAACCGGGCGCTGCTGTAGGCTGCCACCTCAACCCTCGGCTACCACCGACGGTTTACCTTTGACATTTACCAAGTTCGCAGGCAAGCTATCGGCGGATCCTGGGAATAGACGACAGGGGAAGAGGAAAGGGGGCTCTATAATCAGGACCTGCGCGTATCATGTCTCCATGATATCTACCCTCCCGCCACTCCTAACACCCCCGTCTCAAAATCTTCCTTATTCAACTCTTTTCCTCGATTACAGACAACAGTGGAACACTTCTGATTTGGCGTGGTGTTGATATGTTGTTTGATTGTTTCGTCGTGTGGCGGAACTGTTGAGTGAGTCTGTGTTTTGTTTCTGTCATGGTGCGTCAAGTCTGAGCTTCTGTGTGGAAAAGTGCCCGAAGTTGAACAGAATTGTTAATTAGCCTGCTGGTGATTTATAAACATAGAAGCGTCACTGCTGTTCATTTTAAAATCGCGTCTTGTGAGCAAGGCACAATTTCGTGTCCCAGTGGTGTCACGGTGTAATTATTTTTAATAATATTATATCTTTATTAATATTAGTGCATGAATTTGTCATCATAGGCGTAGAAATATTTTTAGACTTTGGTTACACACGCTTTTCTGATTGCAGCGAAAACTTTATTTAATTCGTAACGATTTCTCATTCAATTGCAATTTAACTGCACGTTATCAGTACCGATGTATTCAACGACGTCTTTATGCACTTGCAGATTTACATTAAAAAGGGCATCTGTACGGTTACCTTAGCTTTAACAGTTATATTCTTATGTTGGTGTTTTGAGTTGCATATCGATTAAAATATTTGCAGTTTTTATAGACCTAATCATCAAATTCAGAATCATGCACGTATAAAACCGCTAGAATTTTAACTGGGATTTCAGAGTACGCTTTGCGATCTGCACATTCATAAAGTTCTGTACGCCTTATACAAATTACAGCGCAATATTAATTCTTGAGAGATAATACCTCAATTAACGTGATAATAATTATATTAGAATATATTATTAATTTTTAATTAATCACTGTAATCCTGTGATCTGCCAGTGAGTTTAAATTAATATTTAAAAACCGATTTCTTAACTCAATACGTCTCTATTACATGGATACGTTGATTAATGATGTTTAAGGAAATAATCCATGTTTTAGTCTGAGAATCATACAATCTGTGAGGAAAATGCTGTTACTGATTGTTAAAGCGTGTGATGTACATGGTTACCGCTAGGTTTTAAAGAGTTTATGTTCCATCGTCAGAATTCAGACGAATTCCTGTAACTTCATCATGCGGTTCAGCGTTGTCGTATGGAAATCGTTGTGCTCTGTAAGTCGAAAAGGCGCTGGGAACATGGCTGTAGAAAAGTGATGTCACCAGGAATAGTCGTTTGCCTTGTGTGAGATACGTAAAGTTTTGTAGACTGACCGAACGTGAGATAAATATTAAATGTTTCTGAGCTTGTCGAGAGGTCCCAAGTTCGATTTTCGGTCTGGGGGTCGGGTACCATATTTTACGTTTTTCTTAAGCCGATTCAGGTAGTTGCTTGGGATATGCCTTAAAATAGACCACTGCCGCTATATTCCAGAGGCCTCTCATTTCATTATGGAATTTGCAGTTCTCACGGCAGTGAGGACGAAGATGGCTGGCTTCTGGGCTGTAGCGCTGTATAGTCTATTAGAAGTTTGTCACCGTTTTAGAGGTCCTTGCTGCCCTGATGATGGAAGCAGCAAGGATCTATGAAACATCGATAAACGTCTGCCAGACACGGTACTACAACCCTGAAGACAGCCATCGATGTGTTACTTAATTTTTCATTTTTCTTTCTTGTGGTGAATCTTATATTTTTGTGAAGGGAACTAGCATTATTTTGAGGCTGTGCCGCCTATGTTTGGCATTACTGTCTTTAAAAGAAGTGCCATGTCGGCGCCTTGGATAGCCCGGGCTTGACCGTAACCCAGGTAGAGAGTATGGAGACGCAAGGGTGTCGCATCGAATGAATATGGCATCCAAGGTTTCAACTTGTGTGGGAATTCAAAGAATGAAGTTTATTATTACGATACTCGCAAATTATCAATTTTTATCTCAAAATGACACAGAACATAGCTTATTTTTCAAATTTCGAAAAGTTCAATATTAATTTTATATGTTTATACCATGTTTCCGAATGTTTGTGCTAGTAATATGTACACCACACTGATAGAACATAAAAGGCTGCAACTTATGAAATTCTAAAACAGAATTTACAAGATATGTATCATAAAGCAAGCCGTGATTCTGTTACGAAAAGAAATATATAAGAAGGTTTTATCGAAAGGAACGTAATACAACGGTGCTGACATTGGTAATGAAATAATTTCATTGGTTAGAGCCAATGTATCTGTGGTTAAATATTTATTGCAACCACCAGGTCTCGAACTGAGCATATCTATTCCGATAGTCTTAACTGAATTGCTTAATTTCTTGTAGGCAACAGCTTAATTCAGTCAGAATTGAGTAAAATACCGAGGAAACTTTAAAAATAAGTTATCAGGATATGACATGGATGGAACGCTGTTGGCCACGTTAATATCCGTCCAGTGGCAGTCCCACTGTTGAACGTCCTCGTCTCACTAGGTGTTCAGCCGTCGTAACTTGTGCGTCCGCAAACGTGACGTCATAGCTGTTACTCGTTGTTTGACTTTTTAGCGTAATGGATCCGTATCGCGTCGGTTTCTGAGAGGACAGAAATGTCCAGACCGCGATCGGTTTCCACTTCACACGCTACTCGCTTGTTTATCGAGTCTCCCGTTTTCCTGACTCCTTCAATTCATTGAGGACTTCTTGAAATGGTGTTAATCAGAACTTTTACGGTGTTAATTAGTCCAGTGATAATGAGCATAGTTCGTTTTGATTTCGTAACGTAATCGTGGAGAGGGAACTTCTAAGTTTTTAGTGAATTCTGTAGTGTATGTGTAAAGTCGTTTCGTACTGTACTTCATCTGTTTTTCTTGTCGCAAGGCTGTTTGTTAAGAGGTTATAAACCGGTTTATAGAAAAACAAGACAATGTTCACAGCCGTTTTGTCTCTTGGCAACCGTTTAATTCTTCCAGTGACAACTCTGAGGGTCCACGGAGGAAAATAATAAAAGTGTTAAATGTGAGTATTGTATGTTCGTAGGATCGGCATGTTAAATAAGCAGTTTCACCAATTTATTTTATTTTATTTTATTTTAAGATCTCTTTCTGAAGTGGTAGTGTAGTCTGGTAAAAGGTTACCGACGTTTCAGAGATGCTTGTTGCTCCCGTCATCAGACCGAGACGGATGTGCGAATATTTGTATTTGACATATTTTACTTAAACAAAATGTGATTTGAGTGGGATTCGATTGTGTGACCATCTGCGAACGAGTACACAGTGCCAACTCATGAGTTACATTACATTTCATTGCTGGGTTATTTACTTCGTTTCCGATTTTAGCCTTTGTAACATTAATAAACTCAAGATACTTAGAAATTTGTGGAATAGGAAAGTGGGCTTTGCGTATTATAGCCGGATGTGCCTGTTTATTGTTTTTTGAATCTCCGGCCAGAGCAATATTTTCCCGAAAGTTTGGAGTGAGTTCGTCGTGTAACTCGTCTATTTCTCGTGTTATGCGAGACGCAGTTCCCCCTCGGATCTCAGCACTTTTTGCGATTCCGAGAAAACTCGGTAATGTCTTTCCCTGTCTGCTGATTACAGACATCAATATGTGAACGAAGTGACTGGTTTTTGTGAAAAGCTATTAGAACACCATTTGCAATTAGAGGCACTCCCATCTTGGTACTTTGAAACAATTTGAAGACGGCGTTGGGATCAGCCCTGCCACCTTAGAGTTTAAGATTTTACCTAGAGAAGTGCCCGACCTTCTGATTAAAAACAACCTTGTTGACTTGATCATAAGGTTTTAAATAAGTAGTTATTTATTACGATGATTTATGAACATACTAGGAGCTCTGCCCCCGAATCGCTTCGCTCGACAACCCCGCGGGGTTGGCGAGCATCATCCCTTTAACATTTTCCCATTTCCTTCCCTTCCGTTGTTTCCCCTCGTTTTAGGGATTTAGGGACGAAAAATTAGAAACATGAGCAGTTTTGAACACTTCGTCTCTTCTCGAGGTGAAATGCTCACACACTTCACATGATACGCGTACATTAATAAAATCTGTTTCATCGGACACATTTTCTGCATCATGTTCAATAACCAGCTTCTAAACTTCTTTCATATTAGCTGCCTCGTCGTCTTTCCTCTACAGTATTCATAATTAACGCCCACTCACTTTTACCACGATGACGCAGAATACTGGTGCCACAACCATCTTAACCGGTAGAAGAGTTAGGTCCAACCACTATTTTTGTGAGACACCTACCGGCAGATTCTTTCTTTAAACGCAGACTCACTCAGTGCGATTACCATTGTTTAGTGTATTATATTTTTATTTATTTAGTGTTCTGTCTGAGGACAGGTCCATATGAACAGGATCCTTTCATATACGTTCTTGGCAGATGATCCAGAAGTGGTTTGCCATTGCCTTTTTCTGTGTGTGAATGGAGTAATTGTTGGGATGCCACGGAGGAAAACTCCGTGTTGCCTAGACCACGGCCTTGCCCAACACAAGTTATAAATTCGGGCACCGCCGGGAATCGAACCCGAGACCCCAGGACTACAAGGCCAGCGTTCTAACCGCTAGACCACCGTGGCCATCATTTATTTATTTAGTGTTCTATCTGACGACAGGTCCATATGAACAGGATCCTTCCATCCTTTTCTCGGACTGGGACCTGTTCATATACGTTCTTGGCAGATGATCCAGAAGTGGTTTGCCATTGCCTTCTTCTGTGTGTGAATGGAGTAATTGTTGGGATGCCACGGAGGAAAACTCCGTGTTGCCTAGACCACGGCCTTGGATTTTTTAATATTTGTTAGGTGGATAACAGAGAAACGATGATGTTTACGGATTAATATATCGGTGGCGATGTGTTATAAACACTCCTAAAATAGCGTGCTTTACATTAGAACCTTTAAAATGTAATCAGTTCTTCGAGACACTGAAATACATCAGAGCTCGTGGCGAGGGTTGCCTATGCTGGAAGGCCATGAATCTGAGGGCGTTGAAGCCGTAATGTGCTTAACACACGGGGTGTGAAAGGTCTCAGTTTGTTTTCGTTCCAGAACGTTTAGCGAGTGTTGTGGCGAAATGCTTCGCTGTTTGTACCTGGTTAATTTCAGGGCGGTCATTGGCTTATTTATAAAGAGTTATATACGGTACAGAATTGTGTTTGTCTTTAAATCAGTGTCTTTGTAGTCTGTAACGAAAATAAGAGAATATTTACGTAGATCAGAGTTCATCACGAGAAGTTGGTAGTCGCTTAGTTGGTCTATAAGTTTTACGTCTTTTATGGAAGGTTAATTACCCTGTTGACAGATCCCGCCTTTTTGACTGTCCTGAGTTAACCGAGTCCGGTTAGCACTGTCAAATCTGGTTTCTTTAAAATCCATCGATGTTAACTGACCAATTTATTCTTTCGTGGTTTTCCGAATTGTATTTCAGATGCATCGTCATTTCCATATATCTCATATTCTTTGATTTTGTCATCCAAATATATGCGAACAATGCATATTGTGATCATCTTTCATATACACCTTGTTCGTCGTCCTGATACCTTCTTAGGTCCAACTGTTATCAGTACGATAATCCTCGTGCGACAGGTAAAATAATAATTGTGTGGACCTGTTTCGGATGATAGTAGCAAGCTTTTCCTGAATTTAATCTGCTCTTAATTTCTTCTTAAAGTAATTTTGATTTCGTACTTTTGTTCCCAAATATGTTCATTTGAATTTTGCATGCGAAGGATTTAACCTGTTAACTATCTTTTTATTATGATTTGTCTTGCATCTGCTCATGAAATGTGATTGTGTACTTCGTTTGTCTGCGTTTTTACTAGTGGAACGTGTAAACGAAATTTAAATGTTTTAATCGCCGGAGGTTTTGGCAGCTTTTCCTTCCATGGGCTGCATTGGCTATTTATATCTTTCTCGAGGGCAGGAGAAAAAATAAAAATATCGACGATATTAAACAAAACTGTGTTTCTTCAACTTGAAGAGTAGGTCTATAGCTGTGTTTCACCATACAATGGAGTTTATTGCAAAGTCGTTGTTTATTAGCTTTCAAGTAGTTTTGATTTCAAGTCACTGTTAATTTCATAAAACTGTATCTGTTAATAGTATATTACTTTTATTTTAAATTTAATATGTTTTGAACAATGGAACAATACGCATTTACGCAATAACGCGATTTTAACTTAATAGGCTAACATCTACAAAACTTTTGTTTCGATAGCTTTTATCGATTGTTTACCCTTATGTTTATTATATCTGTATTCTTCAGTAGCAGAAGATTTCCAGTTTTATCGCGTTGATTCCCAAATCATGTGACGTACCGCATAAAACGTTTGCCCGGGACAATTTTGTCGATACTTTCCTGGAAACATTTTTACATTTGAAGATTTCTGTCTTCTGGGTTGTTGCGCCGTGTAGTCTGGTCGATGTTTACCAACGTTTCAGAGGTCATACTGCCTCCGTCATCAGGGCGATTCTTAGTATGAAGATTTCTGTCTTCTGGGTTGTTGCGCTGTGTAGTCTGGTCGATGTTAACCAACGTTTCGGAGGTCGTACTGCCTCCGTCATCAGAGTATGAAGATTTCTGTCTTCTGGGTTGTTGCGCTGTGTAGTCTGGTCGATGTTAACCAACGTTTCAGAGGTCATACTGCCTCCGTCATCAGGGCGATGAAGATTTCTGTCTTCTTGGTTGTTGCGCTGTGTAGTGTAGACGGAAATCTTCATACTCACCGCTGTGAGAACCTCAAGTCTTACATTTTTATATTTAATAGTTAGCATTTCTTCATATTTGGGAGTTTGCAGGTTCATTTCTCGATTCTCATACCAGCTGTCCTGACTGAGATTAATGATTTTCCTAATATCTTCCAGGTAAATACCGGATTAGCACTTTAAATTAGGCCACGACCTCTGCCTTCCATTTCATCATTCATTCACTAATCGTATAGACTTCAATCTTAACTTTTGGCACTGTCGTTAACATAAATACAAATATAATACGTACATTTATTTAGTCGATGTGTGACATCATATTCGCAAATTTAATAAAGGCATTTATTAACCTCTGCGTCAAGACTGGCGTTACAGTCTGCCAGCATTCTTCATATCCAGTAGGTACCATGGTATCTCACATCCATCCAGTACAGAGGTTTAGATTACGTGGATCTTTACCTCCACAGTCCACCATATTTGAGAAGTAAACGGAAAAAGTGAGAAAATCGTCTGAGGTGACAGTGTTTGGTAGTTTTATCTCATCTAAACAGTTTTGAAATAAAACACTTATCAGCGTGGTTGAATTAAGTTATGGAAGTTTTAATCCTTTGAAGCCGAATTTTATCTGAATATTTAAGAATTCAATCCGTGCCTTAAAGAAAACAAGATGACAGCAATCAACTGGTTAATGCTGTTTAAGGAATGAATCCCTATTTAATATTTTATATTTAATATTTTAATATTTTTCGTCAAATAACAAATTTTAATAAGATAATAAAATATAAAATATTTAAAATATAATTTCACGTTCCGCATCGAATGATCGATTTACAAATTGGAACGTCTCTTACGACATGTAAATGATTGTAATTCGAGTTTTAAATTTACCAATCTAATTTATACCTGAGGACGGTTAAATATAACCGAAACATGTCGTAAGAGACGTTCCAATTTGTAAATCGATCATTCGATGCGGAACATGAAATGATATTTTAAATATTTTGTATTTTATTATCTTATTAAAATTTGTGGTTTGACGGAAAATATTAAAATATTAACCTAATTCACAATATGACGCAAATATACTACCTTATGAATTAATCCCTGTTTATTTTGAGTCATACAAATCCTGATTGATGGTTACGACTCAGCGTTAAAGGATTGTTTCATTGAACTGTGATGGTGTTTTACGTCTGGAGCGTAATAATAAACGTCACTTCTCAGTTTTTGAATACTGTCTCAATCATCTCTGTACCACGTCCGTACCGTAACAAAAGAGATTTGCACTTTGACCTTATCCAATCTGAATGCCACTCGAAATGCCAATGAACTGTGGACTGTCAATAGCACGGCATGAACTCAATTTGAGTTTGGTCTGGTTAGTGGAAAATTAAAAAAAAATGACGTGTTATTCGGGAAATTGCATATTTGCGTATGGACTTCGATTGTTTGTACTAGCCTTGCTATTCTTCATAATGGCTTTGTTTTCACAGAACCAGGCACCATGCTTAAAGCATGTTGAACGAATGGAGTGTGTGAACCAATAGCCCTTGTCTCTGGCACGTGTCAGCTGTGGAAGAGAAGTTGGTTTTTATGAAACACCATTTTGTTTTCGAATTCGTTGAGGGATTGCGGTTACATTAAATTTAAGAACTGGCACATCAACGTTTAGAACATTATCTGGCTGTCAGATGCTTCCACCAAAATCGTGGCATCGAAATTTTTTATATAAATTTTCATATGAGTAAAAATATGTTAAATGTTCGTGTTAGTATAGAACCCGAGTCTTTTAAATTTAAATAGCATAGCGTAGAATATTTACATAAGAAGTAGAATTTTTACAAAAAAGAGGGTCTTATGGAAATAGGGTTAGATTGTATGAATTTGATTCATCTGATTCGGAAACCAGAGGCGATGTCTTCTCGTTCTACAAAGGCCTGCAGTGCGAGTCTGTGTTTGTAGCAATTGTGAATTATGAATCGAGAATCGAACCTCTGTTATCCAGCCCGTAGTCTGTTAACCGTACTGACAGCTATCCGACTCATAAGGGATCTCAAGCTTGTCGTCAAATTCCTTGTTTTAGGACGTACATTTTAATAATGCAGTGATTATGAATTATACAGAGAAGGTCGATCTCGATGGTCATCATCGGTCAGTTCTTACCAGGCTACTCGGCTCAACATCCCAAAAGACAATCATCTTCATACCCAACGCCATGAGAACCTTAGATCTCACTCGACGGCTGTATATTTTGAGGAAATCCACCAACAGATGCATCTCCGTGGAACAGATTCCATCTTGAGAGACTGATATTTGTTCAGCTGGTCAAGGAATTTATCGTAGAGATATTAGGTATCGCAGCGACGTGTGTTAAGATGGCTGGCCGTCCAGTGGGATGTTGTACAATGTATTTTGGTAGTTCCTAACCGACGAAGACCTTACTGCCTCCATCATCAGGCAATATTTACAGGATTCTATCATTGGACGCTGTCTGCAGCAAGTTGTATCCGGTCCACAGCCTCACACCCTATTCTCCCCGCCCAGTAGAGGGGTCCTGATGTTAGTCAATGCACGGGGTTAACATTGGTACACCTCATCTCTGGGGATTGATATCCAATGACCTTGAGATGTGCCCATACCCTCGTGAAAGCAACGCGTGTTCGTTGTTGGACATCCATCTTGCACAAATTGACAAACTGCTCGTAGGCGATTGTCCGACCCGTAATAAATGAACGGTTAAACTCCTCATTGACGGTTTTCATGATACAGAGAGAATCGACTACAAGAATCGATTCGAAGTGAATCTGTGTTACGGAAAGCGTTGGAAAAGATAGAACAATGAATATGAAATGCTGTAGAGAACACGACTATTCGGTCACTCTTTATGACGTAAGTACACGTTTTTGAAGCGAGTTCTTATTTTGGTGCATAAATCACGGTTAACCAAAAAATTTAGTGAATACTTCTTTTGTCCGAAAGTAATATTGCATTTATTTCCTTTAGTTTTGTACAGGCCTGTTGGATTCAGATTCAGTTTTGACGTCTCCATATATTACCTATTACGAGGTGCGATCGGAAAGTCTCCAGACTGTGTCAATAGAGGTCGAACCGGATGTAGTACGAGCTTCTGCCTTTAAGGGGTGCGGCCTACATTCATCTTCGAGCACAACGCCCCGAAAATGTTACGAAGATTCGGCAGGCCATTCACGAAGATCGACGTCGTACCATCGACTTGTGCGACATTGTTGGGATAGGCTATGGGACCTGTCAGCTGATTCTAAAGGAAGAACTCCACATGCGACGCATCATGACAACGCGCCAGCGCACACCGCCCTCAAAGTTCGGCAGTTTTTGGCCTCAAACACCACGGCCGTCATCCCGCACCCTCCTTATTCGCCGTGTGACTTCTTCCTCTTCCCAAAGATGAAAATTCAGCTAAAGGGAAGGAGATTTGAGACGATAGAAGAGATTCAGGCAGAATCGCAGATGGTGCTTGACAGGCTGACAAAGAAAGATTTTTCAGGGATGCTTCCAGGCTTGGCAGCGGCGCTGGGATCGTTGTGTTCACTCCCAGGGGAACTACTTCGAGGGTGATGGATGAATTTAATACCTGAGATAAGTGTACGGGTTTTTATAGGCGCAGTCTTGAAACTTTCCGATCGCACCTCGTATGTCGGAAAACGACGAGCAGCTTATATTTACGCGTTTGTTAAGGACTGATTTTATTGAAATGTTTGTTATTGTCTGAGCAAAAAAGTAGCTGGTATTCAAACACTTGTTTCCTTAATGTCGATGGGTTTTGTAATCTTTCGGAAATTAGCGTCCAAAATTTTCTTTTTTGCGGATAAATAATTTACACTGAATATGTTAATGTTTATGGACCTAGTTGCTTATCTCGTCGCTTGTAATCGAAACTTTTGGATGATAGAACCAAATTCTGATGATTTCCCTAATATTATCTTATCACCTTCATAATTCCGATTCGCTGAATGTAATCTTTGAGAACGTAACTGCCAGTTCGTTAAATTTACGTCAGAGTTGATAAGCCACTGGATGACATTGACTAGTCTGTGGTGGTAATACTTTTCTGTCGGTCTTATGATCGTAAATTTCGTTTCACTTACATATGACTATAGCCACGGTGGTCTAGCGGTTAGAACGCTGGTCTTGTAATCCTGGGGTCTCGGGTTCGATTCCCGGCGGTGCCCGAATTTATAACTTGTGTTGGGCAAGCCGTGGTCTAGGCAACACGGAATTTTCCTCCGGGGGCTTCTCCGTGGCATCCCAACAATTACTCCATTCACACACAGAAGAAGGCAATGGCAAACCACTTCTGGATCATCTGCCAAGAACGTACGTATATGAACAGGTCCCAGTCCGAGAAAAGGATAGAAGGATCCTGTTCATATGGACCTGTCGTCAGACAGAACACTAAATAATAATAATACATATGACTGCAACTAAATAAATAGTTTAGAATTTAGAGATCCATATCGTATCGTATTTTAGTGAAGAACTGTACACAATTTCTTAATTTTACGAAAGGAATGCTTTGCTTGAAAGTCGTTAATAGAAAATTAATTTACGGTCATTTAAAGTGTAGTGACTATAGATAATCTAGGCCCAGAACCGTTTTTCCTCAGTTTCTCCACGCAAATGCTAGCAGGGAATATTGCCTTAAACTAATCCACGATGGTTCCCTTTCACAGCTTTAACGCTACGTGAATTATGCAGTTGAAAAAAAGAAATCTTTGTTATATAACCCAAGAATTAATCAAACCCTGCAAAAGTGCACCAGGTTTTAAGTGTTCCTGAGTTCCGAACTATTTTATTGGTGGGTTTAATTCTACTTTTGAAGTTAACTGACGTGAAACTCTCAGTTGGTGTAATTTGAAGCGTTGGATTCAAATTTGGCGTCGCGATCGTGTGTGGGCGGTGACCAGCGTTATGTAGGTGGTGAACAAACGTAACCATGGCAACACCAATCAGGGACAGAGGTTGTAATATATAGTCGTCCAAAGTAGCCAATAAGATCTTGATTTTGTAAGTGCTGTTCCAAGTGCCACCTCCCCTACCCTTAAAGTAAAATTTCGTCGTGTTGCATACATAGTATCCTATTGATTATAGAATTTTGGATGTAAGGATTTATTATTAATGAATTTATGGCAGTAAGGAAACGCGACGAAACAAATCTAAAACTTCTTGACGATGGTGAAGAGTCAATTGAATAAAAATTTACTTGGATATTATCCATCGTCTAGTAAATATAAAACGTAAAACGACGTTTAGGAGATGGGACTCTATCTCCGTCTTCAGGTTCCTACACAGTTGGGCCCACTAGATAGAGCTAATCCCTATCTCTGTGTAGGAACCTGAAGACGGAGATAGAGTCCCATCTCCGAAACGTCGTTTTACGTTTTTATATTTACTAGACGATGGATAATATCCAAGTAAATTTTTATTCAAGCGACGAAACAAGTTTCTATTAGCGATGCTTGATTTTGTTTAAGCGAAAATAAATCCTAGTGGCATGTCTCATCGTTAGCCCGAGGTCAAGTTCTTGTGCCTGAGACCTGCACCATAAAAAAGTATGGATTAATGGAGGAAAGGCTCCTCAAATTCTTACTCTCGAAAATAGCTTTGCCCCCATTTGATAGGCTTTGTGGACCTCGGGAGTCAACCCAAACAAAAGAGAGAAATATCTAGACGTGCTACTGGGACTTGAAATTTGGTTTTTGTGGAACATTGGTTCTCAAATTTGGGCATGCGTCCAATATGCGCGTTGTTCGCACCAGGAATGTGATAACACTGGTCCACAGGTCGTAAGCTGTTCGCCATGTTGGGTTATGCCGCCAGCGGACGAAATTTCGATTGAACCAGATGTTGTTAATTAAGTAGATTTCGCTGTGTTATTTAGGTTTAATTAATGTGTTGTAGTTCTTGAATGCAGGGAATAGAACGGCCAAATTCTATTATCATGGGTCTGTCAATCACACGCAGGTACTAACGAATCTCTCAATTTGTACTGGAAAACGTGAACACAGTTGCTTCTGCGTTGTATTTACGTACAACGTGTTTAACTCAGATGTTTTGATAACACGCACGCTGTGTTTAATTAATTCATAATCATCGGGCTTTTAAATATAAATACTAATGTATTGGCACATCGTTGAATCGTATGGGTCTTTTTTTGTGTTCTGTGTATTTGTTTTGCTCGTAGATTTTACCACTGTTTAGCTTGGCCTTGTAGTTTTATTGGACCAAGAAATATTTTATCACAAAACCTGATATTACTAACCAGTGTGTTATTGACGTGCTGATTAAAATGTAACTCAACACAGCTATAATTCCACGTGATTTGTGGTACGAATGTTGAAATGTAGACTAAGGATGAGATGTTAGGTTCTCACGGCGGTGGGTATGAAGGTAGTTTATCTTCTGGGTTGTAGGGTGTCGACGACGGAGGCATTAAGGACCTCTGAAGCGTTGGTAAACATCGACCAGACTACACAGCGTAACAACCCAGAAGACAGAAATCTTCATCGCCCTGATGACGGAGGCAGTATGACCTCTGAAACGTTGGTTAACATCGACCAGACTACACAGCGCAACAACCCAGAAGACAGAAATCTTCATCGCCCTGATGACGGAGGCAGTATGACCTCTGAAACGTTGGTTAACATCGACCAGACTACACAGCGCAACAACCCAGAAGACAGAAATCTTCATCGCCCTGATGATGGAGGCAGTATGACCTCTGAAACGTTGGTTAACATCGACCAGACTACACGGCGCAACAACCCAGAAGACAGAAATCTTCATCCCCTGATGACGGAGGCAGTATGACCTCCGAAACGTTGGTAAACATCGACCAGACTACACAGCGCAATAACCCAGAAGACAGAAATCTTCATACTCATTGCCCTGATGACGGAGGCAGTATGACCTCTGAAACGTTGGTAAACATCGACCAGACTACACAGCGCAACAACCCAGAAGACAGAAATCTTCATCGCCCTGATGACGGAGGCAGTATGACCTCCGAAACGTTGGTTACATTGACCAGACTACACGGCGCAACAACCCAGAAGACAGAAATCTTCATACTCACCGCCGTGAAAACCTCAAATCTTACAAATGCATCTTTTAAGGAGAAAATACTTCGCTTAGGACTGCTTAAGCCTTGTCTTTTTGAACACCCTCATATCTTAACAGAGTAGTGTTGCTTGCTTCGGGGTCTGCAGTGCGAGAGGCCGAAAGGTGTTTTTGTTTCAGAGATCGGCCGCGTAGGAAGGAGGGTTGGTGGTAAAACCCCTCAACAGACTGACTGACAGCTTCCTTGTGCTGAATGTGACCTCTTTACTGAAGAGTGGGCTGCGTGCAATTGGTGGTCGTTGGTGCTAGAGACGACGAGACTGTCCGAAAGTAAAATTGAATCCGTCAGGTCCAACCAACCAAAACCCCAAGTGCCGAGTATGAAGTCGTAGCAGGAATTGCTAATCGGTGTCTCATGCTGTAACTAGGAATGTGCTTACGCTGACGAGTTTATTTTCTTGGCAGAAGACCGTACTAGGGGTTACTGTCACTATGGGAGATTTATCCCATCAGGCAGTTTGCCATTTGCGAAAACAACTTTGGTCGGATGGATGTCTAGAGTTGAACCCAGAAGGGTTGGGATCACTTTGTCTTTTGGCAACTGCGACTGGGATGGGAAAATCGTTTTGACTTCAGGCTTCCATGACTGGGGGTGGGCGGTCCGTGCCCCTTTTAGAGCGTGCTCTGGCATTTGCTTGCAACTGAGGAAAACACGGAAAACCTCAGGTTAGCCGACCCCATAGCATGACCTGCTAAGATACTGCTAATTATGTATCCTTCAGCGTTTCTCGTAAGATCAAGAAAGAACCCTCATGTACGTGGGATTCGTGTAGCTGGCAACGTGACTGATGACGACCTTATTGAGTGTACTTTGTACTGTAGTGACTCGTTGTCCTAGTTATTCTGGTTTCTGCTGTCAGCTATCAGCAATCTGCTACTTACGTATTTAAGTAACCTTTGGTCTCCGGTGACACCATCATGAGTCTTCATAATCTAAATAATCTTAAGTTATTTTAAAATTCTGATTAACTTACATTAATATTTTAATGCCTGAAACGGTCACATGAAATATCTCATGGTACCCTTCAACTATTAGCCCTTTTCCGGCATTTCGGCGGTAAATTTCACACTCCAAGGGACACAGCCCCCGAAACCCTGTGGACACATCGGTGGCCGTACATTGTGTTGACTGATTTTTGTGAAATTCGGTATGAACTGCGTATCACTGGTAGTTATAACGCTGTTGTCTTGAGCAACGTGGCTATGAACTCTTTGTAGGGCTTTGAAGTCACGAAGTACGTTTTTATTATTGTAATTTTTTAATAAAATATAATGTTAAAATTACTTTTTGGTGTGGTGACGATAACTAGGTACATCTTCTCAACTTGAATCATATTAATACATTTACAATAAAAAATTACTATAATTCTTATTAAAGTAAAGAATTATTTTCATGACTTTTCGCAAAAGTTAAATTACATTGTACTTGTCCTTGTAATTTTTGTAACGAAAGATGATTTAGCCTTAATGAATATGAACACTGATCGTAATAAATGATGCTGTATTAAAAGCTATTCAGTTGTGGTGTTGACATGGATATATTACATTGGCATTTATTAAACGATTTAAAATTCGGTTTCTTGTAATATTTTTACGGGTAGACCTGTAAAATCAGGTATTTCGTCGAAAAATATGATTTTTTTAATGTACATTTTTATAATTTGAGTATCTCCCTTCTTTGGCTCGTGAAACATGTAACTCGCGTGTCCCTTATCGTAAATCGTAGCTTCGTGTCGGATACCGGACAGCAAACTTTGCCGTTCGTTTCAGTTTTGGCGCCCTATCCTGGCCGGGTACAATGTTTCTATAGTTGGCTTCGCGCGCCGAGCTCTGTGGACGATCAATAGGCAGAGAGAGAGAGAGAGAAAGAGAAAGGCTCCTTCTAACCACCTTCACTGTTCAGTAGTTCATCAGGAGTCGGCGTGTATGTTGTCGGTGACCTAAGCACGCCTCGTAGCGATCACCCGCGGTGCAGTGTTCAGTAGTTCACGGGTGACAAGTGACAACTGGCTGTCAGTAACGCAGTTGCATCAATGAAGCTTTAGAAGTGCCATAAGGATCCATACACCTGGGAAAAGAAACACGGTGTACCAATCAAAATAGCGGATTATTCTGACGTCAGTATGTGTTAGTTTCTGTGAATCCCGCCAAATTTTGTAGAACTTTTGTTTGGGAGTGGTGGAATATTTAAAGTAGGCGTGTGTGTGGTGAGCTACGTCATTTTACTTTCGTACTCACACTGGAATACGGAAAATCGGTTTGAGTTTAGATAATTCTGTTCTATAGTTTATCTTAAACACGCCTCCAGTTGTGAAGGAAAAAAATGTGTTGCTTTGATTAATCGAACACATTTTGCGATTAAGGTCAATAACTAACTCCATGGAACAGCTTGTTCAGAAGCTGATAGTCACTCATCTGGTGAAGAAGGTTCATTATCGTGTTCATAAGTCCCCGAAAGTGGACACTATCCTGAGCAAGTTGAATCTTGTCCATATTCCGATGAGCTATTTTCTTATGTCCAACATCTATCTTAATGTTATCCTCTCATCTACACCTTTGTCTTTGAATGTGTATTTTCCCTGCCGATTTTCCGATGAACATTTTGTAAGTATTTCTGATCCCTCAGTGCACCCTACATGCCCCGCCCATCTCATCCTCAGCCTTAATAACATTTGGCGAAGAATGCAGATTATGAAGCAATTTTCTTCAAATTTTATTAATTCTTATCTCTTAAGGCCGAATGTTCTGCACAACACCCTATTCTGAATACCAATTAACGTTATTCCGTTAGGGTAAGAGTTGAAAGAAGCTAAATTGAAATTTAAAACAACTTGAAAAATAACTAAAATATATTTTGCATTTAAATTTAAATTCCGAGTGCGATGTCTGTCTTTAAATAACTGTGTAATGTGCCGTGGACTCTTCACCGCGGATTAATAGTTGAACGGTATCGAGTGTGTGCGTACGTACGCTCATTACTGCCAGCCTCTGGCGTGGTAGGTGACAGCCCGTACGCCAGATCGAGAAAACTCGAAAGCTTTAATGTCTGCTTGATAATGGATTTCAGCAGTTATGCATTATTTACACAAATAAAAAAATTATATATATAAGAACTCGAATCTGTTCGTTTACGTTTGAAGTTTCAGTCTCCGAAACTACTGAATGAGTGTCGATTAAATTTTCTATCGTTGGGGCATTTTTATCCAGCGCAAAATAATCCGTGGTACTGATTGGTTAGGAGGTTGGGTGGGCCCCAGATCCGTTCTGGACGCCTTTGCGAAGGGAACAATTCCTTGACCTCCTGTTAATCGAACCTCGGTCGCCCAGCCCTTGACCTCTAAAACACTGACTGATGTATCCGAGTTACTTTTATCCATCAGAAAAGGTTCATGGACAAAATAATTAGTGCGAAATCGAAATGTGAGCCAGGATAAATCAATGCAGTGATTAGGCCTACGGGTTGGGCGACCGGAGTTTGAATACCGGAAGGAGAGTATTTTTCTCTTCATTGTGGGGCACACTCGGACTTCTCCGCAATATATCCGGGGTTCTTTACTCCGGGGTTGAGCGGCGAGTCGTGAAACTAACCGCTTAATTCGTCTGTTGTAGAGATTAAGAATTCGTGGGACGGTACCTCAGTTCCCCCCGTACGTCAGCATTACGTCGTGATTAATTACGCACCAGGGACTTTGCCTTACTTTACGTGACGTAACTATAAGACACAGCTTTTGTTTGAAATGTTACGAATATGTAACGAAATACAAGGAAAATTCTTTTCTGACTTTGTGTAAACGTTTGTAATCTTGGGGTTTATCTGCAGAAAATTAAAATCGAGGTCATTGAGATATGCAGAATAGAATTTAGATATGCAAAAAACTTAAATGTCGAATTTGGAATTTGTATGTTGGTCTACTGCGTTAGATCACGCCGTTCTGGTTGTTTTATTGCGCACAATGAAGTGGAGTTTGTATTGGGTCTGGTAATTAATTTATTATCTACGTCTTCTGATACCATTTTGATCGGAAAACTTTTATAGCTTATAACGATATGATTACTGATTAATTACATAACCATTCTGTTTACTCAAACTTCTATTTTTAACTTTATTGCCGTGTTGCGTAAATCCTGGTATTAATCTAATATTTTGTCGATGTCTTATATGAATGTGAAACGGATTTACATTCATGACACTTACTTTCTGACGTGATTGTAGGAAGGTGTTATATTAAGGGCGATTTGAGAAACTCAGACGCCGTAGAAAAATATCCCGTTTTGGTCGATCTACACTTGGTCAGCTCTTGTCTTAAATATTCGTACGCGTTTACTGTATAATTCTGTTAGGGAAGGATTTTGTCGTATGTGCGTGTGTCTGCTTAATCTCATTGTTGTTTACATTTGTTTATCCATTGGCGTCTTTGATTATTTCAGCCGCGGAGAGCCACGATGCTATAAAAGATTCAAAATGTCGTAATTCGTCGATTTTAAGACGCACATTTCTGAAATCTGGGCGCGTCTTCCATTTGATGGCGTCTAAGTATCGATATAGCGTCCTTTCTCCTGAAAAAAACCCATTATAATCGACGTCGTATGAAAATTGATGAAATAAGGTAATTCGCAAAATTATTCTAGAAAATTTGGTTTTACAAGAAAGCAATTTTCTTTATTTAGTGTAGAGAAGAACATTGTCATTGAAGTGGCTATCTTCTGGGTTGTAGCGCCGTGTATTCTGGTAGAAGTTTACGAACTTTTTAGGGGTCCTTGCTGCCTCCATGTCCAGGGCAATTGAGGCAGCAAGGACCTCTGAAACGTCGGTAAACTTCTACCAGACTACACGGCACTAAATCCCAGAAGGCAGCCATCTTCGTACTCACAGCCTTGAGAACATCAAATCCTGTTTTGTTCCGAGATTCCAGAAGGATTTGCTTTTTTTTTAAACGAATGTCGGAAATTGTAATCTGGTTCGTCTCATGTCGCTGTAAGTACGGGGAACTAGGCTAAATGGTAAGTACATTTTAACCAGCGGAAATGACCTTTCTTTTTTCGGGTTTATCTTAAAATAAACTGTACTGGAATAAATCGCTTCAGTATTTTATAACATCTCTTTCTACTTTAACAGTCTAAAAGACACAAGATAGAATGCGCATTGAAAGAAACAGACAATGAACTTTTAATACCTAACATTAAATTCTAATTCTGTAAACGGTAGGATGTGACGTCACTCAGATTTTGTAGTACGTATTTAGTTTTGTGGTGTCGTATAATGATCGCTTTCTGCATTAAACTGTTGTCAATCAATGAAACAGCGGTACAGACTTAGGTAGATGGCTTTACGTAATTCTTGTCATAGTTTTCGTGTGGCTGAAGTGTGTAATACAACTTCAGCTTCTGATAATAAGCCACGTAGCGTTCTACCAAGCTTATTCCGAAAGCCGATGTTATACACAGAATCCTTTATGTACCATAAAACTGCTTATGATCGCCAAGGAACTGAACGAGAGACGGAGAAACTGAGTTTGTTGATAAAGTATTTCAAATTTTATGTGCATTGTCCACATTACACTTCATAGCATCTTAGCCACGTGTCGTAATTACGTCATACTAGTGCAGAAGGTGACGTCACTGCACATGATCGGAAATAACGTATTTCCTTGTGGTAATTCGTCGGTCATGCTGCATGCCGATTGCTGTACTGGATTCATATCTTTTTCGTGCCAAGATGGCAGAATTATTATTGCTTCCTTTGCATGAAATGAGCGCATATTGGGGAGATCGTATTGATACGTCGGCTAGCATAATTTCCGTTTTACACTGACCGATGGCCATGTATAAACTATCTCAGGAATTTAGCTCGTATGTGCCAGGTGGGATTTATAATGATATTTGTTTTTGTGTTTTTCAAATGAAACGTATTATTTGATGCATCGTTAGCTTTGCGGTAATATATTTGTATTTGCAATAAATGAACATTAATGCCAGTAAGTATTTCACGAATCAGAGTTGTTCTTGAGAAACGTGACAGTCATTAAGTTGGTCAACAAATTTCCCACATCATTACCATATTCAGAAGTATCTGACACGGAACCATACGAGGTGCGATCGGAAAGTTTCAAGACTGCGCCTATAAAAACCCGTACACTTATCTCAGGTATTAAATTCATCCATCACCCTCGAAGTAGTTCCCCTGGGAGTTAACACAACGATCCCAGCGCCGCTGCCAAGCCTGGAAGCATCCCTGGAAATCTTTCTTTGTCAGCCTGTCAAGCACCATCTGCGATTCTGCCTGAATCTCTTCTATCGTCTCAAATCTCCTTCCCTTTAGCTGAATTTTCATCTTTGGGAAGAGGAAGAAGTCACACGGAGCTTAGAAAGGAAGTTGGGGTCGGTTCTTGCAAGATCTTTGAGTTCCTGACAAACGAGAAGTCGATTCTGCTTCTGGTCCTCAGACAGGAGCCTTGGCACAAACTTGGCTGCGATGCGTCGCATGTGGAGTTCTTCCTTTAGAATCAGCTGACAGGTCCCATAGCCTATCCCAACAATGTCGCACAAGTCGTTGATGGTACGACGTCGATCTTCGTGAATGGCCTGCCGAATCTTCGTAACATTTTCGGGCGTTGTGCTCGAAGATGGTCGTCCAGAACGCTCGTCATCATCGACAGAGGTTCGGCCATTTTTAAAACGTGAATGCCACACAAAAGTTTGTGCACGACCCATTGCGGACTCCCCAAATGCTTGCTTTAGCATTTCATAGGTTTCCGTAGCCGTTTTGGCGAGTCTTTGGCAAAATTTGATGCACACGCCATTCCGAAATCGCAGGAGGGTCGGTGTAATGCACTACCAAAACGCCCGTAACTAAGAAACAAATGCTAATTCGATGATGCCGGCTGGCACACTGATTCACTATGAATGTAGGCCGCACCCCCTAAAGGCAGAAGCTCGTACTACATCCGGTTCGCCCTCTATTGAAACAGTCTTGAAACTTTCCGATCGCACCTCGTATCTTGAGTCGGATGAAACCAATCCATTACTTATTTCTAATGTCCATTTTAATCTCCTGCCGTCTATGCTTATGTCTCTCAAGTTATTTCTTCTCTTTTTGCGACTAACACACTCAGCACTCTGTTCATTAACACCATCATCTTGTTCTTCCATGAGGGCGATTCGCCGTGTTTCATAATTATTCAAAGCATCAGGTGAAAATTAAGTTATCTTTACGTTTATGTTTGGATTTATAGATAAGACGTACTGCATTTTTAAACTTTTTATTGTTTTTTAAATCGAAGACTTTAAATTCGGATTAACCAATTTTTCTGTTAACCGTCTTACCATTTAGTCGAGTTTACTCCGTTTAAGGCACAGTGTAATAAATCCGCTAAGTGACAAGCTCTTTATGTGGCTGTGTTATAATAAGTACCATTTTTTTTCTGTGACAGCGCAAATTTCAGTTTTAAAACAATTCCATACTTCAGTTGATTAGAGGAAGTTTGCTTCTGTCTCGTTTACGAACTCGGACTGCTGTTACGGAAATATCATCTGTGATTGTTCGTCTCGGTTCTTTAAACTTCCGCTACGACTTTTATCAACATGATTACGAGACCAATTCTGACCTTCAAGTAAAATGGCGAACACGGTTGGAAGATTGACCAATGATATATTTAGAATTTAAATTTGGTGTGATTCCTAACATTAATATATTACATTCTTTCATAAAGATTGCAGGATGATTAAACTGCGCAGAGCATCGTGGGAAACAGTACAACGGATTTCTGTCGCTCTTGGTGTAGAGTCCAGTCCATTTCATGTGTTCGGATACAATTTAATCAATAATCATACGCTCCGTTTACTCGATAAATTGGCTGATAAATAAATCAGCTGATAAAATGCCTCATTACATGCGTAGTTCATGGGAAGGTTCATGACAACTACCCACATGTATTATTTGAGTTGGTAGAGGTTACAAGAACATACTGACAAGAATACTTGGACCAGACAAGAAGTAACAGAAGTGTGGAGAACATTTAAAAATGATGAGCTTCATAATTTGCATTCACTCAATCAATAACGTCAAGCAGGATGTGATGGGTGGGACATGCAGCTTGCATAGATGATCGGAGGACTGTATTGAAAAGCCTTGAAGGTACTGGCTGAGGGTAGATCTGTTGATGGACAGCTGTGAACACGTTAAAGAACCTCCACATGCCAGTATACAGTGTTTTATTATCTTTCTCTCTCAAAATATGTAGACGTTGATGTTAGTAAGGTGTTATTTCACTTGTATCCATTCTCTCTTTCTTTCTCTGTGAACCTAAAAGTGTTTCCCTGGAATCTTCATTACTTGTGTTACATCAACAGCCTTTTAAGCCTTAAACTTGTTACATATTTCACCAAAATCAGAATGTTGGACACCCCTCCTATGTTTCAACATAGGGCAATGATGTTAACTGTGTTGACACTGAGGGTATTGCTGAACCCTGGGATATTCTGTCATTTCATTAGAACAGTGGTAACTATGTATACCATCTGATTTTTCATTCAAAGCTTTTAATGTTGCTCACAGAGTCTACTTATAGATTTTTCATACATGTTTTGCTCCTGCGATTATGTGCAGGACACCGCTGTGTGTGGAGAACTGTGGGATCTTTACAGGTTTCACGCCTGGGCTTTGTAAGTGTCGTGGCGTAATCGGATCAGATGCCTAATTCTTTCATGGAATTATGCCCTTGTTGTTTATTCTAAGAATGATGATGCCTCATATGTAGTCAGCTCAACATTATAAACATGTTGATATTATTTCATAAAACGCATAATATAATAAACAAAAATAAGCGTATCTTGAAATACCATGTAGTTACAGCAGTTGTGACATATACAGGACATGGAATTAAGCTAGTCCAGAACAGAAACTCTGCTTTTTTAAAAATAATTACATTGTTATTATTAATCACAATTCTGGGTTCCAAACTTGCATATTTTACCACACATAAGTATATGACAGTTCCTCTGTTCTTTTTGCTTTGGGTTCATACACTGTAAAATAGAGTAGATAACATAAGAATTGGGAGAAATGTGAGAAATGAATACATGATTTTAATTGTGAAACCAGAAGGCAGCTAAATATAGGAAGATAATAAAATATATGAAAGGAATTGGTTCTTAGGATGTGAACTGGATTAATCTGGCTTGGGATAGGGTCCAGTTGTGAGTTCTGTGGGTTTTAGTGAAGGTTGGGAATTTATCTAGTAGCCGAGCAACAATCAGCTTCTCAAGAAGGGGAGGGCTGCATGGAGTTAGTTGCCTTGACTCCTTTGTTTACTTCTTTTTCAGGCATAATTTTGTTACAGAGGTGCCATGGAAGTTACACCTGAGCCGAGGTAGCCTGGTTTCCGTGGCTTGCTAGCAAATAGCAGGGGCCATGCTGATTAAGGAGTACCACATTCCACTTCCTCTCACTGTAGAGGAATATCGGATCGCACAGCTGTATATGATTTCTGTGAGTTAATTTTTGTAGAGTTTATAAAATTAAAGAAATGCTTGAATGTGTTACGCAGTTATTTGTATTAAATTAAGAGTAAGATTTGGCGCAGATATGAATTTTTTTATAATTTACAGAAAAAGAGTCGTGAAGAAAGCAAAGGGGCAGGAAGTGGTGTGGAAATTCTGGTAAATGAGCCGTATGACGATGGGCCTGGTGGTCAAGGACAGTACACCCACAAAATTTATCATGTTGGCAGTCATTTACCAGGTAAGTAACGTATTATTTGGTCATCTGTGTTAAATCATAAACCTCTGCAAGTAATTTTATAATCCATAGTAGCCGCACAGTGCTTTATATTACAAAATTGTTTACTTGAGAAAGGTGTCCTAGTGCCTTGCTTGAATTTTCATGTAGCACTTTGGAAGGTATCTAAAAATGTATCTGTAATAGTATTCAGTATTGTGATGTACTTTCACGCAGGATGGTTTAAGAGTCTGCTTCCCAAATCAGCGCTAACTGTAGAGGAGGAAGCTTGGAATGCTTATCCTTATACAAAAACTCGCTACACATGCCCTTTTGTGGAAAAATTTTCACTTGAGATAGAAACGTATTATCATGCTGATGATGGTCACCAGGAGAATGTGTTTGGCCTTTCTGGAAGTGATCTCAGGAACAGAGTAATTGGTATGTAAACTTCTGTCCATATTTATAAAGGTCTTATAACGGTCAGTTTACTTATTGCTGAAGCCTGATCACAGAAATGTTGGTTGTAATTTGTATTATGTAATTTATATTGAACTTTTATACAGAATTTAACATTTAAATTCGAACCCATCGATTGGGCCCAACAGAGTAGGTTTTACCTTAAGACGCAGATAGACTCCGAAAAGTTGTGGAGTTATTGATTTGATTTTATTTAATCTTGGACAGTGGATAATGTCCAGAAAACAGTTTGCTTCAATTTGAATACCTGTTACTTCCTTGTAAACTTTCAGACTTAATTGATGTAGTGAAAGACCAGCTTTATGGGGCTGATTATGTTCGTGAAGAAGATCCAAAAGTGTATGTCTCTCAAAAAACAGATCGTGGACCATTGGCTGATACGTGGTTGGAAGATTATTGGAATGAATGCAAGGTATATACTAAATTAAAGCTTTTCATTCTTGATTGCTGTGCTTTTGTTACTGGCTGGTAAACACTGTATTGGCCAGAAATGTCACATTGACTAAACGTCAACTTTTTGTTGTAGAGAATCCGATATTTACAAGGGCGGTATAAATTTACAGCTTCACACCACACACACACTGACAATGTTGTAGAACCATTTTATTAATTATGGATAATATTAATGGAAGTCATTATTGTTTTGTGTTATTATACAATATTATTTTACATAGCATAAGGACGTGCCCCTAAATACCAAAAATCACATTTTTATTACATTTCATGACATTTAACTGCCAGTCTAGTAGTAAATAAGGAAGTATTATTGTAATTGGGCTGTGCCTATAGGTAAGAAATAAGAATAATGGTTGCATATACGTCCAGTCATGTGGTATAACGTCAACTATTTTATGAACAGTGTAGTGTGCGTTATGACATGTATTATTAATTTGTAGGGCCAGGAAATGCCACTTCCAAATGGAAAATCTATTATGTGTGCATACAAGCTGTGCCGAGTGGAGTTCCGATACTGGGGAATGCAGACAAAACTGGAAAAATTCATACATGATGTGGGTAAGTTTCTTTTCATTGACTCTCATATTGATTTCGTTGTTTATAAAGATAAGTTTTTAAGTTGCTAATGCCATTAATGATATTAGTATATGTTTCTGATAAAAGAATAATGTTTAAAATAGGTAAATAATAATAATAATAACAATCCATGGCATAACAGCCCTCTGAGAGCCAAAGCCGACTAGCTGGCTGCTGGCCTCACGTTCACATGCCTAAGCAGAGGTGAACGATCATCCAACCAGATATAGGGTGACGTGTGGTCAGCACGACGAACCCCCAGCCATTAATAAGTTCCCTTATTTATACATCTTATATTCTTTCACTTATTACTTTGCTGAAGAGTTTCATTTGACAGAAATGCACATTAAAGAGATTTTGATGAGATTTGATATTACTATTAAAAGTTTTATCTGCTTTGGATTACTTTACAGAGCTGTAATTGGTTGTTCAGATATGCCTTTTGAGCCTTTGACAAATTTTCATGAAAATTTATATAAGCTATTTTTATTAAATTGATATTGCCATGTGTGATTTCAATTCACTTTAGTTCATTGTGAGGGCTTTGTTACTTAACAACCTGAAAGCATTTACCTGTTCCACTAAGTATTCATCCATGTCTTGCGATTTTAAAAAATTCAGCAGTATAACTAGAATACACGTTAGGTGTGTTCCATTGAAAATAGTATCCAGTCTCCTGCTGCTGTAATTTTCTCCTTGTTGCATAAATTATCCTTCCATTCTGAATGATGATATGCAAATCTTACATGTGTTTTTTATTTTATGTAGATATTTTTAAATAGATCAATTGAAAGGATAGTTTTATATTTATGTATGTATCAGTAAGGACATTTATACAGATCATTTGTATGGTTTATTTCTTAACATCATGTTCTTTACTGATATGAATACTAAAGTGTAATTCTGATTTCATTTTTTAAATATGAATGTAATATGCTGTATATTTGCTAACAGCTCTACGGAAGACAATGCTACGAGCTCACCGGCAGGCATGGGCATGGCAGGATGAATGGCATGGATTGTCAATGGATGATATTCGGCAGATTGAGAGACAGACACAAGAAGCTCTGAAGAAAAAGATGGGAATGAGCGACAAGGAATCACCTGACTCGAGTGATGAGCTGGACGAGGGTTTCACAACGTCAAATGGCGGCACAGCAGGTGCCATAACCACTCCTCAGGATTCCTCGATGGCCAAGACGTTGCAGGCTACTCTGGGGAGTATTGAAAAAACAGAACAAGAGATGCCAAGTCCACCTGTTATAAAGAAATCTGATGTCGTTCCAACCATTCAGACAGATGGCTCAAATGAAGATTGTAGCCCTGATGATTCACCCACAGAAGTTATTCTCAGGTGAGACAGTATGTTATATTACAGCCAAAATTATATGATTATACTATTATACTGTTCTGTAAGGATAAACACCTTTTAGTAGTCTTAAGTTTATAATTTAAATACTGTGCATTGATTTAATAGTAAGTCAGCAATGAAATGTTTTACAGGCATCCTGATGATGCAGGAAGTGTGGGAGGAAGTGTCTCACTCCAGGATTTGGAGACCCGCAGAAAATTCTGGCCTCACAACAACTCAAAGCCTGCTCTTCACTCTCCAAGTTCTACTTCAACCAAAAGCTTTGACCTGCAGGTGGCGAACTGGAGAATGGAAAGCATCGTTCGAGATTCAGACTCTGATAGTGATGACGAATTCTTTGATTGTCAAGGTACGCAGACTTACAAAATTCTTGGTGGTATGGCTGCTTGTATCTTCTGTGTGTTTCATAATGATATGAATGATTTGTGTGCTTACTGTTTTAGAATCTTTAAATAGTTTAAAAAATTTTAAACTTTTTCTTATGGGAGTAGGGTGCCAGCCACTTTACACTAGGTATACTATGATATGTTTCCAACTTTATATTTAGACAAATAATGACCTAAAGCAGATAAATTTAATCACATTTTTGTGTTGTCAGTCCATAATTGACACAAGCTTCTTCAAGCTGTTTAGTGGAAGTATTGATTAATGAACCATCAAGCAGTGGAAAAATAAATTTATGATATTAATGTGTCTCCTTTTGTTGTTTTTGACCATAGGAACTTCCAGGAAATTTTATATTTATGTTTATGTTGGTAATGCAATTTTCCATGAAAAGGAAATTTAATGTCACAGAAATAGTTTTGAACAGGTGTAGCTCAGTTACTAAAATGACTGCTTTTGGGGTAGATAACTAGGGTTTGATCTGTGGCAGGGCAAGGGATGTTTTCCTTTGTCATCCTATCCAGACAAAATATGGGTTCCACCCAACTTCCCGTTTTGTTTATATCACTGGTAAAACTGCCAGAACATGAAGCTGACTGCTTGTCTCCCTCATATGCATAGGTTAAGAATGCATGGAGTTTTTAAACACAGGGAACAGCAGAAATTCTATCAGAATCAGGTACTTTGTATTCTTCAAGTTTTTACCTGTCATAAAAGCTTGTTAAATGAAAGCATACTTTGGTCATGTCTTCTTACTTCCAGAAAATATTTTTTACTGATTTCATTTCAGAAACTGAGAAGCGATTTACGCTTACTGTTTTTGTACATTACCAGTTTACTGAAACAGAAAGGAACATGTATGAACCTTGTTTTTGGTTTGGTTTGAATTGTTGCATAAATAATTTTGTGCTTTTACGTTGTTATAAAGATTTATTTGAATTTCCTTACAGAATATTTGTATAAATATGTGTTTGTATGATTGAACCATTCTATTCAGTAAATGTTTTATGTTGATTTTGCTTTTCATGCACTTTCTAGTTAGCTGAATGATACGTGTATTAACACTTCATTTGCTCAGTACCACTTCATGCACGTGTGTCATGTGGCTTGCCCACCCCAGTGCTGATGGAGATTGTGCATGTTTTACTCTCAGCAACCTTGCCTGTCTGAACTGATTGGTACTGAAATGTAATTTCTTCTTACTACAGTGGAATTCAGCTTAAGGTTCAAGTTATATGAGTACAGATTTGGTTTATTTTTCAGTTCTCTTTAAGTATAGTAATTATGGGAGATAAAACTGATGATTCTTATAACTCAACTTTAGGTCCTTCATGATGAACGCTACCATAGCATGAACCAGGAAGCCTCAAATTTGTTTGGAACAGTGTAGATGGTTTTATTTACTGCGACAATTTTTTGTTAAATTGGCAATGAATGACTACTTCTGTTAGTCTTCTGGACTTGCTATTGCGAACAATGGAAAATAACTTTATATAGTGTTATAACTGATGACATGCGTCGACCAGCATGAATATGAATATGAAATCATTTTTCAATGCATGTGAGACGTGTGTCATGGACTATTTTTCGATTTTTTTGAACAAATTAAAATGTAGCAGTGTAACAAATATCTGGTGGATTCTAATTTCTATGAACCCCTACAGAGTACATTGGTTCCTGGGGTTAGTTATGCACTTAGCTGAGACAGCAGTGAAAGTGTTAATTAAGTTAATTAATTGTAGTTGGTGTTTATGTCTAAGCATGCTATCTTATTGTATAGTTTCAGAATGCATCATACTTTGTTTCAAAAATGTCCTTATATCATGTTAAGAATAGGATAAAAATGTACCCACAGTTGGGTTCATTGTGTGAAATTTATAAGGAAGTTTGATGCTGGCATATAACTGATCATTATGTATTCCTACTGATGTATAATTTTTAAAAAGACAGTGTTTAATGAAGAGAA